>NC_142129.1:47348000-48037500 GCF_024610735.1 Ursus americanus
AGTGAGTGAATTGAGGTGATAAATAGGAGGAAAGAGAAGGGGAAGAATAATTAGCAAGTTCTCTGGTTTGAAGTGGTTCAAGGTGGCAGGCATTAACTGGAGAATGCCTTTACTTTCAAACTGGGATCAGAAGACATAAGCCTAAGAAAAAGTCATAGAAATACAACTTCAGAGAGAATTTTACAATCAGGATATATCTGAGGCACAGTAAATGAATGATGTCCTACCAGATTAAAGTCCTATCTATATACAAGCCTGTAGAATTAAGTTGTACCAATATAAAAATCTGTTGAATTAAATAAGTAGGTTGGGTTTTTTGTTTGTTTTTTCCCCCCTATCTGTGTTCATTAGCCGGGGTATATTTTTCAATTTAGAAATTGCTGGGGTGAAAAACTACTGGTTCTAGGATAAACGTTTCTTGACATCGATCTTAGGACAGCTGTATCTGGAAAGAATTTGCTTCCAGAGACCTGGCTTTAAAAAGCCTGCTGGAGATAGGAGGTGAATTTAGTCATAAATGCATCTACATAATTTGGCTCAGTAAAAACTCCATGTGCCCTATTAAAAGACTATTGCTTTCTCTCTCACTACTCATGCTGAATAATTCTAACGTATAACTGTCTTACTGATCTGGTTTTAGGCTTACATGGGAAAGTGGGCATAATTAGCTCACAGCTCATGGGAGGTAGGGCTAGAGGCCTTGGGTAGTGTCCCAGATTTGCCCCAACTAGGTCTGGGGGTAATACCTCCCTGGTAGACACAGTTAGCTGCCTACCAGATATTCACTCTCTTCTTGCCCCTCACTTTGGAAACATCATTTTTCCCAGAGCAGCAATATGTCCAACTCAAAATATTGACTTCTCAAGATTCCCTTGCAGCCACGGCTGATACTGCATTTTCTTATTTGTTGAATATATTCTCTTTTTACTACTGAGTGGTCCCCTCAATTGCATGCATGATTCTAGATTTTATTCACTATTATATTAAAAAGCAAATAGTGGTTTTACCAAGACCCCAGGGAAATGAACCAGGCTAAACCACTTCCTGCCTGGATCTTCTCGTCCATATATTTGAAAAGGAGTCATTCTAGAGCTAACCTTTGATATATGGTGTCAAGGAGTATTGATGCTAGGGCAGGATTTCTTTTCTTTTCTTTTTTTAAGATTTTATTTATTTAGATTTATTTATTTAGAGAGAGAGAGAGATTTCAAGCCGGGGGAGGAGCTGAGAGAGAGGGAGAGAATCTTGAGCAGTTCTCAGCACTGAGATCATGACTTGAGCTAAAATGAAGAGTCAGAAACTTAACCGACTGAGCCACCCAGGCGCCCCAGGGCAAGAGTTCTGTTGGAAGAATGAATCAGGGTTTAAATTGGAAAATGCTCAATTCAGAAAAAATTTAAACGCTTTATAAAATTTCAAATGATGTTCACTGTTGACTGTCTTTTAAAAAAATGAAGACCCTAGGATTGAAGAATCATAGGTACTTTGAAAATTTTTTTAATACTTTTCTGTGTTTTTCAAGTATTCTACAATGAAGAGCTACTACTCTGTAACCAGGAAAAAAAAAAAGATATTTTTGGAGCACAACAAAAAGGTTTAGTGGAAAAAAGAAAGGCCTAATAACTATAATTTCCTTAGAGAATAACATTACATAAAATAACATGAATAAAAATAAATATTAGCATTAACAATTTCATCAAATACGCTCTTGAATGTCATCTGCAGTTTGCTTCTATCGTGAGCATTCCAAGTAACTGAAATTTTTAACGTCCAAGGATTTAATAATGTGCTCTGTCAAATTCCCACTGATCTCATAATCTTTCTCCTTATGGACAAGCAAGAAAAGCCCATTATCTTCAGTGCAGGATCCCGCTTGCAGAAATGGCCTCAATCATGGGTCTGGAAAAAACAAGAGTTGAGCAAATCCAAATAACTCCTGGCTAGCATGGGTATGACATTTGGTTGGGGAAGATGTCCCAAGAGAAATGTAAACTATTTGAAAACATCCTGTTACTAAAACTTGGACATAAAAAGAATGACAAACGGACTCAACAACTGCATTCTGAGCACGCATGAGTTTGGCTCCCGTGGATACATTCTGACCACATACTGTTTGTCATGTTCTCTTCTGTGGCCATCACGCCTACCATAGAGGAAAGAGCAACTGACATTTATTACCCACCGAAGAACAGGTTGGAAGCAGCCAGCACCCTCACTCCGGGCCTGGGGTTGAGCCCAGTGAGTCACAGAATCCCCGATCCTCGCTCCGTGTCTTGTTTAGTTTCCCTCCAAGGCTCACCCGCGGGGACTGATTACAATCATCTGCTTCAGAGCTATTACGCGGATCAAAAAAATTAAAAGCTACAAATTGTCACACAGAAGGGATACAAGAACAACAAGGCAAAATGACCAGATCTTCAACCACGCTTGGAATCCATAATCCCCACGTGGCTTCAGAGGCATCCAGCTGAGACCTCAGAAGGTGTGGGTCAAGTGTCGAGGGAGGGACAAGCCGAGGCTTCGCTTCCACTGGGGTTGGACCACGTCGAGGCAGGGGTCCGGGAGCTCTGAGACAGCGTTCAAATGTTATTGCTACATTTCCCCCGCTTGCCGTCCAGCTCCCTTTGGGAAAATTTGTGGAAGGGCTTTTTGGTCTGGGTAGTTTCTTTATTGGCAGATTTACTCTTTCAAGATATTTTTAAGGCAAAGGAAGTGTTATGGGAAACCGGCAGCATATTAAGAGTTAGCTACTCTCTTGGAAAAAGTGGAATGATTAAGTGAACACTTTGAAGCATGCAATGTGTGATCAATGTGTGGGGAGGGAGGATCAAGAGGAGGAAATCTTAACTAGAAAGAGACAAGAGAAGAGGGTTTTGGTGTTAACACCACTTAAAAGGCCAGCATTCCTCTGATAATGAACCGTAGCTACAAACCACAAGGGATAACTGCCTGTTGCTTTATTAAAAAGTATAAAGACGAGGCTATCTAGACCAGAAAAATATTAGATATCATGTCTTAAGTGTTCTTGGACTGAAAAAGTATAAAACCATATACAGTTCTCTCTCTCTTTCCTGCTTTTTCACAACCAAAGCCCAAGAGGTGAGGAAACTGTGCAAGAAATCATCTGGGACCCAGGGCCGTTCCCACGTAAAACAGAAGCAGATGCCACAACGTGCCTGAACGTTTTTTCTCGTCTCCTTTGTAAGACAGTAGTTGTTTTGAGGGTAGGGTCTGTATCTGGTTTTTTCTTAACACTGATCCTCTCCCACAAACACTGTATTAGCCACAGAAAAGGGTCTCAATGAACGCTGGGTGAGGTGAATTGAATCGAACTGAATTGTAATAGCTTGGATTTTTGTTGACCTTGTTCTGTAAAGTTATATTTTTTGTTAGTTGCTGTTTAGAGCTGAGTCTATTATCTCTACCATATGAAGAAAGTTCAATTGATATTTATCACTCACCAAAGAACAGGTTGGAAGCAATCAGCACCCTCACTCCGGGCCTGGGTTCAAGCCAGGTGAGTCACAGAACCCTCCATCCCGGCTGAGTCTCCCGTCCAGCTTCCGTCCAAGGCTCACCCGTGGGGACTGATTATAACCATCTGCTTAAGAGCTATTACTCTGACCAAAAAAAGAAAAGAAAAGAAGCTACAAACTGTCAAACAGAGGGATTACAAGAACAGGGCGAATTGACCAGATCTTCAACCGCGCTTGGAAACTATGATCCCCACGTGGCTTCAAATACGTCCAGCTGAGACCTCAGAAAGTGTGTGTACAGATTAAAGAGAGATGGAGAATGAAGACCGGAGAGTTGGGGTGAAGGGAGTGAAATGTGGTCTCGATTGCCCCCATCTGTTAAATGAGGAAGATGGACGAGGACGACTCCTAAGTTCCTTCAGCCTGAACACGTTATGCGCTTTGCTGCGTCCTTCCGCCTCATTGATATTTTTGCTTTTCGCATCTCCCAATTCAATCCCGACCCTGAAATATTGCATTTTCTATTCATTCCATCGCTATTAATCTAAAATATCAGAATGCCCAGCAAAGAGAGCCTTTAAATAAAGTATTTATTAGACAAAGTATGAGACTCCTCTGTAACATAGCGCTATTGATAATGTCACTAGATGGTAATTTATTGATGTGGAGCGCTCGTCACAAGGAAAACCGTGATATCATAGCCAAAGAAACACTGGAATATCTGGAAGGAGGTTCACCAATATTTGATTATCCCTGATGGTAGGGCTATGACTATTTTTCTGTTTGGGCAAATGTGTTTTCTAATAATTTTACACTGCACATAGATTACTTTTAAAAATAGGAAAGAAATAAAAGACTGCTCAAGCTATTCTTAAACTTTTCAATGGAAAAATGATACCTGGCCCTTCATTTATCCAATGAAGCCTTCTTGACTTTACAGCTGACCTGCAGCTTCCCACTGACCTGGAATTCACCGGGCAGTTTGCCTTGGCTCCACCGTTGCTCAGGCTCGTCCCATACGTTGCCCCCAGTTCTTCTGGACATGATCCAGTCAGCTCCTTCTGGGGGCCTTCTTGTGTCACAGAGCTGGAAGGCTGAACGCTCTGTTCCTGGACGCCTTTGAGGTTCCGGTCCCGGATGCCGTTGAGGTTCCGCAGTGAGCGGCTCTTGCGTGGAGCCGGGAAGACAGAGGAGGCAGAGGCCGGCTTCCTGCAGTGGTGCCGCGGGGCGAGCAGCCGCCCAGCTCCGGCAGCGGCTGCGTGGGGCTGGCTGTGGGGCCGCCCGGAGCCCGGCAGTTGCCGCACCCCCACATCACGCCTGCTGCGCGGTGGCCCTGAAGCCAAATGTCCAGCCTACTGACCCCCTGACCTGACTCCTCGGCCCCTCACGTGATCCTTGGCTTCCATCCCTTTCTGCTTGACACGCCTAGAGTGATTGGTGTTTTCCTGCCTGGAACCCCGACGGACACATCACTCAGGCAACGTGTCCCGGACGTGCGAAGCCTAGTTCACGTCCCATCTTCTTCACGGCGGCGTCACTGACATGTGCGGCTCTAACCATGACATCACGATCCTGGGTTGCACCAGATTAGAGCGGTGCCAACAGGCTGCTGAGGGACCCGTGCAGCGCTTTTGTTTGTTTTCTGTGTGGGGTTTCATGTAACAAAAACAGCTTTGGGACCCACTGGATGACCCTTAAGACAACAATCTTCCTGCATAGATTACGCTGTTTCTTGTGAAATACCTGTGATGTTGCAACTGAAAGGAGTAGAGACAAAGAGTGGGGTTCGTTCTGTGCTTTCCTTGAGGTGAGGACTTGTACACGTTCAGCGCGGCTCCTTTCGGAGACATGGACCCGCATCCCCTCCTGTTTCAGGGCAGCCCGGCTCATCTTTAGGGAGACAGGGGACAGCTGCTCACCATCCCCTGGGTAGCCTTCTCTCCAGTCTGGGCGGTGTCTCCCCCCCACCTTTTTCAAATTTGCCCCCAACCACAGTGAAATTTCAAACTTTCTGCAAAAGGATTGGTGGTTTATATCATTTTGTCCAGAGAGCTGAAGCAAGAAAATTGGCTTCTAGAGAGAGCCTTACTGTGCTCTGTCGTATCACGGCAAGGCTCAAAAATGAGAGGTCAAATAGAAATGCCACTTTTCACCCATCAAGTGCAGCAGTTCATCTGATCTACACACAAAAATAAGAGTTGTAGATTTAATATGTTTCATCATAAATACGTTTCTCTGTAAATCTGGACTTGAAATTACAAAACAAAATGTTTTTTGGACTACAGCCCCTGTAGAAATCACTTCTCAGTGCCCAAAGATGTTATATATATATATATATAAAATGATGATAATGATTGATGTTAACACACCTTTCACCAAAAGCATTCTAATAACTTTTTAGGCTCCGTGTAGGGATAACATGGGGTGTTTCTGCTCGTCACTGTCTCGGGGTGAATACGACAACCGTTTAATGATGTAATCACAGCCTAGGGGAGCCCTGGAGGGTCTAGTCTCCACAAGCAACGCCAAGAAGCATTGTAAAGTAATTCTGGGCAGTATTACACATTTTCTAGGGCCTGGGAATACTGTTTTAAGTATCATGGACTCTTTCAAAGCATCGAGTCAATGTCCCGCATGAGAGGGGCTTCCTTTGCCCCTCTCCCCGCTAACTTGCTTAGAGCTTTTGTTTGGTACAGACTCAAAGGAAGACTGTTTCCTTCCAAAGAGGCATCTCATGGGAGTTTGCATTTAGGGGCATTTAGGTTTGGGATTTAAGTGGCAGACACACACCCAATATCTAACTCAATGGGTGCTGAGAGGATTGGAAGAATGTAGAAGAATGTAGCATTATTATTATTATTTTAATTAAGTGTAATTGCCTTATTAATCCTCATTTGCATAATACTTGGTAAAGCACTTAGCTAACACATAGCTCTATTTGCAATTTATTCATCGAGAATATTTCTATTCAGCATTTATATAGCACCTATTGGTTTACGATGCTAATATACTAGATTCATGTTTCTGTTAAGGCTTAAATGAAAGAAGTTGAAAGCCAAGTCCATTATATTACCTTCTTTATATAGAACCTTTCATCATGAAGGATTCCAAATTGCTTTACAAAGTACAGTGAAACCTTTTACAATGAATTCCTAAGGGGACGGCGATAGCAGTGTGTTAGCCGCGGCATTTCATTGTATGAGCACTGTATTCCGCAGTATGGGATTGATGGGGAAGGAGTAGATTTTAAAATCTTTTAGCCCTCGGGAACTCAGCTTGTGTTATCTGCCAAGGTGTCTACAGTCCAGAGCAAAGGCAAAGTTTAACTCTACTATTGACCTATTATTAGATGAAATGCTAGGCTTATAATATAAAGAAAGTATGCACAAAGAATAGATTTAATGCAAAGGAAAACAACACCTTAATACAAGTAAGAAATGTATCGTATGCAGAGAACTTGCTCATACACACCAAGTGTCTGATACTTAACACATTTCTCAAGAACACAATTTTCCTTCTTTTGAATAGTTTGTGGAAGTATAATTATTCAGAAAAGTGCACAAGCCACAAAGTGACAACTCAGTGGATTTTCAAAAAGTGAGCTCACCTGTGTGACCAGCGTCCTATTGGAGAAATGGAACGTTGCCAGGACCCTAGAAGTCCCCGTATGCATCCTCGCGGTTATTTTTTTTTTTTTAAGATTTTATTTATTTATTTGACAGAGATAGAGACAGCCAGCAAGACAAGGAACACAAGCAGGGGGAGTGGGACAGGAAGAAGCAGGCTCATAGCAGAGGAGCCTGATGTGGGGCTCGATCCCATAACGCCGGGATCACGCCCTGAGCTGAAGGCAGACGCTTAACCGCTGTGCCACCCAGGCGCCCCTATCCTCGCAGTTATTACCCAATATCCTAAAGGGAACTACTCCCCTGACTTTGAACACAGTAGGTTAGTTTTGCCATTTTTAAACCGTATGCAGATGAAATTACATAGTATGTCCTCTCTTATGATGGCTCCTTTTGTGCATCATTATGTCTATGGATCTATCCACATACTTGTATGTAGCAATAGTACATTCACTTTGTTTTATCGTGGTCCACGTATATACACTGTAGGGGAAGGAAAAGATGTCTTTCCTCCACCCCTTTACGTTCTCTACTGGGACTCGCGTAACAAAAGACTGAAAAGCATACAAATCTGTTTACTGTGAGTTTTATGCAACACAGAAGACTTTGTTAGGAAATGAAGATCCAAAGAAAGTTAAATCAGAGTATTTTTATGGTAGGTTTGACCTAGAGTGGAAAGTTGTGGAAAAATATAATAGGACAGAGTCATGAAGTAAGTGTGGTAAACTGGGGGAAACTTAGCAAGGCCCGTTCATTCAGATTTCTGTGTCTCTCTATTCTTGAAGTGAGGATGCTCCTTTCCTTGGATATAAGGAGGGCACTTCTACCATGAGGATTTTATGACCTGCGTCAGGGGAAGGTCAGACAGTCCTTCCTGCACATGCCATTTCTTAAATTTCTTCAGCTCGAAATACTTAGTAGGCCAAGGAGCTGTATTTTTTGAGGTAGTGTGTCCTGAACCCCATCAATACTGTAATTTATTTGACAAAAAGTGTACACATAGAATATATAAAGAACTCAGGTCAATAAGGAAAAAGCAGACGACCAACAGAAGAGGGGACAAAAATTTGAAGAGTCCCTTGGACAGAAGTGAAAATGTGATCAATCTCATTAATTATCAGAGAAGTGCAAACTAAAGCCAGAAAATACCACTATTCTCCTCAGCAAAAGGGCGAAATGGAAAAAGACTGACAGTACCAAATGTGTGTGTGGGGGGGGGGGGGGCAGGGGGTGTTTCATACATTTCCGGTTGGAATGTAAAATGGTACAATTTCTTTGCAAAGCTGTTTAATAGTTTTTTACATTAAAAAACAAGACATCAGGCCCCAAACAGAGTCACTCATGCTAAGCTTGATATCACCAAACTGAGACGTGGTACAGTTTTGGCTCTCTCAGAAATGCAATCGTAACCAGTTGGTCAGGAATTGCCTGATGAGCACTAGTGTGATAAGCTGCCTGGTAGACCCCTGCCATCCTCTAGACGAAGGTGGCTTTGCAATAACCGACCCACACTGTGCCTAGTAGAACTTCCTTGTTCCTACTCCGTGTCCTGTAAAGTTCATTCATTTCGTACAGTTCTTCGGAGCGCCTCCCCATCTGCTAGACTGGATGCTGCCTGATTTGAATTAATTTTTGCTCAAATACATTCTTAACATATTTAATATACCTCGATTTATCTTCTAACACTTAAAAAATCAAACATACATCTATCTCATTCCTAGTCCATTCCTAGATATTTACCCAAGAGAAATGAAACTATACATTCGTAGAAATACATGTAGAGATGTTCATACAACTTTATATGTAATAGTTCAATTTGCAAACGACCCAAATGGCCATCACAAATATGTTGGATGAATAATTTTTTCTTCTTTTCAAAAAGTCAAAAATAGCTTTGTTAGCAAACGGAAGGAAGGCAGTAACAAGCATTAGAGCAGAAATCAACGAAATATATAGAGAAAAACAATAGAGAAAGTCAATGAAGGCAAAAGTTGATTCTTCAAAAGATCAACAAATGAGATAACTTAGATGAAATAGACAAATTTTTGGAAAGAAAAAAAATTCCAAATTTACTCAAGAATAGAAAACCTGAATAAACATCAAATAAGTAAAGAGATTGAATTACTATCAAAAAAACCTCCCACAAAGAAAAGCCCAAGACCAGGTGACTTCACTGCTAAATTCCATTCAACTTTTAAAGAATAATTAATACCAATTCTTCCCAAACTTTTCCATGCAGGAGAGAAGGGAAGACTTCTCAAGTCAGTCTGTGAGGCCAGCATTACTCTGATATCAAAATCAGATAAAGACATCCCAAGAAAAGAAAACCAGAGAGTAACATCTCTTATGAATATAGACCCCGAAACCTTTACAAAAATAATAGCAATATTTAAAAATATGCTATGTTCAAGTGGGATCTACCCAGAAGTGCAAGTTCGGTTTAACATCTGAAAATCAATTCGAGTAGGACAACACATCAATAGAAAAAGGATGAAAACCTAAATCAATGGAATAAGGACAAAAACCATGTAATCCTCCCAATAAATTTTTAAAAAGCATTTGACAAAATTCAATACACTTTCCTGATAAAAACATGTAACACTAGGAACAGAAGGGAACTTCCTCAATCTGGTAAAAGACATCTATGAAAAACTCACAGCCAACACCATACTTAATACTGTAAGATGGAATGTTCTACCCCTGAGCTCAAGAACAAGACAAGGATGTCCACTCTCACCACTTCTATTCACCATTGTATTGGAGGATGTAGATAGGGCAATTAGGCAAGACAATGATATAAAAGGTATCCAGATTGGAGACAAAGAAGTAAAATTATCTCTATTTGCAGATGACATGATCTTATATATAAGAAAATCCTAAGAATAACACTAAAGAAACTACTAGAACTAATAAGTAAGCTCAGCGAAGTTACAGGATACAAGATCAATACCCAAAACTCAATTGAGAAACAATTATATTTACAATAGCATCAAAAAGAATAAAATAGGAATAAATTTAACAAAAATTATTGTTTAGCAAATTTAATGAAAGTATGAGTGAAAAATCCATATTCTGGAAACTACAAAACATTGCTGAAAGAAATTAAAGAAGACCTAAATAAATGAAAAGACATCATATGTTCATGGATCAGGAAACATAATATTTAGATGGCAATATTCCCAAAATTGATTTACAGATTCAACACAATCCTTTTCAAAATCCCAGCTGACTTCTTGGCAGATGTCAACAAACTGATCCATATGAAACTGATTCATGTAAAAATTCAAGGGGCCCAGAGCAGTCAAAACAATCTTGAAAATGAAGGACAAATTGGAGTAGTCACAGATTCCAATTTCAAAACTTCCTACAAAGCTGTAGTAATCAAGACTGTGTGGTATTGGCATAAGGATAGAGACACGAATTAGTGAATAAAATCGATAAACCAGAGATAAAGCTTTATGGAAACAAAATAACATAAATAAGAATTTATTTCAATTGATTTTTGACAAGGATGCCAAAATAATTGAATGGGAAAAAGAATAGTTTCTTCAACATATGGTACTCCACATGCAAAAGAATGACATTAGGGTCGCCTGGGTGGCACTGCGGTTAAGCATCTGCCTTTGGCTCAGGGCGTGATCCCGGCGTTATGGGATCGAGCCCCACATCAGGCTCCTCTGCTATGAGCCTGCTTCTTCCTCTCACACTCCCCCTGCTTGTGTTCCCTCTCTCGCTGGCTGTTTCTATCTCTGTCAAATAATTAAAATCTTTAAAAAAAAAAAAAAAGAATGACCTTAGACCCCTACTTGACATCATATACAAAAATTAACTGAAAATGGATCAGAACTAAGTCTAACAGCTAGAACTATAAAACTCTTAGAAGAAAACATAGGGGTAGATCTTTGTGACCTTGTATTAGGCAGTAGTTTCTTATATATTACACTGAAGCACAAGCAGTAAGGAAAAAATAGATCAACTGGGCATTATTAAAATTAAAAACTCTTGTGTCAAAAGACACCATCAAGAAGGTGAAAAGACAAGCTACAGAATGGGAGAAAAATTTGCCCATCATATATCTGATAAGGGACTTGCATCTAGAAAATATAAAGATCCATTACAAATCCATTAAAAAAAAAGTCAACCCAATCAAAAAATCAGCAAGGAATTTGAATAGACATTCCTCCGAAGAAGACGTACAAGTGCCAACAAGCACATATAAAAATGCTTAACATTATTAGTTACTCAGGAAACACAAATCAAAACCACAATGAGATACCACTTTACATCAAGTAGATGACTAGAATTAAAAAAAGACAGATAATAATTTGTGTTGGTGAGGATGTAGAAAATTTAGAATCCTTATACACTGCTGGTGGGACTGTTACACGGCTCGCCCGTCTTTGGAAAAGAGTCATCACATGGTTAAACAGACTTACCGTATGATCTGGCAATTCCGCTCATAGATATATCACCGAGAGAAATGAGAACATATGTTCACTCACAGATTTGTAAATGAAGGTTCATAGTAGCATTATTCATAATAACCAAAAAGTAGAAACAACGCAAATGTACCTCAACGGATGAATGGCTAAATAAAATGTGATTTATCCATACAATGGAATATTATTCAGCAATAAAAAGAAGTACTGATGCACGCTATAGCTTGCACAAACCTTGAAAAACATTATGCTACATCAAAGAAACCAGTCACAAAAGATCACATATAATGATTCCATTTACATGAAACATCCAGGATAAGCAAATTTATAGTGACAGAAAATAGAGGATGAAGCGGGGGTGGTTTTGGAGAGTGACAGGAAAGGAGTATGGAGTTTTTTGGGGGCTCATAAAAATGTTCTCAAGTTGATTGTGGTGATGGAGGCACAATTCTGTGAATATACTAAAGTCATTGAATTGTACACTTTAAATGGGTGAGTTGTATAGTATGTGAATTATATCTCAATAAAGCTATTAAAAAAATAGCTTTGTTTCCAAATTACAAAATCAATACACATTCTTTGTGGAAAACTTATAAAAGACTGAAAATACGAAAGGATAAAATAAAAGTCAACCACAATTCCACAGATAACAAGAGTTAACTTTCTGGCGTGTATCAAGGACATTCTTTTGCTCTTCTAAAGAAAGGGAGAAATTCCTGAACGTACAAACTATCAAGAACTTTACTGGCTTTACCAGTTCCCCCAAATCATGCCTTGGCACGTGACCTTGTTTTCACAAAGCCCTGGTGTTGTAGAAATATGTCCATTCTCTGTGGTGGCTAAAAAGTGAAGCCATTTTCACTTTGGCAAGTGAGTTTGAAAATGAAATCTCTTGGGTCCCTGGTGGAGTGAAACACCCAAGGATGAGTTTTTGTGAGGGTAAAGGAATAGAAAAGTCTAGGCACTTAGAAGGCATTATGGGCTTAGGAGAGAAGGAAGCAAAAATAGAAGACTGAAGTAGAAGGCAAGGGGGCAAGGACACATCTTTGAAGATAAGCCCTACCTATTTCAATGATTTTGCATAGGGCTCATCTAGGATCTGACAAAAGAGGCATGCCAATAACCCTGTCTAGTAAACCTTCCTAGCATTTATGTCATTGCTAACAATAACCTCTACCCTTTGGATAGTACGGCAGATTATGTTTTCCAGAGATGGCCACATCTACACATTTACCCTCTCTTTTTACAATGTACCTTACACATCTCCACCAAGAGATGGAGATCTAAATTCTCTCCCCTAGAATCTTCGAGTGATTGCCCTAACCAATGGAGTATGGTGGAAGTGATGCTATATGACTTCTGAGGCCAGGTCAGAGAAAGGATATAACTTCCACCTGGCTCCTTTTCTCAAGACACTTGGCCTTGGAACTTACCTGCCATGTTTTGAGGAAGCCCAGGCCACAATAAGAAGCCACATGTGGGTGTTCCCATCCTCAGTCCCAGCTACACCAACAGTCGGCATCAACTGCCAGACATATGAGTGAAGAGCCTTTAGATGATTCCATCTCTCAGGCTTCCAGTCTTCCAGTGGAAGCCACCACCACCGAGGAAGAGAAAAAGACATCCTTGCTATGCCTGTCTTGATTCTTCAAAAGGGCCCATAAAGTTAAAAAGTGAGGCAAGTGTCAAGGACATTAGATAGATTATTCTTGCTCCTTCCTAAATTTGGTGCTATTTGTATTCCAGTTTCCAACACTCACTAACTGTAATGGTGAATCAGAACTATATAACCATCTGAACTACATAACCACCTGAAGAATCCCACCATCTTGAAAATCTGAATCTAATAGATCTCATGTCAAGACATCTCAAGTTGTATCTTAGAACATCTAAATTTCTGTATATCATGGTAATATCGGCTTGCTGAATATCACAGGATTCCCTACAGAATCCTACAGAACTACTCAAAACACATTCCTTTCTTCTGGAATGTTTTGCCTGCAGTCATGTTATGCTACCCATGTTAGGTAGCCTATGTTCAGTGAGTAAGGGTCTTGGTTATGAAATGATAAGGTGACCAAATGATAAGGTACATGCTTTGATTTGAACTCCAACTGAGAACCATGACTTATATACTAGTGAGTAGCTTGTATACATGTTTTGTAATATATTTGTTAGGTCTGCTTTCAGATCCTTGACAAACCATCTTTGATCAGAAATATGGCTCAATAGAACATTTCTAGAAAGATATGCAAGAAGCGTATCTTCCTTTGGGAAGTTGGTTGGGAGGGAAAAGAAATATTTTTCACTTTTTACACATTTTTATTGTTTGAATTTTTTGTAAACATGTATTGCTTTTAGAACAATAAAAACAAAATAAACCAAAAAGAAGTTAATTTTTAAAAAGGACATTGCTTCTGTAAGATATTCACCTTCATCTGGATAGAATTTTTTTTTTTCTTTTTCTTTTTTAGAGAGAGAGAGCAAGTGTGCACAGGGACAGAGGGAGGGAATCTTTTTTTTTTAAGATTTGAGAGGGAGACAGAGCATGCATGCATGTGTGCAGTGGGAGGGATAGAAGGAGAGAGAGAGAGAGAATCCTCAAGCAGACTCCTCACTGAGCACAGAGCCTATGTGGGGCTCAGTCTCACAACCCTGATTTCATGACCTGACCCTAAATCAAGAGTCAGACGCTCAATGGACTGAGCCACCCAGGCACCCCTGGATAGCATATCTTAATTTCCCTTTGAATTTACATCTGTGCGATAAGTATAACAAAGAGAAGTTCACAATCCTTGGCATTTGCCTTTGTTAAAGGAAGGAGGTTCTCTTCCTAAATCCCAACCCAGATTCTCCAGGCAATTGTGATGCCATAAGTTCTTGGGGAAATCCTATTACTTTGCAAAGACTACCACACTTTAATCTAAGGCCTTAAAATTCCTTGTGTAGTTCAAGGTGGGGACTTGAATTGGGAGTTCGAGCTCTCACTTGGGACAAAACACTTCAATAGACATTTGGTTATTTAAAGATAAAACCCAAATCAAATTCTGAATTAGAGATTTAATAAGTAGCTATGGAAAGTAATATGACAGCTATCTATACATCATGGGCTAACATTTTACTTGACCTGTTGAAAAGGACAAAACCTAGTCCTGGGAACTCCTTCTGGAAGAAGTAAGAGGACCTGCAATATAGGGGGATTGGTTGGAGGAAGGAGAAGTTATACGGAAAGGGATCCAGGGGGTGTTTTCCACAAGGGCCATGGCCAACAGACCCTTAGAATGGTTCTGGCTCAGATCCAATTTTTAGCTTTTCTTCCATGATTTCTAAGCCTTTTACAATCCAAGATTTCTTGAACACCAAGAAAAAGGCTGACTGAAAAATACTAATTTAAAGAGGGTAGTTTGATGGCCTGTAGTACACCAATTGTTCTAGATTATGTAGTTTTTCTCTTTTTAAGCCAACCTCAAAAATACCAGCTTGTACCATATTGTTTGGGAGACTCTGGGATTATTTCCACTGAATCTGTTTAGTAGAACACCCTCTGGTTACTTGGAAGAACATTTAGTAAACAGCCATGTGAGCATCATTATTGCATTTACCCTTAGGATATTGTTAAGTGCAGGGTTTCTGACCTGATTTGATGTCCTCTATATAAAGATGCATGTGTAAAATTTCTTTAAGATCAAATCCCAGGAAAATCTTTTATTCCCCTGAGAAATTGATACTTCCTTAGTGGACAATGTGAATCACATTATAGATTATATTTCCCTTTTTGCTTTGATTGCCAGGAAGCTCAGAGCCAAATTTGCCACTCAATTTTAATAATTATTGGGTCAAATGGCCAGCATATCTCCATTTCAACTTAAACCTTGGCCTTGTTTTTCTATTTTAGATGTTTTTGTTTTGTTCTGAAACCTATATATATATATTTTTATTTTATACTGCTGATCCTTATAAGCTTCCTCAAATCCTTGGTAAAAGTAGTCCAAGTTCAATAAATAAACAATAAAACAATGTAACAACTTAAGTCTTTATCTGGAGCTAAATGGGATTTAAGAGTTGATCTCCTTCCACTCCCTTATCTTACAAATGAGTCAAGGGAGACTCAGCATTGTTTTTAAATTTTCTTTAATTTTTTAATTTTATTTAAATTCAAGTTAGTTAACATAGAGTGTAGTGCTGGTTTCAGGAGGTGACTCAGCATTGTTAAGGAGGGCTAACAACCATCCTAAAGAAAGGGACTGAGGAATTTCTGGGACTGAGGAATTTCCAAGGACATGGGACTTGCAGGGCTAAAATCAGGATTCTTTGGTCACTCTGCTGGGTTAAGTGATTTTCCTAAAGCTACACGGCCGTGAACGGCAGAAATGGCTCCAGAGCCGAAGCCTCTGGCCCTGCAATGCCTCACTCTTCCCTTATTAAAGGGCGTTTTAGAGCGTGAGTTTATGAAAGCAAGAATTAAAAATGTGTATCTAGCAATAATCGGGTGTCCATTTCTTAGTTCTTATGTTTAAATTTTTTTTCTTTCTCTTTTGTTTCAAACCTAAACCTTTTAAGTTTTCACAGGGAGCTGTACTTGACTCTTTGCTCCCGTGTACAGTTGTATCCATAGCTAGAAAGTTCTAAGCGCTCCCTGAAGATAAAGCCTCATCCCCACAGCTTCCTTCCCAGGGGCAGCTAAGGATGAGCTTCTTCTGGGTGAGAAAAGACATTTCCCTTTGTTTCCCTTCTCCAAGCCTCCCTCTGTTTTCCAGGGCAGAAGCGGGAAGACAGAGAACTGAACACTCACAGCGGAGCTATACAAAATCATGTGATCTCTTATGTCTTTTTCCAATATAATAATGCCCACTTTGAAGAAAGAAAACTAAAAATATCTCCTTCCTCCATTCTTTTTTACTTCCTCAGCCTGATCTCAGGAACTGAAAATTACCTCCAGTGGTACTCTGAGTGAAACGACAGCATTTATAACTTACTGTGGAAGCAGATTCTGGAAAAATTTTACATTCTCAGCTCCTACCTTATTGGTCCAGCATCCAATAATTTAAACCAGTATTAAGCAAAACTTCGCACATTTAAAAATGGAAATCTAATTCATTTTCCTGCCAGTTTGGAGAAGGTAACTAGGGGACCAAAGAACTAGGGGAGCAAAGACTATTCTAAATCCTCCTTGGCACAGGGCTCCCGTGGGTGCAGAGCATAGCGATCCTGTGTCCAAGCGGATGACCGTGAATAGACAGGAATCCTCAGTGATGGCACTTTGGCCTCTGTAAGGAGGCCTGGCAGTGTCCTGCTCCTACCGTGACTGGCTGCCTTGGTTACTTTCCAAATTTAATAGATTTAATAGAAGGTACAGACAATACTGCATATCCTCAAAGAGTCTTCTTTTAATTTTTAATTTGGACTTGATCTTATGAAGACCTGTGCAGAAGGAGACAATAACAGCCTAGCGCATTCCATTTGCATGGGGGCCAGCAGCATGGGAGCTGAAAGAATTCACCCAAGGCAGAACAAAGAGTTAGAAGTTTACTGAATACACTGCAAGGGAGCTGCAGGTAGGACAGTACAGGAGAGACTGTCTGCCACGTGGCAGTGGTGAGGGACTATAGTTCTAGGGTAGAGTGAGGAAGGATGGGAACTATGGAATTTTCCCCCTTTTTGGTAATCTTAGGAACTGTGGCTGGTCGTAAGTGGCCCCTTGGTCAGTTAGGGCCTATGGCTATTTCAAGGTGGGTTCCTTAATGAGATTGTAGGCGTTAGCTTGGTGGTCACTGGGGGCCCTCAGGCCTTGCTCAAGTTTCCATTGCTCAAGCCTGTTGCCTAAAAGTGACCTCTACACTTAGTACTCAGCCCTGTTGCTCAGTAGCCAAAGTACTCACCTTGCCCAGAAATTTCTCTCCCCCCACCACCACCTCCCCTTCCTCCCTCTTACCTTTTCTTTTTCTTGTTCTTACCTGCTCTTCCTTCTTCTTCTGAGAAGGGTATGATCAGTGTGGTGACAGGCCATATTTAGATTTTATTGGTTCTCAATTCCTGATTCTATTATTACTTCCCCCTTTTGGAGTGTGTTTCTTGATGGCTTGAAAGGTTCACTCTTTCCAATGACATCTTTCAATTTCGGAAACAATGGAAGTGGATCATTGGTAGTATTACTAGTTAGTTCTTGTTGTAGAGTATCTGTGCTATGGAGAAAGCAGCCTTTATAAGAATCTTGGTGTGGTTCTGTGACTGCTCTCAGCACTTCCGTTCCATTTACGGCACACATACTTGCTATCTGCCCAGTACCAGGTACCATGCTTGGCACCATGAAGGTTCCACCTGCAAGGAACACACACGATGGTGGAGAGAACAACAATGACAGCAAGTTGGAGTAAAGTAAGTTCTAAATAGAGGTGTAAACAACATGCTTTTTTATATTATGGGTGAAGATCACAACTAGCGTAAGCTCCCGTGTGGGAAGTAGCATTTAAACAGAAAGCTCATTTTCCCATCAGTCTTGGGCTCGCATGCTCTCTGGGTGAGCACACATGGCTACTAACGTGCTATGGCCTAAGGGGCTCCAAAAGTTCCTTTGCCCAAAAATGCCTTTTCCCGGGGGCGTGTCATGATGCCTGAAACCCTGTTATTGGGTTCAGTCATTTAACACAAGATGCTAAGCGTCCAGAGGACACCAGTCGAAAATGTGAGCATGGTCCCTCTGGGAGGGGTAACACATTTCACTGTTAGGGAAGCACACATGATACCAAGAAGTTTGTCAGGTCAGCTGGTTGTCACCTTGTTAAGTGAAACACAGAGTAGATACATTTTACTGGGTTCCCCCAAGAAAACATTTGGATCTGGTGGCACGTAGTACTAATGGTAGGGGCAAGGAAGGAAGTCCATAATAGAGAAGACAGAGACTGGAAAACACACTTCACTCATGAAACACCAATGTCCCTATGTCTGTCTTACCTACTTTACAGAGGGCATTATGAGTGTGCGGGTGGTGGTGGGAGGGGTCGATATTGGCAGAACTTTTGTGAGGGTGAGGTTGTCGATGTCATCTTGCAAACAGAGTGAAAGCTTCAGGGTATCAAAGGAGCCACGATTGGCAAAGAATCCAGAGCCCCCAGAGCACATTCTTCAGCTCTAGTCACAAAGCCTCTGTTACTTGGCTCCCCAGCATCGCTTCTTCCATAACTTTTCCTGCAGTACCAGTTTTTTAATCTGTCAGCCACCTCTCACCCATGAAGGTTTTGTGCTTTAGGGGAACCTTCTCTCTCAACCAACTGGAGAGGTGGGGTCTGATGGGCTTTAGCAAATGACATAGTCCTTTCCTCTGACTGGTCACTGACTCACGTGACCTGAGCAGGTCCAGTTGGGGTGAATTTCCAGAGCTTCGCCAGGTGGTCACTCATTGGTTGAGAATAAAGAGGCAAGCATTGGGGGCCATTATATGAGCACTAGAAGAAGCCTCCTTTGACTTCAGAGCAAGCGATAGCCAGCAGGACAAAGAAATGAATAGAAACTGGATTCTGAAGGGCAAGGTAGAGCCTCTTGATAAGAACTCCTAAAGTTTGGGGCACCTTGGTGGCTCAGTCGGTTCAGCATCTGACTCTCAATTTTGGCTAAGGTCATGATCTCAGGGTTGTGAGATCAAGCCCCGTATTGAGCTCCACACTGGGCATGGATCCTACTTAAGATTCTCTCTCTCCCTCTCTCTCTGCACCCCTCTAAAAAAAAAAAAGAAAGAAAGAAAAAAAAGAAATCCTGAAGTTTGCCCTTACAATTGTCTTATCAGGGACATGGCCTATTAAACACCCTAACAAGTGTGGTCCAAGGGCCAGCAAGCATCAGCATTATCTGGCAGATTCCTTGAAAATCAGAATCTCAGATCCCACCCTACACTTACTGAGTCAGAATCTGCACCTTTATAAAGATCCCCAGGTAATCGAGGTGCACTTTAAGAGGAACCACCCAATACAATTTAATCCCATTGACTTGAGTTTTCTGCTACTCTCAACTGAACAAATTCTAACTGTCACAGGCTCCCTCACCTGGTGAGTCTGAGCTTCTCTGGCTCTGTGGTCTTGATTAGCCCTGATTTATTTCACCACAACTAACACCCCCCGCCACACACCCCTTTCTTCCTACCAAAGTCCATTTCGACAGCCATCTGGAGATGTCTCTTTTCCCTGCTGACCTCTTAATCTATTTCTTAAACATCCAACAGATATGTAAGCTGGACCAGTTCCAAATGGTTTTTAGAGCAGCGAGAGGGAGTTTTGTACTGACTAGCAAAAGACAACTTTACTATTTGTTTATTGCAAGGGTCAGAAGGGTAGCTCTTAGCACACCAACCGAACTCTTTGCAAGGGGTTTCTTGCTCAGGCCACCAGAGGTGTAGAGTTTCTGAAATACTTGGGAGATGAGGATTCATTGGTTAGTTCCATTGTTGTGTCTGAGCTACAGAGGAAACTTTTTAGGCAGAAGGATATGAAAGGATCCCCCTCTCTTCATTTATTCAGGGGGAGGAATGGGAATCCCATCAGAAAGCTTACTGATCAAGACAAAGACAGCACCTGACAGACGACATCTGCTTAATGAATGTCATATCACTGGTGCTCTCTTTAATACAGACATGGCAATAATGCCCATTTCAAGAGGGAATGGCCTGGCTATTTGACCATCAGCTAATGCTGTTTCTGCGAAACAGGAAGTTAAGGCTGTGCAACCCACTGTGTGTCGAGTTTAAGGAGCAAATTGTGATTTTTGCTTTGGATTCCACATGGTATTTAAGGATTTCCTGGACCTGCCCTTGGCCTGGGACTCAGAGATTCCTTTCTCCTTCTGGCTTTGCAACTAACTGATCCAGGGGCCTGGGGCGGTCACTCTGCTTCCCTGGCCTCCAGTCCCTTCCATTGTCAAAAAGAGGACTGGTCAGCAGGGCTTTTCAAGTCCCCTCCAACATTCTAGGAACCCGTAACTCTGCTCTGCTTGGTTTCTGTAGCATTTTTCTCCGTAGTCCTCCTTAGAAGTTAGTCCATCTTAGAAAACTCCATCAAGTGAAAAGTGGAGCCCAGAAAAGTGAAGGGACTTACCCTGAGGTCTGACCCTAGAGAACAGCAACAGAGTTCTGGAAAAGTCTGCCCTCCCTGGTGCTAGCCTTGGGACCTGGAGTTGGCCGATTCTCTGGGACCGGAAACAAGTCCATAGAAGAGTTCAGATCTTGGCAATATGTTTATCCTATTTCACGAAATCTAATTTTTAAATAAAAACTCTAGTTTAGAATGTGGTTTTCTTGGCCTGAACGGATTTTGTTGACTTTAAATATAGTTTGTATCATTCACCCAAATATTTGAACGAGGACAGACAGCTACCTCCATGGTTCTTAAGATGCGGCCTCAATTGAATGGTGTTTTTTCAATCCTGT
Organism: Ursus americanus; assembly: GCF_024610735.1. Taxonomy (NCBI): domain Eukaryota; kingdom Metazoa; phylum Chordata; class Mammalia; order Carnivora; family Ursidae; genus Ursus; species Ursus americanus. The sequence goes on from NC_142129.1 coordinate 47,368,954, forward strand.
ATTTGCGTAATAAAACCAGTTAGTAGAACAGCCAGTGAGTTTGCTCTAGGGGGCTATTCATCAAGGTTATAATGGAAGGAAGAGCACCTGGTAACATCCCGAAAGCAGACTTCATTTCCCTTTGTAATTACAACTGTAAAATAACTTCCAAAAACCCAAATTGCTATTGAGAACCAGATAAGGCAATTCTCACGTCTCCACCTCAGTGAGTGACAGTCTCATTTCTGCCCAATTGAGCAGCAGTCAATTGCTTTTTGTAGCCGAGGTGGTAGCGAGGGCTTGTTTGTCACTTGGGTGGACTGGTTATGATGGTGGGAGCGGCAGTAGCCTCCCTTGACCTGCTGGGGCTCTTCTGGTAATTCCGCCCTCCGCTCTACAGACAGACTCGGCAAACAGTGCTCCTAGGGAGTGCCACTGTAACTTGCAATTTCTTAAGGAAAGCAGAAAATAATCACCGAGAGCAACTGCATTGCACAGTGTCTGTTCCAACAGCAGTCAATTACAAACAGCAAGAATTCCATAAATGGTCCCTCTTAGGCTGATACGAACAGATTGATTTTTTTTCATTTGCTGAAAAATCTCAGCATTAAATTTAATCGATATTAGCATATGACACGGCTAGATTAGACAATTGTTGGCCTTCACACAGACTATAAAATGCTGTCAATTACCCTCCTACATTCTCTTTCCGATTAAAAAAAAAAAGGCTATTACTACAGAATAAGTGATTCTAGGCGAAGGGACAGCAGCTGTTTAATTTTTGCCTTAATCTTAAAATTCTGGTCAGACTGCCATTTCAAAAATCAAACTCAGAGTCAACCATATGTAGAGAACTATTTAAGTGAGAACCAAACATGCATGTATATGTTTCTTAAATAAAAAACAATGACCTGTTACTAAATGTTTATTATTAATCTTCTTGAATCCCAGCTGCACTGTGTCCTGGCTCGATGTCCTTGGCAAGCTCTTAGCCTCGCCACAGCTCGTCTCTTCATTTGTGAAGGGGTACGAATAGCTCCTGTCTCATAGGCTGGTCATGGGAATGAGACGATATTTATACGTTCGGCAAGTGCACAGTTCACTGCCTGGTATCACGGTAGTGAGCACTCGAGCACGTGTTTGCTATTATTATTACCACACATTTCCGCTCGTTCAAAACTCTTAATTACAATCATTGAGTCATGTGATGCCCAGGAGGATAAATGCATTCTTTGGTCTCCCTAATTTGGTTTAGCGCGGAATAGAGCCTGGAGACTGTTCCTCTGAGGAGCTTGGCTGGGGGAACAGAAAGGAAGAGGAGTGGGGTTCCTAAGGTGGTGCAGGGACCGGCCACCTTCTCCAGCAGGGGGCGGGGGGGTGCTCAGTCTAGGGCCCAGAAGTTAGGAGAAAAGGACCAGAGAAAGTGAAAACGTGAGTAAGCGGAGGTCTGCTGAAGGCGCTCGCATGGCAGTCTTGATCTGGATAACGAATAAGTAAGTGCCCAGCCGTAATGATGGACCACCTGAGAGTAAATAGCACGACTTCGGAGAAGACTTCGTTGTCATTGTTCCTTGGCTGCCTCAGTTGAGTTTCCCTTGGTTTGTGAAAGGTAGAAACACACTCTGGCCAGCGTGTGAGAGAGCAGGAACTTATTGGAAGGATGCGGGGTGAGTCAACAGGGGCCAAGAGAAGTGACAAAGCCTGCGCAATGCTAGAGGCCTCAGCAGCGAGAGGCAGGGGCCCTCTCCCCAAAGTTCTGCCATGAAAGGTTCAACTCAAGGGCTCCGTGGCAATGTCAACTTCCTGGGAGAGAGAAGAAGGGTCCACATGGGCCAGTAGTGTGTTCCTCGACCAGTCAGCCATAGCCAGGGCCCTAGGACTCACAATGGCTGGCTGCCCAGCCCTGTGTATTGGGGGCAGTTGCCAAGAATGGGGAGCATAGTGAGTCTGACAGACACACCAAGAAGGGTCCTGACTCCATCTTTCTCTAACAACACTTGACATCTCAGCAGTGGTAGTAGAGAAGACCGGCTCCAAGGGCCTCCAGGGCCGTACCTCGTGAAGGCAGGCAGGGCAAACTGACGGCCATCGGTCAGGAGCAAGGGGAGTCGTACAGCTGGAGATGAACTGGGAGAATGAACAGCAGTGATTGCAAAGGGAGCAAACACCACATAGTGATTACGAGTCCGTACTGCTCTACAAACCTTACCTGTGTTCCTAAATTCACTTCATCCTCACAACAACCCTCTGAAATGGTACGATTATTATCCCATTTTTCAGATGAGGAAACTGAGGCACACTGTAATTCGGTGACTTACCCAAGGTCACACAAACCCAGAAAGTCAGGGTCCAATGTTCTTATGTGTTACGAATCACCACACTTGTCTGAAAAGCGAGCCCTGGTAATGCTTACTGACAGTGCAGCACAGGAGAAAGAGAGTGATAATAATATGATGGGGACCTGAATCTGAGTTCAGAGTCTTGGAGGGAGGACAGTTCTGAGGGATGAAGAACTATGTTATTGGGTGGCCAAGGTGAGTGTTAAGAAAGTAGACATGAAAATTTTTATTTAAAATGACTCCATCAAGTGACCCTTATTATAACCATCCTGCAATTATCATACCATCACCTGGCTGGTGCTCTTGTCATTCCATGGGTGAACTTTGTTGTTGTTGACATTTTGTCCTTCCAAAGACTGGAAGCTTCTTGAGGGCAGGGCTGCCTCAGTTGGTGTTCCAGAAATGTTCTTTTGTGAATCTGAATTGAGAGCATGTTTCCCTCCATTTCCTTTCGCTGATGTGGACTAGTTCGCTCAATGTAAGAGATATTTACTAACCAAGAGATTCTTCCCTCCATGCTTCATGTTCTATTTGTGCTGTCCAACTGTTCCTGCAATGATTCACTGCCATCGAGACTGTGATTTAATTATGCGAAATGTGACAGATCATTTGAAAGTTGTTAGTTGCTGAGGAAGCACATTTGTGATGTGGAAAAAAAGCCTTTGCATTTTGCTAACTTTCATATCCTCTATGAACACGTTTTAGTGAGAAAGAACTTAAATTCTAAATGATTACCCTGCAGAGTTATGAAATATCTCCACTAGATGTGACAATGAGAATGCGGTCTCCAGCAGTGAGAAAGAAAATGATCTCCTTGGGGACCCTGCCTCTATGAAGCGGTGCAAGGTATGTAAATGCCTTACTTCCCGTCAACACCCAGACTGCATCCAGCCTTTCGTCTCTTCCACACCTCAGCAGAACTGTAAGGTCATCCTGCCTGCCTTCAGGTTACCTGTGCTGGGAAGTGTGCACTCTGGGACCCACACACCTCTGGGGATCACAAGACCAGAGCTGAGTTTATATGTGCCAAGGGAATTAGTCTAGGACTCAGTCTGTTGACAGAGCCATCTTCCGATATGCAATGAATGCTTTGTTCCTCAAAGTGCTGTGACCAGTATCGGCATCAGCTGAGAAATGCGGGCTCTCCAGCCCTGCTCCAGACACTACTGGAGCAAAATCTGCATTTTAACAAGATCCCCAGGGATTCGTATGCACATTAAAGTCTGAGAAGCACTGAGAAAATACGCTGATCAGTCAAGAGTTCTTTAAGGGCAGATTCTGTGCCCAGTACAGTTAGTGGGAGCTCAGTTATTTGTTGTATTACATTGAGGGGCTCAGAAATGCCAAGGCACACATTTATGGGGGCTTCTGAAGAATGCAGAGGAGCTAGTATACAAGCAAAGCAAGGAAGTCTCTTTTGTTCACCTCTTCAAGGGTATTTACAGAGTACCTGCCATGTGCCAAATAGTGTTCGAGGCACTTGGGTATAGTGATGAGCAAGACACACCAATGCCTGCCCTCACAGAGCTTACCTTCCCAGGGACACAATCAATGAGCAGTTATCAAGCCAAAGGTGAATAGGGTCTCTTTGGTTATTGAATACTGGAAACTTAACCCATTCTTTGCTAAAAATTAAGATAGCCACCTTATTTTTCATTTGTTCTTTCTCATTTTTTTTTCTGTCCATATGTGAGAATGGAAATAGGCATGAATTTTAGTCATCCTTTATTGGCAGCAACGCTACTAAATCAGGCATTTACAATAATTCTTTCCTACTTTTAGTGCTTCTCAGCTCTATGGCTTTATTTAAGGTCCACCATGTGCCCCAGTTTGGTACCTGGCAGAATATAAGCAGATGACCACTCTCACTTGCACCATCTCAGGATGTCCCTTCTGTAACAGCGGGATGTCTGACAATCACAAGAAAGGAGACATTTACTTTAAAATGTCCTTTCCTTTTTTCACATTTCCTTCCAGATTCAAGGACCCTGAAATACGAAGCCTGAATTGAACAAGCACATTTTTAGTGTTGAAAGTATGTCACCTTTTTCTTGGGTGAGAAAGCATGGACTCCACCTTTCTACAAAGGTGGTAGAGGAATCATCTAGCTTTGGGGGAGCTCCTAACATCCTTACATGATTCTTCTTCTGCATAAACTGGCTTGTGAGAGGGGTTGCTCTTGTCTGCAGCTGAGAACTCTGACATAGCTGTCTATCTAGTTGGTTCTTTCATTATTTTATGTTAGTAATTCTTAACCTTTTTGGTTTTGAGATCCCTTTACTTACTTAAACATTGAAACTTCCAAAGAATTTTTGTTATGTACGTTACATTTATCAATATTTACTGTATTATATCTTAAGATTTAAAAAATGTATCTATTAATTCCTTGAAAATAACAATAAGCCCATTCTATATCAACATTAATAACATATTTGTGTAAAAAATTACCATAATTTCTCAAATGAAATATTAGTGGGAAAAATAACGTTATTCTTTTTCATTTCAGTAAGCCTCTTTGATGTCTGGATAAATAGAAGTCAGCTCAATTTCATATCGTCTACCTTAATCTGCTGCAATGTGTTGTTTTGGTTGAAGTATATTAAAAAACTAGATTTACGCAGATCTTAATAGCCTTTCAGATAATTGTGGACATTCTTCTTTGCTACTATACCAAAACTTGACAAGTAGCACTTTCTTAACTATTTGCAATATGGAATCTAAAAACCATTATCAATGAACTTTTCATGTCCCGTTACAGCAAAGTTCATTCATATCTCTTTCCGTTTGATTAGATCTTTCACCCATGCATGATTTTGAAACATCACATATTGGTCATTTGGAAAATGTACATTCAACAATTCATTATATAATGTTTAAAAATCAATATCCTTTATTATTATTTCTAATCTTATCAGAAAACTCTTTTTAAATATTGTGAAGCTGTCAAACTCCAAGAGAAAATACAGGTTTTTCTAAAATTCTAATTTTCACCTGAGAGACCACATTTTATCATTGGCAACAAATACTGTCACTTGTTTTCCTTGAAGTAGCTGTCTCAATTTGCTCACTTTCAAGAAGTCTGCAAAAGTCCCAAGTCTGACTAATCAGAGCTTATTTGTTTGTTGTTCTTTCAGGTCAAAAATGGTATTCCATGAAGAAAAGCAGTTAGTTCGTCTTACAACTCAATTGCACAAGTGCTTTCCCTCCAGACAACTATCCTACTTCATTACGCAGAAGTGCTTTATGTGAACTTTCCATTTCATCACACAGAATATTCAAAGTGTGTGTACTCAGGAGTTGAGGTTTAATAAAACCAATAATTTTCACTGCATCATCGATGACATTGTTAAGAAAAAATGGCTTTTTTTCTGCAATGCAGGGTGGGGGAGGTCAAAAAAATATATATGGTGGTGCCACTCCCTGGATACCTGTTATAACTTTTGTACCATCAGTGCAAATGTCAACACAATGCAAAAGGCAAATAAGAGTTTAATATTATTAGGGAAATAATTTTGACGTTGCAGATCCCTTGAAAAAAAAGGGCTTGGGACCCCCAGGAGTTATAAACCAGATTTTGAAAACTGCTGATCTATATAAAATGCTTAATACAAAGTTGTGAGGTAATAAGGGCTTAATAAATAACTATTATTAGCTTGTAAATGGAGGATGAACACAAAAAAAGCCAAGAAACTCGAGGAGACTATAAATGATTAGTGTTATAGACTGAATTGTGTCCCCCCAAAATTCATATGTTGAAGCCCTAATCCTCAGTGTGACTGTATTTGCAGAGGGGGCCTTAAGAGAGGTAATTAAGGTTAAATCCAATAGGACTGATGTGCTCATAAGAGTAGTAAGGGACACCAGGGTTGCACATGCACCAAAGAAAGGCCATATGAGGACATGATGAGAAAGCAGCTGTCTAAAAGCCAGGAAGAAATTTCCCATGAGAAACCAGCCTCGCCGGCACCTTGATCTTGGACTTCAAGTCTCCAGAACTTGAGAAAATTGATTTCTGTTGTTTAGTTTGTGTTCCGTTTGTGGTATTGTGTTATGGCAATCTGAGCTAAGACAATTAAGCACAAGATATTCGATAGTCATCATGGAACAGGCTTCCAGCCTGAGCCAGTCTGTCTGTACAGTCCCACACTCGATTGCTTTAATACATAGTAGAGCTTCTCTTCACCAACCTGCTGGGTTAACTAACATTATGTCTCTTAGGATTCTTTTAGTCATAAGTAACAGAAAATTGTCTTAAACCAAAGGAAATCCAACCAAAGTATCTTAAATTGAAAGAACAAGATGTCTGAAGGTGGTATGTCTCCTGTATTGATAACTCAGAGGCTCATGGGCCCAAGGATTTTCCATCTTTCCACGACACGGCTTTATGTTAATGGTTACCCTATATGGTGGTAAAGTGGGTGTAGGAGTCCCAGGCATCAGAAGTGGACAATAAGATGTTTAACAAAAAAAGATGTTCTGGAATTCTCTTACACTGTTGATGGGAATGAAACTGGTGCAGCCACTCTGGAAAACAGTATGGAGGTTCCTCAAAAAGTTAAAAATAGATCTACCCTATGACCCAGCAATTGTGCTACTATGTATTTATCTAAACAGTAAAAAACAGTGATTTGAAGGAGCACATGCACCCCAATGTTTATAGCAGCAATGTCCACAATAGTCAAACTATGGAAAGAGCCCAGATGTCCTTTGATGGATAAAGAATATGTGAGATACACACACACACACACACACACACACACACACAAAACACACAGAGTGGAATATTACTCAGCCATCAAAAAGAAAGAAAATTTTGCCATTTGCAATGACATGGATGGAACTAGAGGAGATTATGCCAAGCAAAACAAGTCAGAGAAAGACAAATACCACATGATCTCACTCAAATGGAATTTAAGAAACAAAACAGCTGAACATAGGGGAAGGGAAGGGAAAATAATATAGGATAAAAATACAGAGGGAGGCAAACCATAAGAGACTCTTACCTTTAGGAAACAAACTGAGGGTTGCTGGAGGGGAGGTACGTGGGGGGATGAGGTAACAGGGTGATGGGCGTTAAGGAGGGCACTTGATACAATGAGCACTGGATGTTATATGCAACTGATGAATCACTAAATTCTACCCCTGAGACTAATAATACACTATATGTTAACTAAATTGAATTTAAATAGAAATTTTTTTTAAAAAAAGATGTTCTTATCCAGGCATCTCTCTTATGAGCAAGAAAAACCTTTTCCATATTCCCTCCCCACCCCCCCCCCCATGCACCATCCTAACTTCTGCTCAGGTTTCATAGGCCAGGCCTGGGATATATGACTGTGTTGATGCCAGTCATGGGCAGGAAAACTGAAACACCAAATATGACTCCCTTCCCAGGGTCTAGAATGGATTCAACGTCCTCTGATAGATGATCCAAAGGAAAAAATAAAGGGCTGTTTTGTGGCTTCCTCTGGATTCTGGTGTATATGTACGATCATGCTCTCAAAAGCTTGTAATTGTGTTATAATGTGTGCACTTTGGACCCTTTCAGATGCTTGAGCGATGACTATAGTGTGACTCAAGGCACATCGCCTACCGTGAGTCCCGATGACCTTGCCCTTTTTATAGCTACTATACGAAGGAGCAGCTCTCCCGGTCAGGGCCCCCCTCTTCTGTCCCCGAAGCGTCTTCATCTTCCAATTTGCACCCTCGAGTAAGAAAGTACAGATGTTATGGTTCATATTGTAGCAGCTGCTGTCCCTGTCCTATCCACATCCCTCCGACCTCACCATGTTAGTGTGCTCCAAGAACAAGGACAGTGTCCTACTTCCAGCGCCTGTGTCTCCAAGCCCTAGAGCTCTTTCTGGAACTACGCAAAGCTCTCTGCCCCGAATTAACAACCCCTCCTCCGGCTGCCTTCAACCAATCATTGACTGTGGTTGGTGTCTCAATACCCTGGTTCAGCTGCCGTCTGGTGGGTTAGTTCTGAGGTGTGTGTCCTGGATTCAGCTCTAGTCACTCACTGTGACAGTTGGTTTAATTACTCACCCTTTACTGGCCACTTTCTCTGTATTGCTTCCCTTCTTCCCTGCTAGTGTTCCCTGCCCCTCCCAAAGAAATTACTTGCATTTGAATCCTTGCCTCTGTGTCTACTTCTGGAGAAACTCAAACTAAGACACCAACTGTCCTATATTATATAAATCAAGCTGGGCTTAGAGTCTAGGGAATGCCTAACCTAAGTTTCAACTCCATCCTGAACCAGGAAAGGTAAGAGGAATTTGAACCAAACTGGGCATATGGGCTGACCATTTCTCTTGGGTGCTGGTGTCAGAATGAGTTTTGAACCTACTGTTCTAATTTTATAAGATCTCTTCTAAGAAAGTTGTCTTACCAAAGGGTCTTCATTAAATAAGCCCATCAGGAAGTGAGGGACCTATATTTTGTTTTGGAGTAAAGGCGGGGGGATCTCCACAGAAAAATAAAATGTCTTCACGTTTACAAGAACAAGTAAACATGGTGCAAGCTTAGTATGTATGAAAACTGAAAACAGAAGAAATCAAAGATGGCAGCAGTTCAACAACTCTGTCTTTAAGAACATGGACTCTCGCTCGTGTCTGACCTACAGAAAGATTTGAGAGAGTGTTTTCCTGGCTTTTGACTAATTAAGTGCAAGAAAAAATCTGAAGTCAATAATAGAATGTTGTAAATGCAGAAGGAAGAAAATCTTTAAAACCTCTTTATACGATTTTTGTCCAATTTTCCATTTCTACCCATTGTTTTCTGTGTCTCACTAAGCTAGGCGGACTCATTGTTAGGCATTTTTTACAGCAGTTCTTCACTCTCTGAAGTGTGTTACCATATTTTTTATCAGTTTTTCCTCACAACAGTGGTAGGTTAGGTCAATATCATTTTTCCTGTTTGAGGAAGAGAAAAGCAAGGCAAGCAAGGTGGGAAATGTCATTGGCTCAGGTCAAACAGGGAGCTACCACCAAGAAACGTTGGCTGACCTGTCCGCCTGTGGGTAAGGAACCTCCGGGCCCTACCTCTGTAAGCAAGTCCAAACAAGGCCAGGTACCCGGCAAAAAAACTACTAAATTGGAAAATAGAAAGCCTTAAAAAACAACAACAACAACAACAAAAAAAAAACCCTATCACTGCATTAGTGACATGGATATTACTTAGACACTTGGGATTCCAAATTAATTTTCTCCTTGAAGTTCCCTACCTTCATCTCTCTTTCTATCCAAAATCCCACCTCTTTCAGGAGGTCCTCCAAGACTATGTCAGCCTTCAAGAATCGGTCTCTTCTGTCTGCATCTGACAACACATTGCCATCATCATATCACAAGCGTTTTGCTGGGCAGGGCTGTTTACCTAGTCCCTTGCATGACCTCTAGCACACAATGGAAGCTCGATATGTATTATTAAATGAACAAATCCATTTTTGTAACACACTGTGTGTGTGTGTGTGTGTGTGTGTGTGTGTGTGTGTGTGTATCTCGGTCTGTGTCTGGGAGATGGTAGGGAGGGTCCAACCTCGGCCTAACTAACCAGCAAAGGCAGACAAAGTCCCAGGGGCAGTTAAAATATTTCTTGAAGAAAGACTAGGCTGCCATGGTCACAAAGGGTCTTCTGGGGACCCCAAAACCATGTCACTTCCTGTACATTCCTGACAAGATTAATTCTACCTTTGAGATTCTGATTGTTCCTCACTGTCATAGCATTTGACGATTTTACAACTGAAAGCTTGTGAAGAAGCCAGTCCCCTCTTTTGACCATCCAACAGAAAGCTCTAGTACACTCGGGGCTACAGGAGATAAAAACAGGCAAAGACTGCCAAGTGTCCTGTGCACACCAGCCCATCCATGTCTGCTCAGCTCACTTACATAGATTCCAATTCCTTTCTTTCCTTGACTCTTGGTTTCGCACTGGGTCACTATTTGTTGATTCACAAGCATTTCTTGAAGTGCTATCAGGTGCCAGGCGCTCACCCAGGAAGGGGATATATATAGCACATTTCCTTCTGCATCACCGAGGTATCAGGTATTCTTCAAAGTTTCTCGTCTACCGATGGTGACTTAAATATCATACCAGGGCTGTTATATATTCTTCATGGTTATTATGTTGTTTTATTATAGATGATAATGGCTACATATAAACGGATGCTCCACTCGAACTTGACCTAGTCGTCCTGCATTATTAGCGGACATTCCCTGTGGCCTAGTGGAGGAAAGGCAGCAGCAAACGTGCCCCCTTATTGGTTCTTCATTTCTGTAGCTCTGACAGGACAGTGCCCTGGGCCATCAGGAAAGCCACCACTTTCAGCAGTCACGTGCTCAACTCAGTCCAGACTCAACAGTTTCTTAGCTGGTCCTTCCTCCCCTCTCCACCACCTGCACTTCCCTCAGGGGGCCTCCCTCTCCTCCACTCGGCACACTCACATTGAAAGAGATGAAGGAATCTCAGTGCTTGGTGCTTCTCCTCACTGAACGCTTCGTTACAACCCAACAGGAAAGACTCTTAAACTAAACAAATGCTCGCTTTCCTTTTCCTCCCCCCCCCATCCGTCTCTGTCAGCTTGATCGAGAAAATATGGCTGTTAACAGCCTACAGTGGAACAAACATTTGCATAACTGTTACCTCAGAGCCCATAACTCTGAGCTAATTGGCTGATGGTGATTAAAATGATTAAGTGATTGTAATTTATATGATTAACCAATTAAACCATTCTCCAGTGATTGGCTCAGGGTAGGCCTCGAGATGTGCGCGCGTTTCTCAGCATGAAGGCCAAGCTGAACAGTGTTAAATGTTCTTTCAAATGCTGACTTGTTCCTCTGACTAGCGGGGGGGAAATGTTTTACCCTGGATAGTTGGATTTTATCATATTAAATGAGTGGCTCCCAAAAAGCTCAGTGTCTGGCAGAAGAGAAGTAGGAGGCAGGGCAATGATTCTTTGAAGGGACATGGTGAATGTGTTGCTCCCCAGAACCATGACTAGGATTTGAAAGTAGCCCGCATTCCACTAAAGTGAAAGACATGGTTAAAACTTAGAATTCGGGGGGGCGCCTGGGTGGCACAGCGGTCAAGCGTCTGCCTTCGGCTCAGGGCGTGATCCCAGCGTTCTGGGATCGAGCCCCACATCAGGCTCCTCCGCTATGAGCCTGCTTCTTCCTCTCCCACTGCCCCTGCTTGTGTTCCCTCTCTCGCTGGCTGTCTCTATCTCTGTCAAATAAATAAATAAAATCTTTAAAAAAAAAAAAAACTTAGAATTCGGGAGCCTTCCAGCCCTGGCCCTGCCACTCACCAGCCATGTTGTGTGATCAAGGTAGCTGACCTTTTTAAGCCTGTGGATTCCTGTCCTATAAATAATATTCTTACTGGCCTTTTAAGGTTATTATGAAGATCAAATTGGATTATGCATATTATACTCCCAATAAATATTAGCTGCTCTTGTTATTGTTATTTGTCAGGATTTTATTATTACCCTACTGGAATATAAACTCCAAAGGTATTCTCATTTTTCTATCTCTGGTGTTCAGCATGGTGCCTGGCACACACCAGGTACCAGAAGTATGTTTGATGATTGAAATAACAATATTGAATACAGAGCACTGAACTCTCACTGGGCACTTTTCTAAATACTTTCATTCATGAACATGGATAATCCCTGCAACCACTCCATGAGGTAGGTACTATTATCATCTTCTGTATTTTGGAGGTGAGAGAGCTACATTAACTTGCTCAAGGTCCCATGACTGGGGAGAGGTGCATTTGAAAGTGAAGCTGATGTTAGGTGCCTCTGTAACGAACAAGTAGGAGGATGCAGAGACCTTCCCCCAGCCAAGGTAAAATGTCATTGCCAAATGGGCATAAGAAAATGATATAGTTCCTTCCATGGGGCACTTGGGTGGCACAGTCAGTTAAGTGTCCGACTTTTTTTTTGGCTCAGGTCATGATCTCGGGGTCGTGGGATCAAGCCCCGCATTGGGCTTTGAGATGAGTGTGGAGCCTGCTTGAGAGTCTCTCTTTCCCTCTCCATCTGCCTCTCCCCCTGTTTGCTGTCTCTCTTTCTAAAAAAATAATAAATCTTTAAAAAAAAAAAAAAGAATATGGTTCCCTCCATCTAGTGGAAAGAAACAAACCGGGTTCATTTGCCTGGTGACACATTTTGGGCACTTGACAAATTTGGCAAATGCAATAAGCAAGAAATAACTTGAGTTCTCAGAACCAACAAGGCAGGTAGGTCACAAAGCAGAAATTGAACATTCTCTTCTTATTCTGTTAGATAAACTTAAGTTCACTGTGATTCAGCATTTGCCCCACCCCAAACCTCACCCCCTGTACCTTCTACCAGCAGCCACTTTACTCTCCCTGTCCCCGGGGGCCAAACACATCCCCTTCCTCCCAAGACTACCCAGGCTTTTAGCCACTGGGAGATCAGAAAGGCTCTGCTGGTGGCCACACTGCTGGCTGTTGGTTTTCAGGCTATGAGTTGCTAGAAAGTAGAAAGAGAGACAGGTAATTGGTGTCCCTATTCTGGGAGCTGCAGCCAAAGGCAGATACTCATGAGTGTTTATCTCCTGGGCCCTTCTTCTGGTTATTTATGCAGCATAACAAAGATAGAACCCCACTTTACCAGTTCCACAGCCACATGACCCAATTCACTTTCTTCTTCTGACTCTTCACCTCCTCTTCTTTTTATCCCCATTCTTCTGAGCCCCGCCCTTTATCCTCTCCTCTCTCTTCCTCACTCTTTTCCCCCATTTCTTGAACGCAGATACTTCACACACCTATTTTCATGGGACAAACTCTAGTTCCTTGTGACGCACACGGCTATGCAGTAGTGACAGGTGCACACATGTCTCTGTAAGAACTCCCAACGGTGTGGAAGTTGCACTGTTTATGGCTGACCTGGCATCAGAATTAATTCCACGTCCTTTCACCGTCGGTTCTTGGTGTTATGTTGCTGTGACTTTATCTAAGTTATTTTTTAAAGCTTTTTCTCTTTTTAAAAAAAACATTTTATTTATTTATTTGACAGAGACAGCCAGAGAGAGAGGGAACACAAGCAGGGGGAGTGGAAGAGGAAGAAGCAGGCTCCTAGCAGAGGAGCCTGATGTGGGGCTCGATCCCAGAACGCTGGGATCACGCCCTGAGCCAAAGGCAGACGCTCAACGACTGCACCACTCAGGCGCCCCTAAAGCTTTTTTTTCTTATAACATTAATGCATTTTCATATTAGAAATTGTATAGAATGCTGAAAAGACAAGAAAATAAAAATCACTTTGGCATGTTTCCTAATATTTTTTTTCCTTAAAAATCTTCCTCTATTACAAAAAAGTGGAAAAATATTTTTAGGCCTGAAAGACGATGCTCCATGTTTATGTGTGTGTATAAGCGGAAGGGTGGGTTTTGGAGAAAGCCCTTTGTGATTCCCTGGGCTTGAAGATATTTGCCAAATTCAAATTATAGGTGGATCCCCACAGCACTAACCTCTGGATCCCTGCTCTTTGCCGGTGCTTAAGAAAGCCCATCTCTGGCTATTGCATGAGAGAGAAACTCAAGCTCTGGACTTGGCAGGTCAAAGCTTTTCAATTCATCTCTAAATCTTTACAAATCCAAGAATTTCCCTGAAGTCATCATTCACTCTGAACTTGCCCATTGCTTTTCGTAAAAGGAGAGGAAAGAAACTCACTTTGGTTAAACATTGGCTCCCATGAAACCAAGCATTGAAAGGGGGCAGAATCCATAATTGATTTTCTGACAGGTTATAAAATATTAAAAGATGGGAAAGTTTTAAAACTAATTTTTAGGTATCCATCTGAAGCCATGTCCAGTTGGCCTGCAGGATCAATGAACCAACATTACATAGAAATGCTGAACTCATACTCTCCTGGCTAATCTATATTTCAAAGATGAGACTGAGCTCTTAAATGACCTCCACACACAGTGAGCTGATCCCCAGTTTAAGCCTCCCGTTTGGAACGTTGGTTGCAAAGATTAACCATTTCAAGGAAACAAAAGTCAACGTATCTCTGAAGCCCTGGCAGGATGGGGAGGTGCGAGGGAATTCACACAAACCTTGTAAAACAGGGCAAGTCAAACCCACAAGATCTTTTCGTTGATTCAATGTCAACTTCTTGGAATGAGTTTGGGCTTCTTATTTGATGTGTTCTGGTTTACCTCTCGCTTTACGGGGAGGCGTGGGAGACCACCTTTATTATCCGGGGATATTCCCTCGAGGGAGGCATGAAAATTTGTCTGACCTGATGTGCACACGAGTCTCTCCTGGGAAGAACTAAGGTGTTTGTCAGTTTGCCAGTAGGAAGGCCCACCCAAGCAGCACAGGGTTTCAGGAGCGGAGTGTGAACCAGGGGTGTGGCCTTAGGGGCTTCCAGTCCTTCTGCAAGTGACCTTGAAGCAAAGGGAAATATTCTAGCCTGAGGTAAATTTGGGTGTGGATTCCATCTCAGCATTCCTAACAACTGTCTCTTTTCCTTACCTCAGAGGCCGGGCCTCCCTGAGATGCATTCCGCCCTGCAAATGTCTTGTCTTAAACGTCTCGAAACGTTCTCCAAGACTTTTAGGCATTTCACGGACCTCTCTGTGACCTTGGGGACCCCTAACACTTGGGCAGAGTGTGTTCTTTCTTCCTTTCTCCCAACCTCCCACGGTTCCTCTCCCCCACCTCTTACCTGACCCCTCCCCCACCCCAGCAGCCATAAGCCCCTTGAATGCAGGGACTGGGCCTAGTTCGTTCCTACTCCTAGAACCTACTGTAGCACCTGGCACCATGACCATCTGGCGTATATTTAGTTATTTATTTTTGAGCTCCGCTTCTAGAATGTAAGCTAAGTGCATGCAGAGCTTCTTGCCAGATTTGTTTACATCTCAATCCCCAGGGTCTAGAAGAGTGCCAGGCACATAGTAGGTGCTCAACAAACATGGATGGACGGATGAATGGATGGATGGACGGACGGACGGACAGACAGATGAGCTCAGACAAGGCTGTAGCAGGAGCGTGATCAAGGTGCTATGGGAATGTACGTCTTGAAACAATGTTTTGAAAGAGTTGAGAAGAATGTCGGGAAAAACTTAGTTGAGATGCATTTGGAGCTGGACTTAAAGGAGAAGTAAGTCTTTGCTACCTAAGAGTGAGCAGAAGGAGCAGAGGCAGAGAGGAGGGTGTGGTCAGGGCAAGAAGGCGTGACCTCACTGGGGACACACTGACGAAACGGCGAGGCTGGAGTGTGAGGTCGAGGCAGGGCACCGTGGAGATGAGGCTAGCCAGGAGAGCTGAGGCCAGACTGTGAGGGGTCTGGAATATCGTGATGTAAGACGGTCGAAGGCTTTTAAAGAGAAGAGTAATAGCATCGGGTCTCATTATAAGAAACCGTGTGGAGGACACACAGGCTGTGGCAGGGGGCTGACTGGTGGCAGGCAGGCCAAAGAAAAGGGACTCGCTGTGTATGGGCAGGTGGCAGGAGATGGGTGGGAGGCAACCTAGAGTTCCACCATTTACACCTGGAGCAGAGAGGGGCTCGCCAAAGAGCGGCTACGGAGTGCACTGCAAGGTGCGCAGGTTGCTCGAGTTTATCCCGAAC
Organism: Ursus americanus; assembly: GCF_024610735.1. Classification (NCBI taxonomy): domain Eukaryota; kingdom Metazoa; phylum Chordata; class Mammalia; order Carnivora; family Ursidae; genus Ursus; species Ursus americanus. The sequence continues at coordinate 47,384,872 of NC_142129.1, forward strand.
ACATGTATTTTCAAACCTAAATCAGTTCACGTTAGGTCAGCTGTTCTTAATGGCAGGGACTTTGCCCTGCGGAGACATCTTTGATTCTTGCAGCTTGGGGGGTTGGGGTCCCACTGACATCTACTGAGGAGAGGCTGGGAATGCTGATCAACACCCTGCAACGCACGGCTGCCCCCACAACAGAGACTCCTCCAGTCCCAACGTTAACAGTGACGAGGATAATACAACTGATACAAAAACTGATAGACTGGAGGTAGTGGGTCCCGGAAATGTATGTTTTTGCCCTGCTGCAGGCAAGACCTTAATCCAAGAATGACTCCTTTGAGTCCTTTAGATGCCCAGGGACTTCAGAGCTGGGGTGACAGAGGCACTGGCTGATGTACATTTGACCTTGAATGCGTTACTCGTTGCAATTCAATGGGTGCCAACAGGAGGCACCATTAAAGAGACGACGTAGGTAAAGGGGCCAACCAACATTGAGCCTGTCACAGGGTGGCTTTCCATAAATGCCAGTCCTGTCCCTGCTTTTGATAACTTGTCCTGATCCCAATCCTCGTTGTTACTAGAAGCACTTCCCCATGTGTCTACTCAAGCGTCCCCTTCTCTGTGTGGTCTTTCCTGGCTGCCCTCTCTCAAACTAAGCCCACCCCATACATACGTTCTATCCTCCTTCTCTACGATGTGCTTCCCGTCTGACATACTCCTACTTTGCATATGTGTTTACTGTGTGTCTCTCCTAGAATGCAAGCTCTCACAGGGCAGGGGTCTCGGTCTGTCTTGTTCTTGCCATGTCTTAGCACCCGGAACAGAGCCGGGCATAAAGCAAAGGCTCAATACATATTTGTTGGATAAATGAAACAAATCCCAGTTCCCAATAGCCAGAGAGGGTTGCTCTGATATGCTACGTGGGGGTTTTGCATTTTTCTACGGCCGATAGCCAACGAATGTTTTGTGAGCAGCAGGGAAAAAATTCCATGGACTGCTGCGGCCAACTTTGCTCTTGAAACGAGGCAAGTTGTTGTGGCCTGTATGGCTCCAAATTCTTCTGTATGTGAAGGAAAGACGTTCGAGGCCAATTCTGCTCACTCTCCGTGCTCTCTCACAGGATCCCCCTGCAGGAAGGTGGGCCATCAGGCCCTATCAGCGCTGCTGGGCTCATAATCAGATTTTAATGACTGTCTGCTTCCCTTCCTACATGTTTATAGTCCTCAGCACTCTGATTAGGTTTTTGGTCTCACAAGATAGTTAAAAGCCCACAATTCGCGCTGGGTGTTTTATTTTTTCTAAGTTAAGTGAGTGGGTAAATGTCCCTTTGATCTTCCTGCCGTGGATGAGAGCTGTTAGGGTTTTTAAGGCCCTCGCCAATTTTATGAAATGGACGCAGAACTGGGTTTGAGGCTGGCCTTCTGGGTGGTTCCAAAGTCCCTCAACGGTTTTTATTCTTTCTCCTCCTGTCTCCCCCCACACCTCTGGTGCCACAGGAACCGAGGAAAAGGAAAGCAGCAGGCAGCTCTGGAAGAAAAATGAACTTTCTGGAGCCCGTGTTCCAGGAGGTCAGCAGCGTTTCTCTCGCCTTCGAGTGGGTAGGTTGCCCGCAGTGGGGAAAGCGCACACGCAGCTTAACTTGGCACCCGGATGGGGTGTCTGGTAAAGCAGCTCCAGGGGAAGGCCGACCAGGAGCAGCCAGTCGCAACTATCTGCTGGGTGGGACGTGCAGCTCAAATGATCTCTTGTCATTGCACTTACGCCAGCAGTTATGGGTGCAGGAGGGATGAGGGAGGAACTTCGGGCCCGAGCGAGAAGGGAGGGGACCACGGGAGTCACACACAATTCTTCTGGGCTCCCCGTTGTGTCGGGATTGAAATATGAACGCCAGGCTGCCTGGTGACTTTGTCGTGGCACGTACACATGATCTCACCCATGCGACAAAGAAGTCACATGCAATAACACTTCATTATTTTAATTAAGCTTATTGCAAGAGTAATCATCATTGCCGTTGGTATCAATCATCAGTAATTTTTCCGATTATGGCCGCAAGTAGTGACAGTCCATGTTGACAATAAATGATCACGCCTCTGGCTTGAATTGACACGTCATTGGACTTTGCAAGGTTGCTCGGAACACTCCTGGGCTTGCTATGTAAAGAACTATTTATCTATGACAAAAGCTGGGTCTATCCGATATTTGTTTTTGCTTCCCAAATGGATAAGTTCATAATATTTGCAAAATTCATCCTTTAGTAGATGACAGCCACGGAGTCCAACACACATTCAGAAAGAAGTTATATGCTCTTAGCTCAGGGCTGCGGCATCACGGCCATTCCCCAAACTGTCCTAAATGTGTTTGCGTTGAGTTATGGCTCTTTCTTCCGAATGGACGTGGGAAATGAAGTCGTTTCGATTGCAAAATGGCTCTTGGCTGTCTCCTATTTCTAAGTGGGAGCAGGAGGAAAGAAATCTGAGGGCAAACAGCTCCACTTCCCTTCATAACTGGCCCTTTCTGGCGTCCGACATGATTGAAATTCTTCAACATTTAAAGAAAGGGGGGGGAGGTAATCAGAAGGGGGAATGAAGCATGAAAGACTATGGACTCCAAGAAACAAACTGAGGGCTTCAGAGGGGAGGCGGGTGGGGGAATGGGATAGGCTGGTGATGGGTAGTAAGGAGGGCACGTATTGCATGGTGCACTGGGTGTGCTACGCAACTAATGAATCATCGAACTTTACATCAGAAACCAGGGATGTACTGTATGGTGACTAACATAATATAATAAAAAAACATTAAAAAAAAAGACTTCTCCTGAACAACAATAGCCTACTTGCTTATTATTCTTGTTACTGCATTTCCATGGTTTAAAGCACTCCCTGGTCTCAACCATTTGTGCTACAAATAATTTTAATTGAGCCGAGAAACCCTTGACATTTTAGAAATTACCTTCTATTTATAAGACTTTAAGAGGAACCTTCCTGGCAGTCCTGACCTCTGTGTGATTTGGCCTTTTTCCCCCTACTTTGAGTTTAGTTTTTTTATTTTCATTGAACCAAATTACTTTCATTCCTAATTTAATTTCGCAGTAGCAAATAAAAAGCCAATTTGATATATCCGTAAAAATCCCACACAGGCTATGAAATGCACAGGCTCCTTCGACTCCCACATTTCAGGGAGCGTCTGAAGTCCATTCCATTAAGGTTGACAAAATGAGTTCTGGGAATATTACTAATGATGAGGGTCTAAAAATGGAGGCTGTATCAGATCTTAAAATATCCTTTGGGGTTCATGAAAGTTTTCTGAGCAGTGAAAATTTTAATTTTTGTTATTTATTTTCTCCAGCTATCACAAATCCTACTGATGTAGGCCTTGTTGAGATGAATTTCATTTTGATACAAATAATAAAATACTGTACATTTGTATGGTATGTTCACATTTATTGTTTTATTTCATCTTCAAAAGAACTCATTCATTCAGTATTTATAGACCACTGACTATGTTCCAGGCTCTATTCTATGTACTCTGGATACAGCAGCGATCAAAGCAGCTTGTGGAATTTATATTTTAGGGGCAGACAAGTAAAAAAACAAATGAGCAAAAATATGTTTATTGGGTGTTCCCTGTTGAATGGTGCTAATTGTAATTATAATTTAAAATAAAAACTAAGCAGGAAGGGGAATAGGGAATGCCAGGGTGGGAAGACCTCACTGGTAAGATGACATTTGACAGAGATCTGGAGTTGCTGAGGGCAGCAGCAGCCTTGCAGCCAGAGGGAACAGCAAGTACAAAGGCTCCGAATCAAGAACGTAAAAGAGCATTGGGTGTAGAGCAGAGTGAGCCGCGGAACTAGTGGTCAGAGTGGAAACAAGAATCCCATCATGGAGGACCTTGAAGGCCAATGTGAAGACTTGGCTTTTCCCCTGATGCGATGAGGGCTCTGGACGGTTTTGAGCAGAGCAGCGACACGGTCTGCCTTAGGCTTGGAGGGACCAGTCTTGTGGCAGCATAACAATAGGTTGGAGAGAGGGCAGAGGCAGGAGGGAGACCAGTTAGGAGACTATGACATTCACCAAGGAAAATATAACAGTGGATTGAACCAAGATGGCAGCAAGGGAGGAGTTGAGAGGCAATCAGTTTCTGGATATGGAAATGAAGAAAGAATATTATTTAGTCCCATTTTAGAGTGAGAAACGTCACTTCTCAGAATAATTGACTTTCTCAAGAATATGGAGCAAGTGTGCGTGACAGTGCTGGGTTTGAAACCAGACCTGTTGGGAGGAGTCCCTCTATAGCACCCTGTGCAGACCCCCTGCCACTGATACAGCCCAAATAGCCATCCATCTTGGAGTTTCTGCCTCAGAGCTGTGGTCGTGTTCTCATTAACATAATAAATAAGGAATCAGGAAGAGCAAGGGCACTCCAGTTCCCTGGACACCTGTACAAGTAATGCTACCTGACAAGTAGCAGGGTAGAGCCTAATGAATGCCTGGGAGGAGGAGGAGGAACACCTGATTCTAGGGGAGGAGAGGCACTCATTAGCGGCCTAGTGGCTTAGATGGTTCACGTGTCTGTTTTAAGTAGACCCCTACACTGTCAGGAGCCTTTCTGGAAACAAACAACACTACTATTGCTTTGGGACCCTATGGCTTTTTTTTTTTTTTGACTGAAGTGAGATTCGTATAACAAAATTAACCATGTCAATGTTCACATGAACCATTCAGTGGCATTTAGTACATTCAAAATGGGCAGCTACCAAATCTATCTAGTTCCAAAACATTTCCATCACCCCAGAATGAAACCCCATTATGCAGTTGCTCTCTCTACTCCTCTTCCCCCAGCTCCTGGCAACCACCAATCTACTTTCTGTCTCTGTGAATTTACCCATTCTAGGGGCGCCTGGGTGGCTCGCTCCGTTGGATGTCTGCCTTCGGCTCAGGTCGTGATCTCAGGGTCCTGGGATCGAGCTCTGCTTCAGGCTCCCCGCTCAACAGGGAGTCCACTTGTCCCTCTTTCTCTGCTCTTCCGCGCTCGCTCACTCTCTCTTTCTCTCTCAAATAAATAAATAAAAATCTTTTAATTCTAGATATTTCCTGTAAGTGGAGTCATACACTAAGAGACATTTTCGTGTCTGCTTTCATTTAGCGTGAAGCCTGTGAGGTTCATCCATGTTACATAGCATGTACCAGCACTTCATTCCTCCTTCTGGCTCAATAACATTCTATTGAATGTGTAGGCCACCAGCGTTATCCACTCGTCCACTGACGGGCATTTGCACTGGTTCCACCTTTTGGCTATTGTGAATAATGCTGCTATGAACATGCGTGTACACGTATTTGTTTGAGTACCTGTTCTCAATTCTGTGGGGGACATGCCTAGAAGTAGGAGCTGGGGAACTCCTCTATGTTTAGCTTTTTTTTAAAAAACATTTTATTTATTCATTTAACAGAGAGAGAGAAGTAGAGAGGGAACACAAGCAAGGGGAGTGTGAGAGGGAGAAGCAGGCTTCCTGCCGAGCAGGGAGCCCGATGCGGGGCTCGATCCCAGGATGCTGGGATCATGACCTGAGCCGAAGGCAGCCGCTTAACAGCTGAGCCACCCAGGAGCCCCTATGTTTAGCTTTTTGAGGAACCACCCAACTATTTGCCACAGCAACTGAATCCCTTCCATTCCCACCATCAGTGTACAAAGACTCCAATTTCTCCACATCCTAGCCAACATTTGCTATTTTCCCTTTATAAAAAGTTATAACCTTTCTAGTGGATACGAAGTGGCATCCCATGGTGATTTTGATTTGCACTTCTCTAATGACTAATGATGGTGAACTTGGTGGCCATTGATTGGCATATCTTCTTTGGAGAAATAAATGTTTATTCAAGTTCTCTACCCACCTTTTAATTACATTGTTTACCTTTTGTTGTTAGGTTGTAAGAATTCCTTATATATTCTGGACATACACCAGTTAGAATGGCAAAAATCAACAAGGCAGAAACAGCAATTGCTGGAGAGGATGTGGAGAAAGGAGATCCCTCCTACATTGTTGGTGGGAATGCAGGTTGGTGCAGCCACTCTGGAAAACAGTGTGGAGGTCCCTTAAAAAGTTAAAAATTGAGCTACCCTATGACCCAGCCATTGCAATACTGGGTATTTACCCCAAAGATACAGACGTAGTGAAGAGAAGGGCCATATGCACCCCAATGTTCATAGCAGCATTATCCACAAAAGCTAAATCGTGGAAGGAACCGAGATGCCCTTCAACAGATGACTGGATTAAGAAGCTGTGGTCCATATATACAATGGACTATTACTCAGCTATCAGAAAGAACGAGTTCTCAACATTTGCTGCAACATGGACGGCACTGGAGGAGATAATGCTAAGTGAAATAAGTCAAGCAGAGAAAGACAATTATCATATGATTTCTCTCATCTATGGAACATAAGAACTAGGAAGATCAGTAGGGGAAGAAAGGAATAAAGAAAGGGGGGTAATCAGAAGGGGGAGTGAAGCATGGGAGACTATGGACTCTGAGAAACAAACTGAGGGCTTCAGAGGGGAGGGGGGTGGGGGAATGGGATAGACTGTTGATGGGTAGTAAGGAGGGCACATATTGCATGGTGCACTGGGTGTTATACGCAACTAATGAATCATCGAACCTTGCATCAGAAACCAGGGATGTACTGTATGGTGACTAACATAATGTAATAAAAAAACATTAAAAAAATATTTTTTAAAGATTTTATTTATTTGTCAGAGAAAGAGAAAGCGAGACAGTGTGAGCACAAGCAGTGGGAGCAGCAGGCAGAGAGAGAAGCAGGCTCCCCACTGAGCAAGGAGCCCAAAGTGGGACTCGATCCCAGAACCCTGGGATCATAACCTGAGCTGAAGGCAGACGCTTAACCAACTGAGCCACCCAGAGGTCCCTGGATGCTAGACTGTTAACAGACATATGATTTACAAACATTTTCTCCCTTTCTGTTGGTTGTCTTTTCACTTTCATGATAATGTCCTCTGATGTACACAAGTTTTAAATTTTGATGAGGTCCAACTTATCTATTTGTTGTTGCACTTGTTGCTTGTGCTTATATCCCCTGGCTTATTTAAAGCTGTGTTCATGGTGATAACCAGCACAACAGTAGTGATAATAGTGGACACTGACACAGAGGGAGGAAGCCATGGGAGAGCACCTGTGAGTTTTTCCTATTTTAGACCAAGATCTAGAGCAGACGTGGAACTTCCCAAGCTCAAAAAGTACAAAAAGTAGACCTCAAAGTATTCCTCCTATAAGCTCTGTTATGATACATATCAGGCTGCCATCACAAGAGACCCACAAATATAGTGGCGTAAACAGGAGAGAAATGCATTCCCCTGCCTCATGCCAAAGATAGGGTGTCTTAGCAGGGTCAGAGCCCCTGGCTGCTTCCGATGTTTTATTCACCATCCTTAACTTCCATCTTGTGCTCTGAGATGACAGTCCCAACAACCACTGCCACATCAGCATTCTACCCAGCACGAAGGGAAAAAGAAAAGGGAGTTCGTGTTCTTTCCCTTCAAGCCTATGTCCCAGAATTTGCACACATCCCTTCTGCTTGTCTTCCATTGATCAGAACTTAGTCACATGCCACACCTAAAGGAGGCTGGGAAATGTGGCTTTTACTACAGCAGCCATGTGCCCAGCTAAAAGCTCTGTAATTACAGAAGAAGAGAAAATACACACTGGGGGACAAAAATCCAGTCCTCAACATCGAGCCTCAACTGTAGTAACTGTCGAATCAGCAGTCTGAGCAGTGTTGCCAAAATTAGGAGGAACCGAAGGGAGACTTCATCTTCACCCTGCAGTTACTTTCCCATCCATCAAATGGGTCTCTGTTGAGATCTCTTCAGACTACTTGGGAAGGAGGACCAAAGCTCCATGCTAAGATAAGGCATCAGGAAAGGACTCAAATAAGTACAAGGAACAGAAGTAAGGAATTCACCGGTGAGCTGTCTAGCGGGGCACGTAGACGGTGAGGTAATGGACAGGAGACGTGTGTTTGTATCCGTGTCTCTGTGCTGTGGAAGATTTTTATGAGCAGAGATTTCTATCTGGAAGACAAACCACCAACAACAACGAAAACTCAAACAGATGTTATTTTGGTACTTTAGAGTTTTTAAAGTGTTTTTGCAAACTTTTTTTCATTGGTTCATTATAACCTTAAATACCAGGAATGGGATACAATGCTACTTCCATTTCACCTTCGTGATAAAAGGGAATCTCAAAGGTTAGAACATTTCTAGCTATTTGGTGGCAGAGGCAGGATTCAAACTCAGCTCTCCCTCACCCCATCTTGTATTTATTCAAGGCTTTCCCATAATGCTTTGCTCCCAGCCATTTGAACTAATGGAGCTAGCGAGCCAGACCACTTGAAGCCTAAAGCCTGACATACCTTCCAGGACAGCGTGGGGGTCTTACCTTTAGGCCTCCCCTCTATCCAGACCAGTGTTAAATTCAATAAAGCCTTGGAAAGTTCCTGGTCTGTCACTTCCCTCACCTGCCTTTCTGGCTGGCTGCAAGGGTGGTCTGGACAATGGGACAGCAGACCAGGGGAAGAGTGACACTGGGGTGAGTGGTGTTGGCAAACATGCAGTGGGAAAGCTCTCTCCCTTCTAGAGGCCTTGCACTCATGCAGAACACAGTGTCCAGGCTTGGCATCAGGGCACTGGAGAGTCGGATGTAGGCCAATGCACCTGCTGGTCACTCTCCCTCAAGCAAGTCCATTCCCATCTCAGAAGACATCTTAGAGGCACTGGACACTTTGCATCGGCTGCATGAACGCTCACAGTGAAATAATACACCTTGTCTAATTTTTTCCTAACAAGTTGTTGTGGGTTTTAATGACCATGTCAGGAGGTTATGGCCTGGGGTTTCTTATCTAGAGTCAACAGTGCTTCAGGAAAAGGCCAGAGATTTGAGGAGGAAGTCCTGCCACTAACTGGCCATATGACCTTGGGCAAGTCACATGGAAGCTCATTGAGCCTCAGCTTCCTCATCTGAGAAAGGAGAGTTAATAGTCCCAAAAACAATAGCACATATCTCTTAGGAAGTTCAAGGATCAAATAAGAAAATAGGTAGGAAATCACTTTGTAAACTAAGTGATACACAAGTGCTAATTATTTTTACAGTATAAACTTACTCTTTAAATGTCAGGACAAAACAGGGTTAGGAGGGAATATAAGTGACAGAGGAGTTCAAGCACAGCCCTGAGGGCATTGACTGGGCTTCAATCCTAGTTTGCTGACTTGTCTTTCTTCTGGGGTTGTGTCAGTGTCAGTCACGGACAAGAATCATTAGGCTGCCCAGTAGTGACTGATAGCCTTACCTCCCTTTGAGAAAAACACAAATTTTTTTCAAAGTACTTTATACAACTTTTCACAAAAATATCATTCCCATAAATGTCAGGAAATGTTCTTTATTTTTAATATAGTAATACAGTCTCATTTGTTAATTCTCAGGCAAATAGGCTTAGGGTTCCAATTCCAAGATATGAAAAACTTTAGGGAGACAAAAATACAGAGCATGGGAAAACCAGCTATTGTACAAATCACAGCAATTTAAAAATGATTTTTCCTATCTAGGGATTTCGGTTACATGCTGTCTCTCGTATTATTTTTAGTATATGTTTTTAAATTGTTTTTCTCAGCGATTTTGTATCATATCAAGGGCTAGGCCTATACTTAACTTTAAGCAGTTCTGAAAATGAGTCATCTACTAAGATAGTTGAAGAGGGGGGATTATAGACCAAACTCTAAAGAGTGGTTACCTCTGAGGGGGTTGGAGCAGAACTGAGGCAGCGGGGGGGACCTACTGCTTCTCAACTCTGTTACACTCTGCATGTAATGTGGTAAAATAACAAATAATGTATAATAATAATAAAAATAGAAATTAATTGTTTCATTAAATACTCTGTCTAGATGAGTCCCCCTATTACCTGGCAAAATATATCCTATAAACCCCACTTTATTTCTCTGTCTCCATTCTCTGCCTTCACCTCTCCTCTTCCACAACACATCGACCTGACAAATCATTGCCAATTACTGGAAATTTTAAGGAGGAAAGCAAATTCAATTTTGGTGTAAGTGGCTATATTGACAAATCTGAAACCAAGTCCATAGACTATGGATCCCTCAAGAGCAAGGGGCATTTATGTTTCATTCTTTAAATCATTCATTCATTTAAGTCATTCATTCATTCATTCATCCATTTAATAAATGCTTATCGAATGCCAGGTACACTGTATTCTATGCACGAAAATACAGCAGCTAACAAAACAGATGCATATCTCTGTCTAAAATTAACTTTTTTTCTGGGCTTGATGCATAGTCTTAAAATTTGTTAAATGAGTGCATTTGTTAATAAAAAATTACAGAGCACTAACTAGAACCCTGGCATTATTTTAAGCATTTCAGCTACAGCAGTGAGCCTGACACAGCTTATATTCTAGTGGGGGGAAGACAGACACAAACCAGATGAGTCAATACATCAATGTCAGACAATAAGTTGTACACAGCTTGGCCATTGGTGCCGATATACTTCCTGTGCACACAACTATATCTTCCCACATGGGAAAATTTGCAGACCTTGCCTGCTGGTTTAGGTCTTTGAATTTATCATGACAAATGGAACTAAAATTCCATTGACATCATGTGTACCATTGGGTCAAAACTCCCATTCTTTTGCTCAGTCCTCCCACAAAGGTAGCTTGCCTAGCAGGCTCTCGGGCAAGATATTAGCTTTCCATTGCTGCCATAACAGATTACTACAAAGGTAGTGGCTTAAACAATACAAATGTATTGTCGTACAGCTCTGGACGTCAGAAGTATGAAATGGGTTTCTCTGGGCTAAAATCAAGATGTTGGTAAGATTGCATTTCTTCTAGAAGGGGAGAATCCATTTCTTTGCCTTTTCTGGCTCCTGGAGGACGCTCACATTCCTTGTCTCATGGCCCTTTCCTCCATCTGCAATGCCAGCAACATTAGGCTGGGACCTTCTCACACTGCCATCTTTCTATTTCTCCCTCCTTTGTCTCCCTTTTCCACATTAAAAGACTGTAATTACTCTAGCCCTGCCTAGACAAGCCAGGGTAATCTCCCCATCATAAGACAGCTGATTAGCAATCATAATTCCATTGGCAATGTTAATTCCCCTTTGCCATGTAACCTAACATAGTCACAAGTTCCAGGGATCCGGAAATTGCCATCTTGGGGAGACCATTATTCTGCCTACCACAGACAGGCTAGAAAGGAAGGAGTGCCTTTTACACCTTCAGCCCCATCCCTAATTTCTAGTACAGCACCGAATGTCTAGGCAATATTGACGGGTTTATATATGATGCTGGTAAACAGAACAGAAAACACCACACACTCCAGAAAGCAGGAACCTGTATTTATCTGCGGAGCTGGGCTAGCAGCTATATGGGGCAGCAAGCTCAGGAACTCCCACAAGCAAACTCAAAAAGTTCCTGCAGAAAGGTCTTTAATCATCTGCTCTGTGTTTTCTCAGAACTGCTTAAGTAGAAGGAAGATTCCTTTTAGCAACAATCTCATATCTCTTATCTTCATATTCTTCCCTTTTGCATAGTACTTTACAGTTTATAGAGCATTTTCACATACTCTCACTTGACCCTCATGAAAATTCTGTCGGGGGAAGGGTGGGGAGTCCAGTTTTTCTCATTTTGGCACTTAGGAAAATGAACTTCAGAGGGGAGGCATGACTTTTCCAAGATTATGAAGCCAGGACATGACCAGGTTTTCTGATGACAAAGCCTATACGCTCTCCATTATAATGCATTATCATCCATGGTCATTTCTTCTGGTTCAAGACTCTACAGTCCCTGGACCAAGTTCCATCCTTGCTACACAATCATCACTGCCATTGCCACCATCATCCTCGTTATCCTTACCATCATCGTCATCCTCCTCATCACATCGTCATCATCATCATCATCATCACCATCATCACCATCGTCATCGCTATGAATGTCCTCAAAGTTACTCATCAGAAGAAATTTCCTTCAAGTGTCAGGAATTATCTTTGGCTCTGTCTGTGATGGGGGAACCATGACCAGGCTTGTCACCTCACTTTCTGATTTGAACTATCAACATGTCAGGAAACCAGTCATTCTGATTTCTGTCCCTGTGAGTAATCCCTTTATGTGTTCTCCACGGTGATGCCCAGACTAGGTCCTCAGATGGTTGAAAAACTTAGAGTGATCCCTCATCAAGGTCACCAACACCAGCAGCATCAACATGCATCCCCAACATAACTATTCCAATTATCTATGGCTGCAAAACAAAGTACCCTTACACTCAATGGCTTAAAACAACGCCCATATTTGCTCATGATTCTGCAATTCAAACAGTGCTCAACTGGGTGATTCTTCCCTCAGTTCTTTTAATGGACACGTGTCTGAGAATGAGAATAAAAAAGACAAATAGTACCTTGGTATTATTATGAAAATAGTTTTGACCTTACATTCCATCTGGAGGGGTCTCAGGGTCCTTGGAATACACTTTGAAAACCACTATCCTACCTGATTTTTGTTCTCCATTTTCAGACTAGACCATGGCTTGTCTGGTAGGAGATACCCAGTTAACTCCAGAGAAACTCTTCCAGATTCCGAGGGTGCTGGGAAATTTTTCAAATTGTCGAACTGTAAGCACGAGTAATCAGTGCCCAGCCTGTTTGGACATCACTAAATTCGGTTTCCAGTCTCCAGAGCTTCTTAGCCTCCCACGATGCTCTTACATCTAGACTCCAGCCAACACACTACATCCAAGGCAATAATCCTATCATTTTGTTACAGGGTATGTGGGATTTGTCTTCAGGCAATTTTTTTTTGCATCAGAATTAAAAATTTCCACCATCCAGCCTGAGCCTCACTCGTGTTCTATCTTCCATGACATTTACCATATTTTCAAAATGTCTCAGCAGCATCACCGTTACATTTATTAAAGGGAGGAGGGGTCAAACATGCAGCTCTTATTAAAACCCACAGCAGTCACAGTGCTTTGAAAATTTAGTGGTTAGCTAATATAAAAGTCATAAAAGGTTTGGGGTTCTGGGGACTTCCATAAACTTACAATTTTAGGTGCCCTGAGATGCAATTTCTGAGCAATTTCTTTGATCTCTGGCTGCCCTGGTAAATCATTTATTAGGGCAGCCTTTTTAAACAGAATCCTCTCAACCTCTCCCACAAGATATATAAAATAACATACTCTGCAAACAGTCATCAACCCCCTGCACTTACTGTATTCACTGATTACAAACCGATGGGGATGTTAGGAGTTTTTTTCAGCCAATTCTTTTTATTCTCAGACATTTGCAGAAGAGACAGTGATGAAGTGCTACATGATGACAGATTGTACCTGCCCGAAATCTCCAGAACGGAACATGCCATACCAAGAATACTTCAGTAGGATTTGTTTGTGAAAGCTCTGATGTTTACAACTCATAGGGTTCCAAGACTTACTGGGTCAACATTCAAGCCAGCTCACTCGTGCCAGCTCCTGTAGCTTCCTTGTGGTTTCTGCCCCTCTCTCCCTAACCTGCTCAATCATTCTATCTGCCATGATTTTTAGCAACTTCAAGTGGAGGGGGGAAGCAGTCACCAGATCTCCATAACCACTCTGCCCCCACTCCTGTCTATCACTCTCTCTCTTTCTGTCTCTCTGTTTCTCTCTCTCTCTCTCTCACACACACACACACACACACAAAGATACGCGTGCTTCCCTGCTTTCTCTGAAGACTTCAGAGAAATCAAAAGTAGCTGCCATCAGGAAAAGGTTTGGGGACTTCTGGCTTAGAAGAATATAAGTGTCATGCTACTTTCCAAGTACCTAACACAACACAAGAAGAAGGGTTTGTGGGGAGAAGTCCTGGTGCAGGTTTACGAATGACAAATTTTCATGTCTATCGCCACTATACGCAAGACGCAAAGTTTCTGGGGGTGGTGAATTAAGAAAACCATGGCTTCAGTCATATCAAAAAGATGACTCCCGTGACTTCCTTAAGTAACAATTCATGCCTCAAGATTTGGGAGAAAGATCTATCCTTGAATTTGTAAATCTTGAAGAAGGAAAGACTTTTCTAAGGGAGATGAGAAACCATAAAGAAAAAGATCGATAAATCTGACTACATAAAAATTTAGAATTTCTTTTTTTTTTTTTAATATTTATTTATTTATTTATGTGACAGAGAGAGACAGCCAGCGAGAGAGGGAACACAAGCAGGGGGAGTGGGAGAGGAAGAAGCAGGCTCATAGCGGAGGAGCCTGATGTGGGGATCGATCCCGTAATGCCGGGATCACGCCCTGAGCCGAAGGCAGACGCTTAAGGACTGCGCCACCCAGGCGCCCCAAAAATTTAGAATTTCTGCACAAAAAGCCATATACACTAAATCAAAAGACAAATGACTATGTCTAAAAAATATATGCAATCTATACGACAAAGGGCTGATTTCTCTAAAATTCAAAAGTTCTTATTAATCAATAGAGAAGGAAAACGGATAAGGAAGCTAATCAAGCAGTTAATGGAAAAATAAATACAAACGGCAAATAGACATATTAAAAATTCACAAATAGGGGCGCCTGGGTGGCACAGCGGTTGGGCGTCTGCCTTCGGCTCAGGGCGTGATCCCGGCGTTCTGGGATCGAGCCCCACGTCAGGCTCCTCCGCTGGGAGCCTGCTTCTTCCTCTCCCACTCCCCCTCCTTGTGTTCCCTCTCTCGCTGGCTGTCTGTCTCTGTCGAATAAATAAATAAAATCTTTAAAAAAAAAATTCACAAATAAAAACAAACAAAACTACAATGATATGGACAAAATGTTTGTATCTTCCCAAAATTCATATGTCAAAGCCCTAACCCCCAGTATGATGGTGTTTGGAGATGGGGCTTTGGGAGGTAATCAGATTTAGATGAAGTCGTAACAGTGGGGCCTTCAGGAAGGGACGAGTGCTCTTACAAGAAGAGACACCAAAAATCTCGCTCTTTCTCTTTGTCACGGGAGGACATAGGGAAAAGGTGACTGTTCAGCTGTCTTCAAGCCAGAAAGAGATCCCTCAACAGAAATCCAACCATGCTGGCACCCTGGTCTGGGTCTTCCATCCTCGAGAAATACATGTCTCTTGTTTAAGCTACCTAGTTTATGGTATGTTGTTACAGCAACCCGAACGGACGAAGAAACACACCATTTTCATCTGTGAAATTATAAGCTATTTTAAATGTTTGACGACACCCAGTGTTGGCAGATGTGATGTGAAGTAAGCATTCTCCTACCCTCTTTTTGCAGCCAGTTTGGTAAGACACATGGCAATATATATTAACTTCTAGAATCCATGTATCTTTTGATCTTTGAGTCCCCAGCTCCAAGAATTTATACTGCAGATCTGCTTGTATATATACACAATGACATATATACAAAGATGATTATTGATGTGCTGTGTTACACCAAAAACCGGAAGAAGCGTAAATATACATCATTAAGGAATAAATGAAAGAGTCTGTCCTAAGATGGGTTATTCTTTTTAAAAGAGTGTGGTAATTACAGAATTGAAAAGGTGAATACACAGACGTTCATCATATGACTCTTTAAAAAAAAATTTTTAGAGGCTCAGTCAGTGAAACATCTGCCTTCTGAGGTCATGATCATAGGGTCCTGGGATTGAACCCCACATTGGGCTCCCCACTTAACGGGGAGTCTACTTCTCCCTCTGCCTCTGTTCTTCCCCCCCTGCTCGTGCTTTCTCTCTCTCTCTCTTTCTCAAATAAAAAGATAAATCTTTAATATTTTTTTAAAGATTTTATTTATTTATTTAACAGAGAGAGAGAGAGAGAGAGAGCACGAGCAGGCAGAGTGGGAGAGGGAGATCTCAAGGACCCTGAGATCATGACCTGAGCCGAAGGCCGACACTTCACTGACTGAGCCAACCAGGCGTCCCAAATCTTAGTTTTTTTTTTTTTTTTGAAGATTTTTGTTTATTTGAGAGAGAGAGAGCATGCACGCATGAGCACTCAGGGTGGGGGAGCAGAGGAAGAGGAAGAGAGAAACTTTAGCAGACGCCACGCTAACTGCAGAGCCCCACGTGGGGCCCAGTCTCAGGACCCTGAGATCATGACCTGAGCTGAAACCAAGAATTGGAGGCTCAAGTGACTGGGCCATCCAGGGCCCCCTAAAAATTTTAAGTAAATGTGGGGCTTGAACTCACGACGCCAAGATCAAGAGTCACCTACTTGACCAACTGAACCAGCCAGATGCCCCTCATCATATGATTCTTTAAACTTTTCTGTTTATTAGAAAATGTTCATGATAAAAAGTCGGGCAGTGGGTAAGAATAGATGTTGTCATGAAAACCAAGATTAAGTGGAAAAAATAAATTGCAGAACAATGTATATAGTATTATTCAGATTTTTCCAACCTTTGATGTATCATTTTTGGGTTTGTTCAAAAAAAATCCCCTAATTTCTTGTTTTCATTATTACCAATAATTCCATAATGAACACCTTTGTTCATAATCTTTTTGCACTCTTATTGTAAAGCAAAATCATAGAAGCTTAGAACTGGGTGGGGCTTTTGGCCGTTAGTAAGGCTATAGATAGGTATTCTTTCAATGTTTCTGGAAATGTTCTAATTTGCTTTTTACCAGGGATTCCACAATTTAATAAACATCTATTCTATGTCCATATTATTGAAAATACTCTAGAGAACACTCTTCTGAACACTTCTCTTAAGCCACTCGTATACTAATACTTACTGAGCGCTACCATATGCCAGGCCCTCTGCTGGGTGTT
Source organism: Ursus americanus (assembly GCF_024610735.1). Lineage (NCBI taxonomy): Eukaryota > Metazoa > Chordata > Mammalia > Carnivora > Ursidae > Ursus > Ursus americanus. The sequence continues at coordinate 47,401,676 of NC_142129.1, forward strand.
TCACAGGCAATGTCCTCTGCCAAATTCTGACTCGCTGCTGGAGGCTGTGTCTGAGTTACTTCTGGGGAACTGATTCTTAAAGGGGAAGCTAATCTTTCTGGCCCTTGCAACTTGCCACTCCCACTATCATGTCAGAAAGAAAAGAAAAAGAGGAGTTCCTTCCTTTGCATACACCCAGCCCCCCGTCTTTGAAATGGGGGCTTCTTCCCCTGTGGTTCACATTTCAGCACTTTTGAGGCTTTCTGCTGGAGAATAATTGGTATGAAGGAGGAAAGTCAGGGAGGGCCTAACTCCAGGTGGATTAGTAAACTGAGAAAGAGTGAAATCACAGAAGGTCCCTAATGGGCAAAAAAATGGATGTGGATCCTCTCAGGATAATGCATGTGCATGAGGCATGAATTTAGAATTTGGCTCTAGAAGAATTTTTATCTAAGGAATTGGTATGCTTTCTTTCTGAATAAAAGAACTAGGAAGCCCAGAGCCAAAACTGGTGTTAATCTCAGCAGCTCCATTAATGCTCATAATGTGTGTCTTTCTCTTTCTTTTTTTTCTTTCTTTCTTTCTTTCTTTCTTTCTTTCTTTCTTTCTTTCTTTCTTTCCTTTCTTTCCTCTTTCTTTCTTTCTTTCTTTCTTTTTGTTAAAGATTTTATTTACTTACTTGAAAGAGAGAAAGAGAAAGCACGAGGGCGGGGGAAGGGGCAGAGCGAGAAGCAGACTCCCTGCTGAGCAGAGAGCCTGGTGCAGGACTCCATCCCAGGACCCTGAGATCATGACTTGAGCCGAAGGCAGATGCTTAACCAACTGAGCCGCCCAGATGCCCTTGTAAGTGTCTTTCTTTTTCCTTTTTTCCTCTTCTTCCTCTGAATTCTCTATTTTAATTTCTATTTTGCTAGTGATATTGTATAGATGCCCTTTCATATCTTTGGCTTCAAATCATTTTTGGAAGGGAGCCCAAGATATAAATGAGGTATTCCTGGCCACTGTGTGTGGTGTTGGTGGCCTTGTGCTTGCAGCAAGCTGAATACCATGCAGGCGTCTTTATCCATTCATTCAGCAGAGGTTTCTAAACACGAGGGGAGCAGGCTGGGGGAGCAGGAATGGACACAGCTCCCCGAATCAAATAGGTTCCCCTGCTTATAACCTGTGACCTCCAGCACGTCACCTATTTCCTCTGTGTCTCAGTTTCCACAACTGGAAAATGGTGACATTCTTAATTCTTCATCTTAATAGTGAAGAGTCAGCTAATACAGGAAAGGCACTTGAAACCTGTCCAGCACAGAGTCTCAATAATGTCAGCTTTCCTGATCATCACCATTAGTTTTTATTAGATGCTGTTATGGACTGAATTGTGTCCCTCCCCAAAACTTTACGTTGATGCTTTAACCGCCAATACCGCAGAATGTGACTGTATTTGGGGACAGGATCTTTAAAGAGGTAATTAATTAAAAATGAAGCCTTTAGGGGCGCCTGGGTGGCACAGCGGTTAAGCGTCTGCCTTCGGCTCAGGGCATGATCCCGGCGTTATGGGATCGAGCCCCACCTCAGGCTCCTCTGCTATGAGCCTGCTTCTTCCTCTCCCACTCCCCCTGCTTGTGTTCCCTCTCTTGGTGGCTGTCTCTATCTCTGTCAAATAAATAAATAAAATCTTTTTAAAAAATAAAATAAAATAAAATGAAGCCTTTAGAGCGGCTACTAATCTAATATAATCCATGTCCTTATAAGAGAAAGAAGTTTGGGCATAAACACGATAGAGGGAAAGTCACGTGAGAACACAGGGAGAAGCTGGCCACCTACAAGCCGAGGAAGGGGCCTTAGAAGGAACCAAACCTACCAACACCTTGATCTCAAGACCTCCAGAGCCTTCAGAAAATAAATTTTTGTTGTTTAAGTCACCAGATCTGTGGTACTTTGTTATGGCAACCCCAGGACACTTGCACAGATGCCCACTATGTGCCTGGTGAGTTCCTAGCCCTAGGATGCACAGTGGTAAGGACGACAGACAAAGGCCCTGCCTTTAGGGAGGTTACATCCTAGTGGAGGTAATAAACATGCATACAAATCTATGAACAACATAATTTTAAGAAATGGTGGGTGCCATGAAGAACACAGTAAGGACGATGTGAAGGGTATGACTGGGGGTGCTGGTGCATCTATTTAGACCAGATGGTTGAACAACCAGGGAGGGTCTGCTCATGGACTGATAAGAGGGAACCAGCCTGGGAACACCAGCTCCAGAGCATTCTGGGCAGAAGGAAAGTGCTCGATCTGTTTGAGGATCAAAGAGGTGGACACTGTGGCCAGAGGACAATGAAGGAGGGGAAGCAGACAGGAGGGGAACAGGGCCAGGGCACATGGGGCCTACAGGCTGAGGAAAGACATTTGGGTTCATATTTTAAAGCTTGGTCTGCTGGGAGGAGAACGAGGAGGAGGCTGGAGTGGAAGCTGGGAAAGCTGTCAGAAAGATGGTGCACTTGGACTAAGGGAGGGAGGTGGAGACAAGAAAAAGAAGATGAATGAATGGATGGATGGATGGATGGATGGATGCCAGACATATTTTGAAGGAAAAGTTTATAGGACTTGCTCAGGGATTGGGTACAAGGTGGAGGGACAGGTAAATATTAGAGGAGGGATTAAAAATATACTGAGGGAGGGGCACCTGGGTGGCTCAGTCAGCTAGGCATCTCCTTTGGCTCAGGTCATGATCCCAGGGTCCTGGGATCAAGACTCGTGTCGGGCTCCTTGCTCAGCAGGAAACCTGCTTCTCCCTCTCCTTCCTGCTCATGCTCTCTCTTGATATCTCTTGTTTCTCTCTTTCTCAAATAAATAAATAAAATCTTTTAAAAAAATTAAAAAGTACTAGGTTTTTAATTCAACAACTGCATGGAAAGTGGTACCATTGGCTGATGTGGGGAAGACAGTGGGGGTTGGGGTGGAATGTAGAGCTGCCTCATGGCCAGACCGTGACCGGGGTGCCTATTATACTTCCAAGTGGAAATCAAGGAGCATGTTACTATCATAGTGCAGGTAGAGCTCAGGGAGACTGAGGAGCAGAGATGCACATTTGCCAGTCAGCCATGGGAATGGGCGGGGTCACCTTGGAAGACGAGGGAGCAGACAGCCTGGGACTAGGACAGAGCCCTTGTGCGCTCCAGCTTTAAGAGCATAAGAGAAGGAGACTCGGAAAGAGCCATCAGTGAGGTAGGAAGAAAAGCAGAGAAGGGGCCTAGCACAGAAGTGGAGAGGTAAGGACAGGTGACATCTACCCACAGTGACACCACATTCACATGTCCAAGGTAGTAAGCACGTCTGACAATGCATGTGTGCTCCCAGAGGACACACACACACACACACACACACACATGCACACACACACACCCCGTGGGGGCTGTCTGCCGGCGTATATAGTTATAGAATCCGATGCTTCTAGGGTTTGAAGCTCCTTTTAAAATTACATTTTACACATCAGTAAACTTGTAATGCAGGAACTGCTTTCTTAGAGTTATTTATATCCCTGGGTTGCAGAAGGATTTGTCAGGAAATAATATGAATGTTATTTATCTGACTGTTCAGCTTTATTGACTGCTACATTTCACATCCTTCAGTTCTTTTTGGCAGAGGAGTAAATAACACTGCTATTAACCTCTAACACCGGTATAAAAATAGGCAGTTATTAAGGGGTAAATATTACTTTGACGATTATTGCCCTGGTCTGCTTTCTCTGGGAGATGTAATAAATAAGGCCTCTCGAGAGGTCCACAAAGTTCCCCATTTTGTTGAGGGAGTTGGCAGCTCCCATGGCCACAGGCTGTGATTTGGAGCCATGTGGAGCCGATAGAAAACACTCCATGAACTATTGCTCATTCCTGGAGGAAATCAAGGCAGCCTTAATGCCCCATTGTGGCTGTGTATACGGGAGCTGAAGCAGAAGGATCCTAAGGTTTCTACTGGGAGAGATTTAGAGAAGGCTGAGCTCGTTGCTGAGAGCACCGGGAGCTGGGCTTGGGAGCAGGTGAGCACGTGGAAGGCTGGGGCTTGTTATCTCTACCTGTTGTACTCATGCTATGGCTGGAGGAGCTTATGCCCCAGAGTTTTCCATGGTCACTCTTTATTCATGAACAGGTGAACTGGCAGGTGAACTACATGGAGTACCCCCATCTTGGAGGTAAAGAGATGAAGAGTTCATTACGGTAACAGGTAGAGAAAGAGCCTTGGACTAGAAGCCAAGAGCACTGAAGTGTAATTTCAACCCAAGCCTTCGTTGGTATTATGATCCTGAACAAATTCTTTCTTTCTTCATCTCATAAATTAAGGGACGGAACTCCATGGCTTTCCTAAGACCCTGCCTGTCCAGAAATGCTTTGAAAATCACCCGGTTAGGTCAGGCTGGAGGAGTCCACGAGGTCTGGGAAAATCCTAGTGAGCCGTGAGCCATTACCTAGTGATGTCTGCCCACACGGCGGACATGATTGTGTGCCCCAGGCAGCAAACCCGCTTGTCACCCTACAGGAAGGCCCAGCAGGCTGGAGCAGGCCCCTGACTGTAGCCTGCACCAAGAGCTGCTTATCTTTGTGGTCCTGGCACGGGCTGCTGGAACGCTAACAAACATGGCATGTTTTCCTTTGCTCTCCAGGACGAGATATTCTTGGCTTCAAAGATGAGTTTTGATCTTGTTCTAGCCTCTGATTACAAATGTCAAAACATGGGGATCTTTGCCTCCTTGCGAAGCATTTAAGTTCAGGCTACATGATTAAAATTAGTCGGAATGCTTCATGCAGAATGAGAGGTAGGCATACTTCATACGGTGCAGGAGGTTAACCTCTGAAAAGCTGCCTTCATGTGAATGCATTCTAGGAACTCACTACTTCAGGAAAATTTTGTAAGAGGAGGGGTTCGGCATTCATTTAATTTGTATGTTTAGGAAGTTTGGGTTTTCACACAGCAGTGGTGCTAGAGGAGGTGGTTTGCAGTAAGGTACATTTCTGCTTTCCTACATCTAACGATGCCAGGATAGTTGAACATTGTGCCGCTCAGGCGACTCGCCTCCATAAGACAAAACTTCCGGCCACCATCTTGGTATCTCCAGTCCACTTATTCAAGAGAGTTTTCTTTATGAAACAACAGAAATATGCACAAAAGAGTGAAGTACATATTGTTATAGTCCCATTTGGCATGAATGTCAGCAGAATGGTTTGGATATCTGTGCCTCATTTAATTTTCCAAGAATTCACTATCTCATACTGCAATGTGAATAGACACTGCGCCAGTATTTCCTGAAGGCTATACATTGTTGCAAGAAGATATTTAAAATTATTATGAGGAGGGGGCACCCGGGTGGCTCAGTCGGTTAAGCATCTGCCTTTGGCTCAGGTCATGATCTCAGGGTCCTGGGATCAAGCCCCACATTGGGCTCCCTGCTCAGTGGGGAGCCTACTTCTCCCTCTGCCTCTGCCTGCCGCCCTGCCTGCTTGTGCTCTTTCTCTCTTTCTCACTCTCTCTGTCAAATAAACAAATAAAATCTTTTAAAATATAAAAATAAAATCATTATGAGGGCCACTTCAACTGGCTAGTAGACCCTCAACCCCCCAAAAAGCACATTTTGGCAAAAGAAAAGATAATTTTGCGCCTAACAGTAACACTGGGCACAGACACATATCACATCCTCCACATACAAGATGGGAATGGAGCAAATGGAGAGAAAAAGTAAAACTTAGAAAAATGGTGAAAAGGGGTCACAGAGGTTGGTCCAGTGTCAGGAGGGAGAGGTGCTTCCCTGAGAATGGCACTCTTCACTGATGGGGAAGCCGCTCACCCATGCCCAGTCACATGAGGTCCACTCTAGGATGAGACAGCAGTCTGTGGAAAGTCAAAAGTCTCCGTACTAACACACTGCCAAGGAGTCCAGCCCTCCCCTCACAGCATAGCCCACCAGTCTGGGATCACCGGAAGCATCCTGTTGGTAGCAGATTGGAGCTGTCGTGCTCCTTAGCATTAACTCCTCCCAAGAACCCTTTCCTCCTGTCCACACTCCTTTTTCTATTGGACCCTGAAGTGAAGTTAATGCTCTGAATGTCATAAACAATACTTACAGATGGAAGGAGGGAAAGAGAGAGGAAGGAAGGAAGGAAGGAAGGAAGGAAGGAAGGAAGGAAGGAAAAGAAAAAGGGAGGGAGAGATTTGCTCTTATACTCAGAAAGCATTTTTGCCCAGTGAAACCAAGTGCTGAATTACAAGGAAAATATTAGAAAATACTCTGATGCTGGGTTAATATCCAAAATATATAAAGAACAGATACAACTCAACACCGAAAAAATAAATAATCCAATTAAAAATGAGCAGAAGACATGAACAGAGAAAGAAGACACACAGATGGCCAACAGACACCTGGAAAGATGCTCAACGTCACTCACCATCAGGGAAATGCAAATCAAAACCACAATGAGACACCACCTGACACCAGTCAGAATGGCTAAAATCAAAAACACAAGAAACAGCAAGTGTTGGTAAGGATGTGGAGAAAAAGGAATTCTCACACTCTGTTGGTAGGAATGCAAAGTGGTGTAACCACTGTGGAGAACGGTATGGAGGTTCCTCAAAACATTAAAAATAGAACTGCCTGAAGATCCAGTAATCACGCTATCGGGTATTTGGCCAAAGAATACAAAAACACTAATTCAAAGGGATACATGCACCCCTATGTTTATTGCAGCATTATTTACAATAGCCAAATTATGGAAGCAGCCCAAGTGTCCATCGATACATGAATGGATAAAGAAGTGGCATATATATATATATATATATATATATACACACAATGGAATATTTTTCAGCCATAAAAGAGAATGAGATCTTGCCATTTGCAACAACATGGATGGAGCTAGTGAGTAGAATGCTAAGCGAAATAAGTCAGTCAGAGAAAGACAAATACCATGTGATTTCACTCGTGTGGAATTTTAGAAACAAAACAAATGGGGGGGGGGGGAGAAGAAGAAAGAGAGAGACAAACCAAAAAACAGACTCTTAACTCAAAAGAACAAACTGATCATTACCAGAGGGGGGGGGGGGGGATAGGTGAAAAAGGTGAAGGGTTAAGAGCACACTTATCATGGGGCACCTGGGTGCCTCAGTTGTTTAAGTATCTGCCTTCGGTTCAGGTTATGATGCCAGGGTCCTGGGATCAAGCCCCGCATCAGGCTCTCTGCTCAGCAGGGAGTCTGCTTCTCCCTCTCAGTCTCCCTCTGTTCTCTCTCAAATACATAAATAAAATCTTTAAAAAAAAAAAGAGCACACTTGTCGTGATGAGCACTGAGTAACATACAGAATTGTTGAGCCACTATATTCTACACCTGAAACTAATATCACATTGTACGTTAACTATACTAGAATTCAAATGAAAAACAAAGAAAATACTCTGATGCTGAATGGACTCATGGAATGATGAGCAGAATAATTTATTTTTCTGAATAGTTGATAGAAAATAAAATAGCATCAAATAGTGTTACTTCCCACAGAGAAAATACTTTTACTGGGTTATAGAGAGGAGGATAGGAGTGTAGGATCAGCCCAACCCTCTGGCTTACTGAAGGAATTGGAAAACCAAAGCACTTATGATACTTGAAATTCATGGGTTCACCAATTAATTCATTTCAGCTGTATGCTTAATGTTTATTCGGCTCACCAGATTGTAAGCTTCCTAAGGACAGAGCCCATTCCAACTTGTTCAACATTACGAACATAGCAGAATATGTGCAATTTAATAGGCACTCGTAAATACTGCTGTCATTAAATAAATAAGCAAATGAAGTCACATCTTAATTTAAAAAAAGAGATTTATTTATCTGAGAGAGAGTGCAGCAGGGAGAGGGGCAAAGGGAGAGGGAGAGAGAGAATCTTAAGCAGACTCCACGCTGAGCTCGAGCCCTACCCAAAACTCGATCTCATGATCCTGAGATCAGGACCTGAGAGGAAACCAGAAATCCCACGCTCAACTGACTGAGCCACCCAGGTGCCCCATGTAGCATCTTGATCTTAATGCTAATCTCCAACAGAACACCAACCCACTTGGGACAGTGGTCCCAAGCCTAAGGCTATATAGATTAGGCTCCAACCATGTGTCCAGGAAAGAAAAAACAACTATGATAGGAAATCAGGGCTGTCGGGATAAATCAGAGCTTTTGCACACAGCACAAAGGATACAAGTAGTAGAAAGAATCATGGAAAACTAATGGCTTTCTAAAAGTAAGTAGGAAGAAGGAAGAAGGGGAAGAGAAACACCAAGTGTGGAATTTGCGAGGAGCATAGCACTCTGGTTCTATTGACTTAGCTGCGCTTCCGAGCAGCCCATGGCAGGGGCTGCAGGATGCGCAAAGGGAGAAGGGGGCTCTGAGGTAGCGGAGGGACCGCTGGGAACCACTGCCATTAGCACACCAGATTCATCTCAGGTGAAGTCTGGAACCACGTTTATGTGACAGAGAAATGGGGGACATTTCTAGAGCCAGGAATAAAGAAGTGCTTGCAAAAGATGAGAAGAGGAGGAAAGAATAGAAATGCCTGTAGAGATACCTGACTTCAAAGAAAGAGTATCATTAATGAAACTGATTTATTTAACTGAGAGGCCAGCCATGGCATCAATGTTAAAAGGCCATTTGTTTTTCCATTTCACAAAATGCAAATCACTAACTTTGCAATATGAATGCTTTATTGTACTTTAAAAATTCTGAATTCTTTAGGCTGTTCTTTTTCTGTTCCAAAAAAGCTATTTTAAAAGCTCACATTAGAATATTTTATAACTCTTTTATCCTTCCTGAACATCTGTGAACTGGAAAGAATATAGTATATTACAGAAACAATCCATTTAAAGAAAAACAATTAAAATGAAAACTACTTCCATTTCTGTGGCATAAAACTCTAATTCTCTCCCCTTTGCAATTTTATTACCACCCTGACATGATATAGTCACAGCTTCACTTACACACAATGTTAATTTCACTCATACTCCACTTAATCTTCAAAACATTGCAGAATAACATTTTTCTTTAGTAATTTATCATTTGCTATGATAAGGCAATGTGTTTAGAGGATGTTAGAATTTTTTTTTAAGTTTGCATTTATCTCAGTGCTGAAATGTGCTCTGAATGCTATTAAAATATATCATTTATACACTTTCACATTTAACTATATTAACTATACCTTAACTAGACATTTATTAAGAGCAGCATATTTATTTCCCATTCAGGACTTTTTAAATCTGTGGAGTCAGCTCTATGGAAATGAGCAATTTTTGCCAGCCTTACACTGTGTTATAGGTTAAACTGAGCAGAAACCCCAGGGCTCCATTGTGGTGGGGTACACAATTACACATCTTTTCTGGGCTTCCTTGTGTCATTTCACAGTGCAGGACCTCTCATCATTCCACCTGCTGCCAGTGATACGTTCTGAACTCTAAATAAGCTCATGACAGTTCTTACTCATTTATTTATCATTTCCCAAATATCTTCTACGTATGGGTATTTCAGAATGAACAGGTCTTATTTTAAGATCTTTCCCTTGAGATTAATAAGAAGGCAAAATTTTCTCTTGTTAATTTAGTTTTTATTTATATCAAAATATAACGTATGCACATAGCTTAGAAAGCTTATAGGGCTTATAATGAAAAGCTGCATTTCCTGTCCTACCTCTTCCTTTCTTATAATCCTGCTTTTGAGAGGTCACCACTTTTAATTTTTAGCCATTTCTTCTTGTATTTTATCTGCATAGTTCTAAATAATATGTTTCTACTGATGTTTTGTTTCTTTTTTTTTTTTTTTTCAGTTTTAGCTACTATCTACCAACTCCCAACTATGGAAGATACTGGTTTTTTTCCTTCTAATACTATCACTTCCCCACATACATCAAACACTTGCCCTCCCCTTCAGCCTCTTAATGTCATATTATGATGAATAAGTAAGTATTATGCACAGTTGAGTCATAGTAGTAAATTATAAGTCCATTTCTATTTTTGTATAACTCTTTGTTTTCCCTGGAGTTACTAATTGCTTTTCTCCTTCGCTTACTTTCCATGTTCCCATAACTAATTGAACCCTAAATCCTCTGACGGAACTATAAAATCTCCTCTCTGTATGTTCAAATACACCACACTGTCTATCAGTTTCTTCTCCTTTTTTTTCTAAGACATCAACCTTGGAGTCTTTTGTCCTGCTACAATCTGGATGCTTACGCCATATACCGGCCAACCATCTGTCAGACTGGGACCTCCCTTTGCTGTCATGCTGGAAATTTCCTCTCCCTCTCTCCTGTGTTAGATTCTTATTTCCTCAATCCTAGGTCTTTTTCTTTCTCCATTTCTGTTCTGTTTTGTTGGGGTGCATCCTCTAGTAGCTTCCTGAGAAAGGTGCATGAGAGGTGCAAGAGACCTCCAAATCCTCAGCCTTTCTAAGGTTCCATGGCACAAAGAGCTCGTTTCTAATTGGCTTCTCCCTATAGGCTTACGTTTCAGCTTTTTCCAGCCTGGCAAAATAGTTAACGCTATCAGCCATTAAAATTTTGTTGAAATCTCTTTTCTGCGGTTGTCTTTTCTAGTTCCTTAGTCTTTGTGAGTTTGTCCTTTTATGTTCTTTAAGAGAGGCTTCTGGAGGGGGCAGAGATAAACCCATGTATTCCACTTACTGTATTTAGTCTAATGTATAATAATTTCCTTTTATAATACTAGGGGTTTAGTTCTGCAAATATGACTATTCGTTTATTCTTTCATTTACTTAACAAATAAAGAGCACCTACTATATGCCAGGCGTTATTCTAGGCCCTGGGGATACAGCACTAAACAAAGCTGACAAAATTCCCTACCCTCATTTCTAGTGGAAGGAGGGCTGGACAAAAAACAATTAATAAAATATATATCATGAAAGATGATGAAATTCTTACAGAAAAAATAAATAAATAAAGCCAGGGTGGGAATAAGGCATTCACATTTAAGTAGGATGGCCAAAGAAGACCTCAGAGAGAAGGTAATATTTGACCAAAGACCCAAAGGAAGTGAGAGAACAAGACATGTGACCCTTTGGGAGAAGAGTATTCCAGACAGAGGAATAGCATGGATGGTGGCCCTGAGATGGGAGCATGCCTGGAATGTTCAAGGAAAAGTAAAGAGGTCGGTGTGGCTAAGTCGGAAAAATGTAGAAGACAGAACAGAGAGGTTAAATTGGGGTCAGGCCCCATCATCTCTGGCTTCACAAGCCAACACTATAAGGACTTATATTCTCTCAGCTAGAGCTTGGTTTACCAATTGTCTCCTGACTACTGATTTCTCTCCTCATCTTCTGAAGGCCCTTTCAAGAAAACATGCTTATGGGATGGAAGTTCATTTTCCTTGTAAAGAACACTGATATTTCCATCTCGGAACACTCTTTGTTCAAATATGTGTATGATTATCTCTTTCTCATCATTAGGCTTCTTCCCCAATGCCATCTCCTCAGACGTTGGTACCCTAAAGTGCTCCCCAGGCACTCTCCACCATCTCCCCCTCCACCATTTTTCATAGAACTCACTACATTTTGAAATTATTATGTTTATTTATCTGTGTGCTTGTTTTTGTTTCTGTTTTGGGTCTCCACCCATTAGAATGAAAGTTCATTAGAAGGGACAACATCCAGTTTGTTTTCTGTAGGCTTCCCATGCCTGCGCTCCAGTGCCAGCTATTGAATGGAAAGATGGACAGATAGACAGAGATGACTCTGGGCAAAACTGAGAATATTTGATAATTACATTAAGTTGAGTCTTTAAAAATATCCTTTTTAATTTTTAGTTTCATTGAGCTTGTGCTTTTAATTATAGAGAGGCTAATAAAAAATTGAAAGTCCTGAATTAACACTTCTAACATAGTTAAGTTGCATTTCCCTCTTCAGTGTGTTTTATAATCTTTATTTCGTCTGCCAATTATAACAATATAAACCATAGACTGTGAGCTTAGCTCACATACAACTTCATTGAATGTAGTGTTTTCAAAAGAAAAATTCAAATCCATTACGATGTGAAACCCCACTTCTTTAATAAGCAAAATCCCAATTTCCATAGCATAATAGTGTCCTATTGCGCTACCACTTTGTTCATTTTTGAAAGCTGAGATTTGGGGGGCGGGGGGGAGACAGGGGTGGATGGGCTAGACTTCTAAATGCTAATATCACCCATAAAGAGCTAGAGCCAGAGAAGGAAGGAGGAAGAAGAAGCAGCAAGAGTTACAGGATTTTTGGCCGGATGCCGATGAGCTCTCTACTAAAACAATGATATGCTAATGGCCACATGAGAATTTGATGGATGATGCTAGGGGTCAAATAAAAGTGAATTAACACAGGCAGTACACAATATGGAGGAACCAGCAGGCAGCAAGAGAAGGGAAAAAACCCACATGGAAGACTTAGCTGCCACAGACCAGAAGAAGGAGCCAGAAAAGGACTCGACTCTCTAGGCTCTTGGAACTCTCCCACAATGACTCTTAAATGTTGAGCTAAAATTGACTACTGGGATGAAGCCACGATTATTAGTTCAGGGCAAATCTTTTTAAAGAGGACATTAAGATGTTGTAAAATCACTTAAAATGTTTGTCTCTTATTATATCCCTCTATCCTTTGTGGTTTCTTTTTTAAGGAACTTAGGGTAAAGTTTCATAAAAACATGAATCAGAGAAGTACAATGAATCTTGGGGAATCATCTAGCTCAGTCCTCTTTTTCCTACACATTAGGACACAGGTTTGGGTTAACTTGGCCCACCTTAGCACAACAGTCTTATCTAGTTATTTGCAGCTCAACACTGGGCAGGTTGGGTCTGACCGACCAATGGTGTCCCTCCCACTCAGCACTCACAGAGTCTAGCCCATTATAATTGCTCCATAATATTCCTTGAGTGAGAAATGACAACTCCCCAATTCTCTGTAGGGTTATTTCTCTTAGGTCTGTCTTCTGAAAGGCTGTCCTATTCCTTCTAACTCATTTCTAGCACACAAAGTAATAATGGCTATGGATAGCAAACTGAATGTCTGTAGTGTGAAACTTAGAATTTAAGGAAATATGTCACGTTGGTCAGAAACAGAGAGCTCTCCAGAGCACCAAGGCTCTGGGGAATCCGTGTCATACCCTCATACTCACAGATGGGACCCCACAGGGTGCCATAGTACCCACTGTGAGAGCTGCTCACCACAGAGCTGACTAGTGACATGTATAGTTTTAGGTTTATGACTTTCCTTCTTGATGACTCCACTCGTCCTTCTGTTAAGTGGAAAACTTTATTCCAAGTCCTAGGAGTTATTTTCTATGCTTAATATAGAGTTTTGAGAACTGACAGAGAAACTGACATAATTCCCAATTGAGCACAAATGATGATAGAACATTAGTTAGTCCTCGGTTTTCCATTTGGTCCAGACCTCCATGCCAATCTTTGACAACCAACAAGGTGTTGTGGTCAAGTGAAGTACATACCAAGTGGCAGATTCCTGAACATAAACATACTGAAACATCACAACTTCCCTCTAAAAAAGTATTATTTTACTCAATCCAAGTCTAGAGAAATCAAGGCTTAGCAAAGTTAAAGGCCTTTCTCAAGGCCATGCAAAACCCAGGCTCAATCTGAGGACTGTCTGGCTACAGCATCCTTCCTGTACCCCATTCATTTCCACTAGTGAGATTTCAGTCAGATTGAAAAAATAATCAGGGCCAAGCAGGTGGCTTTGGGGTCAGAAGAAAGATTTACTGACCTGTTATAAAGGCTGGTCTTTAGAATTGTGAGATCAGTACGGAGCTTTTCTTGGATGTCTCTCTGACCATATATATCACTATGTAATCTATACAGTGGTGTTTTAACGGACAGAGCTCTTACCTGTAATAATTTTCTTTGAACTCATATGCTCTAAGAAATGTCAATAAACCCAGCTGTAGTAATTTCTTACCCATAGCACATGCATTTGCGCAGAAGGACCCTAGATCTCGGGAACAAGAGAACACCCCATAAAGTCTGCATGGAGCAGCCATTACATGCAAAATGGACGTTTGAAAAAGAAAACATTTGACCCTTCCATTGATTGAACTTTCCCTCAAAGTGCCCTTCAGGGAGTTCTGAGCTGGTTGCCAGGAAACAGAGATTCTTTTCTGGAATCAATTCTTGCCATTCTAAGTGTGTTACTTAGAATCTTGGTTCCCAGTTTACAATGGGGGTATTCTCCCTGTCGGGCTTCCTCAATCTAGAAACGTCAAGATTCAGAATATATCCATAAAGAGTTATGGAGTTATTGTGGATGTTTGAAACAACAATCCCTTTAAATTGTACATTATAATAAAGCTATTTTCAAACATGTCATTTAGAAGGCACTGAGTGATAATAATTGGAATAATGAAAAAAATATTTTTGACGTTGGTCCTGTGTAAGTGTAAACCTTCCCTTGGTGTTAGGATGTAAACATTGTGGTGATGGATTTTGAAGAAACCTGGAGTTTTGGAACGAGTTTGGTGAGGAGATCAAAGTTCTAGCCCAGCTCCTTCACCTACTAATTCTATGATGTAAGGCAAGTGTCTCTATCCCCTGGGGCTGGGTTTCTTCACTTGTGAAGACAGAGTTGGATCAGGTCATCTCATAATGCTTGCTCTTATTCTGTACTTGTACCACCTCTTCCAGGTCACCCAAAAGCAAACAATGCCTTTGGCCTCAAGTATTTTATAGTCTACTAGGGGAGTTGAAGAACAAACAAGTAAATGAATAAATAAATAGGATAATCACATACTGTGATAAGTGCCAAGAAGAAGTAAACTAATGGTAGTGATTGAGTACAATGGCGGAGGGGATCTAATTCTGAAGGGCAGGAAAGTATGGAGGGCAAGAGGAAGTCTTGCTAATTTCCTCATTTCTTTATGGCAGGGTGCCAAAACATATTGCTTGAAGTTGACAAATCAAGAAGACTTTTCAGCATATTATTAAAAGCTACTGGGGTATCATTAGAATAACAAAAACTAAAATGTCAATCTTCAAAATTACTAGAAGATAAGCACATCACTCAGCATAGAGCTTAAAGCAAGAGAACCCATGCCATATAGCAAAAGACAAAAAAAGAGGTTAAAATAATAAATCACGTAATCAGATGATAGAACTAAGATCAAAAAGAGTTTGTCAGGGGCGCCTGGGTGGCTCAGTCGTTAAGCGTCTGCCCTTGGCATAGGGCGTGATCCCAGCGTTATGGGATTGAGCCCCGCATCAGGCTCCTCCACTGGGAGCCTGCTTCTTCCTCTCCCACTCCCCCTGCTTGTGTTCCCCCTCTCTCGTTGGCTGTCTCTCTCTCTGTCAAATAAATAAATAAATAAAATCTTAAAAAAAAAAGAGTTTGTCAGTAAATGTAAATGAGAAATGTTTTCTATTTAAATGAAAAAGATTCAAATTGGATAAGAAATTATAACCATCATGTAACACATTTAAGAAATGCATCTGTAAAAATTATTTGGAACTGTTGAATGTAAAAGGATCAGCCAAGACATGCAAATTAAGTGCAAGGAAAGAATGGCGAGGTAGCCAAAGGTAAATTCAAGACAGCACTATACAAAATATAGAGGCACCTGGCTGGCTTAGTAGAGCATGTAGCTCTTGACCTCGGGGTTGCAAGTTCGAGCCCCATGTTGGGTGTAGAGATTACTTACATAAATAAATGTAAAAACATTAAAAAAACAAAGATAAACACTTGTAATGGTACACGTATAATTCAGTGAATTTTCATGCGGCAATTAGCATTGCTTCAAAATGCATAAAAGAAAACTGCAGTAAATACAGAAAGAAATAGACTAAAAGGTAATTGTGGGAAAACTGAAATCACTTTTCTCAGCCGATGGCAGATCAAGTAGACAAAAAAAGCAAGTAAGGCTATTGAAAATCTACATCCCATTAGTTTGGTGGAGCCCATGTGTGTGCATAAGCATGAGTATCTCTGATCTATCCACATTTGTCTGTATCTATCTATACCTCTAAACCTTGAAAACAGTATGCCTACTATTCAATAATTCTTGAAATATTGATAAAAATGACCATTTTTACAAAAGCTGAGCCACAAAGAAAAATCTCAATATATCTCAAAAAACAGAAATACTACATATTAGAATCTCTGATGTCAGTACACTAAACTGGAAATTACTTTTTTAATCAAAGACAAAAAATCTTGGGACGCCTGGGTGTCTCAGTTGGTTAAGCATCTGCCTTCGGCTCAGGTCATGATCCCAGGGTCCTGGAATCAAGCCCCACATCGGGCTCCCTGCTCAGCATGGAGCCTTCTTCTCCCTCTGCCCTTCCCCCTGTTCGTGCTTTCTCTCTCTCTCTCTCTCTGTCAAATAAATATATTAAATCTTTTTAAAAAAAATAGTGGAACTAATAAATAGATCCAAGAGATGGTTCTTGGGAGAAATAAAGCAAAGAAAAAAATAAAAGAGAAAAATAAATCGTCAGCCAACCTAGTCCATTAAAAAGGTGGAACAAAAATATACAAAATTAGAAGTAACCACAGTTAAAGCAGGAAATGGCATAATAAAATGGAGAAACAATAAATAAATCCAAGAGCTAGTTCTCTGAAAACAAAAGAAAACAATAAACTTACTGCTTAATACAATTAAGAAAAAAGTGAACAAACAATACAAAATGAAAATAGTAAGTGGGGAACTAATAAATATATACAAAAATTAAAAGAATTCTGAGATACTCTTTGCTCAGCTCTACTAAAATGGAGCTGAAAATCTGGATGAAATGGATGGGTTTTTTTTAAAGATGTTATTTATTTATTAGAGAGAGAGAAAGCATGAGCAGGGGGAGGGGCAGAGGGGCAAGCAGAGGCCCAGGTGAGTGGGGAGCCCAACGCAGGGCTCAATCCCAGGACTGTGAGATCATGACTTGAGCTGAAGTCTGACGCTTAACTAACAGAGCCACCCAGGTGCCCTGAAATGGATGGTTTTCTAGAAACACATAATTGACTAAAAGTTGTAGAAATTGACTGAAAGTCACTAAGTGACTAATCATTATGAAGAAATGGAATAAATTATCAAAAATTCACCCTCCCTAAGCAGAATCAGACACTTTCACAGATATGAAGAATGTCTTCTACCGAGTCTTTACAGAGAAAATAATTCCAGGGCTGCCCAAACTGTTCCAGGCCACAGTAAAATAAAACATTCAAATTAGATTTGAAACAAGCAAGATATTGATTTCAAAACCTGACAAAGATGCCACACACATATAAAAAGAAAAACTATAGTCCAAATTACTCTATCAATATCAAGGCAAAGCAAATTTAAATAAATTTTGAGCAGACAGAATCCTACAGTACATTAAGAGAATGCTGCCTCCTGGTAAAAAATTCAAAGATAGTTGATAAGCATAACTGTTGAAAGATCCCAGAGCCAAAATGTCTACGTTCAGTTCCCAGCTCTGTTACTCAGCAGGTATAGGACCTTGGACACACAATTATTTCACTCTCTATGCCTCAGCTTTCTCATTTATAAAATGAATATATTGAGAGGATTCAATTAATAATAGTGTATTGAGAGGATTCAATGAATTAATGCATGTAAAGTGCTTGGAATAGTGTCTGGCACATAGTAAACACTGAATAAATATTAGCTATTTGTTATTCAATATAGGAAAAATCTATTGCTATCATTCACCATATTAATAAAGCAAAAGAGAAAAATGATAATGACTTCCATGGATGCCAAAAAGTCATGAAACCATCTTACATCCATTTTTTATTTTTATATGACTTTTAACTAAATGTTATTGATGGATACTTCCCTAATACCTTAACTCAATAAAATAACATTATCACTAACTAAAGCTTGAATCGTATTGAATGGGGAAATTGTAGAAGCCTTCATCTTCAAATCAGAAGACCAAGGTCTCTACTAGCCTCACTGATATTTGACGATTTTCTAGATGTACTAGCATTGCAACTAGAACAGGAGAAAAAAATAAAAAGAGTAAGTTAAAATTATTATTTACAGATTACACAAAAATTCAATTGAAAAATTATTTTAAATCAAAAGAATTTAGAAAATTGATGGATATGAAAATAAGATACAAAAATATACACAAGTCAGAAAACAAAATGGGAAAAATATCCATTCACAATAAAGGACCAAAAAATACCTAGATTGAATGAACTTAACAAAAAGTGTTCAAGTTATATGTGAAGACAACTTTAAAATGCTACTAAGGGACACAAAAGAAAACTTGAATAACTGGAAATGCTACCCTTTTATTGGATAGGAAGACAATAACCATAAAAAAGTTCAATTCTCCTTAAATTAATCTATAAATTTAATGCAGTCTCAGTAGAAATACCAACAGGATAATTTCCAATTCCAGACAGACTAATTTTCAAGTTTCTATGGAAAAGTTAATATACAAGTATATCTAGAAAGTTCTGAAAAAGAAGAGTAATGAAGGATACTAGTCTTACCAGATATTAAAATACATTATAAAGTTGCACTATTTCTTATAATGAGATTCTGGCAAATGAATATACTGGTCAATAGAATGAATATAGATCGCACAAATAGCCTGCTCATGTTCAAATGGGAATTTAGGCTATTATTATACTGACACTGCGTATCACTATAGAAGAAAAACGGATTATTCAGTAAGTAGTGTTGGAACACGTGGGGAGTCATTGGGAAGCAAAATGAACTCGGATCAGTATCTCCTTATACCAAAATAAATATTTTTAAAAACCCACAAAGCCACAAACCACAAAATTACTAGAAGAAAACGAGGAAGAACTTTAAAAAAAAAATCTCGGATTGGGGAAGCCCTTTCTTTTTTAGACATGACATAAAACTCAAAAGTCACCAATAAAAAACACCATTACATTTAACTACATAAAAATTAGAAGTTCCTCCATGACATAAACACCTTAAGCTAAATCAAAATCAAAACTTACACTAAATTAAAAGAGAAATGACAAGTTGGGGAATAACACTTAAAATTTATAACATATATGACAGACAAAGCCTAATTCCTGATATATATATAAATAGCATTTTAAACTATAGAAAAAAGTTCAACAACCAGTAGAAAAATAGGTAAGAAATTATAAACAAACTTCAGAGAAAAAGAAATACAAATACACGTATGAAAAGTTATTCACTGAGGGAGTGCCTGGCTGGCTCAGTCATTAGGGCATGCGAATCTTGCTCTCAGGGTTGTGAGTTCAAGCCCCACATGGGGTGTAGAGATTACTTGAAAGTAAAATACAATAATTTTTAAAAAGTTGTTCGATGATACTCATAGTGAGAGGGGTGTGAATCATAGCTTTAAAATAGCATTCGTTTTGCTTATGAGGCAAAAATGTTGAAGTTGTCAACACACTATAGCATATGGCAAAATACTGGCACATTTGAATATTGTTGAAGGGAACAGAAATTGGTGTAACCTCTACTGAATGCAATCTGCCAAATTAAAGACATACAAAACTTTTGACCCAGTAACACTGCTTTAGGAAATCTTATATTTGTCAACATAATCAAAGGTGTGTCCACAGCATCGCCTGGAAGCACAAAACTGGAAACAGCCAAAAGACCATAAATAGAGAACTGATTAATAATTTATGGTCTATTCTTACAAAGAAGTGTATGTACCATTGTGAAGGAACCCCAAAGATGTGTCATTAAGTAAAATGAAAGAAAGTGTGAGTGTGTGTCTGTGTTTGCGTGTGCACAGATACATGTTTGGACAGCTTCTAGTAGGCACCTATGGAAGTATTGTGGGAGGTTAATGCCAAGGAATCAGCCCTGAAGCCAAGGGTGGGAAGGGAACTCACTTTCCATCGTACGCCACTTTGTGCTATATAAAAAACAATTTTTTTTACCATGTGCCGGTGTTATTTGAGTAATAATAAATGTTAACTGTTCTAACGTTGAAACAAAAGGAAAAAATTAAGATTCAAGAGTGAATTTACAAGGGACTTTATGTACTATGCATGAAGAATGATTCTACCATGGACAGGGGCTAGCCATTCTCAATTTCCACAGAGGAGATCTTCTCCAACAAGAGGAAATAGCAGATTTAAAAGGGATATATATTTTGGATTGGACAAAATGAATAATTTCCTGATGGAGTTGGAAAAGAACTATAAAATCCTCTGAAGGGCTTTGGAAAGAAGGGTTTGAGCCTGGGGTGGGTAGTGAGTGATTGGGGGAGGGGAAGACCCTGGTGGCCTGGGGAGGCTTCTTTCCACCCCAGGATGCTATGACCCTCTTCCCAGGAGCAACACCTCTCTGCTAGCTGACAGTTTAATGAGCATTTTACCCAAGGCATTCACACGGGTAGGAAATCCTGTTAGATTTACAAGTGCCCATTAGTTACAAGTTCTCCAGAGCCACTGTGTAAGGTTTCTGTTTGGGACTTCCTTGTGCTTCCCAGTGTTGAATATCCAGTGCAGAGAGAGCAGCACCTCTGGAAACGTGGCTCTTCTCTTGTACATCATAAACAGCCAGGTTGGCAAAATGCGGAGGTTCCTCACGGTTGACAAACTACACACCGTACCACTCTCCCACAAGAAGCTCTAGCCTACAGGGTAAAAATGAGGTTCCTTCCATGAGCGAATGACCTAGGACACTTCAACAAATGGGGGAGCATATTGAGAACAAATGAACCAATCCAGAGTAGGGAGAAAGCCAACTGCGTTTGGACAGCTGCTATTTTCTCTTTGCTGCAAAATGCACGCCATCATTTATCTCCTACCTCAGTCAGTGGTTCTCAAAGTGTGGTCCCTGCACCAGGAGCGTCAGTCTCACCTGGAAACCTGCATGAGATGCAAATTATCCCGGGCCTCCTGAATTGGAAACTCCTGGGGTACGGCCAGGCAATCTGTACGTACTTTGATAAGCTCTCAAAGGGATTCTGATGTGCTGAAGTTTGCGAACCACTGCCCTAGGTTTCTGGAAGACCAGCAGGAGTGAGAGAGCCAGCTTGCTCTGCGTTCCTCCTTCCAACAGAATCCAAGGTGACACAAACTGACGTCTCTGGACAAGTTTTTAAATTTCAGCCTCAAGTTTCCTCTCCAGCTCTGGATATTAGGGCACATCAATACTACCCCCCCCCCAAGAGGAGCATCATCTGATAACGCGCGTTATCCCACAGGAGGTCTGGACCTTCCAGCTCCTATGGTCTGGTGTGGACACATTCCCACATGCCAAGGGAGGTAAGGCTGGCCCTATGTTCTTAGGCAAGCATGATAGCCAGATGTTGGAAGTCCACCTCATACTTCAAATCCATAGATGCCAGTGACTGTAGGGCACGAAATCTCACCTTTAAAGACCAGAACCTTTGTAGAGCAAAATCTTCTCTTAGGATGATGATGCCTTCAATGAAATCACCCAAAGCCTGGCGAGATTAGCTTTGTAACTGTCCCTTCTATTACCTTCATGTTTTGCAGGCTCCAAAGTGTGTTTTCATCCTTTTTCTCCTTTTGATTTTGGGCCTCAGACCATCCAGAGAAGCCCATGTAATAGACAATGTCAGGTGTTGCTCCGGCATCCTTTACCCCCATTCTCTTTCTAACAGGAGTTCCCTTTTTGTCCCCGCACCCTTCTCTTCTCCTTGAAGCCCCTCCCCGCTGCCCTTGCCTCCCCCAGCTCCAGAGGTGAGTCTAAAGGCAATCCCACCCCTCTGCGACTCAGTCCAGGCTACTGAGATTCAAGAAAAATGTTTTCCAAGCAATTTCTTTCTTACTCTTCTAGGAAAGCTGCCAGAGACAACCCCGTCTGTCTCCTCTGCGTGCTCTATGCCCCCGTGTCAGGCTGAGAACTGCTGCCCCTGATTCTCTGTTAACCCAAGCCTGCGGCTGACACAGGCTGGGAAAGGAAATCCGAGCCACTGTGCTAACTCTTCCCCACCACCGTGCTCCCTGTTCTAGGAGTCAGTGCGTATTCTGATGGTTAAGGAGAAGTTGATTTGGATTTCTGTTACTTATTGCTGAAAACACCCAACTGGTAGAAAGAGGATTATTATCCATTTGCCTATATGGGGAAACGGAGGCACAGAGGTGATTTGTTGTGGTGGTGGTGGTTGTTTGCGGGTAAATGACAGAAGTCAGAGTGGAAGTTCATGCTGTGTTGCCCACTGGAGAGCAAGTCCCTTGGGTGAGAGGGTGTTTCCGGGGCATCAGGGGTGGGGAGCAGGGAGCAGAGCGGTACGAACAGGGTGTCAGAGCTTTCTCTACCTGCCCTGCAGTTTTGTCTAGGGGTGCTCAGCTGTGGGGACTGGAGGTAGGAGCACAAGAAAGAAGGAATGCTGGAGAAGGGAAATGACAGTTATGCCACATGATGGCAATTAAAAAAAATACAATGTGTTTTTTAGCACTAGGGCAAGAATCCAGGCTCTATGAAAAAGTTAACAAGTCTCTGACTTGCCTCTTGAAAGGCATTCTGTTCGCTTACTGTTGCCTACAGAGAGAAATGGCCTGTGTTCTGCCCGGAAGCCCCGGGGGCCAGTCTGCCCAGCTTTCTCACCCGCTGACTCAACACTGTTGCCGCCGAGCCCTGAGCGCGTTCGCACCCAGCTCTGCAGAGCAGACGCCAATGCGTTGTATGGGTACACTCGAAAGATTCACCTGGCTCCGGACGGGGAGCACCAACCACACTGCCCGCACCCGTGAGTAGCACCCAGCAAAGCCCCACTCACAGCACCCCTCTCTCCAGCCTCCTCTCCTTTCAGCCTCCTTTCCTCTGTGAGGAAAACAAAGCAAAGCCCCACTCACAGCACCCCTCTCTCCAGCCTCCTCTCCTGTCAGCCTCCTTTCCTCTGTGAGGAAAACAGGGTTGTTCTGAGTCTGCAGATCCCTCCTCCCCCATCCCACCCAGTCAAGCTGCAAATCAGCATTGCTTGGTGGATAGCAAATCAAGTTTCAAGGTTACAGGCAACAGGGAAAGGAAGAACGTACCTGCGAAATCATTTATCAAGACCTTATTTAAAAGAAAAAAACACCCACAGTTCAAAGATGAAGCATAGTCTCTTAGCTTTGCTCCCCATTGGTGTTGGCTGAATTTTAGGTTGCTGTGAAATTTAAATGTTGTTTTCAATGGGTTTTGCAATTTGGGGTCAGATGCATCATACACGTTCTTGGTCACAGAATTCAATGCATTTCTTTTTCTTCCTTTGAAAGGGATCAGTTGGCTTGTTTTCCAATGTGAAAACACTAACAACTTTGGGGACTGCTAGGTGGGCCTTGCTCCTTAATCCACACCCTTAACTTTTCAGCTGACCACCTTTTAAATTAGATACACGTGTCTGGCTTAATAAGGAATTCAGTGTTTGGAAGAGTTAGCAGATTGTGGGAAGAGAAACAAGAATAAGAAATCTCACTGTGAAGTTCTAGGCTGGGGGTGGGAGGGTAGGGGGTAAGTGTTGTCAGCAGTGAGCAAACGGAGGTTCAGAGGGGTTCAGCGAATTGCCCAGATTAAACAGCTTGTTTCTAATTCCTATGTGACTAAATGTAGCAAGGGCTAAGGGAGTATCATAAACAAAAGCGACATGTGGGAAGAACTGTTTCTGTATCTCCACCACTTTGGCCACTGATAAATCCTGACCTAGCCACGGGCCTGTAGACACTGGTGCAGAGCTGACTGGACCACAGGATCCTGACCTGGTGTCACGTGCAAAGCAGGGCCAGCTGGACACCATATCCCCTACTACCATCACCCAAGAGAGGGGCCCCCCCAGAAGCAGCTGATCAACTCTGGCCAGCCCACTGACCAGCTCACATGCCCATCAGCAATACATGGAGACTTTCTTTCTAATGGAACACAGAGATGTTTGCCGTGTTTTGCTTTGAAGGACCTACCCCATTTCTCCCTACCTCTTGCACCGCATCCCCCAGAGCCTAGACACAGATGCCCTGACTGGCTATAAAACTTTTCCATGGACCGCTGAATCTTTGACTTCACGGACCAAGTCAACAGCACTTTCTGCCCACTGCTGCCCCCATGACCCAGAGGAAGGTGGCACAGGGACAACAGCTTGCCTGTCAAGTAAAGCAAGTCAAATGAAACATCTTCTGCCTTCAATCACCCCCTCCCCGCCGCCGCTTTCCGAATCAAGTCTCGTTCAACCCAAGCAAACAGACTTCTTGTAGGGATTCCCCAAGCGCCTTGTGCAGAGGTGTGAAATGTGCTCAGTAGGGCCACTAGGTCACAACCTTTTTTCCCCACAGAGAAACAAGACATACTGCCATGAAAACACACTGCGATTGAAAACAACCCCAGACCTTTGGTTATCTCTCTAATAGTAAACGGAGCTGGTACATTTTATATGATTGTGGATTTCATGCCGGCACTTATTTTGCTTTCAATTTTGGAACTGGAAATGCTGTTGCAACCTGCATCTGAGCTGAAGGACTATTGGCATCTGGCGTACAGAAGCCCGTCACCGCTTCACCTAAGGTTGCTTATCTTTTTCATGGGAATCTCTCTGAATCGTGTATCTGTTATTTTAACACTTTCTTTGGTACTAGTTGAGGAAATCGTTCATATCTTATGCTTTTCTTTTAGCATATGCTGATTTATATCTGACTTCCCACCATTTTTGATACTGAACGAATAATTGCATTCCACACAAAGATCTGCAAAAGGACTTTCCCCTCATTTAATAAACGTCCACTGTTACAAGAAAAAAAAAAAAAAAAAAGCAACAGGGCCATTCCACCTGGGTGGACACATCAGAATGGGGAGGAAGGCCTTTGACACTCTGCCCTTAATTCCAGGCCAGCCCAGACACAGACTGAGATGGGTACCTTCACATATCTTCCCCCACTCTCCCGAGAGCAGGCGTACACTGGTCAAGAGAAGTCAAAACAGCCTGACAGTCTCTCTTTAAACTATTTCTCTTATTCCTGGGTTTAGTTCTCTAATGTCTCTGGCCAAAGAGGAGCCCAGAGAGGCTCACATAAGGACTCAAAGCTGTAAAACTGAGATGCAAGTAAAAATCCCTACAAGGCCATTAAACTCTTTGTACTTGCAGCCAGAGTATTTGGATCCTAAGAACTAATTTAAAATCCATTTGTCCTTCATGTTTGGACTATGAGTCTCCAGGGGCTTAATCAGAATGAAAAAGAATCAAATACCCCATCAGCTGCCTGGCCTCTGGTACCCAGCTCTTGCCGGTGGACCAGCAGGAGATTTAGATTTCCACATATTCCCTAAAATCATCTCGGAGGCAGAAAAGGAGGCCACCAAATTCAGCTGCGGCTACTGAATGGAAGAAAAGCCATAGCAGGCCAGGGAACTCCGCACAGCTTAGGAGATACCAAATGGAGGCAATACTCTTCAGCTCCTGAATCAGGGTCTCGCAGGGAGAAGGTGGGGGTGGGCTTCGGCAGGGGGCTATGTGCCACTATAAAATGAAACATGATATACAAGCTATCCCCTTGCAGGTGAGAGCAAAAGTTAAAGGCTGTCGTGGTAGAGGGTCTATCTGCCCAAACCAAGTGCGGACAGGGATGCAAAGCTGGTTTTTTATGGGCTGCATGAAACAAAAGACATCAAAACCATTGCTTTATTCCTTGTCTAGCCCAGAGCCACAGTAACATTCTCATAATAAGGAACCAAAGGCAGAGACGTTTCCAACTGCTTGTGGAATGTGTGGCTCCAGCCCTCTCAATTTAAGGGAGGCCTCAAGCTACTGAACCCGCAGCTGTTAATCTGCATGATTACTGAAGAATAGTAAAACCATCAACCCCCGGGTCCAGCTTAGCAGGGGGCAGGAAGCAGTCACCGGCTTGATCTCTGGGAAAGTGTAGAAGAAAAAGGCCTGGCTGGGAACCTGGCTTGAAAAATCAGCCCAACAACCCATCACGTTTTTCCCTCTCAGACGTTCTTTCTGGGCCCAGGTTCTGGAAACATCTGTGAGAAAAGGGGGGCACCATGAAAGCACTTTGTAGTATCCTTGGGAGCTGCTAATAATTGGGATGGATATTCCGAACCAGTTCAGTTTAAAAAGTGCTTTGTAATTTTTCATGATCTACCTAATTAAAGGACAGAAGTCAGGGGGAAAAAAACACTCTAATTATGTTCACCAACATAGGAAGGTCAGGGTACCTCTTTTACAGAAATGAAAAAGTAAATTTAAAAAGTGTCTTCACTAATAAGGGTCTCACTCAATTCATTTACTAAATATTCATTGTGCATCTATGAATGAGTCCCTTTACTAGGTAAGACTAGGATTCAATGAAGGGCAAGGCCAGGTCATTGCCCATAAGGACCAGCAGCCTGGAGGGGAATGGAGGCCATGCCCTTCAGCAGTATAGGCAGATCCGAGACACTGGGAGAGGCTTGAGCGGGACACCTAGCCCAACCCGGGGGCATCAGGGAAGGCTCCCCAGAGGAGAAGCGGACATGAGACAATGATGATAGCCAGGGACAAATTAGGAAGAAGCTGTTGTGTTGGACGGGGTAATCCCTGTTTCTGTTCCCCAGTCTTGTGCCCAGAACTGCTCTGGATTTTTAGGAATAATGACAAAAGCATTTTTTCTTAGTCTTTGTAGCCTGGACTTATTCCTATTCATTTCCTCATCCCTGAATTCCAAGCTTTTAAAACCAGTTCAGTTGACTGATTAGACTTTATTTTATTTTGATTACTCCATTAAATTAACCTGAAAATTATTCAAACAAATAGAAAATCTTTTGTTCTCGTTATACTGGGGAATTTTATAGCAGCCTCAAAAATAATGTTTGGCTGAGTCTTCATGTATTGTGAATTTCTTTTTTTTTTTTCTTTGCCAAACTTTGGTATTTTCTTTTAATTTTAATGTTTTTTTATTATATTATGTTAGTCACCATACAGTACATCCCTGGTTTCTGATGTAAAGTTCGATGATTCATTAGTTGCGTATAACACCCAGTGCACCATGCAATACATGCCCTCCATGTATTGTGAATTACTGAGTAGAAGTGCGTTGCCTGGAGGGGAAGGAGCAGAGGATAGGAGGGAAATTCCTTCTGGTCTTGAAGAGGAAGGACCTGAAAAAACTTACTGGGGAGGTCTACGCTCAAATTAGGTATAACAGTTTTGCCACAGTGGAAGTAATAACCCAGGAGTCAAGCAACATAGAAACAGGTTCCCGAATGCTTTACTGCTGAAGGGCAGCTGACAGAAAAACAAACAGAGAGAGAGAGGTAAACCGAATGGTAAGATCTGGGAAAAACTACAAAGGCATCTGGATTTACTTGGAGACACACAATAAAGGAGTTACATCAAGTACAAAAAGAAAGTAGATTATCAGGGATCTCTTTCCTTAAAGTCAACATGGTGTTGGAGTTCGGCACATAGATTTGGAGTCCAACCACCCGGGCTGAAATCCCTGCTTCATCACATTGGGCCAGTTTACTTAACACCTTGTGCCTCAATTTCCCTTTTCTATAAACTGGGGCTATGAGAGTACTAACCTCACAAAGGGTGGGGATTAAGTAGTGACAGACATGTGAATAAGCCTGGAACATAGGAATGCTCAATAAATTCAGTTATAGTTCTTTTTACCCCCCCCCACACCCACTTTTTTCAGAAAAGAACAAGAAAAAAAAATAGGCTTCATTACAAAGAATGTTAGTCTAAATGAGAAAATTTCCCAAGAATGAGGATGTTTATTGACATAACAACAGTTTTCTTAGACAAAGCAAGTCTCAGAAAGTTCTATCATGAGTCGGTAGGGATGAGATTGACCCTGACCTGCTGAAGATAGATAATGTGAAAGGACAACGAGGCGGGGCACATGAGGGTGAGGAGAGGAGAGTGTTTAGAGCCAGAACCCTTGAGGTCAAGTCTGTCATCATGTTTAAAACAAGACAATAGGCCCAAAATGGAGTCGTTAGTGTGATAAACCCCACATCAGCAAACCAAGACTTACAGTTCTCCCAGAAGTTGAATCTGGGATAAATCCCAATTAATCACGAACCACCTGATCAGTATTCGGTAATCTGCTTGATAGACCCCTGACATCCCCTATAAGGAAAGTAACCTTGAGATAACCAATCCATTTTTTTTGCCCAGCACAACTTCCTTGTTCCTGTGCCTTTCTGCCTGTACCATCTCTTGCCTTGGAGAACTCTTAGAAGCTCCTTCCTATCTGCAAGATTGGATACAGCCTGATTCATCAATTACTGAATAAAGCCAATACGAATTTTGTTTTTAACAACCACAGATCAAATCCATACTGTTTTCTATAATGGCTGTACCAACAGTGTACAAGTGGGGACCATTTTCTTCATGTACCCCATGCACCTCTCTCCGTCTGTAGCTGGGAAGCCCTTCCAGCAGCTCCTGGGCTACGTACTCCCCTCTGCTCTCACATTGCATGGGCACATGAGACCTTTGTCATGATTTTGAAAGACTTGCCATGAAAAAGTTCAAATGAATTTGAAACTCAATCATGTTAATAAAAGAAATTTCAAAATTATATTTGTCAGTGAAAGAAAAGGAAGACCTATTAAATTTTTTAATAGATCTGCAACTGTAGAAAATTTCCGAATGGTTGTAAAAATGGTTTTAAATTTTTTTTATCACCTACTTTGAGAATAAAGTTTTTCTCTGGGGACTATAAGTAGTTTGACAAGATCATCGTTAAAAGAAAAGTCTTGATTAGGTGTTAAATATAGCCATTTCGAACATAAAATCCAAAATAGAAAAAAATGTCTATAGAAGCAAGCTCAAGTTTCTTAAAACTTGGAAATGTTCTATTTGTAAGTTTTATACAAATTTAATGTTTAGTATCTTTCTTAGTACTTTTTATCTTTCGTATCCTAATTATATACCATAAAAAAAAAAAGTAGGGATTATTTTCACCAAGCCCCATAGAAGCTCCCCAACCCCTTCCGATTTACTCTGGTGTGCCATGTAAATATTAGAATTTCCAGTGTGTGCTATGTTGTAAAAATCACCAGAAAGCACTGTCTCAGAGAAGACCGCAGACCCTATTGATGCCTGACAGCAAGACTTCATTAACTTTTTCCTTGTTCATCGAACTCACATCTGATTCAGATATTGAGAGGGTCTGTGCTCCAGAGTAGGCCAGATCTCTGCCTAGCCCCAAGCCAATCATGTAATTTCATTCTCCTTGCCAAGATAGGTTTGGAATAGGCATGTAATATGATTCTAGCCAATGAGCCATGTGAGAAAAAACTTCAGAGTGGAGCAGAGGGGCTTCTGGAAAGTTTTCTTCCTCTTAAGTAAGGACACTAGAAAGGGGTATTCTTTCTTCCAGCCTTTGTACATTGTTGAATGAGTGAGTCTGTGATGCTTAGTGCTGCTGCAGCCATCCTGCAACCATGAGGAATTAATCATGAGGACCACCCCCACATGCTGGGGAAGGCAGAGCAGAAAGACACAGAGCCCCTGTAACCACTGAACCATTCAGTTAACCATCCCTGAAACTCTCTCTTCTCTGGACATCTTGCTATGTGAGGTAATAAATATCCTTCTTAGTTAAGTCATTGTTGTCTAGGTTTTCTATTACTTGCATCTAAAGTATCTTCACTGATGATGCACAATGGGTTTGATGCCCTCCAGAAGACAGTATCAATTTGCCCATTACTGGTAGAATATGAGAATGCCTGTTTCCCCTTAGCAGCATTAGACCTGTAATTCTTCCTGTGTGATAGGCAGAATTTGTATTAAGATTCATAGGGCCCGCTCATCTCCTTGGCCAAAAATGTAATTTTAAGGACTTCTGCCACCTCACTGCTGCCATGGGCCTCTGCCTTAATCCCAGTGAGTCTGTCTGTTGATTCAGGCAGGCCCAGTAGGACCTCTTCTTTCTAATGCTTAATTCCAGTCATAAAATATGCTTAAAAGTAATGTGTTTGCATTTAAAAGGCACGCATTCTTTAATTTAAGCTTTTCATTGATTGCCACCAATCTTCATCCAATTAGTTGTCTTAACCATACTTGTGGTTACAACCATGTGTCGTAAAATGAAAATCAGTTGAAAGGAATAAACTAACGTATACCTCCATCACGCACAACTTGTTGAGGTTAGAGTGTGTGAGTGTGTCCTATGGGAGAGAGAGCGAGACAGAGAGACGATAAGCCAGGGAGGAACTTGGTGGAGGGGGAGAGAGAGAGGGAGATGTACTTGTACACGGCCACATCAGACCTCTCTCCTTGAGACCCCAGTAGGCAGGGAGGTGTGATCACAGTGACCTTTGTGCCTGGACATCACTCACTGGGGGTGAAGGTGTAAGAGGCATACAATAAGGCCTCCATGGACTTGACTTTCAGTGCTCTAGTTAAATCCAATTTATCCATTCAAGTAGGCATGGCACCGCGTCTATGGTCTAATTTACTTCTCACAGCAACCTTATTAGAAAGATATTGTTGTCCTCATTTAAAAGACACAAAATTGAGGCACACGCACATTAATGCCCAGGGTCATACAACCAATATGAGGCCATGTGGATCTGACCTCACATCCAGGTGACACAAATTTTGCGGTGGCGTGGCACCCCTCCCTGGGAGCGCTTTGCTAGCTGGCATCTACAAGACCTGAGTAGGGAAACACTAAAAAAAGCAATTTGCCTACAAAGCTCACTTGTAATTAGTCAAATAATTCGTTGGCAAGAAATTTCAGTTCTGCTAACTCATAAGGAGCAAAAATATTATAGTGTCTTCTGATTATCACATCTTTGGATTTATTTTATAGTTTACTTTTATAATAAAAGAGAGACTAAAAAAGTAATGTGTTCAGGATAGAAATTTTGGGAAGTACAAGGAATAAAGTAAAATAAGTACCTGTTTCCCCAACACGCAGAAAAAAAATTATTATTCACATTTTGGTGATAATCCCTTGGCTTCTCAAAAATCATGTAAAATATAGAATGATTGCCCTCTATTAGTACTGTAATTTTTTAGAAAGACAAGTTTCATCTAACATGACGGTGATGGTCAAAGGAGCTGTCTGTGGCTACATTAGTCAGTTACCTTACCATCTTACCATTACCGTCTCATACTCTGCTCTGGTCCTACATGTTTTCGGAAGTAAAATACATTGCTGCAGAAAACTACCTGATGCAGATGAGATGCATTATTAGGGGAAGGTGCAAGAATTGGGGGGTACATTATTAAAAATAATTTAAGGCACAAACCTAACTCCCCAGTAGAAAAATTGACAAAGCCATGAACTTAAAATTTACAAAAAGTAATACAAATACTCCATAAACATTAAAACATATCCAACCTTGCTATTGATCAAAGCAAACAAATTATCATAAACACGGCAATCAATTTTGTGCCTATAAAATGGTCAGAGGTTTGCAAGATGAGGATGCTTGCTACTGGTAAGGGTGTCAGGGGACAGAACCCGCCCCCCTCCTTTCACATCCAATGGGAGAGAAACTGGTACAATGTTTTTGGAAGTACATATCAAGAGGCTTAACGTCCTGCTCCTTACTCTGCTCTAAGGGAGAGCTCTTCTCTGAGGACGAATATCAGAGAGGTGATCGGGGCTATCTGCTCGTGGTCACTCATAGCAGTGTAATTTATAATAGGGAAGAATTAGAAACAACTTAAAAGTCCAAGAGATAGGAAAACAAAGTAGGGAACATCTGCCCAATGTAAAATTAAGCTGTCACAAGAAATTTTTGAAGACCACTTAACATGAGTTTGTATTCATGTCATGAAGCGCTATTCACGGTGAGTGGTAGTGAAGAACAGGGTAGAAAACTGTAGACACCCGAGGATTCATTTTGATACGTTTATATGCAATCGAAAATATGTAAAATACAGTTGTCCCTGAATGATCAATCCATGAGTAAATGTCATTTTAAAAATATTTTTTAAAATTTCTACAATTAAAGAGCATATTCTCAGAAAAAAAAAAAAAGACACTTAAAACATTTCTAGTGGTAACTAAGCTCAGGTGAAGACAACACAGCTTGACCCTGCAAACACTAAGGCGTGCTTGGAGGATTCCCAGTCCTCAACCATCCCTTCTCCTTGGAACTGGGAATAATTACAGCAATTGTTAACATTTATGGAGCAACTGCCATGAGTCAGCATTATGCTAACATTGAATATTGCATTTAATCCCCACAGCAGCCCACTAAGGTAGGTACTAGAATTCTCCTTGTTTTACAGTGAGACTAAGACTTTGAGATGCAGGCGATCCCCCTAAGCCCATTCAGGGATTAAAGCAGAATCAAACCAGGTTTGACTCCAGCAAACCAAGATTGACTCCAGAGTGAAAACAACAATTTTATTTATTCAATCTCAGCTTCTCTTAAATCTCCTTCTAAGCTCAGTCTCTCCAATTAAAACAATTCTTAATACCCAAACAATTTAGTTTTCTATATTCTGCGCTCTTGGGAAGAAAATCACTAGATCTAAGAAATATAGACAGTAAATAATGATAGAAACATGTTCCGTCACTTTAAAGAGTGTTGTCACAGGACCGGCTCCGTGGACCTGAGACCTGTACAGCCCCAGGGACCCACGCTTAAAAGGGCCCCATGCTTGATTTAATGCTCTGTGTCACTGTCTTATAATTCTTCATTTTTCAATGAGGGGCCCATATTTTCATTTTGCACCGGGCCCTGCGAATTATCTCACTAGGACTGCTAGTCACCCATGAGTAACTAAGCCTCAAGCTTCATTTTTAAAAACACAGTGTTTGAGGTTTAGAATCGTGTTCTTTGCTTTTTATAATCTACCTGGGCCCTATGCCTTTACGGAAAGTACTTCCCCTTGCTTCAGTGAATCCTCTCCTGAAAACACGTGATGTTATCAATGCCTGCCTGGCTTTCTCGTCCTCATCATCTCCAGTGAGCACTGTTTTAAACACTGTGTGTTCCCTGTACTTCAGGGTCTGGTCCTTTGGGTCCCGGTGTGTGGGGCCCATCCTGGCTTTGCAGCTAATCGGTGTCGCCCACTTTCAGAGTGACAGGCGGGCCCCTTCTATAAGGAAGGCTTTACATATTTGCAACACCAGAGACTCTTCCAGACAGGAAAATAAAAGCTCCATGATACGTACTGTTAAATAAGGCCATTGTCAGGGAAGATAGATAGGATCGAGTTAGCTATATGGCCCTGCTCTTTTGAATGGAGTAGTAGTTGGGACAGTAGTTTGGTGTAAGAAGACCACATTGCTGATAAACTACCTTACAACACATTTATGACTATTTTAGACTGCCAGGCCTCATTTCAGGGAAAACGATGATCTCTCATCTGCTTTCCCTCTTGGAATTGTATAGGATTCCATCTGACTAACTTCCCTGTCTGTTTTCCCTTTTAATATGGGATCTAGCATAGAATTAAGTTAGGGCTCCTGGGGGATTGAAGGCTTCTGCCAAACCCCCCGGGTTCCTAAGGGTGATACACAGGGATCGTGCCCGCGAATAGCCCTATGTCGTGCCGTGGGTAAGCAGAGGCCACGTGGGATAACAGGGATGTTGCTGTGGAAATAAAATAAGGAAATAGATAAAAGAGAGTGAAACAACAGAATTTGGTTTTGGTGAATCCCTCTGACCAATTAAAATCATCTCTTCTTGCTGCCTTCTTCCATAGCAAACACACGGATTTTTTTCGAGTTTGTTGGCTACCTAATTCACAGGATTCTGTTGACCCATTTCTACTTCTTCCTTCCCACAAAAACCCCGATTTTGTTCAGGTACGCTCCCTTTCCCCAAATATTCCATGAGACTCAGGATTGGCTTTGATTAGATTAGATTAAGCCAATTGTAGTCATCCTGCGGCCTTTTCTCCATCACTGATGGAGGGAGTCATGTGTTCTACTTCTGGAGAAGGAATAAAGGCCTCTGGAAGTGTCTAGAATGTCTTACCTTACTTTTAAGAAACACTGGGGAAATCAGACTCTCCTTCTTGCTAGGGGTGAACTAGGAAGCATACTGCCCCAATTGCTACTGACCACCATTCCGAGGGTGTGAGGAAAGCCAGCTGGAAATCAAAGTCAGCAGCCTGAAGGGCACAGAGGAGAAAGGACTGCATAGAAACAGTCAAAACATGAATGGAACCAAGTCTGAAGCCTGCCCCCTCTGGTCTTTCCATTATATGAGCCAATGCAACTCTTGATTGTTTAAACATGTTTTAGTTGGCTTTTCTATTGTGTGTACCTGAAAGTACAAAATTACTCTCTACACCAGAGCCAATCTGGGATTTGGAAGAATTGGGCTCTAGGCTCCAGCCTAATTGTTTACTGTACAAATTTCTTTGTGCAAGGCCCAACTTCCCCAAACCTCTATTCTCTCATCTAGTAAAACTGAGTATTGTAACACCCATCCTGCTTACTTTGGAGGAATATCACTAGAGTTGAGGAGATAAAACATACAAAACTCTTTGAAACACGTCATTGCTCTATCCATATGAGGTATGATTACCTTAGGGTAAATACGTTTGTAGGATGTCAAGAGATCTGCTTGTTTTTCTGGGTACGTGTACATAAGTCACAATGCCTTAGTTTGAGTTTCCCTATTTTATTTCTCCTTTTTTTTCCCCAACCATACTAAGCATCTCATCGATGTATGGAAGGCAGTGACAGAGTTTTCCAACCTCATTTTTCTCCCTATTCGACAGATTCCCCAAATACCAAACAAAAGGATACAGTAAATACTTTAAAGCATCTCACTGAAACCCCTCCTGTTCTGTGCTTGGAACAGGCATCTGAGATGTGGTACTGAAGAGGCTTTTGGGGGCCAGAAAGAAATTTGTCTAATCCCAGAACAGAGTATATGGTACGTTTATCCTCTTACAAGGTAAATGAAATTGTCAAAGGCGTGTAATAGATTGGCAGAATTTTAAATGGAAACGGGTGTGTGTTTTCAGAAATGTACTAACTTGTGATCATTCACCGCAGAGGGAAATTAAACTGAAGGAAGGAAAAGAAAAATCTAGCCTGGGCAAAGCACGAATGCAAAGCAAGGAGCCATCCAGAATCTGTGAGACCCACTGGTCAATTAAGTGCCATGTAAAGATTTCCAATTTTCTTGTAGTAAATTATTTATTTAGCTCTTACATACCATCAATATATTTTACAAGTTTAATACCCAAATTATGGCTGGTCCACCCATTTATGGCCCCATAAATGAGTCCTGACTTACCAATGTGAATTCTTGTTCCTGGCAGTGTCAGATTTAGATTGGATTTGGATCTATGGCTTTTATCCTTATCAGACATTTCGAGGCTGATATTTTATTGCTATATTTAAAATGGAAAGTGCTTTAAAATAGACTTGGGGGGGAGAACCACTGATTCCTGCCCTGATATGTCATTTCCTGACTTAAACATCCTACCATAATCTAGGTTAAAGGGCTGGGAGTCCACATAGAATCCTTCTCCACTGAAGAGCTCCCCCCACGCAGAGAATTTTCTTAGAGGAAAGCGAGTGATTATAAAACGAATGACTTTAATCTTAAGTAAGAGTAGCTAGAGCCTTCAGTAGTAAAACTGGCAGGCAATTTCCATGCCTCTATACTTTGTACGTCAAATGAATAATAAAGAATATCAATGAAACACATCAGCCATTTCTTAAGTTTTAAAGTATATGTGGAGCTAAATTGCCAAGGCTTGTTTTGCAAGGGTCGGATTTTGTAAAATACGTAGAACGAACCACTAAATTAACAGCAGACGAGAAGACTAACAAATCAAACCTAGGGAACAGCTTCCACTTACAGTTATAGAAAGTATCATAGCTCTGAGATTAGTAAACCCCACAGTTACAAATAGGAAAACAAATGCAAGACATGATTAATGACACCCACAATTATAATAATATCTGATTATTGTTTGAGGCCTTTGGGAAAAAATAGCCAATGTGACTTTTTTTGGCCTTTTTACATTATGTTTTGATTTTTATCTATTGATTTTTAAAGATTTTATTTACCGATTTATTTGAGAGAGAGAGAGAGAGAGCATGTGAGCTGGGGGAGGGGCAGAAGGAGAGAGAATCTCCAGCAGACTCTGCACCGAGCATACAGCCCCACTTGGGGCTTGATCTCACGACCCGGAGATCATCACCGGAGCCAAAACCAAGTGTCGGACGCTTCACCGACTCAGCCACCCAGGTACCCCACATTACCTTTTTAGAAAACTTATATTGTTATTGTGCCCTTGAAGACTTCTCTTAAAAGTTTTTAATGCACCATAAAGTAACAAATTGGAGCTTGAGGATCCGAGGAAGCAGCCACGCTCAGTGGCAAGAACAGAGAGATAGAAGCACTCAGCCTTTGCAGCAGCCCTGGGAGGAGACCCCAAGGACAAGCCACAACTTGGAGCAGAACTGTTCTCATTTTTCAAATGCGCCTATCTCATGGAAGTATAAGAGGGGCAAAGAGCTTTGTAAGAGAAGCATGGTACTTGGTATTCAGGGAAATTATTAAGAAAAAGGAAGGAGTTGCCTTAATCAAGCACCTTAGAGTCATTTTTAAAAATTAAATTAAATCAGGGGCACTCAGGTCATGATCTCAGGGTCCCGGGATTGAGCCCCAAGTCAGCTCCACACCCAGCAGGGAGTCTGCTTGTCCCTCTGTCCCTCCCCCTGCTCATGCTCTCTCCCACTCTCTCTCTCTCTCAAATAAATAAATAAAATCTTAAAGAAATAATAAAATAAAATAAAATAAAATTAGATCAGTTTTACAGTTTCAGCTAGTCCTCCGACCCCCCAGCACTCTACCTGCACACCTTCCCCTGGACCAGCTATGTTATTTGTCCCTGCAATATGAAAACGTGGGGGTCCCTGTTCAAAAACCAGGGAGAACTAGAGGTACTAAGTTATAAAGCTTTTCCCTTTCTCAGTCTCTCTATTTGGTGTGTTCCTATTTACCATATGCTGTCCTAAATCAAGAAAATTAAAAATGTGAATGATTAGCATGAGTTCTACAGTTCTTTATAATGTGCAATGACAGTTTTCAATAAAAATATAAGATCGTTGAACCTGTGGAATCACCAGAATTACACAATTCGTAGTTTGTACTTCATCCATGCATAGGTATTTTGTTCTTCCTAGAACAGTGAAAGTGCTACACAAGATGACTGGGACTGGTTTTTTCACTTTTTTTTTTTAAAGATTTTATTTATTTATTTGACAGAGAGACAGCCAGCGTGAGAGGGAACACAAGCAGGGGGAGTGGGAGAGGAAGAAGCAGGCTCCCAGCGGAGGAGCCTGATGCGGGGCTCGATCCCAGAACTCTGGGATCACGCCCTGAGCCAAAGGCAGACGCTTAACGACCGCGCCACCCAGGCGCCCCGGTTTTTTCACTTCTTGATAAGCACATATTCTACCAACACTCTACCTTTGGCTTTGGCCGACAGAGGAGGAGGGAGGACTGAAAGGAAAAGGAACTACGGTTTCCCCTTGTCTCCTTGTTTTTACATCATCATTGCTATGTCAGGCTGACAGGGAAGGGCACAGATAACAGAGCACACAACACAATCCTTGGGCATCCATGTATCCTAGAACTCCACTTCCTTCTGCAGTTGAAGCAAGTTCTAGAAAGGAGGTTTTCAAATGGAAAGGCTGGCCTCTTGGGGCTTAGTCAGTATAGGCATATGATGCTTGCCTCTGTACTCACTTTCTCGTGTTGAACTCCCACGCATTGGGGGGTCCACCAGACTTTTGTGCTCAGGAGGCATCATGAGCCCCTGTGAAAATGGGGGTATAAGGAACAGTGAACGTGAACATGGCGTGAATGCTTAGGCACATGCTCCATGGTCCATCAGACTTTATATATAAAACACAAGTTCAAAACCAAAATTATTGAGAGTTCAAAATGTTAAAAAAAAATACCAAAAAGATGGTTGCAGGTCCTGTTATTCATTCATTCACTCAAACTGTATTTATTAATGCTAAATATGTACCAGATCTATTTCTAGGTGCCAGTTACAGAGTGGTGAATAAAATTATAAACAAAATTTAAAAATTCGTTTAAATAAGAAAGAAAAAGAATATCATTCCCGGTGTTGGGAAAATAAAGTTTGATATATAGCCATAAAATAAATGTTATTAAACTTGTTTATGTCCTCTACAGTCTACCTTATTTTTGTATCCACTTTCTCTTTAGACTGAAAAGTATATGTTAAAATCTATGACTAGTGTATTGATGTCTGTAGGGCTTTGCACATACAGTAGTTTCTGCTTATTAAGGTTATGCTGTGCTATTTGGAATATAGGTATGCGTAATTGCATATAATATTTGTGAATAAAAAAGAGAGAGAGAGCAAGAGAAAGAGAGAATCTCGAGATATTGACAGCAGAACCTTAAACCAAGTACGCACCCTGAGCTCCAGACCTTGTGCCACCACGCAATTCGAGCACTCGTGGAGCCAGCTCTGCCTTCCACCAAATCCATACCTGGGCTTTTCTGAGATTTCCAGTAGGGGAGATAGTCACAACCTCCAATAAGCTCTTCTCTATTCAGATACTCATTACCTGCCCTGCCTTAGCCTGGCTCAGGGAACCCCCATAGACAGCCTTCTCATCTCCCTTATCCTCTTGCCAGGTACAGACCCATCCCAACCTGCCCCACTTATTTCAAGACTTTGAGGAAATGCAAAATGGCTGCTCTCCCAATTCAAAAGTAGGAAAACAAACTCCATTTCCATTTGCTTGTATCTTTCCCTTTTCTCTTAAAACACTGTTTTAGGCCCCGTGCCATAGAGCAAATTCCAGTGAATGCTTACCGTTGTCAAAATTTAAAAGCTAGATGGCGAAGAATAGAATTTTCATTTATTGAGTTACCTAGGCAGAAATTTACTGGCGAAGGCAAGTAACTTCTAAAAAATCATGGGCTGGAAATTTTTACATTTTTATGTACAATGCTACTTTATGTGAGTAAAGAAAGAGCTCACCTAAGAAAAATCACAGCTTTTGGATGAAACCCATGCATTTCCATGTGCAATGCAACTTGGTACTCAACTCTAGAGGGGAAAAAATGACGAGGGGTGGAATAATAAAGAAATAGGGGTGAGTTTATTAAGATTCTTTAAATGGTCCTGAAACACAGGCAGGTATTTGGAAACTTGTTTCACTCTCTGAAGAATGATGCCTGAGGGCATCATTTTGGGGTCATTGTCTTCATTTTCCCATTCTTTTCCCCGCCTAGCATTCCCAGAGGTCCCAGGTTTGTAAAATACTTAAGGAAGAAACAAGACCCCAGAGCCGCTTCTATTCATCCACAAAGTTGTTTTTCTCATTTTGCACCTGTACAGAAGTCTCTTCAGTTCAACTGTCGGAATCGGTACCTGTCTGAGTTAGGAGACGGAAAAGGTAAATGATCTCTTCTTTTGCTTTTTGAAGCTTCAGAATGGCTGCCACACAGATCCCTCTCACCGAGCCACTGCTCTCTGAGATTTAAGATCAAAAGAGTCAGGTATCCAGGTCCCTGCCGATTTAAGCACCAACCTCTCAGCTAATGAATAAGAGACTACACATCCCTTTCCAAGAGTCCAGTTTCTTCAGCACTTCACAGACTCGGTATGTTGGATGGAGCACAAGGGCGTCCTTCTACAGGGTTAGGAAACTCACAGGCCATACTTTACACTGATAACTCCATGGCGGCCAGGAGCACATTCCTCGCTTTGTTCATAACCCCCGTTAATTAGCCCTTGAATGTGGCCAGATTCCAACCAAAACCATTTTATTCAGTTCCACTTCCGCCTTTCCGGGAACTCTAAATGGACATCATTCTTCCCCCCTGACTGGTCGGCAGCCTGTTGTGCTCTGAAGGTGGTTGTAATTCAGGAGGAAGGAAGCTGGAGGCCCCGACAGGTAAATATTTAATAATCCCAGGACCCTTTCTCTTCAGACCCATGCTCTTTTCTTCCATGTCCTTTGGGGCTGAGTACTTTGGAATAAAAGTAGCTCTTCAAAACGTAAAACACATTCAGAATAGGCAAATCCACAGAGATGGAAAGTGAACTTGAGATTGCTGGGAGATGGGGGAAGCAGAAATGAGGGGTCACGACTGAATGGGTGTGGGGTGTTCTTTCGGGGTGATGGAACAAGTTTCGAAACCAGAGAGAAGTGATGGTCGCGTGAGATCGAGAACGCACTGCAGGGCGCTGGACTGCACACTTTAAAATGGTTGGTTGTATGTGACGTGAATCTCACCTAAATTTCTTTAAAAAGTAAAGCACGTTCTCACGGATTTCATTCACTTTTCATTCTATAGTCAATTCTCTTATGAAACAGAGTTTCAAGGATACATTTTGGGAGAAAATTCACATCACCGAATGGGTCTGTAAGAAGAGAGTCTAACAACTTGCCAATGAGTCTGTTTAATACATCGTACTATTTGAAAGCAATGCTTTTCTCAATTACCTGAAAAGACTTTATCTCCCCTTTCCTGAGTCGAGACTGAAAACATGTCTCCCTCTGGACGCGGTTGTTTTCTCTCAGAGAGAGAATGGCATGAACTAGGATGGAGGTGCCAGAAGGAGTAAGCCTGTGGTGTGCTGTGAACCTCCTTGCTCAAAACTCATGTGCGAACAGCTCTGGCTGCTGGCTGGGAGGGAACCCCTCTGCTGGCTGGGACGACAGGGCCCAGGAGGACGCCCACCGCGCCAGCCCCCAATGACTGACCCACTCGCTTTGTCCAACTGGAAAGGATCAGGCAACAGATATGAGGGGTTCCCTCATCCCTTCAGTGTGAGGTGGGCTCTCTAGACCCACAGGGCTCCATCTGTAGTGCAGGTGCTGCTGAAGCAGTAATTAGAGAAAGGTAGAAGTCACACATACCAGACCATGACACAATCCAGCCCTGACGGGGGCTTAAACGTACCTATTTGTGAATGTTCCACCTGTCAAATGCATGCAAAGCAGAACCACTAAGGTCTGAGCTCATTGATTTGATCGATGTTTCTGGTTCTCTCCAAAACTTTATTTTTTTAAAAAATAGCCAACGTGGGTCTGTGTTTTAAAAGTGTATATTCAGTTTGAATCTTTCGTCACACCAATTGTGACAGATGTATAACCCCACTGGCTTGGTGTCCTAATTGCATGAGCTTCTGAGTGTCCATAAACCCTTACTTACTAACTCATGACTGCCCAGCTGCTAAGTCCATTCGAAGTTTTAGACCTGCCTGGTATATA
Organism: Ursus americanus; assembly: GCF_024610735.1. Taxonomy (NCBI): domain Eukaryota; kingdom Metazoa; phylum Chordata; class Mammalia; order Carnivora; family Ursidae; genus Ursus; species Ursus americanus. The sequence continues at coordinate 47,442,760 of NC_142129.1, forward strand.
ATTAGTGCTGAATTGTTAGTTTGTTTTCCAGTAAAAACATAAAGCATACAATAAATGTAGAAAACCTGTCAGCGCTTTTTGTAATATCATAGGAGCATAGACACAGAGAGACTGTGGAGAGTCTATATCCCAAATGTTCTCATTTTAGCAATGAAGCACAGAGAGGTTGAGTGACTTCTCTGGAGTTCCACAGAGGGGGGGTGATGGTGTCAGACTAGAAGCCAGGTCTCTCCTCCCTCTTTGTTGGTTGCGATCCACCACTTTGTCCTGCTTCACTTAAGAAGTGATGAAGCCAAGGGGTGATGCAATTCCAGAAATATACCATGATATCATCTTTCAAATTATTTTTCCATACAGAGTACAATGAAGAAAAAACACACACACACAAAACCACAACAGTACCTCAGAAATCAGCATCACGTCTCACACATGTCTCTCCCCTGGCATTAGACAAACACAGCAGGCCAGGGCCTTGTTGAAACCTTAAAACAAACCAGGCCAATTCTGAGGTCTAGACAGGCCCCAGACAGGCTTTCCCAAAGCTTTGAAATGCGATTTCAGAACTGGTAATTTAGAGGCAATTTAACCCCGAAATCAAACTGACATTCAGAACATTTATTTTGAAAACATTTTTAAAGCATCTACTCACCCCTTTAAAATACGATTTTGTGTCTCACTTGGGGCAGACCAACTGGAATTGCAATGATTAAGCTTCGGATTCACTAACTCTTAGCAAGTTCTAAACACGGAAAGTATAGCCTCCTTCCTCGTGCACTTACCCAGCATCCAGGAGAAACTTGCCTTTGCCAAAAAATGTTCCAAAAATCATGTGCAGTGTTTATACCACTTTTGTACCAGCAAAGGGTTACACTTTTAGGTTGTATTCACGTATTCAAAAGTCCTGGGAACAATTTCGACCATAACTTTTGTTCAAAGCAGAGGAATTATTTATCTCTGCAAAAGTATCATTGCTGCAGAACTCAGTCTTGCATTTTAGTAGGTACTTACAATTTTTCCTTTTAGTGAGAAAGTGAGTACTCTCCAGACCCTCTGTTCTCGGATGCATAGACCGGGTCATGATCTTCTTTCTACAAAGCAACCAGGAGCCGCAATAAGAAGAAGCCAAAAATCCTCTCACACTCTTGAGTGCTGCATATTAAATGGAATTCCCAGGATGTGGAGATGTGACTTTTTCTATTTCAGACTCATTTTCCTTCGTGGATCCTGGGCAACATCGGGATAATTTTATTTTTTTAAATAAATGACAGTGTTGGATGGGAAAGTTAGCCAAAGGTGTCTGAGAGAATCACAACATGCTACGTCACAAATGAGAGTGCATGTGTGGCTCTTAGAGTTTAGATCTTGAGAAAGCACAGTTGCTCTCTCAACAATGTGTGATTATTGTTAATTATGTTAAAATACAACTCTAGGAAACAGTATCAGGCTGCAATGGCTCTGCGCTCTCTGGGTTCCTTCTTTTAATCCTTATTAGTCATTTTAAATTCAGCTTTTTAGAAGTCTTAGTCCAATTGCCCTTCGGGAACAATAAAGTGGCAATTAGGTATGACAAAGGCATGGAATAGACACAATTACTTATTGCCATAGTAAAAGAAAAAAGATGGGTCTATGAACCTATCAAGAAAACCTGCAAAATGGAATGGGCTGCTGGACCTTATGAAAAATGTATCCAAATATTTGCAAAATGTATTTTTGGCCACCTCCCTATAGAGATATTAAGCCATTTTCTTTTATCGGAGAATTTACTACCATTACATTTTATATTAATTTAACGACTTTGATCAGGCAATCATCATTTATTTGCCTAAATTACCAGTCCCTTAGTACTTCATCGGCAAAGGGAAATATTTCATAGAACATGAGGCAAAGCCTCTAATTACTATTAGAGCATAATTTAAAGTAACTTCAACAGGTATTATAATTTTGACCAATTGAGTTACTAATTTGGAGAATCAATTATCTCCCGGACCCCTTCAATTTGCTGCCTTGCTTAATTGGCAGTGGCTGTCCAATTACACATCTGGTGTAGCAGTAATATTTGCATCTGCAAATCTTCAGCCAATCAGCCAACTGAGCCTGATTGTCAGGTAATAATTGTGTGGGTTTGAAGACATTGATACATTTGTGCATCAGATTATTTTTACAATTTGTATCAACTTCTTCACGAACCGTTCTCCCAATGTGTCTTTCCTCCCCCATTGATCTTAAAATTTTAAAAATTTGAAGTCATTTTATTCATCTGGTCACATAATTCATCTGGTTTCCCTCTGTTCCTCTGGCCCCAATTTCAAAAAATACTCAACCTCAAAAAAAAAAAAAAAATCAAAGGGAACAAATTGCTAGTAGCAAAAACAGAAAATTAAATAATATCGTTAAGTTAAATAATATCATCCAATGCTGGCCAGGGGAAACTAGTACAATCTTGTACCACTAATTACAATGTAGATTATGCAAATCTTTGAAAAGCATCAGGACTCTAGGAGTCATGAAAGGTCCATGCACTCTGAATCTGTAATACCATTTCCAGAATTTTATCCTGAGCAAATAATTCCATAGAGGAAAGAAATCTATATGCCAAGGGTGTTCTGACTTGAACAGTAACAAGCAACGACCAACAAAAACACAAGCAAAAACTGAAACAAAAAATATCTAAATATAAAGAAATATTTAAATAAGCTATGTAAAAAAAATAAGATATGTAGCCATTCAACAAGGAAATTACTAAGATTATGCAGAAATTTGGAAAACGTCTAGGCCATTGATGAAATAAGCAAACTATAGCATGAGATGTTGCAACAATGTTCAGATGAGTGCCCCTGTTCCTTATAGGAAAACAAGTAGAATAAGTCCTATAATCTCTTGCAGCAAAACCAAAGTCCTTGGGAGCTAGAGAAAGAGCAATGACACCCATGTGGGAGGCTATGGAGATGGCATATGAAACTGGCATTCAAGAGTTCCAGAAAGTCAGGAAGGGGTTACAGTGGGGGAGGGAGCCATGCCAAGGAGACGTGCCAGTTTGGGGACCACCAGAGGTTTCAATTCAGCTGCATTGCGAGGCATAAACATGGGAAAGGTGACACATATGCCTGGAAGGAGAGGCCAGCATCTTACTGAGGAGGGCCAAAGGTTAAAGTTGCTTTCCAGAAGCAGTGGGAGAAGCTGAGCATTTTAGAAAAGAGGGAAGCCGTATGCTATAGGCAGACGGAGAACTGGAGGCACTAGTTTTGAATCCCACCTCTGTCATGTGGTAACTCTGTGACCTTGGACAGGTTATTGAAGTATTTTGCGCCCTGGTTTTCTCATCTCAGCAATGGTACTATACCTACATCTTAGGGTGAATGTGGGAATTAAAGACAAAATATACAAAGTACCCGGTACCCAACAGGCACTACATAAATTGTACTTTTGTTGTTCTTAATGAGAGTAAGCCGATATCAGGAAGCAGCATGGGTTCGAGTAAGGAGAAAAAGAAGGTGCAGTGGGGACCACTTTAGGCACTTACTCTGCAAGATTATACCCAAAAAGAAATGAAGTCTGAAAAAGGTGATGTTGGTAGCAGATGGAAGGAAGACACAGAGTCAAGAAACAGCGCGGGGGGGTGGGTGGCGGGCGGGGGGGGGGGGCTCCTGGGTGGCCTTCGGCTCAGGGCGTGATCCCGGAGTCCTGGGATTGAGCCCTGCATCAGGCTCCTCCACTGGGAGCCTGCCTCTTCCTCTCCCACTCCCCCTGCTTGTGTTCCCTTTCTCACTGGCTGTCTCTCCCTCTGTCAAATAAATAAATAAAATCTTAAGAAAGAAAGAAAGAAAGAAAGAAAGAAAGAAAGAAAGAAAGAAAGAGAGAAAGAAAGAAAGAAACAGCGTGGGGGAAGAATCCATAGGGCTGGGCCAGGGCAAATCCAGGTTTGGTAGGGTATGAAGCTTACATAATTTGGAGTTCTTTTTAAAGGAAAAGAATAAAATACTAAGTAGAAGAGTGTATATTTATCTAAACCTACAAAAGAAATCATAACAAATTACAAAATTGAGAAATCTGACAAATATCACTAGTGTCACACACATAAAAAACCATATCTTTAAAAAAGAACTGCCTGACAGACCTCCATACATCTCATTTTGGGACATTTGGGGCTCATACTCCTTGACTGCCTCTTCATATGACCAATATTTTATAATACCACTTTCCATAGAGGGAATAGAAGGTTAACTCAGTCTTTCCTCTAGCATGGTTGATTAAAAAGGTTTTCTCCACTGGTAGTTTAGCAAAGTTTCTTTGAAATTGGTGAAGTCATGTAAATTTTTAGGATTGTTTTCAAATTGAGAAACATTTCTTTCTTTCTTTTTTTTTTTTTAAGATTTTATTTTTAAGGAATCGCTACCCCCAGCATGGGCTGGAACTCACAACCCCGAGATCAAGAGTCACATGCCCTACGGACTGAGCCAGCTAGATACCCTGAGAAACATTTCTCTTACGTTTCTTTAGTACGTGAGTTGTAATAGACCCCCTTATAGTCCTGCTACGGGTTTGTGCCATGCAAGCACAGGCTGATAAATTCTATTTTTCATTATTCTCATTACGAAAGAAAAAAATGTATGGTGAATTCATAATCATATACACTGCATTTTAGAGTATATTCCTAGTAGGAGAGAACCGGTATGTTGACCAGGTGTTAATGAGAAATAAATTCTCTGCTTACAGTTTTACCTGTCTGAGAGCCTGAAGAATTTTCCAGACTAGCTTCTGGTTCCACACAGTCACATCGTGTTTCTCCTCACACCCACACAGCAGAGTACACTCTGACCTTGCTGCTTTGTCATGGGAACCAGGTGATTCAGCACAGTGGGCCGTAGGAATATACTGCAAGCCATCCGCTACACTGGGACAGCTAGCAATAACTAAATATAAACAGGAATCCTGCCTCCAAAACACATAAATATGTCCCACGGAACCCAAATAAATGTATCTCCAAACTCAATTCAACATCCCTTTTGCCCACTCTCCAAACTGGCACTTGGTAAGACGAAAACTGTGGTTGAGGAGAAGTTTGAGTGGAAAGAGACATCAGCTGAAATATCTTATTTTTCCAAATTTCACAAAAACATATGGCTTTTACAAAAACACCCTGCCCTGGAAGACACCTGTGTACAAGAGAGGCCCTGGACTGAAGCTTCATCTGCCTCTTGGTAAATGTGTTTCTTTTAGCAAAGATTGAATATAGCAAACACACAGAGAAACGGGGAGTAAGGTTACCGGTAACGGAAAAAATCATGGTGCCATTAAGGCAAGGGGGAAATCAAGATGAAAAGGAACAGGGTTAGTATTGTTGTGTTATAAAATGGCTGGCAAAGAATATAATAATAAGTCTTATCTTAAATACGGTGAGTTTAAGATGGCATGGGACTTCCAAGTAGAGGTGTCAAGCAGGTATAATTACTTAGAAAGGGTTTAAAATCAGAGATTCTCTGATTAACTGAAAATATTCCTCTGAGTTCTCAACCTGCACCTAGAATATTTGTTTCCATTCCCGATTCTCTCATTATTTCCTGACTTGGCCATTTCTACCTTTCACTGAAAGCAAACACTCGTGTGCTGATAGTTTTTGAACAACAACAAAAAACCAAAATCGTAGCCTGAGATTCCTGTGGTTGGAGTATGGGTAAGAAACTTGACATAAAGCTTCAGTAAAATTGCAAAATCCTACTTTCTTTTCTCGGTCTTAAATAATTCACAGCGCCTTCAGTGTTTTAAAAGAGTCCTATGACACAGAACCAGCAGGAATCTCCATTTACTGTTCTCTTTCTGCCAATTCTCCTAGCTTCGAATGAAAATAAAAGAGATGATAGATAGTTCACTTATTATCTTGGTCTTCATTTGGACCATTTTGTCTACAGTGCAAACAGAGTAATCAGAGGATGAATCAACAATGAGAACCATTGTGGCTACTGTACACGACTGTAAATTCACGCTCATTGAGGCCGACGTTGCTTGACAGACTATTTTTCATGTCTATTACCTTTGCTCTCTATTCGTGTCCTCGTCTATTGATAGTTAATACATCTTCTGTTATTGTTCCATGTAGCAATTGTGGTTATCCGGTAACAATACAATGATATAAGAAATTAAATATTAATAGGCAATTTATAAAAGGGCTGAAATTTTACATTCCAATAGATAAAATTGAAAAATGGAACATGTAAAAGGCTGTAAGACTTGGAAGGCGGTTTCCCACTGAATGTGTAAAGCAGACGCTTCAAATCCTTTAAGTATTGTCTAAGGATTAAAAGAAGTTAAAACCTAAATGTCTCCAACAGAAACTGGGGAGCACCACCTGGATGAAAAGAAAAACGTAAGACAGTCTTTGTTTTGCCCTTTTGGAAAAAAAAGACTAAGTAATTGGGCTGATTTCAACTGATAAGACAACAGAAAGACTACATTTTTAATTGGGCTGATTTCAACTGATAAGACAACAGAAAGACTACATTTTTGGGAAAACATCTCTGTACGATCTAAACAAATCATTCTCCTAGGGCTCAATAATGCTTATTTTTAAAAAACCTTTTCTCTTCCCTTTGTTTCATTTATGATAGAGGTATGGATCTCATCCCAGTTCTCCGATTCATCTAGGTCATAGATTAACAGTTTTGCAATGTAAGGAGAAATCTATCCTCACAAAATTCTGGACTAACCAGATTTAAGATCCTAACCCCACCCACAAAGCCTGCGCTCATGGAGTTGACTTCCCTTCGGCCAAAAAAGCTGATGGGGCCTCCTGTGTGCCAATCACTGGGCCAGGCAAGGTGATGAGGGCCTGACCTAGGAACGGAGGAGAGATGGATAATTTGCATTCCAGTTTCTATTGCTATGTTCAATTTACCCCAGAACTTAATGGCTAAAAACAATAATATTTTATCACCTCTCATGGTTTCTGTGGGTCGGAATTTGGGAGAACTCAGCTAGGTGGTCTATCTAGGAAGGGGCTATCACAGTTGTAGTCAGGTGGTGGTTGAAACCTAAAAAGCAGAGAGGTAGAGCGGTTGAGAGCTAGCCAAGCATCTGTCTTTTCCTGCAGTCTCGGGGCGTCTCTATGTGGTTCCTCCACATGTGCTAGTTTGGGCTTTCCCATAACATGGAGGCCTTTTGCTGACATGTTCCAAGGAGCAGGGTGGAAGCTGAATCACCTTTTATGCATTAGCTTGGAAAGTCACATGGAGTCACTCTATTGGTTGAAACAGTCACAGAAGTCTAGTTTCAAGGAAAAGAGCTATAAACCCACTTCTTAATGGGAGGAATGTCAAAGAATTTGTGGATATATTTTAAAACCATCAGAGTAGGGAATTAGAATTGACGGGACTTAATGATTGCTTGGACTTGGGGAAGAGATAGGGAGTGGAAATTGACTCCAAAATTAATCATCTGGTATTTTAGTCTATTCCATGGCTATAACAAAAACTCCATAGGCTCAGTAGTTTAAACAGCAAACATTTACTTCTCACAATTTTGGAATCTAGGAAACCCAAGATCAAGGTACATGCAGATTCAATGTCTGAAGAGAGTGAGCTTCCTGGTTCATAGATGGCCATCTTCTCACTGTAATTTCATGTGGTGGAGGGGAGAAGAGAAATCATGAGAGAGAGAAAGAGCACAAGCAGGGGGGAGGGTTAGAGGGAGAAGCAGACTCCCTGCCAAGCAGGGAGCCAGATGTGGGACTTGATCTCAGGACCCTGGGATCATGACCTGAGCTGAAGGCAGACACGTAACCAACTGAGTCACTCAGGTGCCCCTGGGGTTTCTTTCAGGACACTAATCCCATTCATGAGGGCTCCACTCTCATGGTTTACTTACCTCCCAAAGGCCACACCTCCTAATACCATCACATTAGGGGTTAAGATTTCAACATGTGAGTTTGGGGGAGGGGGACACAATCATTCAATCTGTAAGACCTGGGTGAGTGGGAATGTTACCAACCAAGGTATGGATCAGGAGAAAGAATATGTTTACTGAGAAAGAGGTAGATTAAGGATAGACACGTCTAAGCAAAGACGACCAGCAAGGCAGTTAGAAAGCTTGTACTGGAGAAAGTTGCAGCTAGAGACAGAAATCTGGGACTGACTGGTGTATAGGGGGCCATAGGCAGGAATGGAATTTTGCAGGGAGAGTGTATAGATCAAGAGTAAAAGTCTGTAGGGGTGCCTGGCTGCCTCAGTCAGTGGAGCGTGCAACTCTTGATGTGGGGGGTTGTGGGTTCAAGCCCCACATTGAGAGATTACTCAAAAAAAAAAAGAAAAAGAAGAAAAGTATATTTCTGAGGCCATTTGAGTGTCCCTAACCATTAAGCAGACTATATCTATCCCAAACAGATGTAAATATGACTGACTTAACAGGAGTTTCTTGGTAGATGAGTGGGTATTGAGTAGGGCTGGCAACTGGGGGAGCTATCGTGATGATGGTGGAGTGGAATTGCTCAGGGCTCTCTGATCCCAAAGCCCATGCTCTTCCCCTGACGAGATCACCCCCCTCCTTGCTATATGTTCCCTTTTCATTGGAACATTCAACAGTCTTGTCAGCTGCCCACCTCTCCCACCCTTGGTTTCTTTCTCTTTTACTAAGCTCTAGACTGAGGCTGATTCTCAGCTCTGCCCATTTGACAGATGGAGACAGACTACTCATACATACTTACGTTTCCTAAGCCATTTCCATCGGCTTGCTCTATCCTTTTTAATTCAAGCATCTACCTCTCCTCCCTCCAGAAAAGGAAAGAGAAGTTTTTCTAGATTCCTCTTGACTTTTATTGTTCTGTTTTCAAATGATTGGGCCTAATCACTTACACTCAGATTGAATTAAACTCTTCCTGATCTTCATCAAATCACACAGTATTTTCTACCTACAACTGAACCCCCGTATAAAAGCCAGGTCACCCACCCCTTGATCTCAGTGGAGATTTAAGGATTAACTTGAAAACAGAGTTTCTTAAGCACAAATGTAAGCTTTTTGGATTCTCTTAGTAACCTTGCGAAAGAGATAAGCAAAACAGGTATTAATGTCATTCCTATTTCTACTGATGGAGAAATGGAGGCTAGGATAGTTCAAGTCACTTGCCCCAGAAAACACTGCTACTGAAGCAGGTACCCCAAATGCAAACCCAGGTCTCCTGCTATGACACCATGACACAATGCTTCTCCTAGGCCCGTTCTATATGACTTCCATTATGTGAAACATCTGGAATAATTTTTAGGTGACAGAACCGTTTGTAATGGAAATAGACACCCTGAAGAATCAATACTAAATCAAGAGGCTATCAGGTGGATGATGTTATGATCCTGGTCCCACTGAAGGTATTCACTAGCAGGGCTCTTTTTGTGTGTGTTATAGGAACAGCACTGACACCTTTGTTACAAGAGTATTCTTAGGATGGTGATGTCTTTGGGGCTTTTCTCCGGAATAGCACCTTTTAATCACTGATAAAGTCCTGGCTTTCATTTCATCATGTGGCCAGACAACGAGGGGAAAGCTGAAAATTTAACCTTCCAGATTCTTCCAACTTTAGATGCTGTTATTAAAATAGCTCCTTTCTGGGGAGGGACCATGAAAGCAGAAAGGGGACCCTACTGGCTACAAAATGGCAGGAGGGACGGCTGCCACTTTTGCCTGAGGCTTCTCCTGGCCCTGCCTTATTTAAACACACACGCTCGCTGGCTCCCTCCTTTGATTTACACTGCTGCCCCTCAACTGTTTTGAAAAGCTGATGTTGTGGAATCCTTAAGTCATCGGTGACCTAGGTCACTGAAGACAGGCGCAATTTAGTAAAAGTATTAATTGCAACTCTCCTGACATGCCCTACTCCTCCAGATAAAGTTACACATCAAACCCACACAGGCCGCTGGGCTATTCTGAGCAGCCTGAGATTTTCAATATCTCATAAACAGGCCCCTCAATCACTACAATCTAATAAGGCTATAATCATCATTGACACTATAATGATTAAAATGAATAAAACCCATTAAGAAAAGTCATGTTGAGTTATTAAAAGTTTCGCTCTGCGTGATATGTAATCTTTTATCCATTTTTTATGATGAAATCTGTAACCATCTATCCACAAAAGACCATTAATTTACTGCTCTGTGGATGTTACCATGCTCTTTAGTTTAACAGCTTATCATTGATTTCTTGAGGGAGATATTATATTTGGAGAAATACACATGGAACAAAAGCCCGAATGTTGCTGTAAATTTCCCACTGACAGGATGATCAAAGTATTTTGGCCTGGTCTGCAGCCAGGGGCTGGCAAACAAGTTTTCTAGAGCAGAGAGAGCCCTCCGGCTACCAGGCGGCAGATACATGCTTTCAGGCATCGCAAATGCTTCTAAGGAAAGGTCATGTGTGCGGGGTGGGGAAGGGGGGGGACGACAATAAAATGTCCATTAACTGGAGCCTAGTTAACTGGCTTATTGGCATCTATTAGAAACAAATTGCAAACAAAACTGATCCTATTATAAACTTCTCCTCATCCCTCCATCAAGAGCACTCTCTGATTGGCTCAGAAGAAGCCCAACGAATACAGGGCTGGCAGATGACTCCTTGATTTGCAAGGAGAATGTTGGGTTTGGGCCAGCAGCCGCCTACAACCCCGAGCGGCAGAGAGCTACAAAGTTGGGAGGGACGCATCGGAGAGGCAGAGAATGTATTCCTGCCCACATTCTTTCACCCGGGACTTTTTTTCTCCAAGCAAACAGCAATTAAAAAATCTGAATGGAGGAATGTGTACAGAGCGTTGAGCTAAGTGGTAGGGGGAGACTGATTCTTGATGTATACTTTTTCTCACAATAAACTCCGCTCCAATATCTTTACTGCCCATCTCTTATTTAATCTTATTAACAGTAAAACCTAAAAAGATTTTGTGAAGCTGAGGAGAGGGTATTGTCTTTGAAGGCGTTCTTCATTTTTCCCAAGATGATTAATAAATCTGTTTGCCAGCTCTGTCTGAACAGACTTGCCAGGTTTCCCCAGCAGGTGATGAAAAGGTCCCACAAAACAAGAGGAAAATGGTTGCTTTCTGTTTTATCAGATTTCCTCATTGTCCAGATTTGCTTCCCTCACTGAGGTCCCGCTGGGTTATTTTTTCTTTTTTCCATTTTCTCTTCACTCTATCTAAATAACATTAGGTTATAAACGTCATTCCATAACATACCATCTCTTGTACTAAGGGAAGCTCGACTTTACTAAAATAATCAAATATTCTTTATGATCCTCCCTTTTAACAGAAAACAGCAAATTCTATTTATAAGGTTGACATACAGTTCAAAGCATGGCGAACAGACATCGATTTTTATCAATCTTTGGAGAGTTCATTTACATCCACACCATTCTATCATGTAAGACAAAAATGGTTGCTAAATGAAATTAAAAGGCAAATTCACTGAGAATAAAAGGGAAATCATTCTTTATCTAACACATCATTAACCTGTGGAAATAACTGCTTCAGGGCATGATGGAGGCTAACAGCTTAGTAAAAATTTTTAAATGATGTAAAACTTCTACAGATCAGAATGGCATTAGCAACTGGTAACTCTATCACTCCTCACATTTCTGTCCTCACGCTCATCTCAGTTGAAGTCAGGAAGACATTCCACTTGCCCTCCGTATACTCACACTAAGTTGGTAAGATAGAAATACAGCACTTTCCAGTGCATAGACAATTAGCTTTTTCTGCTCTTCTCGAACCTTCTTCTTGCCCTGACTATATTGATGTCAACTACGGTTCAGAGTGCAAATGGGACTATTTGTCTATTTCTCTGTGGCATGTCTTTCTTCCCCTCCCTTTTGAGGGAGACCAAGAAATAATGCAGCATAAATGTTCATTTGACCATATCTAAAGGCCTTAAGAGAAATACAAAATCACTTAAACTTTCCAATAAAAAAGGGACTGATATTTAGAAGAAAATTGTGTGTGTGTGTGTGTGTGTGTGTGTGTGTGTGTATGTATAACATAAAGTAAAATAAATTAGCCAGAGTAAGGGATAAGAAAATTAGGAAGAAAGCACTCCAATACATCAAAGAGGTCTTCTTTTAGTATATCTTAGAGAAAGTGAAATCGACTGTTAAAATACCTATAAAATTTTTAAAGACATTCATGAATTTTAATTTATAATCATGATATTAGAAATATAGCCCTTTCTAGCCATGGAGGCCTTGAGAATTTTGTGACATGAAAGCTTTCCTGGTGTTAATTTGAGCCTTTAATTAATTACAACCTTTTAGAAGGGGGTTGTTTAACCGCCAAAAAAGAAAAAAAAAAAAAAGGTTACACAGAAATGATGAAAAAACAAGACTCCTTGCAGATTTTAGTGAAGCTGCATCTCTGAAAGCAGTGGTTCTAGAATGATGAGTCAGCACTTCTGTGATTACAGGTGGAGAGAGCAATAAAATCTTGCTGAGTTTAGTTATTGAAATTATATAGTTTCATAAATAGTATAATGTTGTTCTCAGCGGGTAAATGTTATATTTTAATGCCATCTGTATTACAACACATACAAATTTTCGAGCTCAAGGTCAACAGGGCCTCCTTCAATATGAACAGCTGGAGTCCAGCTCTATAGTTGGAGAGGAATGATCTAGGCTCCGATGACGGTGTGGAGAGGGAACTGAGATTGCAGTAACTTATCAGGTAGGAGAAAAAATGTTTTTCTGGTAGGCCACCTAGAAATGTGTGCAGGTTTGAGCTAGTTAGAATTTGTATGGGTGACCTTTGGTTTCCAGCTTTAACTATGTTACAACACAAGTCATCATGCTCCTTAATCCATTTCAGACCAGTATACCGTGTTTCAGCCCAGACATTGGAAGGACAGGTGACACACTTGTACATCTAAATCCCCTCCTGAACTTATCAACTTAAGAAAAAAAGTTCGATGAGACTTCATTTGGATTGTCCATAAATCAACTTTGTTTCATTGAAAAACCTATTCACTCGCTGTACTCCTTCCAAGTGTTTTCCCTTTGAGCCCCTTAAGTCTACTGCCAAGACAAGTGTGCATATTTCTGCTTTTTAAATGGCATATTATGGCTTCTCTTTCAATATCTCTCTCATGTATGGAACACTTAATAGTTTACAAAGCACTCTCCCTTGCATCAAACTTTATTTAATCCTCACGTTGAACTTTGAGGTACTGTGAGGTAGACAATATCTCTATATTACAGATTATGAAAATAAGGCTAAGAGCTGGTTCATTACTTACGGTCAAACTGGTAATTGCTGAAGTCAGAGAACAAATTAAGGTCTTCTATCTCCAAATCCATTCCATTCCCTACCACACCAAACTTCACGTTAGGACTTTTGAACACAACACAGTGCTGAGTAGCCATCTTTAAGTCGCAACGTGATAGTTTATCATTGCAAATTCCTTTATAGATTATGTTCTTTACCCATAAAACATCACAGAAGAGAGTGCTTTCAGAACTGCTGCTCTTACTCTGGTCAACCCAAGACAAACAGTATGAGAGATGGCAACAGACTTGAATAGTGTTTCACCCAACAATTACCCTCTCTGCCTTTCTTTGCTGAAAGAGCCTTGATTTTGTCTGGGGACCACCCTTCCTCTATGCAATTCATAGGGAAAGCTTGATTAGACCAAGCCAATCAAGGTAATATCATCTTCTTCCAGTAACTGGTTTAGGAAAGGCAATGGCCAATGAAACCCAAGAAAAAGTCTACCAGAGGTCTCTTGGGAAAGTTTTCTTGATTAGAAAGAAGACAAAGAAGAAGCACTAGGAAACAATCCTTTTCTTTTAAGCAATAGCTTGTCACAAGACCATGAAACGAGCTAGCCTAAAGAAGAAGCCAAGGCACTGAGAATGACAGATGAGAAGAAGCTGGGTCCTTGAAAAAGACTTGATCGTTTCATTAGCTCTAGAGCCACTATGACTCAGGACACCTTGTTAAATAAGAAAATAAAATGCCCTAATTGTTCAAGACAGTTGACTTGGAATTTTTCCATTACTTGCAGCCAAGCATCTAACAAAATCTGCATAGGTGAACATGTACACATCTCCATTTGAGGGCTTTTAAAGTTATAGTACAACTAGTTGAATGTCTTAATCTTAAATTGTCTAACCAGGATAGGGTACTACTATGTTTGTGAGGTGCTCCAGCTTTCTTGAAAATATGCTTTATTTTTCCAAATGAGAATCCCCTTCTATCTAGATCAGAAATCACCCAAAAGGCCCAGTATAAAATCATCTCAGCTAATAGTGACATGTGATTAAAAATTTGGAGATTAGAATAATGAAATTATTAGAAATCTATTAGTGGGTCACTGGGTGACTCAGTCGGTTAAGCACCCAACTCTGGATTTCGGCTCAGGTCACATCTCAGGGTTGTGAGATCGAGCCCCATGCTGGGCTCCATGTTCACCGGGGAGTCTGCTTCTCTCCTTCTCTTTCCCTCTGCCCCTACTCCCTCTAAAATAAATAAATCTTTTTTTAAAGAAAGAAATCTATTTTTAAAAGTTAAAGCTTTGGATAATGTATGTAGTTCTGGAAACCATTATGATTCAAATCTTACAATGGAGAAAATTCTTATATTGACAGACCAAACTGTATCACTGCCTCTGTTAACACCACGAAAATGTTTATGGTAACTCACAGAGTCCCCAAAATAATACCTGAAATGAGCAAGGCTCAAAAACCCACCTAGGATTTATAGTCATGCTGAGAAAAATGCTCTACTATGTCTTCCTCGTAAGATGCAGTAATACAAAATAATACAATGTAAACCATACTTCAGGAGAGAGTAACGAAGAGGTAAAATAAAAATGGAATGGTTTCACATCTAAGATCCAAGTATCCTCATATATGTCAAATTACTCCTAATGAAGAACACCTTAAATCAAAAAAACTTGAGCTGTTCATTTTACTATCAACAAATCTCAGGAAATTCAATTCATTTGAGATAAAGGTCATCTTCCCTAGCTCCTGTGTACCCTGGATCAATATTTCTCATGGGCTATTAGATGTTAGTTGATGTGTTACCCCTCCCTCCCCAAGAAGGAGGGTCTTGGTTTGGGTTCCCCCAAAAATAGGGCCTGAGACAAAGATTAAAGGACTAATAGTTTACTTAGGAGGTGATCCAGGAAACACCAGTAGAAGGTGGGGAAGAGAAGGGAAAAAAGGAAGGGAGCCAACGTGGAGTGCTTTATCAGGTCAGGCACCACTCTGAGCAACTGGAATTCAGCCTTCCTGGGGAACTCTGGGTGTATTGTGGAACATGCCTCAATTTTCTAAACGAGGCACAACTGAGTAGCATATTTGCCAACTCCCCATCCATCTTTGGTTGAGCACTGCTTTGGGGGGCATTAATGTTCTTGTTCTTTCAGCTTGCCTGTTAACAGGTTGAATGTATTCCCATAGCCTCCTCTCTCAAAGAAAAAAAAAAAGTCTCCAGGCAAAGAATAACAGACCCAACTCAGACTTTCATTTCAGGCTCTGTCATAAATCACTGGTTAGCCAATGAATTGTCCACTCTGAGTCAGGTGCCCTTGATCTGGGTGTGCTAGATTGGGGAAGATTGAATTGTTCTGTGAAAGATGATCTGGAACGGTTCCTTGGGAATTTCAGTTGGGAAACATGGAGAAATATAGGCAATTAGCAGAAGGAGTGGAGACTTAAAGGATGTAAAAAGAGAGAGAAGCCATGAAGTCGTGCTGGAATTATGACAGGGAGGTGGAGTGGGGGCCGTGTGGGGTCTGGGCAAGCTGAAGTTATCATTAAGCCAAAACCATGAGAAAGTTTTTTTAAAGAATAAAGTAAATGAAAAGAGTAAGTGTGTTGGAGCTAGTTGTAATGAGAGACAAAGAGTATATATACATAGCCAGACTGCTGAGGCACATTGCTGGTGGAACACCAGAGTAAGGACCCATAGACTCCTGGTTCTTGGGCCATTAGGGCCATCTCGGATCTAGAAATGCCCCCAAGTTCTGGACTTTGTGAGTCTGGCCCTGTTTTAGCTATGTTCTTGCAACTCCATGAAGATCCATGTTAGTCCTTACATAAACTGCTTCCTTCCTGAACTTGCTTGAGTAGATCACTGCTGCTTGCAACTGAACAAGTGTTGTCAGTCGTAGTTCCTGAGGGCCTGCTAACAGGTCCCACTATGAAGCAACATCTGTGATCAGGAGAGGGGCTTTGACAGATAGAATAGCAAGAAAATAGAATTTAAAAACCAGAATTTAAAAAAATAAAGGGACCCTTTTAAAAATTAAAAAAAAAAAAAAAGAAAGAAAGAAAAAGAAAAAAGAGAAGTGAGAAAGGCATGAGGGTAATTTCTCCTATCGAAAATTCATGAAGCAGGGCAGGATTTCTGCCTCCAGTCTGGGTACTGGGACACTTCAACTCTGGTTCTGGGCAGAAGCAAAGGCAATTGCATTCAGGTGGAGGAGGTGGTCTCTGAAGAAAACTTCTCTCGCTCCACTAGCCTTATCCCCTGGTTCTCTTCCACTCAACAACCTGAGAAAAAATGACATGGTGTGGAGAACCAAGAATGGAGAATCAGCCAACAAATAAATGGGTTAGGGCTTGCCACCGAATGGGAAAGACGACCCTGAGGATCCTTTGTCAAAGTGGAAGTCATCTTCAGTGTATTTTCCTAAATGGTGAGCATTCTAACAGACATTTGCTTTGAAATCGCATAAAAGAAAGAAGATGGCCTTTGGCATCATACAGGCTTGGGTTCAAATTCCAGCAGCACCACTTTGATTGTCTGGTGTATGAACAAATTACTAAAAATCTGTGGGCCCCTGCACCCTCAACTATATGTTCAACTAATCTTGGACAAAGCAGGAAAGAATATTCAATGGAAAAAAGACAGTCTCTTCAACAAATGGTGCTGGGAAAATTGGACAGCCATGTGCAGAAGAATGAAACTGGACCACTTTCTCACACCACACACAAAAATAAATTCAAAATGGATGAAAGACCTAAATGTGAGACAGGAATCCGTCAAAATCTTAGAGGAGAACACAGGAAGCAACTTTTTTCGACCTTGGCCATAGCAACTTCTCATTAAATACGTCTCCAGAAGCAAGGGAAACAAAAGCAAAAATGAACTATTGGGACTTCATCAGGATAAAAAGCTTTTGTGCAGCAACGGAAGCAATCAATGAAACTAAAAGGCAACCTACAGAATGGGGTAAGATATTTGCAAATGACATATCAGATAAAGGGCTGGTATCCAATATCTACAGAGCACTTATCAAACTCAGCACCCCAAAAATTAAAAAAATCCAGTCAAGAAATGTACAGAAGACATGAACAGACATTTCTCCAAAGAAGACATACAAATGGCCAACAAACACATGAAAAAATGCTCCACATCACTCAGCATCAGGGACATACAAATCAAAACCACAATGAGATACCACCTCACACCTGTCAGAATGGCTAAAATTAACACCTCAGGAAACAAGAGATGTTGTCGAAGATGCAGAGAAAGAGGAACCCTCTCACACTGTTGGTGGGAATGCAAACTGGTGCAGCCATTCTAGAAAACAGTATGGACTTTCCTCAAAAAGTTAAAAATAGAACTACCCTACAACCCATCAATTACACACTAGGCATTTATCCAAAAGATAGACAAATAGTGATGGGGCACATGCACCTCAGTGTTTATAGCAGCAATGTCCACAACAGCCAAACTGTGCAAAGAGCCCAGATGTCCATCAATGGATGAATGGATAAAGAAGATGTGGTTCATATATACAATGGAATATTACTCAGCCATCAAAAAAAAAAGAAATCTTCCACTTGTAATGATGTGGATGGAACTAGAAGGTGTCATGCTAAGCAAAATAAGTCAGTCAGAGAAAGACAAATACCATATAATTTCACTCATTTGTGGAATTTAAGAAACAAAACAGATGAACATAGGGAAAGGGAAGGAAAAATAAATTAAGTTAAAAACAGGGAAGCAAACCATAAGAGACTCTTAACTACAGGGAACGAACTGAGGGTTGCTGGAAGGGAGGTGGGGGGTGGGAAGTGATAATTGGGTGATGGGCATTAAAGAGGGCACGTGATGTAATGAGCACTGAGTGTTACATGCAACTGATAAATCACTAAATTCTACCCCTGAAACTAATAATACACTATATGTTAACTAACTTAAATTTAAATAAAATTCAAAAAATCTGTGGCCCCAGTTCCCTCATTTGTAAAATGAAAGTAGTAACACCTAGTCTGCCGTATTATTTCAATGGTTAAATAAAATACCTGAAATACAATAGGTTATCAATATTTATTCTCCTTCCCCTTAGAAAAGGAAAAGAAGTCACTGGGAAGTCCACATTGCTTAGGTCTCTCTAAATACAGTGGATTTATAAAATTGTAATGTAATCAGGATCAGGATGGGATAGAATTCAGAAATTTTATTCATTACATTTCCTTGTGTAGTAGACATAAGTGCATAAAGCTACCTACTCACAGAATCCTTAGATGCTAGAATCTGAGGAACTTCGGATGTCCTCTTCCACTCATTTTTTGGGTGAAGAATCTAAAACCTAAAAAGATTATGTGACATGCCCAGGTTTGTTAGCAGCATAGCCAGGAGGACTACCTGGGTTTCTAGACTTCCCATCCAGTATTCTTTCCACCAGAGTTTGTTGGTTTTCCTAAGCATTGATTAAGTTCTCCACTCAAAGCAAAATTCTACCAGTTTCTTTTCCTTTTTGGTTTTCTCCATGGTAAATCATAAAACACTGTTTCCTGTAGACTCACAGACATGACTACTGGACATGGCATGTTCTCCCCATTCCTCCAAGTGCTCTTCTCACCTCCTATCTTCCTCAACTCCTCTCTCAAGTCTGGGTTGGCGTCCTTCCATAACTCTCCTCTGTTATCACGCTCTTCACATGGCGTTGTAATTGTTGTCTTCTCCTCCTGACTATGCACTCCCTGAAGGCAGGGCCTAACTCTGGTTCATCCAGTATATTTCATTTGGGTGAACTGTCAAATGTATGTTATGGGCATTGAAAGAGAAACTGTTGGAAGCAGTTAGAACAACTTCAAATGTTGAGGTAAATGAGATGACCCTCAGATGTCAGTCATTTCTTTTCCAAGGATATGTAAGTTAGAGGTCAATACACTGACAACCTCTGAGGAACAAGGGTCCAGTCTACCTGGGGTCCCTGAAGAGAAGACAGTGTGAAAAGCCCCAGATCTATCAGTGGGGCGATGTGGAGAGTCATTTCCCTGTTCTCTGTGTCAGCTTCCCTGTCTGTATGGGGTGAGTTACTTAGATTATCTTTAAGGTCATTTTCAGTTCTAAAATGCTAAGATACTATATTCTATGTACATTTAATTAAGTATAATCCTGCTATAGGCTATGAAACTTCATTGTTGCAGATCAGATCAGATCTCAATATATTTACATTAACGCACAGCATGCTTCATAATAGCCTCTATTCGTAGGTAGAGTCATGAATCATGAAAACGGAAAACTTTTGAAATCTTAGAGCAAAATACATATCATTTACTCCCCTCTTTTTAGAATCATTATTTAGTTTTAAAAACATATCAACAAAAAAAGGCCTTTATATCAATTCATTCATTTACTCTGTTAAAGTTTCTTCCATGAACACTGCAGCATTTGAGTCCCCAAGAAAGCGAATAAGGAGTTTATATGTGTATGTGGTCAATAATACTAACAGATCCCTGCATTAAGAAAAAAGAAGATTTTCTAGAGTGCAGAACCCTGGTTTCATTTGTCTTTCTAACATGAATATTTGTGAGTGCTTGCTTTTAGGAATGGAAAGAGAAGTCTAACTATATTAAACCACCATTTTGGTTTCAAGAATTTGAAACATGGGGCACCTGGGTGGGTCAGTCGTTAAGCATCTGCCTTTGGCTCAGGGCGTGATCCTGGCGTTCTGGGATCGAGTCCCACATCAGGCTCCTCCGCTGGGAGCCTGCTTCTTCCTCTCGCACTCCCCCTGCTTGTGTTCCCTCTCTCTCTCTGGCTGTCTCTCTCTCTGTCAAATAAATAAATAAAATCTTTTAAAAAAAAAAGAATTTGAAACAAAATCATATGCAGAAGCATAGCAATTTGTAGCAAGATAATTCCTGCTCCAGGGAGAAATGGAGAATTCTCTTTATGAAGTGGTTAGCGAATAATTCCACCAACAATAGAGCTATAAATAAAAAGACCTTAGAAGCCGCCCTCTCACCAGAGGACTCTTTATAATATACATAAGCACGTGTACTTGACTATGCAAAATGCCTTTAAATTTCCCTTTATTATTTTCAAGAATGCTCCTAAATTGGGTAGGGAGTAAGAATCGAAAGGTGGAAAGTCTTTAAACATATATATTTAATGGGTGAAATCTTAGAATATCAAGCAGCTTAAGAAATAGGAGTTTTTCTAGAAGCTATTGAACCATGAGGTAGTTAATGAGTGAAGAAATGTCTTTGGAATTAAGCAAAAAAAAATATTGTGTAATAAGATCCCCGTTTCTCTAGGGCAAAACTAGTGAATTGATTAAAATTCAGGAAAGGTCTGCTTAACATAGGTCTAGCTCTTGATGGTCCATTGGTAGTTTTTTGAAACCAGCTACTGTCCTCCATAATAATAGTAAAAGGTGATCTATCCCTGATGACTCAGGTCTAGTGGAAGCTAAACCATAGAACTTGTAAGTGTGAGACAAATGGAGGCACGGACAATTCCAACACGTCTACATTTTGCCAATTTACAGATTGAACATCTATGTCACCTTTACTATTATTTCATTTACATCCTATATCGAATTGAAAATTGAACTGAAAAAGATTCATTGTATTTGCCGTGTGTGTGTGTGTGTGTGTGTGTGTGTGAGAGAGAGAGAGAGAGAGAGAGAGAAGAATGAAAAGATGTAAAAGTCCAGTCATTTACTTGAAAACTTACAGCTGAACTATATGAACTTAAAAGAATGTTTAAAACTGCGCAATCTTGAACGAAAGAAGTCAAACACAAAAGATACCCTAACGTTCCATTTTTTGTTTAAGGATTTTATTTATTTATTTGACAGAGATAGAGACAGCCAGCGAGAGAGGGAACACAAGCAGGGGGAGTGGGAGAGGAAGAAGCAGGCTCATAGCGGAGGAGCCTGATGTGGGACTCGATCCCATAACGCCGGGATCACGCCCTGAGCCGAAGGCAGACGCTTAACCGCTGTGCCACCCAGGCGCCCCTAACGTTCCATTTCTATGAAGCTCTACACCAGGGCAAACAAATCCATGTTGTTAGAAGTTAGGATAGTGGTGACTCTTAGGAGGGGAGGTGACCGGAAGGAAGACAGCACAGGGACTTCCGGGGTGCTCTTTCTTATCTTCTGAATGTGCTGTTACGTGAGGATGTTCAGTTTGGAAAAGTTCATCAAGGTGGACACTTGGGATACGTGCACCTTTCCCTCAGCTGGGTCAGAAGCAGATGCTGAGACAGAGAGGAGAGCAAAAAGTTTCCTGGAGGGCAACGCTTGTGAAAGGAAAGGGGGAGACGCAGGACTGGGCAGAGCGGGCAGATACCCGCCCGCTCCTCTGGAGCGCCAGGTGAGGTTACTTGTTGGAGGGAGTTTCCTGGGAGGAATGACTACACCTTTGTAAGGAGTCTTGCTCCGTCATTGTCTGGGGCCACCTTGGGAAGAGCATGACCTAAGCTCAAAAGCAGACCTGAAGGTGTTAAAGAGGCTGTCAGCTAACCATACTCCCTGCAACTGGGAATTGAGATCTTCCTTAAAACAAAACAAAACAAAACAAAAACAAAATCCACAACTTTTTAAAATTTTTAAATTGTTTTTTTTAAGATTTTTTGTTTATTTATGTGAGAGAGAGACACAGAGAGAGCATGAGCAGGGGGAAGGTCAGAGGGGGAGGGAGAGGTCCCACACAGGGCTCCGTTCCAGGACCCTGAGATCATGACCTGAGCCAAAGTCAGATGCTTAAACAACTGAGCCACCCAGGGGCCCCCCAAATTTTTTTTAACTTTTTATTTTAATCACCCCGTGCTCATCAGAACAAGTGCACTCCTTAAGCACCATCACCTATTTCACCCATCCTCCCCCCCATCTCCCCTCTGGTAACCATCAGTTGAAATGAATTCTTTCTTAAAGGGGTTTGAGCCGCACACGGCTCCGCATAGTGCCAGGGGTGGATTGTGAATATATATTAACTATTACTAATGTGATATATAAATACGTTATTATATTTCAATAAAAAGCCTTTCTTAAAAAAGACCATCCACTCTAAGTATTCTCAATGTCTACTCACACAGAACCCCAGTGCTATGTAAGTTAAATCTAAGTTCTCCACTAATGAAAAATGAAAAGATGACGACTTTTACTACTTTCACAGAAAAAAAATGCGTTCATTTTTCTTATTTTTAAGTTTTTATCTCAGATTCTAAATCTTTGACACATACTACCGCACATCTGTATGAGAATCCAAATAAGGTGACCTCTGATTTAGCACAAAATTATACATTTTGCCGTATCGGGAGTCTATGAGATTTAATAAAGAGTACCGTGACATCCAGGCATCCCCCCATAGGAACAAGCTGAAGACCCAAGAAGCTACTTGGAAAAAATGGAGGCGCTAACTATAAGGAACCCACAAAGCATCAATACTTCACTTACCAACCCCTGGGGAACAAATGATCCAACCTCAAAGGTCACAAGCAATTGTCGTGCTGTATTGCGTCTCCTCATGTGCCTGGACGCTGTGTTGTGATCCTCATCTTACAGAACTTGGAGAATAAGTTCTTTACTTATTCCTTAAGCTCAGTTTGAATTGTCCCTGCATGCTGAGTCTCAGTGTCTGCCCACGGATGCTTTATCAGTCTGCCGATCAGGGCACTAGAGACAGCCCAGGTCTAGATCTTAATCATGGTCTCTGTAGGGGCGCCTGGGTAGCGCAGTCGTTAAGGCGTCTGCCTTCGGCTCAGGGCGTGATCCCGGCGTACCGGGATCAAGTCCCACATCGGGCTCCTCCGCTATGAGCCTGCTTCTTCCTCTCCCACTCCCCCTGCTGTGTTCCCTCTCTCGCTGCCTGTCTCTTTGTCACATAAAAATGAATAAAATAAAAAAAAAAATCATGGTCTCTGTATTCCAACACACACACACACACACCCCACACACACCTCTCCAACTCTCTTTTCTGTACCTGCCCACTTCTAACCTTTTACCCTCACATCATGCTCTCTGCCTGACCCAACCTGGCCTCGTTCCCAGACCAGAGGCCTTCAGGCTTGCCCTGTCCTGTAGCCACTCTGGTGCTAAATCATGTTAGGTAGAAGAGCATTTGTAGCTGTTCAGAACAGAAGCCAGGTGCATGTAGCAGGGCACATTATACAAGTTCTGCTGATAATGGGATGCGACAGCAATCATTTGAGAATCATATCCTTAGAAATACTCTCAAGTGCAATGAAAAGAATTAACAGTCATTTACCTGTGAGTTCATGTCTCATAAGCCAATAAGATTTCAGTACTAAAAAAAATCCAATAAATATCTTGCTAAAGCAGGAGACATTTATTGCTGCGGCTACGCAGTCCAACTCCTTTGTTTGGACACAGCATCCCTGTTTCCTTTTGGGGCCCTACCCTCCTGTCACGGTAGGCAGCTTGGATAGGACTGTCCACCAAGACACACTGTGCTCCCAAGCCAAGAGAAGAGCATGTGGTTCAAGCCGGACCAATCAGGCTCTAGGGTTTTCCATCTTTAGTAGCGGGACATAAAGATAGGAAAATAAAACTGCTAGAGATCACCTGTTACAGAACGGCGTGCTGACAAAATGGTCAAATAGTAACCACATATTCGTCCTCAGGAGCCACTGTTCTCTCCTGATTCAGTTTTTCAAGGAATAAAACAAGTTTCAGTGAAAACATTTTAATGAACTCCATCACTGGATAGGAATAGTAAGGAAACTATAAAGAGATGGTCTCCATTATGATCACACAGAATTAATTTATTTATTCAACAAATAATTTTTAAAATTTACTGAGACTTATGCTCTGGCCACAATAGAGTAACAGGGTCCTAATTTACCCTCTGCCTGAAACAAACAAACAAACAAAAATGCAAAATACAGTTTTCAAGCCATTGGACATAGCACAACGAAGAACAGTGTTCCCTGAAAGAAGGGAAACATACAAGGTGAGCCCTGCAGTTACCTCAGCCTATTACCTGGAGAGTTTCCAGGCCCTGGAGTAGGAAGGGGTAAACCGGAAGCGCCCTGTGCTGGGGAGAGCTGGGAATACAGTCAGGCCGAGGCAGCTAGAGCACCCAGTAGAGAGGGCCAGGGAAGGACAAACTACACGGGGCACTTCACAGATTTGCAGAGGAGTTGCCCTCCAGTCTTCAGCTAAGTGCTGATAGTGCCTGTGGGTGAGGAAGCCACCGGAGGCTGGGAAAAGAAGCACCTGGAAGGATTTAAGGAAACAATCTCTGGAACACATTCAGGGCCAGGAAGAGTCCCTCTTCCCACCAGCCAGAGTGAAAAACCTCACAATTCATGGGACATTAGATAGAGGAGGCCCTGAAGAAGGGAGTGAGGCAAAAAAAAATATTTGAAGAAATGATGGATGAAATATTTCTAAATTTCATTACCCACAAATCAAAGGAGCTCAACAAACCCCAAGCAAAAGAAACTCAAAAACTATTCCAAAGCATGTCATAATCAAATTGCTTTAAAGCAATGATAAAAAAGAAAGATCTTAAAATCATTCAGAGGATATGATAAATATAAAAGATTGTTATTAAGAACATACTACGTTCCAGTGCTTGGGAGATGATTCCCCTTCCTTCTTTCCTTCCTCCCTCTCCCCGACCCTCCCCCACCCCCCACCATTTCTTTCCTTCTTCTTTTGAGAATATGAAGTCTAAGAGAAGTTATATATGTTTCACTTTGAACCTCTGGTTCTTCGGATTCCAAGGATACCTGATAGAGAAATAGTTTTTTTTCACAAATTAGACACTCTCTTTACCTTGACAGAATTTATGGTCTAGAAATTAGTAGAAAATATTCAACGTTCAAGCTTTCAGACTTCCACTTTATTTTTCTTGAGGATGCCTATTGCTGAGGACGCCAAAAAAATGCAAAGATGAGCACTTAAAGTTACTTGCAGATAAAATTTCACAAATGAGCAATACATTTTCCATCATTGCAAATGTGTTTTGAAGGGAAAGGTGCTCTGACGCTGACTATAATTGGGGATTGTACTCACAGACAGAAGAAGGGAGGACTGATAGTGAGAAGGAAGATTCCCAACCTCAAGGCTTTTGACATTTTTTTTTTAAAGATTTTGTTTATTTATTTGACAGAGACAGAGACAGCCAGTGAGAGAGGGAACACAAGCAGGGGGAGTGGGAGAGGAAGAAGCAGGCTCCCAGCGGAGGAGCCTGATGTGGGGCTCGATCCCAGAACACCAGGATCACGCCCTGAGCCAAAGGCAGACGCTTAACGACTGAGCCACCCAGGCGCCCCAAGGCTTTTGACATTTTTAAAAGCATAAAACATAACAATTGTGAGTGAGGGTGTGCGGGGGGCAGGCAGATTTTAGAGGTGAATCTTCTGTTATCATCCACTTCACAAAATATATCCAAAGGTTTCTTTATGCCACATGTACTTATTTGTTGATGAACAACACTGCAACGATGTTCGAAATATTCCATTCGGATGTGCAACATGGGATGTGACGCATGATTTTTAGCATGCTACTTATGTGTATTTGGAGTACGTAAGCACGAAGCCTAGACTCCATCCTTTCCCTTAGCCTCTCCATCTCTCTTTCCTCTTTACCTATTCCTTGCCTTTGCAATTACTGTGGCCATCACTTGAAAAAGAAAGAACAAAAAGCTTGAACTAAGGGGATTTTCTGTTTCACTTTGGTTGTTCCACAACTCATTACCCCTCAATTGACCACTGGAGACTCTGCTGCCATATATTTAAATCACCCTAGGCACCAGCCGGGGATGGATTTATCATGAAACTTTTATAATAGAGAGGGCCACAAGGAATAGAGTGCTTTTAAATGTCTCCTCTCCTGCAGGCAGGTGACAATTTCACTCTTTGGTGAGTCCCTGTTGCTTTACTATTACTCTCAGATGTTTTTATTCTAAGAGGAAAATATTATGGAGGAACATAAAGTTTTAGTATCTGGGATGGTTGGATTGCACACCAGGTAGTTGGATGTATTTTTCTATCTTTAATGTATTTTAAGATCAGTTATATTTAATGTTTCTGAGCTGGTTCCCATGCCAGGTGAAAAAGAGACTTGCAGGAAACCGAGATAGTTTGAGTTTGAAGGAATTGTTTTGCTCAAACTTCCATCCAGGATATAAATCCATGCCATTGCATTCCTAATAAAACTAACCTTCTCGAGAATGGGGATAGTATTTGGGGTTTATGTGAAAAGCTAATCCAGAATCTGTTGAGAATCAAGGGCTCTCCTAAGTAACAAAAGAGCAGGATCAGAACATGGTGGATTGGCAAGCATATGACCACTGCAAAGGGTTGTGCAGGCTTTGCACTGCACAAATCACAAACTACAATGACCAATGTCCCCTAGAATGCACGGTGTACAACCCGAACAAATTACATGATAGCCCTAAGCAAAAGTGAGACAGAAATTTAAAACACAGCCATGAGACTGCACATAGGATCAGGAACTGAAGCAAAGAGCCTGAGTAAAAGAATGAAAGTTAAGAATAAATTTTGGATTTTGGATGATGGAGAGCAGACATCCACAACAAGAGCATAAGTCTTTGCCCCACCCTAGTTTGCCCTGGCTTTACATGTATTTGTCTTCATATAGTCTCCATGATCTTTATTACCTAACCCAGATCTGTGGTCCTCCGTGACCATACTCTTTTCTTCCCATTCCCTCTTAGGTCTTCACTTCCTCCAAGTTCCCTCTGTTCTGAGTATACGAACAGAACCCCACCTTTTGGGACTTCAGTATGAATATAAAACCTTAATGACGGGCATGCAAAAAAAAAAAAAGTCAAACAATTCTGCTTCCAGGAATTGTCTTAAAGAAAATAGTCAGGGTGCCTGGGTGGCTCAGCTGTTAAGAGTCTGCCTTCGGCTCAGGTCATGATCCCAGGGTCCTGGGATCGAGCCCCGCATCGGGCTCCCTGCTCGGCAGGAAGCCTGCTTCTCCCTCTGCCTCTACTGCTTGCCCTGCTTGTGCTCTCTCTCTGCAAATAAATAAATAAATAAAATCTTAAAAAAAAAAAAAGAAAATAGTCATTAGTATTATTAATAACGATGATAATATGAAACAACATAAATGTCCAATGACAGCAAATCATATAAATAAATTATGTTATTATTGGGCAATGGAGTACCAGGCAGTCATTTAAAATGACTTTGTAGGAGGTGCCTGACTGACTCAGTTGGTAGAGCATGTGACTCTGGAACTGAGGGATGTAAGTTCGAGCCTCACATTGGGTGTAGAGATTACTTAAGAATAAAATCTTTAAGGGGCACCTGGGTAGCAAAGTTGGTTAAGCAGCTGACTCTTGGTTTCAACTCAGGTTGTGATCTCAGGGTTGTGAAATCGACCCCTGTGTGAGCTCTGTGCTCAGCATAGAGTCTGCTTGAGACTCTTTTTCCCTCTCCATCTGCCCCTCCTGCTCATGCTCTCTCTCTCTATCTCTCTCTAAAATAAATAAATAAATCTTTAAAAAAAAAAAAAAGTTATGAGAGTGAGTTTAAAAATAAGGTTACAACACAGCATAACTGCAACCATTTTTTAAAAACTCTATCGAGGGGGTGCCTGGGTGGCGCAGTCGTTAAGCGTCTGCCTTCAGCTCAGGGCATGATCCCAGTGTTCTGGGATCGAGCCCCATATCAGGCTTCTCTGCTAGGAGCCTGCTTCTTCTTCTCTCCCACTCCCCCCGCTTGTGTTCCCTTTCTTGCTGGCTGTCTCTCTCTGTCAAATAAATAAATAAAATCTTTAAAAATAAAAAATAAAAAAATAAAAACTCAGGGGCGCCTGGGTGGCACAGCGGTTAAGCATCTGCCTTCGGCTCAGGGCGTGATCCTGGCGTTATAGGATCGAGCCCCACATCAGGCTCTTCTGCTATGAGCCTGCTTCTTCCTCTCCCACTCCCCCTGCTTGTGTACCCTCTCTCGCTGGCTGTCTCTATCTCTGTCGAATAAATAAATAAAATCTTTAAAAAAATAAAAATAAATAAATAAATAAATAAAAACTCAATCGAAAACAATAATAAAATAAAAACTTTATCAAGGCTTAAGAAAAAAGGCTTGAACAATATACACCAAAATATAAACACTTTCTGACTGGTGCAATTAATTTTAATAACATTTGTTGTGAAATTGTTTTTTCCCAATTACAAAAGTAGCATACTTCTCATTGCACAAAGATAGGAAGAAAAGAGAAGTCCAAAGAAAAATATTGTATTTACTTATAATCCTACAACCCAGAAAAAAAAAAAAAAGTCTATTAAGATTTTGGAGTATATCTTTCTGAGCTCTTTTAAAATTGAAAATAACTTTTTTCTTATAAAAATAATACATATTCTCTCTTTTTCATGGCACCTTGGAGGTGGTCAGCTGCTTCAGGATGAAACTGAACATCTCTTTCCCAGCTACTGGCGGCCAGAAACTCACTGAAGTGGATGATGACCACAAACTTCATACCTTTTATGAGAATCAGATAGCCACAGAAGTGGCTGCTGATGCTGGGGGTGAAGAAGAATGGGAGGGCTGTGTGGTTGGAATCAGTGGAGGGGATGATAAACAAGACTTCCCCATGAAGCAGGGGGTCTTGATGTCCACCACTGTTGAGTAAGGGGCATTCCTGTTACAGACCAGGGAGAACTGGAGAAAAAAAAACACAAATCTGTTCTCGGTTACATTGCGGATGCCAATCTGAGTGTTCTCAGCTTGGCCCTTGTAAGAAAAGGAAAGAAGGAGGGTATTCCTGGACTCACTGAGATTACTATGCCTTGTTGCCTGGGATCCAAAAGAGCTGGCAGAATCCACATACTTTTCAATCTCTCTAAAAAAAACGATGTCTGCCAGGATGTGTGAGAAAGCCCCTAAACAAGGAAAGCAAGACATGTAGAACAAAGGACTACTCCACGTGTCTCCCAACTTAAACATTGGTGAATTGCTCTGAAGAAACAGCACACTAAGAAAAATAAGGAAGAGGTTGCAGAATATGCTAAACTTTTGGCCAAGAGAAGGAAGGAAGCCAAAGAAAAACTCCAGGAACAGGTTGCCAAGAGACAGAGGCGGTCCTCTCAGAGCTTCTACCTCTAAGTCTGAGCACAGTCAAAAATGAGATTGGCTAAGAGTAACAAATAAATAAGATGAGACATTAAAAAAAAAAAAACATATTCAGTGTTGAAAACTGAAAATACAGATGAGCAAAAAGAAAAACATATATTGAATGATTTTTTCCTTCTTTTATCTTTATATTTTAGATTTTCAATAATGAATATACATTGCTTCATAATAAAAAAAATGCATTGATCATGCTTCTCATATTCCTCAGCTTCACCTGAATCACAGGTTTTCAGGAAGAAAAATCACTTGGAGTTAATGGATAAAAACAGCTGGGTATGAAAACCTCTTCCCATTTCAGCTGAGGTTTTCTGTAACTTCTGTTTTATCCTAGGATAGCCAATAGCATGAAGTGTACACAGACACACAAGCCGCGGTGGAGAAAGAGACATCTGGGATCAAGCAGGGCCAAAAGCCCCAGGAACCACCTTGCTGTGGGCTAGTCTTGGAGCAGAGCTTGCAAGGGGTGAATTGAGACAGGACTTGAACTCTCAGGAGCCAGGGAGAGTGCTAGTCATGCTTGCCAAAAATGTTACTCTCTACCACAGAAACTAGGCAAACCTTCAAATATGGCTGCCTGGTCCAGGCTGGCATGGCAGAGCTCCAGTCTCTGACTAGAGGACAGACTGAGCCCCATTTCCAAGGTATCTGGAGTGCCATACTAGACAGCCAAGTGAACCAGAGCACGGTGAGTCAGAACCCCATTACACGGGTTGGGAAGGCATGAGAGGGGTGTGTGGGCTCCATTGGTACCCAGAACTTGCCCTGGACCCTTGGACACAGGACTTGGTTGGCTATGAAGACACTTATCCAATCATGAACTCATTCAACAAGTATTTATTGAGCTTCTAACAAGTATCAGACTCTGTGCTAAGTGCCAGGGACACACAGTGAAAATACATAGGTGTAAAAGAGGAAGATAGATCTTAAGCCAATGTGGGAATCACACAAATAAACACAGCAACAGAGCATAACAAATGCTTCAAAGGTGAATTAAGATGCTCTAGAGTACACCAAGGGTACACATTTTTGGATTATATTCATTCTTTTCTTCTGATTAAAAGAAATTAAAACATTTTTGTGGACCTCTAGAAGTACCATTGGCCCTAGGTACTGTGCCTACTGCACTTAATGGATAAATTGGTCCTGGCCAAGGAAGGTAAAAGAAGCAAGATGGGCCTGACCCATCAACCCAAAGGAGTAAATATAAAGAAATTTCTAGAAGCCCTTCAAGGATGTTGGGAGATACTTGGAGTTCCTAGAAGTCTTCATTTGACCTTCAGACAAATAAAAAATAATCTCCTCACATATTAGTGATATCCACTTACACTTCTATAGTGCCTTTGCATTTGTAAAACATGTCTTCCCTCAACCTTTCATTTGAGTGAGTAGAATACAGATTATTCACCTACTCACTGGGCCAGACAAGGTTAAAGCAAGTGTTCAGTTGCCTAAGTCTCCCTGGAAGCCAAAGTGGTATCTGGCAAGATTATGGGCTTTGAAGTCAAGTTAGTTTAGTTGGCTTTAGTTTCCTCATCTACCAAGTCATAGTTGCAAGACCTTGGGCAAGATGCTTAACTTTGCTGAGCCCCAATTTCCTCCACTTATGGAAGAATGTAAAAGTCACCTCAATATATCATTGTAGGGCTTACATGAAATAAAACACCTAAAGTATCACTACAACTCAAAACTAGTTTAGGAATGTTTTATGACTATTTTTTTAAAGCTTCATGAAGAAGGCTAGAGCTTAGGATACTATCAAAAACAGAGTATCTCTTGCTTACGGCAGAGCCAAATAGGGTGTGTGTGTGTGTGTGTGTGTGTGCGCGCACATGTAAACATAAAGGCTTTAAAGGAAAGACAGGTAAAGGAGAGAAATAAAACTGGGATTGAAAATCTGTGTTAGCCAGTGTCCCTGTGAGAGCTGAGGTATAGAAGTTGGGAGCCGGCAAAAAAAATTTAAAAATAAAAATAAAATAAAATAAAATAAAATAAAATAAAATAAAATAAAATAATAAAATAAAATAAAATAAAATAAAATAAAATAAAATAAAATAAAATAAAATAAAATAAAAAGAAGCTGGGAGCTGGATGTGTGGGCTAGCTGGCCAGACTGGAAATGGGTTTGGATCACCTATAATCTTTGGAGGCTTTCAGTGGTTGCAGATGAAAATGACTTCTGAACTTTTCCGAGTAGATTTCATGAAGTATATCTGGTAAATTACCAATAAAACTTAACTGAGTACATCTCATGTCGGGAGACCCTTAAAGCTGCTGTCATAAAACTCTACTGATGAAAGAGTTTCTTATTGATTGCAATCATTATTGTCTCAGCCTGCCCAGCAAAAAGCAAATATGCATTACACCCCTTGAGAAAACACATTTCAGAACCACATCAACTTTATGAGACAGGCCTAAGAGATGAAAGCATTTATTCAAAGTCCCATTGTGATTTTTCAAGAGGCCTGTTTCAGCCAAGAAGTTCTCTACAATCCAGAAAACTCTGCTGATACATGCCTGGCCAAAGCCATGTGGTCTGATTAGAAAGACATTCCTAAACTCAAGCAGCCTAATTTGCTATTTTATACCATATTAACATTTCACATCTATTAACTCAGCTCCACAACTATTGATCGGAAAATAACATTATTCTTGCTTTCATATAACCAAAGAAGAACTGCAGTTTATAATGAAAGAAATGCTCATACTTGATTGCATAATAGAAATCATTATGTTTCCTTATTACAAAGGTACCTAATTAGCAAAGATTTTCATTTTCCTCTGATGGAGGGGCAAACACTATTCTAAGCACATAGCTGTCCCTTAGGTGCATCAAATTTGCATCTTGCAAATTCCTTTTGAGACAATGTCTTAGAATGAAATAGAATGTAGATTTTGTATGAGGTTTTGAAGAAGAGAGTGTACAGTGATCTATTAAGTGACAATTGAGTTCCTTGGGAATCAACAAGGGAATTCTTTAGTCTCCCTGGATCCTCTCCACAAATTTTTTTACTCTGCCTGCATAAAAACAGTCTTTAAAATTCTCTGCATAAGAAATAGGATGTTTTGTATTTTTCTCTACTGTTCCAGAGGTTCTTACAGAACATCAAAATATTAAGATATATTAAATATAATCCCAGAAGTTATGGTATAATTGAATATGGAAATAAAATAATTTTTACATAAATAATAACATTCGATGCTGGTGCAGGTGTGGAAAAATTGGTATTCTCATGCTTTGCTGGTTGCATGGTACCACCCATATGGAAAACCACACAGTAATGTGTATCATTAACCGTCCAAATATTTAATACTCTGACTCAATGATTCTCCTTCTGGAACTCAATTCTATTACATCAGCCCTAAACAAGGCATAGGTGAAGATGGTCTCTGAGATATCATTTATGGAAGTAAAAACTGAAAGTGGCCAAAGTATAAGTAATTAGAGCATAGGAAAAAATTCAGATGGCTTACCTGGCAACACTTGAGAGATATCAGAAAGACCCCTTTACTTGATCAGCTAAGATAGTCTAAAATATTACCAAATAAGGTTAGAAGCTTTGTATCTATGCGTTTCTTATTCAAATGCAGTTCTTTATAAAAACAAACAGAAAACAAATAGCAACATGGGAAACATAAATCCAGGTATATCAATAATTACATTAAATGTTAATGAACTAAACATTCCAATTAAAAGATAGAGACTAGCAGACTTGATTTTTTTCTTTTTGAATGACTTAATGATTCAACTATATGCTATTTACAGAAGACATAGTTTAAATATAAAGACCCAAGGGGGCAGCTGGGTGGCTTAGTTGGTTAAACGTCTGACTCTTGATTTCAGCTCAGGTCACGATCTCAGGGTCCTGAGATTGAGACCCGCCTCAGGCTCCCTGCTGGATGTAGAAGCTGCTAAAGATTCTCTCTCTCCCTCTGCCTCAAACCTGCTCACACTCTCTCTCTCTTTCAATAAATAAATAAATAAACAAACAAACAAAAAATAAAAGGACCCAAAGACTTTGAAAGTAAAAGGATGGAAAAAAATATATTATTATGCAAATGCTAACCATAAGAGAGTGGTGTGGCTATAAAATCAGACGAAGTAGACTTCAAGACAAGAAATGTTACCAGAGATAAAGAGAAATATTTCATAATGATGAGAGTCAGTTCATTAGAAAGATGTAACAATCTTAAATTTGTATGTGCTTATTAACATAAACTTCAAAATACAGAAAGCAAAATTGATAGGCTTAAGTGGAGAAATAAATAAGTCCAAAATCATAAGGGAATAGTTTTACAGTCTTTGAGTCATGGATGAATCACTGATAGTTCCGCTCTGAATCTTCTCTGAGATCACTTATAACCTAGCCCTGAAGAAGTGGGTCACAGGGAAAGTCCCCTTTGATTCTGGGAGAAGGTGAAGAACAGGCTTTAGATTGATATGGCAGTGGGAAAGACTGGTGGGGAGCTGGAGCAACAGGACAGTTCTAGGGTCGAATAGGAGAGAAAGTAAAAAAGGTGAACAGATGACAAGGAAGGGGTGGTAGAAAGATGTGAATGGAACCAGAAAAAAATGTGATCTCAGTTTAATACTATTTCAACACTTATTGAGTAATCCTGGACACGTTCATAAACTTCTCTAATATTCTGACACCTATAAAAATGGAGAAAATAATACCTGCCTATGGCTTAATGTGGAAGTTAAACACACACGTAATAAGTGCCCGCAATACAGTATCTCTCCTTTCTCAAAGTTTCTTGATGGTGACTCTTGTACAAAAGGTTTCTGCAAAGAACCAGGAAATGAACTGGACAAGAATCCCAGGATCCAAATCATGATGGAAGAAAGAAAAATAATCTACCTAGTCCCAAGAAGGTACAGAAAACTTCAAAACAACCCATCCTCTAGGAGTATCTTCTGGCTGCTATCTACTTTGGCCAAGTGAATACAGTTCCATGCTAGTCTTTTTTTTTTTTTTAAGATTTTATTTATTTATTTATTTGAGACAGAGAGAGAGCGCACATGAGTGGGGTGAAGGGCGGAGGGAGAGGAAGAAGCAGATTCCCAGCTCAGCAGGGAGCCTGATGCGAGGCTTAATCCCAGGCCCCTGAGATAATGACCTGAGCTGAAGGCAGACACTTAACCAACTGAGCCACCCAGGTGCCCCCATGCTAGTCTTTAATCCTCATGAGAGTCTGTGCTAGTGTTCTCCCTTCCTATTTAAAGGCATGTGCTACCTCAAGGAATTAAAACTATCTCAAGAATTTTCCTAAAATTCTAATTACCCAGGCTTTTTGACAGTCATCAGTTCACTGACTGACTTCCAGGCAGACGAGACTTCATATAAAATTTCTCTGGAAGATGAATCCTTTTCTTTAAAATTTCCAGACAAAGCTAAATTCCCCCTCCTTTCTCAAAAGTACCTTTTAGAGTCTCCTTTTTTACAATCATGTCTTACCTGTCTTACCATATTCCTCAGTATCTATGAAACACAAGACAGAATTCTTTAAAGCTGAAGTTACAATATGCTACAGGGACTGAGAGGAGGGAGAGCCTTGTTGTGCTTTGGAATACCAGGACAAACTTAAATGAGTGCAATTAATTCTTAGCCTTAAAGAATGGGCAGGGTTTTGATCCATGTTGGAAGGGGATTGGAAATGAATCAAAAGCTGGATAGGGAAATGTGGAACATGCTGGGGAGGAACAGATGATGGTCAGGGCAATGGGGAAACAGAGGGAGGAGACCAAGATGGAAATGCGACACCATATTGTGGGGACCCGCACACACTGGAAAGAAGACTGGTGACTTTATTTGGTAGGTAATGAACAGCATTAAGGGCTTTTGCTGATATATGTAATCAGGGCTGAATTTTAGGAAGATTAATCTAGCAGGGAGTTAAGGGGTGGGAGGAAAGCAGGGATAAGAGGTGAAAGATGGGTTAGGAAGTCCTTTCAACCATTTGGGTAAAAGTTCCCAAGTGACTGAATGTCAGTGAAAGCAATGGAAAAGAAAATGAAGGGGAGTGCTAAGCCTTGAGGATAGAAAGCATTCTAATTCATCTTTATGTTCAGAGCCTGGCTCTCCGTAACTATTCCTCGAACTAGAGTTGCTGTTTACCTACAAAATTTAACAATAAAGAAGTGAAACAGACAAAGAGATAATGTAAAAAAGACAAAGAGAGAAAAAGAGGGAGAAAATGTAATGATAATAATTAAATATAGAGAACTTTATCCCAAGACTCAAAGTCCCTGAGTCAAGGCTCTTAAAATCACTACTTGCTAAATAACCATAAACACATGTTGAACTGATGGTAGGTCACACTATGTCTTTGCGACTAAGTAATATCATGTTTGTTTGATCCTATTACCCCAAGAGAGATGCCATACAGATCAAATAAAAGGAAATCTAAAGAAGTATATTTCAGTTTATTGTCTCTATAGTCAACGTTGGTGGGGATCTGCTATATACCAGGCACTGTATTAAGCACTTTATGTGAATCACCTTATTTAATTTTTTCAGCTCTCCCAGGAAGTCGATGTTACAATTCTCTTCGAACAAGCAAGGAAACTGAGGTTTAGCTAAGACACAAAGCCAGGATTTGTATACGGGCAGTTTGATTCCAGAGTAGAGATTGTCTTCCCAGTACACTGTGCCACCTTCTAAGGAAAAACAATGTGTGACAATCGAAAGCGGAAATACAGGTAGGTGCTCAGTGAGGGATGCTCCTCACTTGAGGATAAATGTCAAGTTGTCAGAGAAGTAACTCTATCTTTTGAACACTGTCACTGTTTTTCCAAGTCAGGGCTTTCCCTTCAGAAGTTCTGCACTAAAAAACTATAAACACGACCTTTCCTTCTGAAGGAGGGTTTGGAGGGTGTGCACGCACACTGCCACCCCAGAAGCCTCAGGACAGGGCAACTGTGTGTCAATTGGGGTTTTTATTGCAAGCGACAGAAGTGAATTGACAAAATTAACAAGGGGATAAGGGAATTTAATGGAAAAATCTGGAAAAGCTGAAAGAGTAGGACTGGACGCTCTAAGGATAGTCTCCTCAGGGCACCTCTGATGGAAGGAATTAATAACCGCCATCTTTGTCATACAGACCCCACTGAAGATTCAGATTTCCAAGAAAGAACAGCTGATTGGCCAGGCTTAGGTCATGTGACCATCACATAACCAGGAGATGACAAGGTAGTCTCACCAAAACTGCACACAGGAGAGTGGGGTCCCCAAAGAACAGTCTGGTTACCAAAAAAAAGAGAGGAATGGATACTGGGCAGACAAAAAGAGGAGGGGCCCATTACGTACTGGGAAGCAAGAATTGCCTGAGCTGCAGATGTGCCCAGGTGTACGCAGGGGAGTCACCTCGAGGCTTGCAGTACTACACAAGGAATTGAAAAAGTACCTCTCCCCACCGTTCGTCGGGCAGCTCTAGATTTAGTTAGAATCATATGTTACAGTATCATTAGGCAAGTAGCATGTGAAATCAACTAGGAACGTTTCATTTTAAACTTTGCTGATTTTTCAAATTTGCTTTGCATTCTTGGTAATGATTTCTCACTCTATTTTTATGCTTCCTCAGATAAAATGCTATCATACATGATGTTAGCCCCATTAGACATGAAGTAAGCGTTATTTATGATTATAATCAGGGTTATGAAGCATTAAAATAGGACAGAAAATTATTTCAACAGGCCTTTTCAAAGCCTTGAAAGTTGGGGCTTCATTTGTCAGACTTTTGCTTTCTTCACACCATGGGGTGGTGAGGAGTATTGGAGCAAAGCTGCATGATAGTTCAGGAGTCTTTTGCTCACAGTATTGCATGAAAATGCTTCGATATTTCCCAGATTACACTACAAAAGGACAGGCCCCTGGTGGAAATCTGGCTTCTTTGGCAAGTTGAGTAGGAGTGAGGTTTTCCATATTTGGGTTTTAACCTTAGGGGGAGGTTTGATGGGTTGTCCATGGTAAACTGGAATTCAAGGAAAACTCAGGGTGTAGACCAGGTGGCGGACGACTAAGACAAAGCACAACTAGGTTAGTGCAGTCTCATAGCAGCATGTGAAACGTATGCTCATGCTTATGTAAAGCCACTGGAGGGGGAGAAGTTCTTCCCCTTCTCCTTGTCCTTGTCCTTCTTCTTCCTCTTCTTCGAACTGGCTGAACCTTCCTCTATATTGACAAATACAGCACACAGATACGTAGGGGAATTGCATTGAAACGGAGGTAGGTGGGGCACCTGGGTGGCTCAGTCAGTTCAGTGTCTGCCTTTGGCTTAGGTCATGATCCCGGAGTCCTGGGATTGAGTCCTGCTCAGCGGGGAGCCTGCTTCTCCCTCTGCCCCTCACCCCACTAGTGCGTGTTCTCTCTCTCACTCTCAAATAAATAAATTAAATCTAAAAGAAATGGAGGTAGGAACACAGGAGAAAAGTAAAATAGAAGGGGAGAAAATGAAGCTAGTTTTAGATTTAGATTTAGATTTAGATAATGAAGTCACCGTAAGGTTTGCATTAATGAGCTAAACTCAATCAAGTAAAAACTTTAAGCCTCAAATAATGAGAATGATTAACTTCATTTATGCCTCATATTTTTCAATTCGATAATCATCTTAAGTTATACTTAATTATAGTATTCATTTAGCACTTTTTAGAAAGTCTGGAAATAAGACTTTTCTCTGCCCTTAAGCAGACTCCTCTGGACATTATGAAGATGAATAGCTTGGTTGCCACCACCACTGATGCATGTGCTTCTTGCTGATGGAGGGGCCAGGGAAAGATGGTAAGGAATAGCAGGGGTACAGCTGGGGACACATTCATGTCTTCAGTGTTCCTACTTTTCACCCCTGACATTTGCCTGATGCTGAAAACTAGAGGGCATTCCTCCAACTTTTACAGATATTTCTCTTGACCAACTCATTCAGTAGGTCTCCCTGCAGGACCTTAGGGTCTCCTTGGGCCAGAATACTTGATACAAAGAAATTTTCCTTTGTCCTGACCTGAAGCTAGAAATCATAGCTAACCATGTTTCACGTCTATGAGCTAAGAAGTAAAAGTTATTATCATCCCCACCTTACAATTAGGAACCAGGTTAAAAGAAGCTAAATAAATGTAATGAAATCACATAGCTGCAAATTTATAGTCAGAACTTGAATTCAGGCAGTCTGACTCTAGAACACTTTCTTAAGTGCCATGTTCTACTTCTTCTAGCTAACTAAATACTCTCTAATTAGAAAGTATAGATAGATCATTCTCAAGTAACCAAAACTCCAAGCCTTTCTGAGAATAGAAGCCAAATCATGTACTCTCTTTGCCATAAAGAAACACCAAGCAAAAAGTAACCTAAAACTGGTTCAGAACTGGCAAACTCTATAGGGCCTGAGCAGAGAAAGCTATGAAACAATTCTAAAGCATGCATGTGACTTCCATGGAAAAAGAGATTGGAAAAAGCTAACCCGCAGCCTAAGACATAGGAGAATTCCTACCCAGCAAACACCAGATAGTAGAGTAACTTCAGCTGAAAATTAATCTGAAGGACCTTCAAAATAAATGTTTTAAATGTTAGAAGTACTGGTACGTCCTACAACATGGATGGGCCTGGAAAGTGTTACGCCAAGTGAAAGGAGCCAGTCACAAAAGACCACATGTTGATTGATTTCTTTTATATAAGATGGCCAGAACGGACAAATCTACAGAGACAGAAGGTAGGTTAGTGTTTGTCAAGCGCTGGGGGAGTGGGGGAAGGGGAGTAACTGCTGATCGACATGGAAGTTTTCTGGAGCGGTGAACATGTTCCAGAATTACATTTTGGTGATGATCGCACAACTTTGTGAATATATCAAAAACCGCCGAATTGTAAACTTTAACTGGGTGAACTATATGGTATATATCTCAATAAGGTTGTTTTTTAAAAAAGGATACCTAGAAAAAAAGAATACCTATATTCCTCACACACACACACAAAAAAACCACACTACAAATGAAAGATCTGAGATCAAATTGCAGAAAAAGAAATATTGTTTTCAAGTTTGAAATAAATTATATTAGTATGTATATTAAAAATAAAAAAGGGAGAAGGGCGCCTGGGTGACTCAGTCCATTAAGCACCTGACTCTTGGTTTTGGCTCAAGTCGTGATCTCAGGGTCATGAGATCAAGCCCTGCATCAGGCTCCACACTCACCAGGGAATCTGCTCGAGTTTCTCTCTCTCCCCCTCCCTCTGCCCCTCCTCCTCCTTCTCTAAAATAAATAAATAAATAAATAAATCGTTTTAAAAATCTAAAAAAATGGGGCACCTGGGTGGCTCAGTCTGTTAAGTGTCTGCCTTCAGCTCAGGTCATGATCCTGGGGTCCTGGTATGGAGCCCCACGTCAAGCTCCCAGCTCAGCGGGGAGACTGTTTCTCCCTCTCCTCCTCACTCATGCTCTCTCTCACTATCTCTATCTGTTTCTCTCTCAAATAAATAATCTTTAAAAAAAAAAATCTAGGGGCACCTGGGTGGCTCAGTCGTTAAGCATCTGCCTTTGGCTCAGGTCATGATCCCAGCATCCTGGGATCGAGCCC
This sequence comes from Ursus americanus, assembly GCF_024610735.1. Taxonomy (NCBI): domain Eukaryota; kingdom Metazoa; phylum Chordata; class Mammalia; order Carnivora; family Ursidae; genus Ursus; species Ursus americanus. The sequence continues at coordinate 47,482,659 of NC_142129.1, forward strand.
CGAGTCAGGCTCCCTGCTCAGAGGGGAACCTGCTTCTCCCTTTTCAACTCTCCCCTGCTTGTGTTCTCTCGCTCGCTGTCTCTCTCTGTCAAATACATAAATAAAATCTTTAAAATAAAAATCTAAAAAAATTAAAAAGGGATGGCGGGGAGGGTGAAAAAAATAAAATTAAAATTAAAAAGTAAACAAAGACCTAAACTAACGGCTATCTCTCTTCCCAGCAAACCCTAACTAAATATGGTTATCAGAGACCTGACAGTGACTTTGCTTTGGGGGTCAGGGACAGCGAGGTTGGAAGGTACATGGAGATGGCAGGGGCAATGGCACATCGGGCCGCTGTGCAGTCAGGAACTCCTCTGAGGGCTTGGTGACAGGGGTTCCAAAAAAGGTAACGGTCTTCGGCTCCTGTGGGCCCACAGCCCACTACTTACTTTATGAAATGCAAGAGGCCCGGCCCTGAAAGGAGGTGCTATGATAGACACCGTCTATTTGAACTGTGAGGGCTCAAGTCAAGTCATAAACCTACATTTCCATAGGTCCCAGACGAAAATAAACACAGAGTAGTATTTCTAATCCTTCCCTCTGCTTTTCTCAGAGCGCTGATTAGACTGCATTTCTATGGAAGGATGGATGAGCTCGGTTTCTCTAAAGTATGTCCTCACGGTTTTACCCATGATGAAGGGCACAGGTTTTCCCATTTAAAAGATGCATGATGCAGCTGTTTCTTTTGTCTGCTGCAACTTCTTACTAACCTCCCTGGGACTAAGGAGAGAAAAGCAATGTTGAATTTTCCTGACCTGAGAATGTCCCTCCCAAATGAGCAGAGGACCTTTTGTGTGTCCACCCCAGATAACAGTTTCTTTTAACCAACAGTGATCTGTCTTTCTAATTATTTGTTTACAATTTCAAAGGTTAGCATGTGTTTTATCTTTTAGGTCTTTAAAAAAAAATTTAGCCATTTTGGCCAACATCAAATGTCACACACTGAAGCCTGATACGTTGAAAGTTAAATGTTTTAAGACCTCGAAAGTAATAATCACTAAATGCTTAATTTCAAAACACACCCTCTTCCTTTGCTTCCACAGGATGAAGTGCCCATCACAGAGTCATGCCACTGGGTCCAGGCCAGGGTTTTCTTCTTGGGCCTTTTGAACATTGAGATTCCTAGGCAGCTAGTTATCTCTCTGGGCCCCCCAGTGACTGCCTTTCAGAGTCGCTGGAGGCCCATCAAAACATTCTCCCTCTGCACTGAAATCCAGACGAAACAATTCTAAATAAATGTCCAGATCCCCTCCTGCAGCCGCTGCAGGAAATGCTGCCTAGGAACACCCCAGGGGAGTCTTGCCCAAAGGTCAAGATCAACGCTGTCTACATCCCCACTCACAGGCTGGCTCATTTCCAAGAAGTACCAATGCTTTGCCCTGTCCTAGAGGGAATCGATTTAATTTATATCAAAAAAAAAAAAAAAAAAAAGCTTGTCACATAATCCAAAATAATCAAATGACATATGGACTTGAGTCCATGAATAGGTCTCATGCAGGAAACAAGGAAGGCAGACCTCTGGCTGGCTGAGACCCGACTGGGGTCTGGCTGAAATATGAATTCAAATTTGAAGGGCAAATCAAGTTTTTTCTTTGTCGAAGGACAGGGAAAGTGGGGTCAGTATTTACTAGACTGTGGATCTCAAGTTTCAACCACAGAGAGGAACAGTTCAAACAAGAAAGCAAGTCTTCGTAGCACAAAAAAAAAAAAAAAAAAACACCTTATCAAGATGTATATAAGGTTAAACGAAAAAAGGAAAGTGCTGAACCGGAGCATACGAATGCCAAACTTTGATACAAAAAAATAAAATCAGATTAAAGCTTGGATAAGAAATATATACTCCTACTTGCTGGGGTTTGCATAAAGAAATTCTAGAAGGATAAACCAGTAACTAGAAAACAATGGTTATTTGTTTAGGGGTGGAGCACTGGGAGCACGGTGGACTGGACAGGAGTGCGAGCTGGCTTTTCACTATATAGCCTTGCCTCTGTTTTTTATTTTGCTTTTGGTTTTGCTTTGTTTTGTTTCTTACCATATGTGAGGAACTGCTCTCCGTGCTTGGGAAGTAACAGGGACAAGACTGCTCCCTCGGGGAGCTTATATTCCAGTGAGAGAAAACAAACATAAACACATCAAAGTAAGTACCTTTTATGGTACGTTGGATGGTCATGAAAATGAAAAAGTAGGGTACGGGCTACAAGAGAGTTAGGAGACAGTCCGCACTACTAAGTAAGGTGGTCAGAATAGGCTCAACGTGTAGCATGTGCACTGAGATGGGAAGAAGGTAAGGGGGTAGAAAGGCGGATCTTCAGGGAAGTGTGTGCGGGTCAGGGGAACAGCTACAGCGGCCGTTCTCAACAAGGGCCACTTTGCCTCCAGGGGACACTGACGATGCCCAGAGACGTGTTTGATTGTCATGACCCGGGCTGGGGAATGCTGCTGGCATCCAGCGGGTAGAGCCCAGGCACGCTGCTAAACATCCCACCACAACCAAGATAGTGCCCCACCGTAAAGAATTATCCAGCCCAAAATGTCAGTAAGTGCCACCGTTAGGAGACCCTGAGCTAGAGCAAAGCCCCTGAGAAGGGACCATGCCGGGCTCGCAGGCCAACGCGGCTGCGAGACAAGTTAAGCTGTCCTGCTTCTATCTGAAGACCGGTGGGCGAGCTACAGCGGAATCCCACGCTCACACTGCTTCACTTCTCACTGTCGGGGGCCCCGCACACCCCTAAGAATGGAGAGCGCTGTTTTCCTAATAGTCTGATGATCGTGAGGCCGCCCCTTTGCACCAGTGTTCGCACTTCATATGATCGTGCAGGGCCGCGTTAGTTCTTCCTTCACCCCCCCCAAACCCCCCCCGCCCCCCAGCCATGGGCAGCCCCACTGCAAAACACGGCTTCGCGAAGACCGCAGAAAGGGCAACATCTTGCGAAAATTCACAAGGAGAACACTGCCTGGTGAGACGAGATTGATACCTCCGGTTAGCGAGGTCAAAGAGAGACGAAGAAGAGGCAAGTAAATAAAAATAACGGAGAGGGAGAGGGTTTTCTAGTCTTTTCAACGAGAAGGGGGCCCTGGGGTGTCCTACAGGGAATGCAGTGCGGAAGGGAGCCCCGTTCGATGCCGCTGACTCAGCCAACAAACAAAGACTCCAGACATACGGCCAGTGCCGGAGTTCCCCGGCCTCCGGCCTCCCTGTTACTGTTTTCTCTTTGGAAGCTCCCCAGGAATTGCTCTGTTTGTTGAACTGGACTGTTACAAAACAGGACTGGCTGACGTGAGGACTTTTCTCAGCATCTCTGGGGCCAAACTATATGCCAGTAGGCAGAAAAATACCAGGTACATTTAGGAGGGGGACCAGGTCAGCTAAAGTAGACCCTCAGGCAGGTTTGGGGGAGCAATGAATAATAAAATTCGAAGCCAGTGTGGTGTTAAAATATTTAGTAACTCAAATGGTTATAAATCAATATATTTCTGACACTTAAAATGTATCCTCTTATAATCACTGAATAAACTAAATTGTGTGTGTGTGTAAGCATTATGGCAGTTGCTAGAAAACAGGGTTTGGTGTCACCTCAGCCGGGGTTTGAATCCTGGCTCCACTAATTTCTATTACTTTTGAGACCCTAGGCCAGTTATTAAAGTACCCAGAGTCCCCATTTCTATAAAATGAGGGTGATGATAATATCAACCTCATAGAAATGCTGAGGATTAAAAATACTGGAGGGTATTATGCTAAGTGAAATAAGTCAGAGAAAGACAATTATCACATGGTTTCACTCATATGTGGAATATAAGAAATAGGGCAGAGGATCATAGGGGAAGGGAGGGAAAACTGAATGGGAAGAAATCAGAGAGAGAGAGACAAACCTTGAGAGACTCTTGACTCCGGGAAACAAACTGAGGGTTGTGGAAAGGGAGGTGGGTGATGGGCGTTAAGGAGGGCAGGTGATGTCATGAGCCCTGGGTGTTGTACGCAACTAATGAATCATTGAACACTACCTCAGAAACTAATGATGTGGGGCACCTGGGTGGCTCAGCGGGTTAAGCTCTGCCTTCTGCTCAGGTCATGATCCCAGGGTCCTGGGATTCAGCACCATGTTGGGCTTCCTGCTCTGTGAGGAACATGCTTCTCCCTCTCTCTCTGTCCCACCCCCTGCTCGCGCTCTCTGTCTCTCTCTCTCAAATAAGTAAATAAATAAAATCTTTTTAAAAAAAACACAGTGGATTAAAAAAAAGAAAGTAATGATGTACTATATGTGGGCTAATTGAATTTAAATTTAAAAATAAAATAAAAATAAATGAAATTTATGTGAAATGCAAGGTCTGGCAATGATAAGAACTCAATGATGTCAGATATTATTAACATATAAAAGTAATTCTTTTGCATTCTTTGAATGCCACCAAGACAATAAACTTCTTGGTTATTTCCTATGTCATTGTCATTACCAATATTTGCTTTAACAACAATTACCTAGATAAGGACTTTCTGTCTGAATTATCTGGGTAACTGTTTGGCTTTGGCTAGAAAGGCCTGGCTGAAAAGGGAGGTCAGGGGGCACCTCACTCTGGAGCATCCCAAGGTGGAAGTGTTAAAAGTGAGTGTCCAGACCAGACATAATGCTGAATAATGGAAATGTTCTATTTGCATACAAAGAGATAACAAATGGAAATATTTTAGTTATTTTAAAAATGAAGTAAATATTAATAATACTCAATCAAAACAATCTCCAAGATCTTTTGTTGACAAGATCAAAGTACAGTACAGCACAGATAATTGCATGTATGTTTATAATATAGATGTTTACATGCATGTATACACACACACCAGGCATACATGTTTGTAAATGCATGGACTGTCTCTGGAAGAATATATAAGAAATAGTTTCCTTCCTCTCCAGGAAGAAGAACAGATGGAGTCAGAAATGGGGAATGAATTCACTTTTCATTGTATGTTTTTCTGCTCTTTTCTGTTTTTTTTTTTATCATGTACTATGTTAGTTTTATAAAAAATAATTTTAAAAATCATAAACCAAAAACAGCTGTAAATTGCATGGAGAAAAACAGCTCAATGCATTATAGTTGAAACACAAAATTTTAAAGTCTGAGAATACCAGGTGTTGGCAAGGATTGGGGGAAATACAAACTCTTACTCTTTTCTCTTGGGACACTCTTTTTGAGAAGCAATATCTGATAAAGCTTGATAATGTACAGACCTTACAAACTAGCAATTCTAATCTTAGACATTTATCTAAAGAAATTCTCACCTGTGTACCCAAGGAGATATGAACAAATGAGCATAGCAATATTGTTTATCAATAAGAGAAATGAGAAAATAACCTATAGTATAATTATATACCGGAATACTATATAGCAGCTAAAGGAATGAACTAGCTTTACATATATCAGTGTGAATTAAAAATATATATATTTTTTAATTGTAAAACAACCCACTGAGTATATTATTTATGTATCATAAAACACATGAACACCCAAAGTAATTCTATATAATATATAGAATATAGAATACATAGGATATATATATATATATATAATATATAGGAGATAAACACACACACACACACATTTATAGTTAAAGCACAGAAACTTTCAAGGGAAAAATACATCCCAGTGCCTCCATGACAGTAACTACCTAAACTGAGGAGGGCAGGGAGGGAATAAATTGTAGGGAAGTGCGGGGTGGGGGCTAACTGTGTCTCTAAAGTCAATATTCCATTCTCAACCAGGATCTGTGAAGTTGGGCAGAAAGAAGGTAATACACTTGAACCCTGTTTGGCATAAACACCTGGTCAGTTTGCCCAGCAGCAGGTGAGTCACGTGTGCATGGGACGGTGTGCTGCAGGGCACGAGCTCTGGGTTCAGGATCCTGGCTTGGACACTTGGGAAGGCACTGTGTCACTTTAAGAAAGTTATTCAACCTCTGGATGCCTTAATTTCTCCACCTGCAAGATGAACTAGTAATAGTACCCAATCCACAGGATTGCTATGTAGGTTCAAGGGGAAAATAAATACAAAATGCTTACAGCAAAGCCTGGCACGTAATACGGGCTCAGTAAACATTAGCAATTGTTAGTCAGCCATGGGCCCAGCCGTGAGTTCCTTCTTGCCCACCTACCTCCTGGAGAAGAGAGCTAGGGCACAGTTTCTGGGAAGGCTCCCAGAGAAAAATCTCAGACTCCTCCAGAGGCCTGATTTAGTGCCACACCTCCAAGGAAGGCTGTTTGAGAAAAGGACATCCCAGGCAGTGAAGTCAGCAAGTAAGAAGATAATACTTGCAGATAATGGGCCCAGGGTTTCAATGCATCTCTAACAAATCATCAAGTGAGGAATAAACCACTCCTCGGGACACAAGAGCATCAAGACGCCTTTTCAGTGACTTTAAGTACACAGCCTGTTTATAAGGGAAACATGTTCACCCCTGTTTGAAAAATTCAGTGCTTAACTTATGTGATAATAGGAATCTAGGAGCGGCCTGTTGTGATATTTTGTCTATGAGGTTTCTGAAACTCCAGAGGCTTTGAATATTTCAGAAAATAGGGAAAATCACATTCTCTAAAAGTATATCACAGCATCTCATAACAAGGCAGCTTCTGAGGCCCAGAGGTGGGTATCCTGCTGGTCACATAAGGGCAGAGTTAGAATCTGCCAGGGAAACTCAGAAAGAAGCCCTCTGGGAGATAATAGCAGTAACAGTAACATCAGAGGCTAATACTTAGCTACCAGGCACTGCGCTAATTTACTTTGCCTCTTCCCTCAATCCTCAGTCTCTGTGAGACACCGAGGCCATGCGTGGTTAGGGAACTTGCCAGGCGTTTGAGAGCTAGTATGCAGTAGGGCCCAGATGGGCCACAACCCAGCTGTGAGCGGGGCATCTGGTCACCTTGCCTCTCTGGATCTCAATCCTTCCACCTGTAAAACTAAGGGTGAACCAAATGATCTCAAAAGATCCCTCTATCACTGAGATTTCAGGCTTCTAGGAAATCAGGGAACCTCCTCTCTGCCAGCAAAACTACAACATTCAAAGCCTTTTGTAATGCAGTGTGCCTGAAAAGGTCGAGGCTCCTTCCCTAATATTACTAGTACATAAAGGTTTCAGTGTTTTGGTTGGAAATCATAAGGGCACTGAAGAGCCCTATAGAGCAGTGCCTGTGTTCAGGGATTTGGGGGGGAGGGGTGGTAAGGGAGAGGTAAGGGGATGGAGCGGGCAGTGTGCAGGAGGCGAGAGCTACTGGTTTCTGGAAAATCACGAAAGTATCTCGGGCTTGAAGTCATCAGTTCCACTAAACCAGGACCCCTGAAAACCAACCCTGTGACCTTTCTGCTGGGAATACTAAATGAGCCCCTAAGGTCTTTAGAAATATGGGACTTACAAATAAGGCCAACTATTTCAACCTCTGATTCTGATGAAAGGTTTATGAGCCCCAGAATAGTTCAAGCACGACATGTCTGGATTGAATATTTGGTGTGCACTTAACACCAACGGGTTTCAGAGGCTTCGTGTTTCACAACCAAACTTTGGCAGAACTGTGTTAGTGACCTGATACCCATGGTAGGGGACATTTTCTCACTTCTCGGTGCCATAAATAGTGCAGGCTCCTGTCTGGGGCGTATGTGAGTTAATTAGGCACATTAAGCTTCAGAGATTGCCGGCATTGCTGTCCCTTGACTTTCTGACCATAGAAAATGAGGCTAAGGAGATGATGACATGCACCAGACTGAGGTCCTAATAGGGTAATCATGGGGAGCAGGGTTCCAGAAAACGCCATCTAGAGAGGCAGCTAGAGAAGGGGCTGGTCAGGATCAGATCGCGGAGACCAGACTCTCTTTACTCTGACATGCTAAACAAGGTCTAGCTTAGAACATGAAAATAGAGATATAGGAGGGCATGCCAGAAATAAGATCCTCTGAATCTCAGAGAAGATTCAGTTCCACGTGGAGATAAAAGAGCATAACCAGCCCTGATTTATTCTCAAATCACTACTTCATTGATTGAGATCTTTCCTTAGGAAACATACCCAAGGAATTAAGGGCAAGCGGCATGAAGGCAATAAATACAACTGATTTCTTAAAAGTCAGACTTTGCATATGCGGGCTCCTCTTCCAGTTTACAAAGTACTTTCTCCCACATAAACAGGCTGCTGAGCCATCAATGGAGAAATGAGATCCGGAGCCTCTTTATTCCCAGGCCCCTTCTTTCCACTGCTCCTGGCTGCTTTCCTTCTGTGCTCAGTTACTCAGTATTCTGAGGAATCCAGGGGCGCCTGGTGGCTCAGTCCGTTAAGCTTCTGACTTCGGCTCGGGTCATGATCTCAGGGTCCTGGGATCGAGCCCCACATCGGTCTCCCTGCTCAGTGAGGAGCCTGCTTCTCCCTCTCCCTCTGCCTGCTGCTCCCCCTGCTTGTGCTCTCTCTTTCTCTCTCTGACAAATAAGTAAATTTTAAAAAAAAAATTATTAAAAGAAAAAGGAAAGAAACTCTGAGGAATACAAAGATAAATAAAGTGATAGAACCTCAGGGCTAAACTGAAGATCCACAGGAAGCACTGAAGAGATAGAGCTGAGGGAGGGAGTGATTCTGTTGCTCCTGGCGGGAGGCAGGGAGGTCCGCAAGAAGGCTTCAGTTTTGAGGCTTCCTCAAAGGCAAAGAGCTGTCCAAGGGGAGAGTTGGCAAGAGGGAAGAATATATACATACAAGGAGGGCAGGTGAAAACGGGAGAGCGTTCCAGGATGCGGAACTGAAGCAGAGGCTTGCCCGTGACACCTGGGATTGCCATTCATTGGGCCGGTAAGGAATGTGCTTGGAGAGGAAGCTGGAAAGAATAGTTGAGGCCCAAATCCAAAGGCCTTTGAAGGGGATGCTAAAAAGTTTCAACAACACTTAAAAGAAGCCCTTTCTGAACTCCTAAAACCTGATTTTTAAGAATTTCCTTCTGCCCTTTTCTTCTCCATTTTTTTAAATAAGTTGGCTTCCTAAATTCTCAGAGACCACAACATTTCTCAGAGGTCAGACATTGCATATACTATCTCACATTAAGAAATAAATCATACGGGATGCCTGGGGGGCTCCGTCGGTAAAGTGTCTGCCTTTGGCTCAGGTCATGGTCCTGGGGTTCTGGAATCGAACCCTGCATCAGTGATGCTCCTTGCTCCGCAGGGAGCCTGCTTCTCCCTCTCCCTGCTGCTGCCCCTGCTTGTGCTCTCTCTCTCTCTCACTCACTCTCTCTTTCTCTCAAATAAATAAATGAATAAAATCTCTAAAAAAACTAAAAAAAAAAAGTAATTAATTAATTAATAATACTTTCGGAAAGAAAAGCAACAAGAATGGAAGAAAGGGACAGAGTTGATCTGGTTACTCGTTCGGGCCCTAAGCCTGGTTTCTCAAGGCATGGGCAAGAAGGCAGAGTCCATTCTCATGTGTAAACATGTGTCCTGCAGAGATGCTGGCTGGCCTCTCTGCCTCACCAGGTGCCTCACGCCCCCTGTGGCACCCCCTCCCTACCCATCTCTAGCTCAAATAAACAATTCAGAGTCAAAGCCAAGGAGAGCTCTCCATGCAGGGAGCCTGGAATCTGCCCAAGGGCCCGCTGCACCCTAAATCTAGGGGGAGGCTGTGGCCTGATGGGCACCCAGAGAGACCCCAAGCGAGAGGGGGAGGGCCCTCCCTTGGAAGGCACCCAGTCAGCCTCACCTGACTCCAGTCTTTAAACCCAAGATGTTTTGTCTGGGGTGGAGTTTCCAGAAGCTCTCCGACAGGTATCAAATTATACTGGTATCGAATTGTATCTGCATAAACACCTGCTCTTCTTTAGAACCTTTCCACATCTAGTATCTTTCACAATCCTGACGACAACCCTGGCAGGGCAGGTATTACCATTTTAATTTGGGGCCCAGATTATAGGAATTACCTAAAGTCACACAGCGGAATTGAAACCCCGCATATCTAATTCAGAAAGCATTGTCATTTAATACTGTTCTTAAGCAATGACTGGCAAACAATGACCCGGCCTGGGACCAAATCCAGCCCACCACCTGGTTTTGTAAATAAAGCTTTATCTGAACACAGCCATACCCATTCATTCAAGTCGCGTCTGTGCTGCTTTCACCTCCAGCAACAGAGCTGAGTGGTTCCAACAGAGACCAAATGGTCCACAAAGCCTAAACTACCTACCACTATCTAGCTCTTTACAGAAAAAGTTCGCCAAACCCTGTTCTGAAATATCATTTTACCTTTAGAAATTGGAATCATCTGGTATAAACTCATGAATAGGACTGACCGTATACTGGTCACAGGACACAGTCTCCTAAAGAAAAGTGCCTTTTACCGGCTCCGTGGCCTTGAAGATACTTAATCGTTCTGAGATTCCGTTTCCTCATCTGCAAAAGGGGTGAGTAATAGTGCCTATTTGCCTTAGTCTGCTTCTGCCGCCTGACAAAATATCACAAACCGGGCGGCTTTTGTTTTTAAGGTTTTATTTATTTATTTGACAGAGAGAGCACAGAAGCAGAGAGAGCAGAAGACAGAGGGAGAGGGAAAAGCAGACTCCCCACTGAGCAGGGAGCCCCATGTGGGGCTTGATCCCAGGGCCCTGGGTTCATGACCTGAGCCAAAGGCAGACACTTAACTGAGTGAGCCACCCAGGCGCCCCGCAAACTGGGTGGCTTACACGGAAGTTTATTTTTGTGACTTGGGAGGCTGGGAAGTCCAAAATCAAAGGGCCGGTTGACTCTGTTTCTGATGAAAATTCTCTTCCTGGCTTGTAGATGGCTGCCTCCTCTCTGTGCTCACATGGCAGAGAATGTGAGAGAAAAAGAAAACTCTCTGATGCCTCTTCTTACAAAGACACTAGTCCTTTTGGATTTGGGCCCCACCCTGTGACCTCATTTAGCCTCAATTACCCTATCCGCAAATACAATCACATTGGGGAGTAGAGCTCCAACATATGCACTTCAGGGAACAAAATTCAGTCCATAGCTCTTCACCAGGTTTTTGCAAAGCTTAAGTAAAGTAATACATGTTAAAAGATTAGTTTAGAGTCTGGCTCTTAATAAAAGTGCAATAACAGAAACAAGTATTGCCTTTTGACTTGCTAACAAAATATAGAGAAAATACAGTATTTGAAGTCAGAGACTTGTTTGCTTGATTTGAGCAAGTCACCCAGTTGCTCTGGCCTCTGTTTTCTAATCAATTTACTTCATATATTTAGTGTGTTGGCTTCTTTCCTATTGCCTGTCATCTCATGATTGCAAGACAGTTGCAGCACCTCCAGCGATTTCTTTTTTTTTTTTTTCAAAATTTTATTTATTTATTTGACAGAGAGAGAGGCAGCCAGCGAGAGAGGGAACACAAGCAGGGGGAGTGGAAGAGGAAGAAGCAGGCTCCCAGCGGAGCAGGGAGCCCGATGCGGGGCTCGATCCCAGAACCCTGGGATCATGCCCTGAGCCAAAGGCAGACGCTTAACAACTGAGCCACCCAGGTGCCCCTCCAGTGATTTCATCTACATTCCACAAAAGAAGAAGGTAGAAGGAAAGGCAAGGCACAGGGCAGCTAGGTTTATCTCTTTATACCAAAAAGCTAAAGCTTTCCTAGAAACTGTATTCAGCTGACTTCCATTTACGTCTCATTGGCCCTAGTGCCACATGACTACCTCTATCTGGAAAATAACTCGGGAGAAGGGGTTTGTGTTAGCGTCTGCCATAAAGTAGAAAGGTTTCTTAGAGTGAAATCAATATTCACATGTTATTGTGGTTGTACCAGAGATGACAAAGCAGCCTTACTGTGGGGTCACCCAGGGTTGTCACCTTTATCATATGCGGTCATTGGCAACCTCCTTCCAGAGCATCCCGATCCACACATTGTACCAAGAACTAACTTGGGAAAGAGTGAAAAGGAGACATTTAAGCTTAGACAAATCTGAAAAGAAAAAAACGCCACAGCCCGTACCATACAGCGAAGCTAGCCTTCCTCTGTCCAGGTAGCGTGGACAGCTCCGTTCTGTTCACCTTCCTCCTCACATGACCCCATTTTCAGAGACCCTTCGAGCAGTCCCAACAGACATACGACTCACTCTTAGGTTCACATCATTTCCTAACCGAGCCACACCGAGAAGCCTCAAGCCCTGACTGGTGACTTGTCCTCCCCCAAACGGTAAAAGGCTTTTTAATGATGCAGGCAGGCCCTAGACCTCAGCCAGAGCATCTCATTCTCCACAAAGGGAAGATCAAGGTCACAGAGGACAGAGGAAGCATCATTGAAAGCACAGAATCTAGGCGAAGTGGGAATCTCCATGCCATGGGAGACAAAATGTCTAAATACCGCTGCAGACATTCCAAAAACCTCCCGTTCCTAAGGGCTCGAGGGAGGTGGTCAACCTGATGTTTTTCATGAGCACTGTCATGAAGGATCACTGGGCTTCTCTTTCCTCTACTAACGTACGCAAACAAATCACCAAGACTTGTTTATTCCAGGAGGTTTCATGCAAATATTTTAAAATTCAGATTTTGTCAAGCTGGTTTAACCAGGAAAGCCTAGTTGGGAGAATATGCTAATAAGCCATTAAAGTGCGCTCATATCATGCCATATGGTCCACTTGAAACAGAAAACACTGGCCTCTATTCTTCGGGCAGGGTTGTTTGAGAAAAGAGAGCCCTGGGGAAAAGATGGTTGCTCTGTCCACCCTCCTTTATATGCTAACTCTTCTTATGGGGGCTTGTTTGTTTTGATGAGGCTTGGCAGATACGTGTAAATGGCGCTCCGTTGGAGAAAGCTATCACAGATAATGTGTTAATGTAAAATCCAAGCTGGCAGAAATATGCTTGCATGAACTCCGTTTCCAGGATGGCTTTTGTTTGGCTAATGATGAGTACCGTCTTGGATAATTATATTCCAAGCTTCCTATCTCTGATGTCTGGTCTTCAAAATAATTACTAAAAAAGAAGGTATACTTGGGATCGGTGCATAGGACAGACAAACAGATTAGACATTGAAATTGTGTGTTTAGTGGGTGTCTTTAATATGCAAGTCAGGCCCAGGGAGATGCACGTTCAGAGACTGCACTTGGCAGTGTGGGTGTTTAATTGCATTGTGGTCTGCGCACCACATTTCAGGCGACCGCAGATGAATGCAGAAACCCAATATTTGGTCTCTGGCTGCCGCGTTACCTCCAAACCCATCCCACAGCCTGTCAGTTCAGAGAGGGGACACGGACTTGGAGTCACAAGAAAGACTGCCAAAGTGAAGAGAGTTTCATTTCAGCTCTGGGTTATTGAGGAAAAGAATATTTTGGAACTTTGGGGCAGGCACTCTGCTTTTTACTTTTGCTTGAACCTCAGTGCCCAAACTCACTTCGAGTCCCGGGCACTCGGGCACTTGATGCATAGACACGTATGTTTGTCACAAAGTCTCCCCTTGCCATATTGTATGGGAAATTTAATTTTTAGTTATTCGGAAAGAAGATCCTATCTCCTCGTCTATAGGAGCAAAAGATGAAAAAAGAGAAAGAGAACCACTGCCCTGCACTCTGCCCATCAGGGAAATAAGCGTCCTGAAAAGGTCTACACACTACAGTGCTTCCCGGACTGTGGTCTCTTGGGCCCAAAATCTAGGCAGTGGCTAGAGGCAGGACAAACTAACAGCAGGATCTAAGACAGTGCTTCTGGGTTCCCGGAATGAAACAGCACGCCAGTTATTCGTCCTAACAAATTTTATAAGCCTAGTGCTGATCAACTAAGAAGTATCATTTTTTATTTTTTTTACCTCCATGATTACAATTTCTAAGCAATACCGACTTACTATATACAGGCATTGCTTAGAAACTGTATGATAATTATATAATAATACAATAGTATTTTCTATAATAATAATAATTATTTTATATTATTCTAAATATATGGATTTATATTCTTTTTTTTTTTAAGATTTTATTTATTTATTTATTTGACAGAGAGACAGCCAGCAAGAGAGGGAACACAAGCAGGGGGAGCGGGAGAAGGAGAAGCAGGCTTCTTGACAAGCAGGGAGCCCGATGCGGGGCTCGATCCCACAATGCTGGGATCGCGCCCTGAGCCGAAGGCAGACGCTAAATAACTAAGCCACCCAGGCGCCCCATGAATTTATATTCTATATTTTATATTCTTATAAATAATCATTCATATTGTAATAACTCTTATAACTATATAGTTATGCCTACATAGTAACTATATTCCACTTCCCCAAATAAATTACTAAGTGAAAAAGGAATTTGTAAAAGAGTGTCTAATATGAGTCATTTTATTGTAGTTATTTTTAATCACATCTGTATTATTGGTTTGGTTTATTTTTTTTTTTTATTAAAGTTAGAATGCATGCCAAACAAATTCAAACAGAGAACGAGATAGTTTTAAATATAAGCTCTGGGTAATCCCTTCTCTCCACCCCTACGAGGGCTCTGTCATGTGGGATTTCTATGTTACACATTTTGAGATGGAGACGTTGTGTGTGTGTATTGTGTGCATGTGTGTCTTAATGAGCATGCAATGCTGTTATCTGAAAAAAAGGTGTATGCAACTTATTCTTTTAATTTTTTTATTACTATCTTTTTTAATTCCAGTTAGTTAACGTACAGTGTTGTATTAGTGTCAGGTGTACAATATAGTGATTCAACAATAAGTATGCAATTTAAAAAGGAAAAAATTTTCAACTCAAATGCTTTTTTGGAAAAAGCAGCAGAACAAAAAAATGACAATATTTTTTAAGTCATCAGAATTATTTATTCACAATCTGGGTAATTCTGATCGCTCCATTAACCCCAAGAGTTCAGCAGAGCATTCAAAAATCACAGAAACCCGAAGGTTTCTGCATAACCAGGTCCCTGCGACTCCTTAGAACATAACTGCAGGAACCAAAAGGGTCCCAGATCCTGCGGCTTCCACCCTCCTCCCCAGGGAGACCAGCATCCCTGCGATCACACTCTGCACCATTGCATTCCTGGATCATTACAGCAGCCGCCCGCTGTCTTCCTGCCCAGTGGAGTGTCTATACATAAATGTTGAGATGAATTAGTCCCCCTGTTCCCAGCCTCCAGCCCTGTCGATTGATTCTTCCCATTCTTCTCTGCCAGATTAGTCTTAGTGGGCAATGGGAAGAGATGGCCAGAGCACGGTTTGGGAACCAGAGAGACCTCGGTGAAAACCCCAGGGCTTCTTGACTTCCTGGCTGTAGGCTTGCTTAAATTAGAAAATACGCCCCGCCACCTGTAAGTATCCTTGCCAAAAAAATGGACTTTGAAATCTGATTGAGCAGGCTGTCAGCACCAGTTCCTAGGACATCAAGGGACAGAGGAACACGTTACACCAAACAAGGGGATGTAGCAGCAAAATTCAGAATGTGGAAGGCTACAGGGACAAAACCTGGTTTCTTCAACAAATGAATTCCAGGAAAATAAAGGAGAAGGCTGGGGACTTTTTCAATTAAAAGGGACTTAAGAGACGTAGCAACCAATTTCAACGTTTAGATCGTACTTGGTTTCCGATTGAAATGAAAGAAATTATTTGTTTTTCATTTATGAGACAATCAAGGAAACGTGAATAATGACTATTTAATGAGAGTAAGGAATTGTTATTAATTTAGGTATGATGATAGTATCGTGGTGGTTTGTTTTTTGTTTTTTTTTTGAAGAGTCCTTATCTTTGAAAGACATACACTGAAATATTTATGAAGTAATATGACAACTGGGGTTTCCTTCAAGATAATTAGCGGCGGGTGGAAAGTGAAGGGTATAGATGAACCAAGATTGGCCATAACTGATAATTGCTGCAGCTGAGTGATAAATACCTAGAGGGTTCATTACACTATTTTTTCTTCTTTTGAAATTTTCTTAATATAAACTTTTTTGAATCCTGCAATTTCTCACATTCTAGATTCTGTTGTTTGCATCCCTCTGTATCAACCAACATGCTCCTCTGTTCTCTGCATGTTCTGTAAACTATTAGAAATGTTTAGAGGCTTGATCACATAGAAGTTCTATTTTTGGTAAGAACATTTCACAGGTGATTTTTATACTCCTATCAGGAGGCACTTAATGTCCGTAATAAAAATATTTTTAAATTGGTTTTCCCAACTAAAGAAGAGAGATGCTTCCTAGACAGGTCATTTTAAGTTAAACTGTTTATTTACATAAGTAACGAACCAACACAGAGCCTGGCACATCATGGGTGCTTCACAAGTGTCACATTTTTTCCTTCAACCTCTCACTAACCTCTCTAATAATTCCCATTATCTACAGGATCCAGTTTTAAGTGCCCTTAAAATGCCAGGTCTTCTAGGATCTATTCCTAGCCTACCTTTCTAGTTTTATCCCCTCGTGTGGCTCAGTTGGTTAAGCACCTGCCTTGGGCTCAGGTCATGATCCCAGGGTCCTGGGATGGAGCCCCATGTCGCCGGGCTCTCGGCTCAGCAGGGAGCCTACTTCTCCCTCTTCCACTCCCCCTGCTTGTGTTCTCTCTCTCTCTCTCTGTCAAATAAATAAAATCTCTAAAAAAATGAACACATGCATTCTTGTGTGCACGCTCGCGTGCGCACACACACACACACTGCATTCCTTAACTCCCACCCTTTGCTTACACCAATCCCCCTACTTGAAATGTCTTCCTTGCCTCCCCCTGCCATCCTCCAAGACTCAGTTCAAGTCCTACCGCCTGCGGGGAAATCGTGCGATCATAAACAGCCTGCGAGGCCTCTCTTAACACTGCCCCGAATTGCTATTCAACGCTTACTTATTAAACTTCTCATGATAAGCGTTCCTTCCTCAATGGCCCCAGGGCATGGGAAGGACACCAGCCTTCCCTGCCTCTTTCACAGCACACAGTCCAGAGCCGCACACACAGTGGCACGAATGTCTGCCAAATGAAGAGAATGAAAGAATGAACCATGGGGCTCCTGGGTGGCTCAGTTGGTTAGGCATCTGTCTTCAGCTCAGGTCATGATCCCAGGGTCCTGGGATTGAGCCCTGTGTGGGGCTCCCTGCTCAGCAGGGAACCTGCTTCTCCCTCTCCCTCTGCCCCTGCTCTTGTGCTCTCTCTCTATGGCTCACTCTATCTCTCAGATAAATACACAAAAATCTTAAAAAAAAAAAAAATGAATGAATGAACCAGAAAATAGCTTCCAACTTGAATAGAAGAGGGCAACCTGCCCAGTCACACTTAAACAGGCACTCAATTTGGGGAAAGGGTGGAATATATGAAGATGCTTTAACTTCATCTGAAAGAGAAAATATCTGCCAAATTTATCATCCTTACTTTGCTTAGCTCACTCTGACTTCCATGTGTACAGAAGTCAAGAAATTTTCCAGGCCCTGATACCACTGTAATCCTGGGCAATATTGGATAAAATCAAATGACAAGCTCAAGTGTCTGAACACACACTCCGTGTCCCCAATTATGACTAGGTGGAGACGGAAAAGGGCAGTTGAAGCACAGATATGGGTGCATGTGAACTCCTGGTATGACCTTGGGCCTACAGTGATTTCAGAAATCAGCTACTCGTTTGCTAGTACTTCAAACCTACCTAAAAATTGTCTCTATAAAAAGGAGTCATGACTGCCTGAGTCATAAGGTGGCAAAGCGATTCTGGAACATTCTGTGTTTGAGGAATAAAAATTCCACCCTCTTCTCTTCTCTCCCAAGACCCCGGAGAGGCCTCCAGGCAGTCAGCTGTCCCCTGACGGACAGTGATGACCTTGAGCCGAACCTGCCATTCCTAAAGCTCTTTGCCATATAAGGATGAAGATGGCTCTGTGAAACGGGAACGTTTGCTTCACCACTGGACTCTAGCTATTCGGTCTTTCAGTACTACTAACAATAGAGCCTTCTAAGCCTCTTATGTGACACTGCTCCTTGGTGCCTGGCATGTAACGTGTGTCTGTCTCACAGTTTACCAAAAGGCTCAAGGGCAGAACCTGAGGCAAGGTCTAGTCCTTCTCCTGAGAAAAATGCACAGGTGCATGCAACATTCTGCGTATCATTTCCTATGTGTTTCTAACATGGAAACAACCGGTTTATTCCCTCCTCACTCCCACCAAACTTACTTCTTATCACTGGGGACTAGTGAAATACTATTTCTTTAAAAAATGAAATGTTCCCAAACCATGCCATGATCCTTCAGAATAGCTATCTTGCTCTTATGCTGTAACAATTCTCCAACATTCCAGGAACTGCTTGAAACAATGGTCAGGGTCAAGTGGCCTTTGTGAGAATGTGGGGCAATCCTGGGTGATTTTTTGATGAAAGCAGTCATCACTTTTACAGGGAGGACAAAAAGACAACACACCACTTGATAGAACATGGTGAGGGGAGGTCTAATAGGTGGTAGGGCTACAAAAGCAAGGCTAGAAATAGAGTGGTATTGGGGCGCCTGGGTGGCACAGTGGTTAAGCATCTGCCTTCGGCTCAGGGCGTGATCCCGGCGTTATGGGATCAAGCCCCACATCAGGCTCCTCCGCTATGAGCCTGCTTCTTCCTCTCCCACTCCCCCTGCTTGTGTTCCCTCTCTCGCTGGCTGTCTCTATCTCCGTCGAATAAATAAATAAAATCTTAAAAAAAAAAAAATCACTCTATAAAAAAAAAAAAGAAATAGAGTGGTATTGATTTGGGGGTGCACCAAGGGGCAGATAAAGGACCTCTCCAGCTCTAGTGTGCTCAGAGCGTGACCCCTTTCGCTCCCCAGTACAGTCCAGGAGAAGTGTTTTGGCAGTCACAGTCAGTTATTAACAGGGTGACAGAAAAGGCGGCACAATTCACAAGTCATTCTCTGTTGTGCCGAATTCCCCATTGTAAAATGGCTACTTGCTTCCTCGAGCACTAAATTCACGAAAGATTCATCCATATCCCCGTAACCATGTTTTCACTGCAGTTCCAAAACAAAATCATCATGTTCCCTATTATCTTAACTGCCCAGAGTTGATAACTTTCCTAATTAGCATTACACATGTTTAAGTCTCTCTAATTACTTAATGATGGTCACCAGGTAATCCATAATAGCAATTACATATCTGAACTGTCATGGACTATTGGACAAATATGTAATGGGGCATTTTAAAGGCATTTAAAATGTAATGCTAATTAGAAAGGTTATCAAATACGATACCGTAATAGGGAACGTGTTGGCATTTTTGTGGTAAAAAACAAGAAACTAGTGTTTATTAGTACTTAGGTTTTATGAATGTAAATAAGAATAAAATCAAAGCAAATGGAGAATTATCTGGAGCCAGATACAGAGATTTAATGCAAGATTCTCCTTGTTTTATTTGCCCATTTATTAGAAAAGCATCAATTAATCACCTACTGCATTTCCCTACGTATGCAAAGCTAATGCCAAAAAATGAAGAAGAATATGTCGCTTGCTCATGCCCTTGGAAAGTCTGAAATCTAGTTGGAGAGACAGACCATAGAAAAATGAAATTACCAGAGTTCAATTAAACAATTATAATATTACCATCATAAAAAAGAAAAGAGAAGAAAACAATTCTGGGGTGCCTGACTAGCTCAGATGGTAGAGCAGAGGTCTCTTAGTCTCAGGATCATGAGTTCAAGCCCCATGTTGGGCATGGAGCCTACTTAAAAATTTTTTAAATGGGCGGTGCCTGGGTAGCTCAGTCGGTTGAATGTCTGACTCTTGGTTTTGGCTCAGGTCCTGATCTCACGGGTGATGAGATCGAGCCCCCCCACCAAAGAAAACAAATAAATAAACCTTTAAGAAAATTTTTTTTAATTCCAACTATATACAAAGCCTTGACGAAAACATGACAAAGACTCTTGCATGAGACAAATTTCAAGAAAATTCTTAAAAGGGGCAGGAGGTAGAGGTAGATGTGTGCTGACAGAACACCACAGAGAGAGTGTTCTAGATCGAGATCATTAAGACTGCAACATAAAAACTCAAGAAAAGACACCGGGCTTAGCAATCAGAAAACTTGGGTTGAAATCTTGGTTCTGCTTCTCACCAGCATTTTGACCTTAAACGAGACAACCCGCATAACTCTTAGTTTTTACACCAGTGAAATGAGGGTGATAAAACCTATCTCATGGGTTCGCTGTAAAGATTAAATTAGGGAGCACGTGTGAAAGTATGGTGTTCAACAAGGTGTCTGACACAGAAGGCATGTAGACGCTCTTTAAACGAATGAAAACAAAGTTGTAACCAGAAGTCAAAGCAGAGAGTGTGTTTGGGGAGCAAAAAGTCTATGAGGTCGGACAAGTAGAGTTGGTTCATCTGGAAGCATGCCCCGAATACAAAAAATGTGGTCATTAGGTTTGTTCAAAGCAACTATCAGGACCTACTGTCAGCTCTTGAATGGGGGTGTGGGACGGTGACCTTGATATTGTCCCGACAATTATGGGAAGATTGGAAGGAGAAAGGATCAACTGTAGGTCGGAAACTAAAGGCTGTTGGAGCATTTAGACATGGGGAGAAAACACACGCAAATGTAGCTACCCATCGAAAGAGAGACAGAAAGAAAAGGAAGAGATCAGAGTTGAACATGAAGTAATCTGCAGAAAGTTGGTACTTAGCACTATCACCATGGTCCAGATCACTATATACCCTATACATATCCCTATATACACCTATACTCTACAACACCCTCTGCGTTAGTTAGAAATGTTTTCAGCTGCAGGTAGCAATTTAGCTGACTACAAGGGGGCTTAAAAAATAAAGGCTTTTAGTTGTTTCCAAATCAAAAAGTCTGGACAAGGTGGCTCTAGGGTTTTTTCAGTGGTTCCATGTCTGTGTCTCTGTAACTTTCTTGGCCTTTCCCTCATGGTCCCAAAATGGCTGCAAAATAACTCCAGATATCATTAGATCAAAGGCAGAAAGCAAGGGCACATGGCAATGGGGGGAATGCCGCACCAGCCAAGCCTCATATCTGTTCCTTTTATCAAGAAACACAGTATCTTCTCCAGAAGGCTTCCAGCCGACTTGCTTTTATGACACAAAGCTTAGATCTGGGTCACATGGCCACCTCCAGCTGCAAGGGAAATTGGGAAAGTAAAAACGAGGCTTTCAGACAGTATGGTGAAAGGAGCAAAGAGATGAGAAGTAACTTTTATGTAGTCGATCAACAGTATCCGCCATGCCTTCCTAACTAGTTCCTTGCTTCCAGACCTGTTCCCCTGTAGTCCAATTCTCTACACATCAGCCAAAGTGATCTTTTAAAATTTTAACTCTGATTTTATTATTCCCCTACTTAACACTATTCAAAGATTTCCTATTTACTTAGATTAAGTCTGGACTCCTGACCTAGGCTACAATGCCCTGCACTATCTGCGTCCTGCCTATGCCTCTAACTGTACTTCTCATGGCCCCTCTTCTCCTAACTCACTATTTCATGGTCACCATGACTATTAGTTCCTCCTCAGGGACTCTGCACCTGTTCCCGGTTTGGAGATGAATCCCCCTCCCATATCCCACCCAGCAGCTCCTTCTCATGCCGCTCTCTCCTCAGAGAAGCGTTCTCAGGCTACATTATTTCAAGCAGGTCTCGTGGACTCAAGCCCCATTGCTCTCTTTCACCAAACCTTGTTTATTTCCTTAACGGTACTTATCACAACCTGTAATTTCACTTATTTTGCCTGTTTTCTTATTGTCTACCTGCCCTTTAAAAGGTGAGCTCTGTGAAAGTGGATACCACCTTCTTGTTCAGCCTTTCATGACCACTTCTTAGCACAGCGCCTGGCACATACTAGGTGCTCAATAAATATTTGCTGACTAAATGGATGAGTGAGGACATCGTCGAGAACTGGGTCTTAAACAACGAGAGGAGAAAGAAGAACCAGTGAAGGAGAGAGAAAGCATGATCAGAGAGTTAAGAGAAAAATCAAAAGAGTGTGTATCGTGTAGGCCAGAAGAGCTTGGGGTTGGGGGGAGGGAGGATTCATCAAATTCAGAGGCCGTAAAAACAGCAAAGAGAGAAAGAGGAAAAAATAACAGTGAATTCAAGTAGGAGGGGGCCCGTGGTAACTTGGGTTTCGAGGTTATATAAGGATCACATTTTCTACCTCTTCCCTTAAGAGTTTCAGAATGAAAGAGAGGACACTGTGGCCCTGAAAGCAAGTGGTTTGTTTTCTTTCTTGGCTCCAAGGACACTATATGGTATCTTTTTTATGCTTCAGTTCTCCAGTGATGAAGCAGCAAGAGAACTATCTTAAATCTTCCTCCCTACCTTGTTGGGACACCTCAAATAATTAAAGCACTGGATGCTACAAGACAAAATAGATTAATACTAACTAATTATTAATAGATTAATAATAATCCAGGAGACAGATGTGTTTTTGGAAAAGGACCCGAAACAAGCATGTTCATTCTTCTCCACTGGAATAACCACTGACTCCATATCGTTCACCAATCTTTACCACACCTTAAGTCCACTCTGCCTTGTATTACTTTCATACACAATTACCAGGAGCAGGCCGGCAGAAAAGCCACACAAACTAGTTTTGAGCAAGGAGATTTTGAGAGTAATAGCCCCGTAAACTTCTATCTTTTTCACTTAACTGCCTTATGATATGGTTCAAGTCATTACTAGAGAGAACAAAGACAATTCTGACTCACAGCCTATGAATCATATCATACCAAGAATGGAACTTGGTAACATTTAGCAAAGAATACCTGAAGGCAATCAGAAACTTCCTGGTAGAGTCTTTTCAGAGTCATTTCCATAGCACCCATCCATGTGACTCTTTCCATTATGTGTCCATGAGCTTTAAAGTATTATCCTACATGCTCTTAGAAATATCAGTAGAAATCAAGGCCTTGCTTTCTGTATATGTGCTGCCAAAGTGAACACATAAGTAAATGTCTTACCTTCTGATCCTCTTCAGAGCAGGATTTACTCGGACATCACCAAATTTTTTTCTCGTGAATAGCCCAGTAGAGAGGGGGAGAAAGTGGATCAGAAGTGAGACGGCCAAGATTTTATGTACGCTGCAACCATGAGAAAAACCTAGGAACCCTCTCTGGGTCTCAATAAAAGTATGGGTCTATCTAGATGGTCTCTTATTTAATTCCATCTAAAAATTAATAAGAGCACTTAAGGAGATTGGATTGTAGCAAGAAATGATTTGCTGGAAATAAAACTGTTTGTTTTTTTAATTTAAAAAACTTGGTAGATGAACTCAAGAAGAGGATGGTCAGTCACTGTGGGGGGTGTGAATTAGAGGCAAAAAAAAGAAATAATCTCAAGGAATAGAACAAAAATTCAAGAGGCAGAAAATATGCGGGAAAAGGCTGAGAGTCTTAGGGGATATCTATTATGTGAACAGTAGAAGTTCTAAAGAGAGACAGACAAAGTCATGAGGATGAACACATGGAAGAAATGCTTCTTTGTCTGCAGCTTAAAAAGACATATCAAGTTTCTAGCAAGTTCGGTGATAGAGGACATACCTCTAGGAATGTCATTGTAAAATTCCTGAACTCTGAGTATAAAAAGAGAAGCTTCTAGACAGAATGAGTGACTCAAAAAAGAGCTTTACTGACACTGATTTTCTTCTCCGGACGGGAAGCTGAACTAACATCACAGGTGTTTGGGAAAAGGGAAGCTGCAACCTACGAATGCTAAAGTCTTTCTAGATATCACTCACCTATAGAGGTGAAAGGAAGATATTTGCATATATAAAAGGACACAAAGACTGTATCACCCATGCATCTCATCTGAAGAAACATAGTAGAAGTAAAATTACTAACCATCTCAGCCTAACCTAGAGATAAGAGCAGAAGAGAAGTGGGGAGAGAAGTACCAAGTACAGGATTTCAAAGATCTCATCTAGGAGAGGAAGGAGACAGAGAAAGGGGGATACACAAGTACTCCAAAGGTCTAATCTTTGGGACTGGAGGATATCAAGAGGAAACATAACATCTTTTCAAGGAACAGAGTAGACCTCTTGCTTCAAGTAATGGTAGAGATACTTGTGTGTGATTACGAATGCTAAGAAAGGACAGAAACCAGTAAAAAAGTCAATCAAATGTGGTGCCACCTTATTCACACATGAAGAAAGGCAAGTTTAAATCATTTTTTAAATGCCATGTTCACCTATAAGATTGGCAAAACATGAAAAGTGTGATATATCCAGGCTGGCTATCAGGGACAGTGGGGGTGAAGAGGGAGGTACCCTTATATACCTCTGATGGGAGTATAAAAAATGTCATCATTTTGAAGAGTAATTCCACATTACCTAGCAAATGTAAACTGAACATACTCCGTACCAAATCACCCCATTTGTATTTTTAAAGGCCGATACATGAAAGATATGTTATTTTAAAGTTATGAGTATACTAAGAAACTCTTAACTATGGTTATGGGGGGAGGTCAGAGCTTGAGAAGGGAACTTGTACTTTTCACTTTCTGCACAGATTTTCTTAAATATATAAAACTAGTTCATCAAAAGTGTACAGGCCCTCTACCTACAGATTCCATTTCTAGAAAGTTACTCAGCCATCCAACACTATACCTGCACATGTGTGCATAGATACTGGTATAATGAGCATTCTTACACATGGGTTTGCAATGAAAAGAAGAAAAAAAATACTAGCGATGACCAAAGTGTCCACCAATAGGGAGTTGGTTAGTAAATATGGGTACATTCTTACAATGGTGTGGAATGCAACCATCAAAAAGAATGAAAGTGGGGGCGCCTGGGTGGCACAGCGGTTAAGCGCCTGCCTTCAGCTCAGGGCGTGATCCTGGCGTTATGGGATCGAGCCCCATATCAGGCTCTTCCGCTATGAGCCTGCTTCTTCCTCTCCCACTCCCCCTGCTTGTGTTCCCTCTCTCGCTGGCTGTCTCTATCTCTGTCGAATAAATAAATAAATAAATAAATAAATAAATAAATAAATCTTAAAAAAAAAAAAAAGAATGAAAGTGATCTAAATCTGTATGTACAGATGTAGAAAGATGAAGTTGAAGACATTGTTTGCTAAACAAAGCGAATTGCTGAACAGTATTACAATCATATTTTTAGACAGAGTTTTTTCAAGGACGTGTGTACGTATGACGGTAAACATTTATGGCAGGAAATTTTACCCTCGTTTTCCTCTGGGTGGTAGAAATGAAGACAGAGAACTAAGGAGATAGACTTCTGTTTTTCCCCATATATGCTTCTGAATTTTATATAGTCTTAATTTTTTTTCCATGAGCCTATTCCTTTTATAATTTAAAATATCAGTTAACTTTGTCAAAGGGCAATAAATGATATGTGTATCAGTATATGATACTCAGACGCACACATATGTGAGAGTGTGCCCAGTACTGCACTGAAAATGCCACATGGTATGAAACATCAGAACGCTGATTACAAAAATACCGTATTACCACGTGGCGTCTTTGTTAAATAATTTGCACTTAATTGTCAGGCATTTTTCTCTTGGCATTTGGGCATCCCTTTCACACCTTCTGTAACTAATTACTCAACACTAATTGTTTCTCTCAGAAATGTGTTGCCCCATTGGGAAGCCCAATTGCGGGGCACATCTACCATCTTGGATGAAATCCCTGTCTTCTGAAATCTTCACTATTCTGCACAGCATTTGAGAAACATTTAAGCCGTAATATCTAGAAATGAGAAAATCGATGTAATGTGCTGTGTGTGGAGTACAGCATCTTGAAAATCTATTGCTCAACAGCTGCCTCATCAATCGTATTGATGTAAATCAAACCCTCTAATAATAAGGATAATTACAAAAATCTCACTGGGTCTGTTATAAGCACCTTTTTATTTCAAAAGGTGAATGTCTGTTAATAATGCAACCTTATCTGCATATTCAAGAATGCTATTTCTGAACAGGTTTCTCATATAAAATCTTTGTCACGTTTCTCTTTTGCAGTCTATGAGATTCCACACATCTTGCTCATGTCTTTCTCCAATGGGACACTTATCTTCAGTGATGACAGATAAATGTCATTGACACGAGAGGAAAATGTTTTAAGCACAAAAGTGGAAGGGTCCTTTAATGGCATAATAAGCTCAATGCTCAGCATAGAGATAAATCTTTAGAAAATTAGGTTCTTTCGTCTAGTTAGTTTCTAGAGGTCTTTTTAGGATATCATAAATAAAGAGCAAGAAAATAAACTTTCGGGGCGCCTGGGTGGCACAGCGGTTAAAGCGTCTGCCTTCGGCTCAGGGCGTGATCCCAGCATTCTGGGTTCGAGCCCCACATCAGGCTCCTCCGCTATGAGCCTGCTTCTTCCTCTCCCACTCCCCCTGCTTGTGTTCCCCCTCTCGCTGGCTGTCTCTATCTCTATCAAATAAATAAATAAAATCTTAAAAAAAAAAAAAGATTGTTTTAAGAAAAAAAAAAGAAAATAAACTTTCTTCTTTCTTTTCACGTGCTCACTCGCTTCTTAGCCTCCTGAGCGAGGAGATAACAATCCGACCAAATCCAGCATCCAGTTTATTTGTTATTATTGGACACCACCAAGTGCCTACAGAAATCAACGAACCATTCAAAAATGTTTCCAAATATTTGGAAACCGCTCTCCAAAATACAGTCCAAGATGGTCTGTAATAAGCCATGATTCAGAGGCAAGCTTGCTGGACTGCAGTCACATGACCTGGGTGCAAACTCCAGGCTTCTCATTTCCTGCTGCTGGGAGGTTGAGAAAAACCACAGGGATTCTTTTTGAGCATCGCTTTCCTAGTTTGTCAAAAAGAAATGATAATTAGGCCTATTTTCCATCAAAACATTCAGTAACTACGTGTTGGCTCCACAAAAGCAAGATTATGTGGGAAAACAGATGAAGTAACGAACTTGTAAGCACATAAAGTATACAAATATTAGGGGCTTGTGCCATTACCGCCAACAGAGGTAACCGAGTATAGCAATTAGGTTTTCCAGCCCCAGCACCAAACTGCCTGAATTCCAATGCTGCCTTCACCTCTAACGTAAACTCCCCAAGCTTCACCTGTTAAAATGGAGAAAATAACCTTTCTTATTTCATAAGCTATGGGGAGGATTAAGTGGAATCATGCATGCAAGCATTTAGAACAGTATCTAGCCCACGGTAAGTACTCAGTACATGTTTGCTATTTTTAGTAATGACATTAAGTCGGCTTTGAAGAGTGATATTGAGGACTAGCTCTAATCCCAGCACCAGGTCAGACCTTCTTCCCTTGTGGGATCTGGTATTGCTGATTGTCTACATGTGCTATGTTTTGTCACCTTGAGCAATGACCCTTCTAGGTTCCTCCCGACGTATACATCCAACAGAATCATGGAAATTAAAACACTGTAGTTACCCAAAAGCTTTCAACTGCACGTGCTATAGGAGACATTCTGAACTAACCCTTCACAAGGACAGTCAAATTCAATGCAAACAGAAAAATGAAAATGCTGAGCCCTGGCATGGTCCCAGTAATATACCAACATCACCCACATCTCTAGGAAAAGTGCTTTTCTAGAGTAGTGGAAAAAATGTAGTACAAATTTATTGTGGTTTTTAAGATGTTTGGAGTCATGGATTCTTTTGAGTGTCTGATAGAAAGCATGCTCTCTCCCCAGGAAAAAAATGCATATGTCCCTACGTGCAAACAATTTCACATATAATTTCAGGGAGATAGGTGTTCCCTGAGGTCTACCCATAATTAACCTCAGCTTAAAATGTATTTATGCAAGTGCCAAAGGTATATATATATATTTTTTAAAGATTTTATTTATTTATTTGAGAGAGCACAAGCACAGGGAGCAGCAGGCAGAGGGAGAGGGAGAAGTAGACTC
The DNA here is from genome assembly GCF_024610735.1 of Ursus americanus. Lineage (NCBI taxonomy): Eukaryota > Metazoa > Chordata > Mammalia > Carnivora > Ursidae > Ursus > Ursus americanus. The sequence continues at coordinate 47,510,456 of NC_142129.1, forward strand.
CCCGCTGAGCAGGGAGCCTGATGCAGGGTTCGATCCCAGGACCCTGGGATCATGACCTGAGCCAAAGGCAGACGCTTAACCGACTGAGACACCCAGGCACCCCAAAGATATATTTCACTGTACAACACAGAACAGATTCAGTTTGTAACCTAAATTTGAACTGGATTCAAAGGTAAAAATTCTTACTTGATGTTTAGAAATACGTAGGTGAGTTTGTTGATACGGGTAGGGTGAAATTCAAGAGACACTTCAAGGAAGTGTGGGAAGAGTTCAACCCTCATTTCTTTTTTTAAGATTTTTTTTTTTAAAGATTGTATTTATTTATGTGACAGAGAGACAGCCAGCGAGAGAGGGAACACAGCAGGGGAGTGGGAAAGGAAGAAGCAGGCTCACAGCGGAGGAGCCCGATGTGGGACTCGATCCCGGAATGCTGGGATCGCGCCCTGAGCTGAAGGCAGATGCCTAACGACTGCGCTACCCAGGCGCCCCAAGATTTTTTTTTAAGATTTTATTTATTTGAGAGCTAGAGAGCAAGTGAGAGAGAGAGCACGAGCAGGGTGATGGGCAGAGGGAAGCAGACTCCCCACTGAGCAGGTAACCCAATGTGAGGCTCGATCCCAGGACTCCAGGATCATGACCTGGGCCAAAGGCAGACGTTCAACGGACTGAGCCGCCCAGGTGCCCCTTAAGATTTTATTTTTAAGTAATCTCTGCACCCAACATGGGGCTCAAACTTAAAGCCCCGAGATCAAAATCACATGCTTCACCAACTAAGCCAGAGAGGTGCCCCCACACTCATTTTCATTCAGTAGGGGATAACTTCTGAAGAGGCAGGATCTGGGTCCATGAGGAAGGAGGATTCCTGATAATCAGTATTCATGGAGATGGTGACCATAACAATGGAGTCTTGTCTGCCCATTTTCAACACCAGTTCTGAACCAGTCAACACTGGGAAAGTGTGAATGGGCAGGGAAAGAACATAGAACTCCACCCTGCCTGAGATTCCCAAGGGCCCAGGGTTCAGCTGGGCTGTGAGTCATAGCCAGTCAGAAAGCCAAGAAGAAGGTCAAGTTGGCCTTTAAAAACAGAGCACATCAGAACATGCATTTACCCACAGTATTCACCGCCCCATGACAGGGCCAGTGCCGGCAAGGACTGGTCCGGGTGAAAGATCGGTCTATAAATCAGCTGCTGGGGTGAAAGACAGACATAAAAAATGTGAATAAAGCAAAAACTGAAATAAAGGGAGGTCCTATTTGTCTAGACTTTCATAACAAAGTACTTTCCTTGATTAAAGTATGTCATTGATTACTTGGTCCTCACTACTACCCTTCTAGATAGCAATAGAAGGCATGGCAACTCTCAGCCTTCTCTATGAAGTGTCCCTGCCTGTGGAGGGGCTGAACTTTGATCATGAAGATCTTAGAAAGCAGTTTAAAACAGTCCACCAGAGCCACGAAATTTATTTGTAGTTCTTGCGTTCTTACAGATTGCTCTTAAAAATCACGCAAATTTCACATTCTAGCCAGTTTTCATATGTTTGTTCATTCAAAATTACTACTCCTATATTTTTTAACAAAATGAATGTTTGAACATTTCTGCTTATTTGAGAAGTAAAGAATCAGGCATTAAATTTTCTCCACTTTACAAATGAGAGCCATACAGCTATTTGGTGGAAGAGCTGAAATTAAACATGCAATTCATTCCAAGTTGGCAGTGTTCTTTCTACATGTGGCAAATGAGGAGAAGGCAGAGGGATGGGGAAAGTAAAGGAATTCTTGGTAGAAAGTCTATAGTCCAAAAGTGGAATGGTCGATGAAGGATTTGTCGAAAGCTTTTAAAGGACTAGATAATGAAGTTGTCAGCCGAGTACATGAGAGTTCCAAAACTCTCAGCATCTCAATTTCCTTATATATAAATTGGAACCAATTAACACAGACCTCCTAGGGTTGTTGCTAGGGTTAAATGAGGAAATCTATGGAAATTCCTCAGCCCCATGCCTGACCCATGATAGGACTTCATTAAATGATAGTCTTGGTTATCCTCGGTCAAGTGGACATCTTCACCTGTACATGTCTTAAGCACCTTAAATTGAACATTTCCCAAACCAAATTTATCACTCTTTTCCTCCTCCTTACCCTTTCTCTAACCTCCAAGAGAAATTGTTCCCCTTCCTATATAGTCTCATAGTCTCGGTTGTGGTTAATGACTTCACCATCTACCCAGTTAGAGCCTCAGAGTCACGTTGGGGATGCCTCCTTGGCTCAGACAGTGGAGCATGAGATTCTTGATCTCTGGGTTGTGGGCTCAAGTTCCATGTTGGATGTAGAGATTACTTAAAAATAAAAATCTTTATTATATATATAATATAAAATATATATATATAAATCTATTATAAGTATATTACATATATATATACAATAAAGTCTTTAAAAACAAAAACAAACAAAAAGCCACGTTCATCCTGAACACCACCTTTTTGTCACCCACCACACCCACACTATTAAAAAATTCTGAACGTTCTATCTCCTAAATATATCTGTAATCTATTCCCTCAGCCCTTTTGCTACTGTCTTTCTCACCTCCTGGACAACTATGATAATTCCCAACTGATTTCTGTCTATCCTATACCCTGCTGACAGTGAATGTTCTAAAATACAATCTGATGCTCCCACTACAAGATTAAAAGCATAGAAAAATCTCAAGTTATCTTCTACAAAAGGGCAAAGACTCCTCACAATCTAGACCCAATGTACCTTTCCAACTTCTCAACTTCTCCTGCATCCACACGCACACACTCACACTCACATGCACACACACACACACACACCTTAGGAAGCGGCCTCACAGACCTTTTCAGCATTTCTCCTAATACCTATAATCCCCTTCTTCTCTATATTACTGGGAAATGCCTATTTATCCTTCAAACCCAGACAAAAAATGCCAACTCTTTGAGAAGTTTTCCCAACTCTTAAACACTTCTCTCACCAAAATCATCTCCTATCTGGTCTCACCACATTTACTTCTTTTTTTTTTTTTAAAGATTTTATTTATTTATTTGAGAGAGAGCGAGAGCGCACGCAAGTGCATATGCACACAAATGAGGGGAGGGCATAGGAAGAGGGAGAAGCAGATTCCCCACCGAGCACCAGGCCAGACAGGGAGCCAGATTCCAGGACCCAGAGACCATGACCTGAGCCAAAGTCAGAGGCTCAATCTACTGAGACACACAGGTGCCCCTCACCACATTTACTTCTAACCTATTCTAATCTGTTCTCCGTATTTTAGCCAGAGTATTCTCTTCAAATGCAAATCCATCCCATGTCAGCCTCTCTCCCCTTTGTATTTTTTTAAAAAGATTTTATTATTTTATTTCACACACACACACACACAGAGCACAAGTAGGGGGAGCAGCAGGCAGAGGGCTCTCTCCCCTTTTTAAACAGCTTCCCATTACTAAGTCCCACATCCCTAGCTAGATCTACACCACCCACTTCCATGGACACATTCTATGTCTCTTTCCCATTAATTCTCTGTGATCCAACCCCACTGGTCTTCTTTCAGTTCCTCAAACACATCAATCTCACTCATACAGCAAGGTGTTTGAATATGTGTCTCCTTCTCCATTGCTGGTTAAAGCTTACTCATCCTTCAGAACTCACCTCAAACATGACTTTCTGGGAAGCCTTCTTAGACCCTCTGCCGTAGGCCAGATCATTGTATTCCCACCACCTATTTAGTAGATATTTGTTGAAATTCCTCTTCTCCACATCCCTAACCCTTACTCATACTTTGGCAATTATCGCACTGAAATAGAAGTATTTATACTAGACCGTGTACTCTTGAAGGATCTGGAAAATAGTGTCTCTCTCTGTCTTTTTTCCTTTCTTCTTTCTCCCTCCTTTTCCTCCTAATCTTCAGTGTCCCCTCACATATCCTTGTGCTTGCTGGCTCATGGTTGACAATGTCAAAATATCAAAACGTTTGTCAAAAGAATAGACGCTAACAACAATATAGTTTACAGATAACATGGAGAAAGTCCAGGTCATCATTATTTGTTCTAAACAGGAATGATTTTTACAAACTTTTCCATGGACCAGGGCTCTCTAAAATAGTGTGGAACCTGCCATCATATACTTTATTTCTGTCTCTGCTCTTGCTGCTTGGCTCCAGACACTGGCACAGTCATAAGAAGTATATGGCAAAGCAGGATAAGTAGAAATCCAGCCTTCTGGTTAGACGACTAAAAAGGTGAGCTTCAGGGAACCAGAAAGTTCCAGACAGATTGCAGAGAGAGTGGAGCTTGGGAAAGTGATACCATAAAGCTTTTTAGAACTCCTGGGCTCATCTCTACCCTGTGTCTGAGTGGATCTGATCCTAAACAGCTTATGAAAAACTTTGAGAACTGAACTAAGTAGATAGACCACTGCCCAGGTGCCAGACTGGCCACTGGGTGGCACACATGTGAGACAGACTAAATAGCCCTACAAAGGCTCTGAGAATGGTACTGACATTAAAACCACAACCTACGTAAGACTAGTCAGAACTTGGGACCTAAGTACAACAGCACTGATTGACTGATACTAAAAAAAAAAAAAAAAAAGTCCAAGATACAATCCAAAAATTACTTAAAGTCTGAAAAACTAGGAAAATCTCAACTCACATAAGAAAAGGTAATACCAATCCCAAGGTTAAACAGATGTTGGAATTACTGAAAAAGACTTAAAGTAACTCTGATACAGATGCTCAAAGAAATAAGGGTAAACACGTTGAGCCAAAAGTAAGATAGAAAATCTCAGCAAGAACATAGAAAATATAAAGATGAACCAAATGGAAATTTTAGAAGTTAAAAATACAATAATCAAAATTTAAAACTCACAACAAGAACTTGATAGCAGAAGAAAGTCAGTGAACTGAAGAATAGATCAAGAAATACTCAATATAAACAACAGAAAGAAAAAAGAGTGGAAGAAGTTAACAGAGCTTTAGGAGCTTGTGGAACAATACTAAAAGGTCTAACATTCATATCATCAGAGCCCCAGAAGGAGAGGAAAAAGAGTACAGTGAAGAAAAAATATTTGAAAAAATAATGGCTGAAAATGTCCCAAATATAGTGAAAGACATAAACCTACAGATTCAAGAAGTACAGTAAACCCCAAATAGGATAAAATCAAAGAAACCCACACTCATATGCAACATAATCAAACTACAGAAAACTAAAGACAAAGAAAATATCTTGAAAATAGGCAGAGAAAAATGGCACACTACCTACAGGGGAATAATAATTCAAATGACTGCAGATTTCTCATCAGAAACTATGAAGGCAAGACACAAGTGGAACATTTTTTTTAAAGTGCTGGGAAAAAAGAATCATCAATCAAGAATTCTATATCCAGGGGCGCCTTGGTGGCTCAGTCGGTTAAGCATTCAACTCTTGGTTTCAACTCAAGTCATGATCTCAGGGTTGTGAGATTGAGCCCCGAGTCTGGCTCCATGCTCAGCACAGAGTCTGCTTGAGATTCTCTCTCTCTCTCCCTCCCTCTTCCTCTGCCCCTCCCCCCACTCATGCACTCTCTCTCTCTCCCTCTCTAAAATAAAAATATATATATATATATATATATTTTTTTTAAAGAATGCTATATCCAGCAAAAATATCCTTCAGGAATGAAGGTAAAATGCATTCTAAGATGAAACAAAATTAGGAGAATTTGTTGCTGATAGACCAGCTAGAATTGCTCAAGTAAATTATTCACACATAAGGGAAATGATACTAAAAGGAAATTCAGAACATCACAAATGAAGAAAAAGCAATGGAAATTTTGATTATCTGGGTAACCATAATAGATAAGTCTTTTCTTGAGTTTTTTACAATATGTTTGCTGACTGAAAGCAAAAATTATAAGTTATAAATGTAACTTCTATTTAAACATAAATACAAATTATAAATATTATATAAGTATTTATGATGAGTTTTTCAATTTACATAGGTGTAATACATAAAACAAATAAATAAAACCTAAAGGGGAGAAACTATCTGGTAAAATTGCTACATTCTCCTTAAGGTGATAAAATATACATAAAATGTAAAAGTTGATTGTGAAGAATCGTGTGTGTTGTAATCACTAGAGCAACGGCTAAAATAACTATACAAAGAGGTATAGTGATATAGTAAAAAACAAACTAGATAAATTAAAATGCAGTATGAAAAAAATTTCCAATAACCCAAAAGAAAGCGGGAATGGGGAAACGAAGGAGTGAAAAGAAGAGCAAAAAAACAGAAAATACATAAAACATGGTAAACATAAATCCAAGTATATCAATGATAACATTAAATATAAATTTCTAAGCATGCCAGTTAAAAGATTATCAAAATAGATTTTTTAAAAATATTACCAAACTATGCACAACAATATATAAGAAACTCACTTTAAATATAATGATATAAGTAAATTGAAAGTAAAAAGAAACAAAACAAAAACACTAACCAAGAGAAAGCTGGACTGGCAATATTAATATCATAAAACATAGATTTCAGAGCAGAGAAAATTACCAGGGAGAAACAAGGACATTATATAATGACAAGAGTCAATTCACTAGAAAACATAATTCCAAGTTTATATACACTTAACAAAGCTTCAAAATAGATGAAGCAAAAACTGACAGAATTGACAGGAGAAACCTGGAGAACAGATCAGTGGTTGCCAGTGGGAGTTAGTGTGACTACAAAGGGATAGCTAAGGAAGTTTCAGGGGGTGATGGGTTTTTTCCGATTGATGGTGATTACATGAATCTATACATGTGTGAATATTCATAAAACTATATGCAAAAAAATTAACTTTACTGATTTAATTAACATATTAAAATGTTTAAGGCAATTATTTAAAAAGAAAAGTATAGAGATGATTCAAAAACAAGATCCAAAGGCCTAGACTCAAGTCCTGCCATAAAGGATATTAAAACTTTGTCCTTTATAAATCCCAATTACTTATCACTGAAATTTCTTTTCCCTAACCACCCCGCTCCCACCCCTGCTCCATTCCTACATCAGTATTGGGTTCATGAGGTTCCCTTCTCTTGGAAGACATTTTTCCCTCCATTCTGGTATTTCAGCCTGTTCAAATTCTACATCCTTCAATCCCCAATTATAAAACTACCTTGTTCTTGATGACTTGCTAACTCATTCCCTGCCCTCATTAGCTGAAGTTAAATTCCTCTTTTCTTGCAAATAGCCAAATTTATTCCATCTGGACCTCTTGTACAGCACTCGCCAGTTTCTCCCTGCTATCGTGCTTCTCTAGACTGCCTTATTGCCTCTACCAGGCTATGGTCAAAAACTAGCAAAGGTCTGAGACTTTCTCCTGCTCACAAACTAACCAGTTAGCCTGCTACTGCTTCACAAACGCTGGCAGAAGACATGAGACTCCTGGGTCAGAGATCAAGGACTTTATTACTCAAGGTATAGCAGGCAGCATCAGGTTCCCAGGTTGTCCGAGTCCCATGGAGGCCATGCAGAGTGGCTCAGGAGGATGCTGTGCACACAGTGGGTCTGTGTCACAGCTGAGGTTCCCTGAGCTTAGGAAACCCCCAATCTTATAAGACGACTGCTAGCAAACCTGCCCTGGAGAGAGATTTTGCCCCAGAGAGAGATATTATCCGTATTATCCTGCCCTCTGCCAAGGAATAAGGTATTATCTCTATCCTCCCAGACTGTTTACCAAACAAACAGCTTTCAAAATATAGTCCAGGACAAATGCTGATACAGGTTTACAGAAACTCCATGAAGACTCACCCCCCCAACAGCTGTCATCTCCTTGAAGATCTATCTCTGATTTCCTTTTGAGTCACCTATGCATCAACCCACAAAATACTTTTGGGGTAGGAGATGGTCAGTATTCATTAATTCTTTAATCAGACGCTTGTCACAGAAATTTTAAGTTGGGGTGGAATAAAGAAGAATGTGAAGTCTTGAGTGGAAGAGGACAGACAGTCCAAAAATAACTTTGAGTTTATGAGCCTAAATGACACTGTGTGTGGGGAGGGGGGTGGAGGGTAGGATAACTGGGTGATGGACATTAAGGAGGGCATGTAATGTAAAGAGCACTCGTTGTTATAGAAGACCGATGAATCACTGAACTCTACCTCTGAAACGAATAGTACGCTGTATGTAAATTAATTGAATTTAAATAAAAATAATAAATAAATAAATAAATAACACCATGTGTATAAATGAAACATTGAGACTAATGTCAGGACACAGCATCTACTATATTCAGTCTAATTTTTCTCAAAAGATAAAGGGAATCGGGGCACCTGGCTGGCTCAGTCAGAAGAGTGCGCGACTCTTGATCTCAGAGTTAGGAGTTGGAGCCCCACAGTGGGTGTAGAGATTACCGAAAAATAAACATAAAATAAAACTTAACAAAAACGATAAAGGGAACCATTGGACACTGGAAAGATGCTCATCAAAATAGCCAAGAAATGGATGCACCCCAAATTGTCCACAGATAAAAAAATATATGGTATATATATATATATATATATATATATATATATATATATACACACACACACACAGTGGAATATTATTCCACCTTAAAAGAGAAGGAAATCCTGTCACATGTGGCAACATGGACGAACCTAGAGGACATTACACTGAGTAAAAGAAGCCAGTCACAAAAACCCAAATACCATGTGTTCCACTTACATGAGATACCGAGAGTAGTCAAATCATGGAAACAAAGTAGAATGGTGGTTGCCAGAGGCTGTGGGGAGCGGGAAGTGGGAAACTGTTGTTCCACGGATATGGAGTTTCCGTTTTGCAAGATGAAAACAGTTCTAGAGATCTGTTATACAACAATGTGGATATAGTTAACACTCCTGAACTATACGCTTAAAAGCAGTTAAGAGGATAAATTTTATATTAGCTGATTTTTTCACCGCAATTAAAAAAAATGTTTTTTTAAGATTTTATTTATTTGACAGAGAGAGAGACAGCCAACCAGAGAAGGAACACAAGCAGGGGAAGTGGGAGAGGAAGAAGCAGGCTCCCAGTGGAGGAGCCTGATGTGGGGCTCGATCCCAGGACTCTGGGATCACTCCCTGGGCCAAAGGCAGACGTTTAATGACTGAGCCACCCAGGCGCCCCTCACCACAATTAAAATTAAAAAACAAGCCAACAAACAGATTTCTAGGCTCCACCCAGGATCTGGATGAAAATCTTTGGAGGTTAGTCTTAGCATCTGCATTTTAACAAGCTCCCCAAGTGGTTTGGAAACACATTCAAGTTTGAGAAGTTCTGCTTCGGAACATATTTCCAAGTATCTCAGCAAACTACTACATTCTTTGTCATCTGTGCCCTCTCCCACCCCTCACCATCCACAAGGGCAGGTGACATGCTACACACAAGCATCTATCTGATTTTCACAGAAAACTACTTCTTCGGCTTACTTGTTCTTCTGCGGTTTTTCTCCCAACTATTCTTTTGCCAACAGGAATCTCTGACTTTGTCCTCTACTAAAGGCTGGATTGTTACCACTATCAGGTGACCTGCTCCTTCTCCTGATAGTGCCCGAAAAACCCTTAACGGTTTCCTAGGGTTGTTATCTGCACACACTTGTGTGTTCAGATCTGCCCACTGTCTCCTCCTGAGTCTTCACTCTCAATACCAGTCAACACAGTTCAGCCCAATTAAGAGACCCCTCTACTTTTCTCCAGGAACCCACAACATCAGACCTGTTTCAAGTTTAAGTGGGAAGATACTTCTCTTGATTAGAAGTCTTGGTTGGCCCTATTAGGTTGTATTTGTGTTTTCAAAGAAGAACGCATCTATACAAGTAAATCTCTGATGTAAATAAATTCCCTAATAAAGAAGTTCAGCAGAGGGTAGGATCTGGTGGCAGTTAATCCCTGTTCTACAAAAAAGAAAGCAGAGTCAGAAAACCTTTGGCTTGGCCAAAATTAAACCACAAAATGTGAAAATGAAGCTCTATCTTCTAACTATTGACTCCAAACTTCACCCTCTTTCTCCTAGTGAAAGTAATTCAGAATGCATATTTATAAAATTTAAATGTGGCCATTTACCAATTATCCCACCTCCAATTGTCAATTTTGTTTACATCTTGCTTTAAAAATAATTTTCTTACAAGTATGATGTTTATTTAGTCATTCACTCAGCAAATATTAAAGACATTCATGTTCTAGGCACTGTTCTTTTTTTTAAGATTTTTTAATTTTTAGGGGCATCTTGGTGGCTCAGTCGGTTAAAGCATCTGCCTTTGGCTCAGGTCATAATCTCAGGGTCCTGGGATCAAGTCCCACATCAGGCTCCCTGCTCTCTCTCAAATAAATGAATAAAATCTTTTAAAAAAAAGATTTTTTAATTTTTAGGGGTGCCAGGGTGGCTCAGTCAGTTAGGCGTCTGCCTTTGGCTCAGGTCATGATCCCAGGGTGCTGGGATCAAGCCCCACATCAGGCTCCCTGCTTGGCAGGGAGTGTGCTTCTCCCTCTCTTCCCCGCTTGTGCTCTCTCTTGCTATCTCTGTCACTATCTCTCTCGCAAATAAATAAATAAATAAATAAATAAATAAATAAAATCTTTTTTAAAAATGGTTTTTTTATTTCTATTTTTAAGTAATCTCTACATCTAATGTGAGGCTTGAACTCACAACCCAACATCAAGATCACATGCTCTACAGACTCAGCCAGCCAGGAGCCCCTAGGCACTGTTCTATAATACGTATTTAAGAAAAAATAATCTATATGTTGAGTGTTTAATATCTAGCATCAAGCCCAGGAAGCAAAATACTAAAGATGAAAAAATAAGAAACAAAAACTAAATGAGAGCTTTGAAGCACTATATTGCAAATACCAAAAAATGTAAGAGACACTCCCTTTAGGCCTAGACTTTCAGATCTAGCCAGACCAATTATTCAGAAGCCTATGGCCCACCAATGTAAGTTTTAGGACTTGCTATCAAGGATTAAGACAGAGGACCATGGTTTAACTTTAATTCAAAATGATCAATGTTTTCTCTCCTATTCTTTTTAAATTAAGTAGGCTCCATGCCCAACCTGTAGCTTGAAATCACGACCCTGAGATCAAGAGTCACATGGTCTACCGACTGAACCAACTAGGCACCCCTCTCCTTTTTCTGACTTCAGGTCATTAGCTTACCCTTCCTGGCCTCAGTTTCCTCCACTCTAAAGATTCAGGCCTTAAGAAAGTCCCTTCTGGCCACGTGTCGTTAGCTTTATGATCCAAATCAGCTGTACACTAAGAATGGAGTGAGAAACCCACTCTGGAACCTTCTGAGGCTCTCAAAACTATGGAAGGTATATGAATGGCCCCCACATGCCTAATCAAGTTCAGGACAGTCTCCGTGGTCCTGTGACAGCCTGGACAGGATCTGGGGTAAGGTTGGAGGCAGTGCAGATAGGGAAGGGGAGCCTATGGCTGCTCTCTTGTGTACAAATCTCTAAGGTGCCAGGATCACTGCGGAGAAGTCATCTAAAGCTAGTGCAAGCTGTGGGTCAAGACCCTCTAATGAGTCAAGAAATTTACTGGGTTACCAGCAGGTTTTAGAATGGAAAGGAATTAAATGGAATGGGAAAGAAACCAGAGTATATAAATAAATATAAATATTGTTTTAGCAAACTTTTGCTTCAGAGTGTGTGTTTGTGTGTGTACTGGGTCATGATATGTCTTTCTTTATTGTAAGAAACATTCAAGAGTTTGGAAAACACAGATCTAGTTGCGTGTGGAGGGAGGGGGATAAGGAGAAGGGTCTTTCCAGGCCAGGCATAGGCCTGGGAGAGGGTGGGGAACAGAACGACATTGGAATTCATCCCATGGCCCAAACCCCCAACCTGAGCCTCTGAAAATTATCTCAGGATCTTTGAGAAAAGGGAAGAGAGGAAGGCCTCCCATATCCAGAAAGTGACCCCAGCCTGTTTGTTGAGCTCCCTGGGCACCGGCCTATGGCAGTGGCTTGGCTTTTCTGTGTATTTCTCACCAAACAAGTCACTATGCAGAACCAACCAGGGCTTCTAAAGTCTTTGCACCCCTATTGTGCCTCCCAACACCTTGATATTTCCAAAACTCAAAACGGTCCAAACGGGATTTCAAACTTATCTGTGTAGTGATACAATTTGCAATTCTCACTCCATTCTTGATATACATCTCCTCCAGGGAAGATTATCCCTGTTGATACGGTCTGCATTTCAAAGCTTCCTACCTTATCTGCAGGTACTGGAATCGGTGGAAGGATGAGTGTTACTAATTACTCAGTCTTGGGGGCGGGGCAGGAAGGTGGTGGCTTTGCTATCAGTTTCACATCCCTTATTACACAGGAGCTAAGGTAGGTATTCTTCCTCCAAGCGGACCCTCGGGTAAAGGAGGTTAATTTTCACACACAGTAAGTGGTACAGTGGGATTTGAACTCAGGCTTTCCTGGTTTCAAAGGCTACACCTTTTCCACAACATCAGGTTATCCTTCTTGTTGCTGAGTAAGTAACTATGTTTCTTATGAATCTGATCTACTTCCATCTGAGCTGTTCTAGAAAGTATTCATACTGCTCTCCCAGCTGAAGAGTTGAGAGAAATCTCAAGCAATAGTGAAAACCAAAGCTGCAGGTTCCACAGAATTTACAATGAACAGAGATCACTGAGTGCTGTGTTCAGTGGGAATTGAAATTCATAGGGGGTGATTGTTTGCTTGACCAACTTCTTTATTTTTTTTTAAGATTTTATTTATTTATTTGACAGAGATAGAGACAGCCAAAGAGAGAGGGAACACAAGCAGGCAGAGGGAGAGGAAGAAGCAGGCTCCCAGCGGAGCCTTTATGGAAATCTTTATGTCACTGGGACTTAACTTCACAGATAAGGAAAAAAATTAAGGGGTCCACAGTTGATCACTGAAGACAAGAATCCATCCCAACGTCATCACTGATGCAAAGTGCCATCCCACCACCAGGCAAACCTAAATAAACCATACATCCAGAAATGTATATACTGTGTTAAAATGGCATTCAGTTAATTCGCAGCTCTCCTTTGGCAGAAACTGCCTCTTCAAAGATTTCTAATAACCTTTAAGAAGTTTCAGGGATCCCATCTTAATAAGGTGAAGACTCCAATGTGAAGAGTATTCCTGGTAGTACTGTGGATAGAGGGGTCATGGGAAGTGGATCTGAACCTCTGTTCACTGTAGGAAGGTCATAAGAAATGCAGAGTTTGTACACTTGAAACTTACATGATGTTAAATACCAGCTCTACCTCAAAAAAGAAAAAAAGAAATGCAGAGTTCAAGAAATTAAGAGTCTGACAGAGATCTCCCCACGAATAGTCGGGGACACCAGCACCCGCTGCAAATAAAACCGAGAACTCCCCTCTGCTTCTTCTGAGTCTGTGTAAACTCTCACTCCAGTCTTTCAAACGAGAGGCGATCTTGTGACATACGGACAGCATAGTCCATTAAATGTCCACCCTCAATAGTCACAGGAAGTCACCTAAGTGTCCATGGTGTTCCCACTGTGTTGTCCACAAGCCTGATTCCTCCACAGATGGGGAAACACAATGAAACTAGTAAAGGACATTTCATCACATCTTCCTAAAACCCTGTTGTGGATAAAATACAAGTGAGATTTTCACCAGGCCCCAATGGTAATTCTAGCTTACCAAGAGTATCTGCCCTGGGGTAGAGTGGTCAGAATACTCTTAGAGTGTGGTCAGTGACTTTCCTCTAGGTACCTTCAAAAGCAGAGCAATCACACTCTACACCATGAGCTCAAACCAAGTGTGGGTCTCCAGACCCAAGTGGCATTTCCTGTTTCCACCAGCCTGCTTTATGACCTGAGCGATGTGCTGAGATTTGCAGTTATACTCAACTCTGCCTTTCTTTTCTATCTCCTCTGATCGGATCCAGATGTCCTAGCAAATGCAAGCTTCTGGCTATGGCAACAGAGAAAAGACATCCTTACCAAGACATCTCTGGTACTTCAAGAACTACTATGTATATATTGAACCAAATCTATTTCTTTAAAAAAGAATAAGCTTTCTCCTGCAGAAAGTAGAATTATTGACTCCTTTACAGGGAGATCATGGTAGTTCAGAAGCAGACCCTGTTCAGGCAGTGCTAAGAGCAGTTTCCGGGAATTCTAGAAATTCTCTTTAGAAGTGGAAGATTGTTTTTACACATGTTTCTTCCAGCGTCACTGGTACCCCCAAACCTTATCTCTGATCTTAAGCAACCATGATTCCCAAAGCCACCTGGCCAGTTCTGGTCATCTAGATAACAGGAACTAGGAGAGCTCTCCAAAGCGTCTCCCCCACCAAGGCACACTGAAGTCAACATGCAAACTTACCTTCTGGAGCCTGCACGCAGAGCTTGTAACTCCTCCTCTGCACTTCTTTCCTGATAGTTTAGTGGGGTAACAGCTAGATGAGATTGTGCCCCCATTGCCCTGTTTTTCTCAGCACCCTGCTTCCACTAATTGCAATTGCTGACCCCAGAGACAAACAACTGGGATGTCAACTTTCAATGAAGTTCCTAGAGCATCATTAAGAAATGCAGCTTTGACCTTTGGATCTGGGTGTGTTAGCTTTGCCCAAGTGAAACACCAAAGGAATGTGCAATCACACCCTCCTTGGCGTCAAAACAAACGAGAACAGAGGTGGCATATTTCCTGTGCAACATCCTGGGTCTGCTCTAAATCCACAGTAGCCATACAAGATCCATTTCGCCTAGAGAAAACCGAAAGACCTATAAAGTGAAGTCTTTGGCCAAATGACCTCAAGGGTCATTGCTAGTTCGAAATGGCAGTGTGCCTCCTGTTTATGTGGTTGGTATATCCAAACTACTAAAGATTGGGTTAGTCGGTAGATAATCTGAGTGGATCGTCTATATTTAAAGATAATAAAGAAACCCAGCTCTTTTCCTACTAATCCCAATCTCAGTTCAATTACAATTAACAGCATTTACCGAGTACATAATAGGTGCCAGGCATGCTTATGCTTTCCCTTCCCCGATGGTCCCAAACTTCACTGTATATTAGGATCCCCCAGGGGAGCATAGATAACTACCGATGTCCAGACTACTGCTTCCAAGATTCAGATTCAGAAAAATCTGCAGGTGATTCTAATGTACATCCAACATCGAAACCTTCCACGGTTAAAGCCACCATGGCCACCAGTCTGCCCTAGCTCTGTGGCAAACTTACATAAGTGGCCTCTACTTTCCTTCACCCCAGAGAAGGTGGTACTTGAGATTAGAGCATACTCCCAGTCCAGGGGGGTAAATGGAAGTTAGAATTAGGGGTAAATGATTAGAAAAAGAACAAAGAAAAGGAAAAGGGGTTCAAGCGCTTTATGCTTATTATCTCATTTAATCATAACCACCTCCCAGGATGAGGAAACGTCAGTTTGGAGCAACTAAACAACTTGCTACATCACTCAGCCAGTAAGTAACAAAATGAAAATTTAAACCAATCTCTCCCCCTAGAACCCACGTTCTCCCCATGCTATACTCCCTACCCTGCAAGTCTACCTTCTAGGCTCCTTACCATATGCATCACCTCATCTTCATCACCACAGAGATGTAAATCCGGGTGCCAACAGTTTGCTTCCTTCCAAGTCCTGTCTTTGCGTGATCAGTGTGCAAGAGTCACTTACACTCACTCTTACCCTACTTCAGCGTAGATACTGTATTAGTTAGGATTACGTTCCATTTCATGGGACAGAAAATCCACGATAAGAGTGACTCAATGAAGACAGAAATTTACTTCTTTCTCCTGTAAAAGAAGTCCAGACGTAGGTGATCCAGGGAGATCAAACAATGCTACAGACCCATGCTCTTTCTATCTCATTCTTCCTTGCTCAACACATGGCTTACTTCTCATGCTCCAAGATAGCTTTTTTTTTTATGTCAAATTCCAGCCAGAAGAAAGAAGAAGGGGTGAAGAAGGGATGAAGAAGGACGCACACACACCCCTGTTAGTAGACACTTCCTTTTAAGTCACACTGCTTATATCCCAGTGGCCAGAACTTAATCACATGGCCACATCTAGCTGGCTGGGAAATGTAGCCTTTATTATAGGTGGCCATTTGCCTCACTGAAAACAGGGCTGCTTTTACTAAAGAAGGGTCTGACAGGACATGGGCATCAAGTCTCAGCCATGATTCCCTGCCTCGTACTTCAGTCTTCCCCTCTAAGGCCACAGCCCTAACCTGAACCCCAGCAATCTAACATGTCTGGGAGCCTGATTTGTCTTGCCCTCCTTGCACCACTTTCTCTTGCCAGTCCCACAGCTTTTATCTTTTCCCTCGGACTGCTGAGTACTAATGTATCTTCAACTGCTGTCCTCTTGCTCCTGGGGTCCACCTTCCTAACTGAGTAGCCCAGCACTGACGGCTTAGAGAATCAAGACTGAACCCCTTTGGATGCTGCAACTTGACCTCTTTGTTGCCCATTTTTGAGTCCACTTTTAGCCAAGTTGATTTCAGTATCTGACATACTGCCTCCCCACCTTCCCCACCACATTCATGCCATATCCTCTTCCATGGCTCCAGCTGAAGCCACGACTTCATGATAAAACAAACGTAGGCA
Organism: Ursus americanus; assembly: GCF_024610735.1. Classification (NCBI taxonomy): domain Eukaryota; kingdom Metazoa; phylum Chordata; class Mammalia; order Carnivora; family Ursidae; genus Ursus; species Ursus americanus. The sequence continues at coordinate 47,527,052 of NC_142129.1, forward strand.
GCTGAGACAGCAGAGTGTAGCACAAAGAACCAAGGGCTGGACTAAGACCATCTGAATTTGAATACCTGAATTCCCCCCATTGACTTGCTGTGTGACCTTTCTGGGTATATCAGGATTCTTCCGAGAAACAGAACCAATTACATATACATTTTTTTTTCCACATAATTATGGGGGCTGAGCAGTACAGACCCAGGAGAGCCAAAGCTTTAAGTTCCAGTCACAGTCCAAATCTGAAAGCGGGAGAAGACTGATGTCCCACCTCAAAGGCAGGCAGAGAAAAAGAATTCTTCCTTATCAGTCTTCCACTCTATCAGGCCCTCAACAGATCGGATGAAGCCCTCCCACACTGGGAAGGGCAATTTGCAGGTACACCCAGAATAATGTTTAACCACATTTCTGGGCACCTTGTGGCCCAGGCAAGTTTACATATAAAATTAACCATCACGCTGGGCTTTTTCCTTCATTTCTAAAATGGTGATAACAATAATTTCTGTCTCACAGAGCTGTGGCGAAAATTAAGAATGACAGCGTATGTGGAACTTTTTAATTAAAAACGGTGAGCCTACCATACAAATGTCAGTGAGTATGATTACAAACGGAAGAGTACAAACAGTATTCACTTGAGGCAGAAAAGAATATCTTTTAAAAGTAAGGAGCAAGTTAGCCAAAAAGAATCTCCTAGTTGACCTCTTATCTTTAGGTACCCTCCCCTGGACTTTTTCCAAACCTTCCATTCTGTTTTCTCTCTATTCTGCTTCCTCTTCCCCTTTTCCTTGCGGCAGTTACTCTGCCCTGCCCTGCCCTTCCGACAGTCTTTTACACAGCTTTGCAAGAAAAAAAGAGAGAGATTGAAATAGGAGAGTCTAGATGAAGAAATGAGTGCTGGTTGTATCAGAAGAATGATCAGAGCAAACAGGTGCTGTCCTGTACCTGACTGGCTCAGTTCTTAGAACATGTAGACTCTTGATCTCAGGGTTGTGAGTTCAAGCCCCATGTTGGGTGTAGAGATTACTTTAAAAAAACAAAACAACAACAAACAAACAAGCCCAGGTGCTGTCCTAAGCTCTTCATATATATATAAAGTCATATAATTCTCACAACAACCCTAGGAGATAGGGTCTGTGGGAAGTAGCCTCTTAGATAGCCCCCAGAGATCCCTGACTCCTGGTTTTGATGCTTTGTATAATCTTCTCCCTTTGAGTGTGGGCTGGATTAGTGACTTGCTTCAAACCAATATAATATGGCAAAAATGATGGAATGTCACTTACAAGATTAGGTAACAAAAAGACTGTGGTATGTCTTGGCTTGCACTCACTTTTTTTTCTTTCTCCTTCTCTCTTTCTCTCTCAAGTCTTTCCAGTGTGCTGCCTGGTTTATTCATTCTGAGAAAAGCCTGCTACTATGTTGTAAGCTACCCTATGGAGAAGTCCACATGGCAAGAAACTGAAATAAGCCCCCAACCAACGGTCAGTGAAGGACTGAGCCCTCAGTCAAACAACACACCAGCAAGAAACTGAATCCTGCCAACAACCACAGGAGTGAAGTTGGAAGCAGATCCCCACCCACCCACCCCACTGGAGAATTTAGATGAGACCACAGCCTCAGTGGACTGACTTTGAGCCAGAGACACCCAGTTAAAATTGTAAAAAGATTCCCACTCACAGAAATGGAGATGATGTTTATGGATTTAAGCAGCTAAACTCTGGGTTAATAGCCATAGGTAACTACTACAGACTTATTGTTGTCGTCCCGATTTTGCAGATGAAGGAACTGTGTCTCAGAGAGATTAAGAAATTTTCAGTGGCATAAGCTTGTAAGTGGCAGATTGGGGATTCAAAGCCAGGAATTCTGGTTCCAGAATCCATGCTTTTTGAGTTGTTTGAATGGTTTATGTTTTAACAAATAAATGTCAAAATGCTTGTGTTTTGTATTTTGTATAATGTAAAGCTGCTGATGCTAAAGATGTATGGGCTTTTGGGGGCGCCTGGGTGGCTCAGTCATTAAGCATCTGCCTTCGGCTCAGGGCGTGATCCCAGTGTTCTGGGATCGAGCCCTGCATCGAGCCCTGCATCGGGCTCCCTGCTCAGCGGGAGGCCTGCTTCTCCCTCTCCCACTTCCCCTGCTTGTGTTCCCTCTCTTACTGGCTGTCTCTCTCTCTCTGTGTCAAATAAATAAGTAAAATATTTTTTAAAATAAAAATTAAAAAAAATAAAGATGCATGGGCTCTAAACCAAGTAACAGATGAGTTCTCTTTTGCCAGGGTCCCTGTTGAAGCAACTGTATTTCCTACCATAAAATCAGCCTAGCCACAGTTGGCATCACTAATGAGTCCTTCTCAAGCCAAGTGCAAATTAGTTGTACTAACACAATCAAAGCCACACCAGCACCAAATTGGAGGACAACAAAGATATTGTATAAACCTAAGTCTGGTATCAGCCATATAGTAGGCGCTTAGTAGATATTTATTGGTTCATTCATTGGGCTAAGCTGCTCGTTGAATGTCCACCAGAGAAATTGGAGATTGTATTTTTGGAAGGCAGAGTAGAGTTGCAATCTTTAAAAACAGACACACAAGTCCATCCTGCCTCCTACACTAGCTACCCTTATCTAATGCATGGATAATAACACATGGAAAGCATAGAACAGTGAATGGCATGTGACAAGTATTCAATAAATGTTAGCTTTTCAACCTTACTGCCTAGCACCGCAAATCCAGTCTCTGGACTTCACAAGAAAGGCAGAGAAATGTAGGAGCCACAATTACTGCTGATCTGAAGGAAATTCAGATCCCCTGCTTTCCTTGAGCCCAGATACCCATCAGCCAGAAGCATGAAGAGTTCCAGCCTAGCAGCTGAGTTCCCTGTTTGGTGGATTCAAAAAATGATATGTTTTGGGAATTAGCTAAAGAGTGGAACTCTACTGAAACAGCATGTAAGTAGAAAATTGGGAATGTTAGATGCATAAGTCATAGGTCTCCTACTCAAATTCGGGGATCCTTCACCTTTTGTCCACTGTCAAATCACCCAGGAGTCTAGGAGAGGACGTTCTCTCTATCAAGGAACTACTTCCATATTTTCCTCACTGACTTTCTTGCCATCTCAACAAGATCTGTACTTCTTTTACTGATTCCTCTTCCCGGCACTCTACGATTTCTCTATCCTACACATACACACATATTGTATTCTACTCTCACTGAAAGTTCTTTCTTCCTTGTCTTCCTTTATAAAATATTATATTTGGGAATGACACACATGGATATACAAATCGATATTCTGCTCTCACAGTTTAAAAATACATACTGCACGGTGGCACATAGTAGGCCTTCAAATATTTGCTGAATAAAACCCTCCTTGACTGAATCCTCCAGGCCGAATGGAAACATATCTGACAAGGTGCTCAGTTCCCTAATCTAGTGAGAGCTAGGGGAAAGAAAACAGAAATATTATATATCATTTCTATCAAGCCCTATCTCCTCCCTATCCTAATACAGTAGGAAAATGAAGCTAGGAAAATAATGTAATACAGACTACACAGCTATTTAGAAACAGAGCCCAAGCTAGAAGCCCTGTCATCTGTCTTCCAATCCAGTGCTATTCACACGTGGGTACAAATGCCCCTAACTTCCCAGGGGTATGACTTTGTCAGGCCTGGGAAGCAGCAGACAGTCTCAAAAGGGGGCTCTGGATTCAGACCCAGGCCTCCACTTCTGACCGCCAGCAGCCTACTGGCAGGGTTTGACATCCACACTTCATTAGGGCTGGCTCCTCTATGGATTTTCTATTCAGCCCAGCAAGCGTGTGGGCCTGGGCTGACTTTGGGTGGAAATATCCTGAAAAGGGGGCCTCGACCTTCCCTTCTCCTCTGGCCCAGGGCTACTTGCAGCCTACTATTCCCACCTTCCTCTGGCTCTGGCAAGCCGAGTGGCTCTGGTGCAGGTCTCTGTGCAACTGGGCTCCCAGCGCCTTGATGAGGCGTGTTTAATCTTCCACCCGGATTATTTAACCTCCGCATCCTTGTTAACAAACAGCCATTATTAAGGAGATGAGAGACCACATGGGGTGGGCTTCTACAGACAATGCGCGCTCCCTTGGCCTTTCTGCAAGCAAATTCATAATCCTCAGCGACTCAGCCGCCCGAGCCCTCCTGCCAGGCCCGAGAGGGAGTCAGGAAATAGTAGAAAGCGGGTGATCTGGACCCTTATCCACGACCCCCTGTGCCTGCAGGGTTCGGGGTCTGCAAGACCAAGCTGTACCTCTCCCTTCGTTCCCTGCCTCCCTCGCTCGCTCGCTCTCCCATGGGATTGCTACAGTGCGTTATAAATTTTACCTTTCCAGTGTGCAGGAGAGGCGAGAAGAGGCTGTGTCCCAGCTCCGGGCCGGCCTGTCCCCGAGGACACCAATTAAAGGCACTAATTGGACAGCAATACATCAAAGTCGCTCCCGGGAGTGGGTCCTCAGAGCGCCAGGAATCCATTAGTTGGGCTTTTGTTTCAAAACACAGAAATACAGAGGAAGAAAAAAAACCACCTCGACGCGGATGGGAGTGGCGCGTGTGCTGTACCGCATGGACTCCGCTCTGTGTTCGCTGGGAGCCTCTCTCTCTCTCTCCTCCCTTACTCCAGGCTCTGTACATCGAATGATCTTTCCTGCTTCTCTGTTCCGACCCACCTCACTTACATCCCCCAAGAGCGCCGCCCAGAAAGGTTCTCTCTTCCCTGGCCCCGCACACAGACGGGGCCGGTGTAGACGCTGCACACAGTTATACCTAAGCACGCCCGGACCGATTCCGCAAGCACCAACTCACCTCCCCGTGCACTTTGTTCTGGGTCTTTACCTAACTCTGCCGAGGAAGGGGAGGTAGACACCTCGGGGAGGCACATGTCGCCTCGAAGTCGTGACAGCCCCTCGGCTGCCCTGGGCTCTCACGAGGCGCCGGGACGCCTGCCGGAGGGGGACGACGACTGGCCTCCCCGGGAGGGGTTATATCCGGATACGGGGAGGGGCACTTCAACGGGGGAAGGACAGGGCTCTTCTTTGGAGAACTTGGACGCTGCTCAAAGGCCCGAGGGCACCCAGAGAAGCCGGCTCGGGGAGGGGCCCAGGCCCGGAAGGACGCGAAGTGACCCCAAGTGCACTTCCCGTCTCGGGACCTCGAGGATGAGGGGCCTTGCGGAAATGGGGGCCCTTCCGCGCGGCCGGCTCAGGACGCTGAACTTCCAGAGTCAGGAGCCCCCAGCGACCCCGGCCCCGCGAGCACCGCAAGGCGGGCGGACGCCTGCGACGAAGGCGGACCCGCTCGGATCCCGGCGAGGCCGAGCCCCCAGCACAAAGCAGAACGCCCTGGGGGTCGGCGTCCACGGGGCGCAGGGACTCGGCGTGACCGCGGAGGGCGGGAGCCGCACCCAGGGCTGGGGCTCCAAGGGCCTCGCTGCGGTTTCCCGCCGGACCTGAAGCGGGCGAGGGCGAGGCCGGCCCGGGTCCGGATGGCAGCCAGGGCGCAGGCTGCAGCGGCCGGACTCGGCCTCACCTGGACCGCGGGGAGGCCAGACGCCGAGCCCCGAGCGCCCCGCATCCTGCGGGGGCCGCGCCCGCTCCCTTCCCTCGAGAAGCCAGATTGGAATGGCTGCTTTTGATCCCATTTGTTACCAACCCCGGCATTTGTTTTCCATTTTATAAACGCTTCCCTTTAAGTAATTGTCCCTGTTAACAGCGTATACCTTTCAGCAGCCCTCACTGCGCTATAAATAATCTCGATGAAGATGCAAGGATATGACTTTCACAAGATTGGACAATTGATTCAATCTGTGACCCGCGATCGCGAATAATATTGGAAGGCTATTTAAACAGATGAAGGCCTAAATTGTCTTGCTTGTATCTGAATTAATTTCTCATTCATCATCATTATGAAGTGATTGGTCTATTCAAGCTCTTCAGCCTGCTGGAACGGAGCGGGATTTAAATGAGATTGTAACACAATTTAAATGCTTGCCGACTTTAACGAGGCCAATTGAGCAGCTGCAATAAATACAAATATTTTTCTAAACAGCCTTGTTTTAAATAATTACTTAATGCTTTCATGTTATTTTTAAGTGGCAATCTCTCTCTCTCTCTCTTTCCTGCTCCTGCTCAGAATATCACATACTTATTTGCTGAGAAGGCGATTTTCCAAAGGACTTTGTTTCTGTTTGCTTTGTAGAAGGTAGCGTGGGTTTTGTGGTTGGCTTTTTTTTTTTTTTTTTTTTTACTCAGGGTCAACATATCGGGGTCCCACACGCTGGCACACGTGGTGAACTGCACCTTGGTTTTCCCCTAATGCAGTCTGATGTGCCTGTCCTGGCAGAGCCAGGCAGAAGCTAAGTGATGGAAGAAATTTGCCCTTTGGACCAAGTCACTTATCCAGACGCGTTTAGCTTGGTCTTGCAAACGAATCCGTGTGATTGGACTTACAAATGACACCCCAAAGAGTGGCATCGTTTCTGACTTGTTCTGATCATCATCATCATCTCGAACAAATCAGAAAACCAATGTATCCCAAACGTGTCCCATAGGAAGTTCAATCTGCCAGCAGTTTGGCTCCCGTGCAAGTCGACTGGAATGGGTGGAGGAAGGCTGAGGGTTTCTTTGTTTAGAGAATAGGCAAGGAAAGAGAACCTGGCTACAAAGATTGGTTGGGGGTGGAGTAATTAAAAGAAATACCCCCCCTTCCTTTGCCCCACCTCCTTTTCCTCCCCCTACTCACTGACTCCTACTCTCTCTCTCACTCTGGGGTGATGGTGCATGAAGACGCTAAGAAGGAAAAGCTCTTCCCACTTTGAGAGCGCCACCCTCAATAACCCACCGCGGCGACACCCACGCCCTTCCAACGACATATGGCGGCGGGTGTTTCCTCAATTGGGGAATAATGGAGGCAACCGAGCGGGAGAAGCCTGGGGAACAAAAGAATCTTTTAAACTTTCGCCAAAAGGCTGGGTGGGAGTGGGGGTGGGGAGACACGCGACTTGCTGCGGGAGACCTAAGCTCCCATTTGCGGCGATCGGTCAGGGCCATGTCCCTTTGGGAAGCCTGGGGTGGGAGGGTGCATTCTGAATCACTTCTCCCTCTGCCTGAGAGGGCACAGGAGGACTCGACGTCTGAGGTGTGAGGCTGCACGGTTAGCGGCAGAGAAGGCAGAGCCAATATTGTCACTAGACAAACCATTCGTGGGGCAGACCACACTGGGGGGGTGCGATCATATTGCAGGCCAGAAAAACAACAAAAACAAAAAACAAAAAAACCGGGGACAGGGATGGAGGAACCCAGTGATTTGCTATGTAACTGGGCAATTTAATGCCAGAGTTAGGGAGCTGCTGGCCGGAATCATTTTGTCTTCGGAGGCTCTGCCGAGCTCATCCTCTTTATCCTGTTGTTTAAAATGAGCATTATCCCAAACATATGCAATGCAATCAGTTTGGTCACACTTACAAGAACACGCTTTAATAAGGCAATCAATCACACGCTAACAAGCCGGCGACGGCCGGCGCTGAGCGTGCACTCCGGCTGCGGGGCGGCTGGTCTTGCCCGGCCAGGCGGACGGCGGCTGAGCGCGGGTCTGCTCTCCCAGGCCCCGCCGGTCGCAGTGCGGTTGAGGAGCCCAGGGAAAGTGTGAGTCGGGAGTGAGGTGTCAGACCTCGCAAGCGGTGACCGTGGACTCGGGGCCCCAAAGGTGCCAAGGGGAAGGGAGGAGAAGCCGGAATTTGAAGCTCATAGCTGCACAGGGCCCCAATAGCTGTGTGAGACCAGAGCCTCCGTTTTCCCACCTGCAAAATGGGACCAAGATGGGGCAAAGCTAAGTAGAGGCTCTTAGAACGTTGAAAAAAATAATAATACCATGTCAGCCCTGTTGCTTGGTTTAGCCTTCTTTTACAGATAAGGAGACTGAGGCTGTGGAGAGGCAGTGCCTTCTTCACCGTCATCTCTTGCCCTCCCCCACTTCCGCCAAAATGTGGGTATTAGGCCAGATGGGGTTGCTGGGTGCAGGTGGGCAAAACGTGTTTTTAGGTGCAGGGGTGGAGAAGGGAAAGTGAGAAGTGGTGCCTAGCGCCAAACCGCAAACCTTGGCAAAAGGGAAATTTCATTATGAAGTAATGAGTAATTCCTCCTGGCAAGATGTATTTTTATATCTTCCACTTCAATTTGGAGGAAGAGAGGCTCAATTACCCAGAAAATACAGTCAATTAAAGGCTGCTGATTGGACACGAGGCCGGATCATCGATCTTGTACTTTCCAATATCGCTGCAGACACCTCATTTTCCCTCCCTATTAACTGAAAATACGCCTGGCATTACGGCAACCCGCAGCCCATTTACCTGTCGCAAGCAATCTCAGCCTGCCGCGAAGTAACCGCGAAATTTGCCTGGGTTTGGCACTGGGAGCTTCCCGGCTGCAGAGGTAGCTACGAAAGGCTGGGGAAGAGGGGGGAATGGAGGAGTGGTGGGGAAGATCCTGAAAACTTCAGCTCCAGGCTTTGCTTGGGAGGAAAGGGGCCCCTGTGTGCAGGAGAGTTTCTCTGGAACCCAAAGAGAGATGGAAGCTGATTAAAGATTCCCCATCTACCCACTGATACATAGTGGCAGAGGACCCTTGAAGTCCACACAGTTCTGAGCTCCCAGCCTGCCGATGACACCCATCTCTCCCCTACCTGTGCAGGACTCAGAGGCAGCCACGGTGGCTCTCCTCTGGGGACAGAGGATGAGGGTGAGATGGCTGCTTGAGCACCATCTATCCCCTTGCCCTGACCGGGTCAGAATTCCATTCCTGGAAATGACTTTCAGTTGGAGGATGATTCAGCCCCCCCCCCCCCATCCCAACCCAGGAATCCTCCTCCCTCCTCTCCCTAAACCCTAAGGTGCAGAGCTCACGGTAGTTGTGGAGCTCCATCCCTAGTGCCTCATTCAACTCCACCTGGGGTTGGGGTGGAAGCAGAATCCACAGAGACCACAGTCCAGGGTCCCCTTTCCTTAAAGGGTTGGAGCAACTGGAGAAAGAAACCATTGCAGGGGTGAGCCCCAGGTGGTCCAGTTTGCCAAGGAAGGCCCCTAGTGTGCACAGAATTAAGAAAACATGCACGTCAGGGTAGCTCAGAGCTTGCCTTCTCCACTTCTGCGCAGTCTGCATTTGGAGCTTGCTAATGCCCAGTGCAAGTTTGGGAGACCATCTGTGGGTCCATCTTTTGGTTCCTTCTCTACCCAAGCTTAGGATGGTGGCTGAACTAGCAATTCAAAAAGGGTCAATGCACTGCCTGCTTCCCAAAACATTAAAATGTTAAAGTGAGAATTATGTCCAGCTTTTATTGCAGTATGGTTAACAAATTGTAACAGCAAATTCTTTAGGCTTCAAAGGAAAACCAAACCAAACTCATTCCCTACAGGAAGAACCACTCCCTCCCAGTCAGAGTGAAGCTTGTTATGGAGGGGTACACGTTCTCCCATCCCTCGAAAACTGGCTGCAAGAATGAGTGTGAGAGTGAGAGTTTGGGAGGGCTCCCAAACACACCCCGGTGAAGGGGAAAGATGAGGTCCCCAGAAGGGGCCGAAGGCTCCTGCTAGTACCTGAAAGCCAAGCCCCAGTGGCAGCTTGGGAGAAAAATGAGAGGAAGAAGGATGTAAAATGCCAACTGCAAAGGGAAAGCCAGAAAGCTCTTGGTGAAGGGAAGGTGAACAGGCAAAAGCTCGAAACTGCCTCTAATTTGCTGGCAGATACTGAGGGAGGGAGACGAGGTCCCTGCTCCCTAAGCTCTTCCCTGGGCGCCTTGTTAACAGCTCAACTCTGGACTCCGTGGCCCACGGCATGGTGATCATTATTATACATTCAACATTCAAAAGCCCTCCTCACACACATCACTTGCTAATCAGGGTGTGTATTGGGCCCAGGGAGAAGAGAGACTTGGTAGAAGCTGCCAAGAGGCCCTGAGGCTTCGGCAGCCTCTCTGCCAGTGTTAAACAAAAAGTGGGGGTGGGATGGAAATAGGAGTAGAGGCGGAGTTGCAAGTTGAGAGATTATCAGGAAGCGAGGAGAGAGTAAAGAGATCAGGTGCTGGTAGATGCCAGAACCAGAAAATGTGTAACCCAGGCTCCAGGAAGTCAAGAGAGGCCCTAGGTTCCATGGGAGGGCCAGGATCCTCCTGACAGTAAATCACCTCTCTCAGTCTCTCCCCTCAGATGGCTGGTGCATTGCGATCCACAAGCCCCTTGCCATGCCTTAGAAAAGCTGGCAAAGATTAATCTCTATCTGCTCTGCATACACAGCATTTTGTTCAGAGAGACAGCAATTTCCTTTCCAGGGCTTGGGCTTGGCCTTGGGGATGGGGGTGGGGGGTCCCGGTTGAGGCAGGGGTGGAAGGTGGGGGTGGGAGGAGGGACTGAGGGGCTGGATATCGGTTGCTGTTGCTACTAAATTTGGTTGGCTTTGGCGCCACGGCCTCGACCCCGGTCAGGGGCAATGGGTCCGGTGAAAAACGGCAAAGAGGGGCCGCCCCAGAGGAAGGTCTCTCAGCCTCCGCGTCCCCATCCCCACTCCTGCTCCCCAAACGCGCCAGCCATGGCCGCTTCCCGGGCGTTCCGATCCTCGAGGCCGAGTCCCTCTGGTCCTTTTCGGCCCTCCTCTTTCCCCTCGGTGCCCTGGGGGCGGGGAGGGGCGCTGGCTGAGTCCCCGCGGGGGACTCCCCCCACGGGCTTCCTGGAGCCTGCAGCCCGCGGGCGGCCCCTTATCTGGTGAGGGGCACCTCCTCCCTCTGGTCCAGCGCGACGGAGGAGGCCTTGCTGAGCACCGAGGGCGCGAAGGTGAGGAAGGAGTCCGAGCGGGAGGTGGAGGCACAGGTGAAGTCCGAGGCGGCGGCGGCGCGGGGCGCCAGCCCGTTGGCCGGGCCGCTGTGGCAGGCGAGGCAGGAGCAGGGGCCGCCGGCCGCCGTGCCCAGTCCGTGAGCCGGGCCGGGGTAGAGCGGCGGGTGGCGGAAGGCGCACAGCAGTTCGGGCCGCGGGTAGGGCTGCGAGAGCACGCGGAAGGTGTCGAGCGGGCGCAGCGGGCCGCTGAAGGGCGAGGCGGCGGCGGACGCGGCGGACGCGGCGCCCAGGCCCACGGGCGAGTAGTAGGGCAGGGGCAGGTGCGACGGGAAGGGGTAGGGCAGGCCGCCCGCGGCCGCCGCGTGGCTCATCATGTACGTGTAGAAGGCGGGGTCGGCCGGGTGCGGCCACGTCATGGCCAGCCGCTGCCGTTTGTCCTTCATGCGCCGGTTCTGGAACCACACCTGGCGGGGAGAGGAGCAGGTTCGGCGGCCGCACCCGGCCGGTGCGCGGAGCCCAGAAGTCCTGCCCCACCGCAGGGGATGATGCCGGTAGCGCAGGGAAGGGCGGCGGCAGGGACCCTCTGGGCGGGGTAGGAGGGGGGGCAGATCCCACCACCACCACCTGGAGCTGGAATCCCTTATGGAGGGTTCAGGGAGTGGCTTCAGTCCGTGTCCCTCCTTCCCTCTGCGACGCGGCCAGGACCCCTGGGGTGCCAGAACCCGGTGTGGGCGCGCAAGTAGTGGGGTAGACCGGTCTGAGGCGGCAGGCAGCGATTCCCCAGAAACACCTCCCCTAACAGCCGCTAGCTCTCGGGGGCAAAGGCACCCCATTCCCACTGTTTATTTGGCTAGAAAAGCGACAGAGTCAACCGCAAGCCAGCAGTTCCAGCCTAGAGACTGTCGGGAAGGTAAATCTGCACACACCTGGCTCCTGCCCCAGGCCTGGACACCCCCTGCCTAGCAGCCACGTGGGCAGGGAGACCCCAGGCCCTGATTCTTGGCTCAGGATTTAGGGAGTGGACAGTAAGCATGTACTTCCTACTGAGTGGGGGCACCCCTTCTCCCTGTCGCCAGAGCTCATACCTTGATGGTGGTTTCCGGCAGGTTTAGGGCGGCGGCCAGCTCGCACCTCCGCGGCCTGGACACATAGTTCTCCCTGTAGAACTCCTTCTCCAGCCGGGCAATCTGCTCCCGGGTGAAGGCGGTGCGGTAGCGGCGCATTTGGTCACTGGCGCTGCAGGCCAGGGTGCCCTGTGAGCTGCCGCTGCTGCTGCTCTTGGGGGCCTCGCTGCCGCTGTTGGGACTGCTGGCCAGTGCCTCTGAGCTGGGCCCTGCATAGGGAGCCCAGAGCACATGCACACACAGAACACACAACAGACACACAAAACACTGCTGATGTGGGGCTGTAGGCCCAGGGTGTGAGTGGGGGGGGGTAGAAAGGGACCCCCTCCTCTCAGTAGCCTCAGTTTCTGCCTCCACTGAGACACAGGGGACTTTGAGAACACAGGAAGAGAGGGAAGGAGGCTCACCGTTCAGAGGAGCACAAAGCAGCCCTTAGGCCTGGCTGGGCTGCTATTTGGGAGACCTCTGTCTCAAGGCCCGCTAGGTACAGAAACCTCAGCCACCCTGGCCACCTGCCCTGAGGCACAGACTGGAGGCAGCCCCTCTGAGCTCTCTGCCCACCATTGGCAGGAGTGGACAAGGAGGTCCGTATCTGACAGGCAAGTTGAAATGCACCTTTGTGCTGGAGTGTGGTGAGCTCTGGTCTGAGCGCATTGTAGGATGCTACACACAAGCTGAGTCCTTGCTTTTGTGTGTGCCAGGCTGCCAGTGCAGGTGTGGGCATGTGTACTAGGTTGCATGCGTTGCAGGGATGGCATAGGAGTGTGGGTAGGAATATCATATTACCTTGGTATATTTGAGTGGCGTATGGCTTGTCCGGAGGGCATGCTGTGGTTAGGGAATCTGGGTTGAATGGACAAGATGGTAATGAGTGGATGTGGGTGCTCAACCTGGTGTTGGCTGCCAAGGTGAGGGGCTGGTTTTTCGTCCATACCAGGGCCGTCCCATCTACCCTCACAGCTTTGTGGAGGAGTGTCTGCTGGTAGGCTCTCCCTTCTACTAGCTTTCCACCCCTCTCTGGGAGACTCCCTGCCTGGCCACCTCCCCCACAAACTAGCCCCCGGTCAGGGAGGGGTTCTCCAGTTAAAGCAGTGTGACAGCACCCCTCCTTTTGGGTCTAACCCAAGGAAGGGTGGGGCTCCTGCCCCCTGCAGCTCCTTTTCCTCTGGGTGGAGAAGTGGGACTAGCAAGGAAAGGGGAATGGGGGAGGGCCAGAGCTCTGCCTTTTCAAATGCAACCGGAGACCAAAGGCAATTAGATCATTGGGACCATTTCCGACCTGGCGCCACCGAGCCCGGGAAGTGACAAGGTAATTTGGACCTCTGACCGACGTGCAAACTGGTCGGAGGGCTGCAGCACCCAGGCAGCCCGAGTCGGCCGCGATTTTACGGTCCTTTATGGACTCCCGGCTTCCGCGCCTGGATGCGCCTTACACCCCTCCAGCCACAAACTGCCCCGACCCGCGTTTGATCTCGCCCACGCCGGGGAAGGTGTCTTCCCGGAGTAGTTGAAGCAGTGCCACAAAACTCTGGGGGGTTGGGGTGCACTTCGAATCCCCCCTCAAGCCCAGGGCTTGCGTCTCCCTCTCCCCGCAAAGCACAGCTGTCACCCTGGGTCCCACCAATGCCAGAGCACAGGAGACCCCCGCCAGGGTGCAGATAACAGGGGAGAGTCGCTCAGGTGGGTCCCCCCAGCCACCCTGCCCTGGGGGAAAGGAGTGTGTTCCTCCCCTCCAGAGCCGAAGTGCAAGGTGGGCGCGGTGGGAGGCCCGGGGAGAGAAGGGGCGCGGTGGCTACCTTTGCTGTGCTGGTACTCGGCGTTCCCCGTGGCGCAGTCCGGGGTGCAGCTCACCTCGATTTCTTCATAGAAATCCGACTCGGTGTCCGAGCTGCTAGGTTGCCCCTGACCCGAGAGGCTGTCGGCGGAGGGGGCCGGAGGTCCGGGGCCGAGCACCGCAGCCCCGGCTGCCCGAGGCTCGGCGCCCGGCCCGGCAGCGCTGCCTGCTAGTCCGTCGACCGGCTCCTCCTCCAGGCCTCCCCCGCCGCGCTCCCGGGCGGCCGGAGGGCCAGCCCGCGGGCTCAGGCAACCACGGGGCACCATCTTCTCGGGCGGCTCAGGCAGCGGGCTGCCCACGGCTTCAGACAAATTGGAGACCCTCTTGCCAACCAGAGTACCAAGCTGACCCGCATCCAGAAACATAACCATGTCCTTTCGGCTCTCCATCCCGGGGCTTGCTGGAGGGGGGAGGGAGGAAGCCCCAAGTGACTCCTAGCCCCCGTCTCCCCGGGGTCCCCAGCGGTCCGACAGATCTTGGCTGCGGGAGGGAGAAAGAGAGACCAGGCGACTGGGCGGGCGCCGAGCGGCCGGAGCGCGATGTCGACGGTGACGGCGGTGGTGGCGGTGGGGAGCTGGGGTCACCTTGTGATGCGAGCGCTCCTCTGTGCCGCACCGCCTCTGGGAGGAAGCCCCATTGCCCTCTTCTTTCTAAGCTGTCATCCTCCTGCTGCAATCGTCATTACAGTACCGCTGGTGACGCCACTCGGCGAGCGCAAGTGGATAAATAGAAACGTCTGCCACAGCGAAGATGAAAGGAGACCCGCAGCTAATGGCTCGGCAGTGATGCGCCAGGTGTGGGCCTCGCTCGAATGGGGAGGAGAGTGTGAAAACAGACAGAGAGACACACACACTGAGACAGGGAGACACCCAGGCAGAGGGCATGCAAATGGAATTCCGCAGAAAGAAAAAGAGAGCTTAAGGCGCTCGGCGAGTTCCGCAAGAGCTGCGGGACTCGGTAATTGAATAAGCTTCTGATTTTTTTTTTATTGTTGTTTTGGCTTTTGTTTTCTTAACTTGGTGCCTTGATCTGATGAGAGAATCCATAACTGCATTTTAAAAGTGTGAAGGCCGACTCACAAGCCTCGCTTCTCTCGTCATTATTACAACTGCCTGTCCTGGCGAGCTAACCTCCTAGGGGCTCCAAAGTCTTTTTACAAGCTACCGAAAAACATATTCCGTCCTCCCAACCCCCCAGTTGTCTGGAGAGCTGGAGCCTGAGGTATCTTCTCTCTTCCTCCTGCCCTCTACCCCCAGATGCCTCCCTCCTCCTGGAAACTAACAGAACTTTGCTATTTTTCTACCCCAAGGGGCAGAAGATAAATGCCTTAATATTTTTTCTTTAAGGACCTGTCTTGGCTGCTGACTCCAAATGTTTGCTGATTTTTTTTTTCTTATTCCCATTCCCCATCTAGGTGGCCTTAAGCTTTCCACAGCTCGGTTTGACCTCCAGGTGGCTATTCGTAGAAGAAATCGTTTTCCCATTTGCTTGGGCCTCGCCTGCACTTCAGGTATGTAGGGTGGGGAGAGGTTCTAAGAGTGGCCTTTTTTTCTTTTCTTGCCCATATTTTAAGGTATTCGTTCAGAGTCAACGAATTCCTCCAGAAACAGGTATTGCGAGGGAAGAGGCACTGAGAAAGGCGGCCGCTACTGTGGCAGCACCAGAGACTCCAAGCTGGAAGAAGGTGCTGTTCTCACCCGGAGATCGGGGGCAGGGGTTGAGAGTGCCCCAGCACATGGCATTGGGGTTCGCAGTGCTTTGGCTTACAGGGTTCTCCCCCAGATCCTGCCCATGGGCTTCAGTGGCGTTGCGGGGTGAAGAGAGAGAAGTCAAGGAAAATGTCCTGCAATAGCAAATGACTAGGGGCGCTCATAAATCTTTGAGGACCGAAGGGGAGCCTCCGAGGCAAGGCTGGGGGAGTTGTAGTGCTTGATGTCTTTGGGAACAGCCACAGGCTCCTTTTCAGGTCTTCTTCCAGGGAAGGCACGCTAGAACCCATTAGAAAACTGATCCCTTTCCAGCTCTGAACAAGTGTGTTGGGGCCAGGCCGGGCAGCTAGGTCTCTCCCCACTTTCCTGAGGGCAGAAGGCAGGCCCCTTTTCTACCGTGCTATCCCTAAAACTCTCCTTTCTCTGCCCCCGCCCTTTCTTCTCCACCTCCGAAGACAAAGCCCCAATTTCTGAGATTCTAAAGAAAAGTGTATCACTATCTTTTTATCTTCTTCTATCTCTTACTTTGTTCTCCTCCTCCTTTCTCTTTCTCTGCTCTTCTCCCTCTTTCCCGTGCCTCAGTTTTCCCATCTGTGGGCTTGTGGAGATTGTGGAAGAAGCAAGGGGTTCATGCAAGACAAAAGTTCTCTTCTCACTCCTGCTTTCTACTTCCCCTATTCAGTCAGAAGGTGCTCATTAACCTCGCCTGGGGTGGGGGTGGGGGGACAGGAGGATCCGGAAGGTAACGGCGGCATAAACATCTCCACTCCCTGGGACTCCCAAAGCCACCATCTGCTGAGCACAGCTAGCTCAAAACTCCTAGGGACTACCATAAAGGTGACAGGAGCGACTGGGAGTGGAGGGGATCAAATCCTAGAGCCTTTTGCTGCGTTGCTGAGTTGTCCTAGGATCCCGTCACGCCTTGCCCTTCCCAGCCAGCAGCCAGAGCCTGAGGGAGCACCTGGCTTGCCCTCTCTTTCCCGTCAAAGTCGAGGCCGCAGCGCTTGTGTTAGAGCGGCCTCAGTTGGGCCCTTCCGGCACCGAGCCTGGGTCTCGCCCACCCTCCGCTCCCGCCCCTGAGCCTGCCGCCTTCTCACAGCCTCCCCCGCTGCGCTCAGCTCCTTGGGGCCCGGTCCGCAGAGGGACTCCGGGCTCCCCGCCCCGCCCCCAGCTTTGCATTCAATGGGAGTGCTCCTCGTTTGATCCTCTTTTCCTCTGGGTTTTCCCTGCCAGATGAAAGCCAAGTAGGATTGAGAAATCAAGAGGTACCACTTGCGTCTCCTTCCTGGGCCAGGCCTACCCAAGCCGGGCTTCCCTGGCCGTCCCAGGGAGGAAGGAGGCTTCAGCGGGAGCTCACCTCTCCGGGAGGGGGGCTGCCTCCTCTGGGCTTCCGATCTGAAGCTTCAGGGATGCCCCCTCTGCCCCATCCCTCTCCGGCCTTCTGCCTCTGCCCTTTCAAAGCAGCTTCAACTCCCCCCGGTCTCTGGGGGCCTATTGCACCCTCTGGCACAAGGGGAAAAAACAAAAAATTTTAACCAAATGTCACTTCTTCCAAAAGCATCCTTTTGTCAACTTCAGATGAAGAGAGGTCGGATTTTTTACAAGAGGAAGAAAACGGGAGGGGTGGGGTGGGGGGACTGAATAAGAACACTATTTCTGTTTAGCCTTTTTTTTTTTTAATGGGGGGAAGGGCTATTTTAACAGCGTGGTTATCACTGTATCAAGGTTATTCCCCATGACACTGTTCCAGAAGGAAGGTAAATTCGCAGAGGGAGTGATGTCTGAGGCCAGCAGAGGCCTAGGAAACCCCATGAAAGCGGAGAGGGGGTGATAGCAGCCCAAGTGGGGTACGGCCTGGGCTCCCACTGCTTCTCACCTCCCTCGGCAGGGAAGACCCCCTTCCCCCACCACCGCGGGCCTGCTGTCCCTTCCCCCGCTGAGAAGACAGGTTTAGGTCCAGCCGGCTCCTCTCCGATTGAAATTCTCTGGACTTCAAAAGCTCGAGGCTCAGCTTCCGCCCGGGCTGGGCTGGGCCGGGGGTGGGTGGGAACCCCCGGGGAGGAGACGCGGAGATAAGATGCGCGGCTTGTGTTAAATGGAATCGGAAGCCGGGCTTGGGTCACCAGACGCGTTGATCCGCTGGAGTCGCTACGCTTCCCAAGAAAACCCCGCTCCGGAGAGCGACGGCAGGGGGTGCGGAATGCCTCAGTGGCCTTCGGCCCCTGCTTGGGTGCGGTGGATTGCGGCCCTGGGTATCTCTATCAGACAGATGCGGGGCCTCCCAACGGCGAGCACTCGTCCCAGCCGAAAGGAAGGGGCAGAGATTTGCGGAAGCTGGTTTGTCTGCTTCGGTGCCGGCAAAATTTTGCTCAGGAAAAAATGGTTTTTGCTTCTCACTTTGGTAAAAAGCAAGAACAAAGGGAGCTTCCTTTTCAACAATAAGCGTTGCCCAGCTGTCGTGAATATTGATCTTCAGCCCTTGTTTATCTTGCAAGCCTGTCTCGGGCGTGGACATCGAAGTTCCCGCGCGGCTGGGTCTCCGAGGCAGGAATCATAAGGGTGAGGGAACTTGTGGGGCTGGGCCGTGTCTTGTCCCTGGCAGCTGCCAACGCCCATCTGGGAACCCAAAGCGCAGAGGCACCACGTAGGGTGCCCCTCCAGGACCAAGGTCCACTGGATCTCAGATGCCCAGGGGTCCGACTTCCCAGTGCCAGGAGATTACGCCTCGTTCACTTCCCCCAACCCCTCGCCCACCCCTTGGAGGGAGTCCCTGGCACGCTCGACTGCAGTGGGGACCACAGAACAGTTTCTCCTGCAGGGAAAACCTGCAGCTTCTGGGACTCTGATTTGGACAAGGACCCCTTCTCTATGTGTCTCCCAGAGCGAAGGGCCAGGAGCCTGGGACAGGAAACTGGATGCTTTCTGACCCCTGCTCCTTAGGTCCTTGGAGCCAGCCAGCCCTGCAGAGCTCTTGCATCTACACCTATCAGCCCCTTTCCTATAAGCCCGAGCCCAGTGGCTTTCCCACCCTGAGCTTCAGACAACTGCCTGAGCTGCCTTTATTCCTATACCCACCGCTTGCCCATCCCAGAGCTGGAGGAGCCAGGGCAGTCAGTACTGGAGGCCTGAGGACCTCCTCGAGCTCAAGGCTTGCTCCTGCCTCAAGCCACCAACTAAAAGGGTCCATTTTCCCATGGAGGGGCAATTCCCCCAACATCCAAGCAACCAAAGCCCAGGCATTCCTCTCCTCCCCCAGCAGAGACGGTATGGATTTTTCCTTCACCATTACTATCCTGAAATTTGCTTTCATTACAAGCCCATTTCTCATTTAATCTACACAACATTCCTTTAAAAGTTCTCAACAGGCCACAGTGCCTTTTCTCCCACAGTGACAGGGGAATCAGTGGCCTTGTCAGACACTAGACCAGCTCCCCTTCCAAGGCTCTGTCCATCCCTGGCCTGCAGGGACGCCTCAACACCCAACAATGCCTTAACTCTCCATAAGGCAATCCTCCACAGACCTCCTGCCCTTTCTGGGATCTAGGTGGCTTCAGGGGCCTCTCAGAGAGGTTGCCCACCTGCCTTCAGAAGCAAAAGCCTCAGGGCCCACGTTCCTGGACTGTTCTCATCCTGCTTCATCCGTGATTTCCCAAGAGGGCAAAGAGAAACCCTATGTGGAAATCTGGGGATCCCACATGATAAAAATAATCACTGTTCT
The DNA here is from genome assembly GCF_024610735.1 of Ursus americanus. NCBI lineage: Eukaryota > Metazoa > Chordata > Mammalia > Carnivora > Ursidae > Ursus > Ursus americanus. The sequence goes on from NC_142129.1 coordinate 47,546,253, forward strand.
AAGCATTTCAGCTATATCAGCTCTTTTCATCCTCACAACAGGCCTGAAGAAGATAGTATAAATCATCCCTATTTTGCAGCTGAGTAATCTGAAGCACCGAGAGAAGGTTCACATATAAATGACAGTCAGGACTGAATCCCTATCCCTCTAGCTTCAAGGCCACACTCACAACAACTGGAGCTCCTAGAAAATGCCAAGAATTGCATTCTGAGTGTTTCCTTTCAAAGACTCCACTTGTGGTTTTTGCCAAGGCCTTTTCTCCTCCTCCTCACTCCCAGTGAATTCACCGGGGTTGAGAGAAGTAGGGGTTAAGGGTACAACTAACCTCTGACCACTCACTCTGAGCATGAAGAAGAGTAAAGAAAAATATGGTCCAAAACCATTTGGAAATGTATCCTGAAGAAGGCTTCCTGGTCTTGCCCTCTTTTAAGACAGGGATCAGAGGCTGGGTAGGGATTTTGCAGGGGCCTGCAGGGAGGCTGAAGCCATCCTTAGGGAGTTGGGGTAGGAGAGCCCACCTGTCCTCCTGAGCAGGAGGGAAAGAGGTCTCAGGTGTGAGTTCCAAGATATCAGGAAGATAACTACAGCAAGTGATTCTGGAAACCCTAAGAGACAAAGTCCCGTCCCTTTATGACCATAACAATCCACTGAGGCCCTGAACATCTATCTGGGAAGGGACAAAACTCACCAGAGTTATCCTTGCCTGCTTTAACCTCCTGGGATTCGTGGCCCTTTCACATATCTGGCAAACCTCTCCCCCAGGAAAATGCACAGAGGCATTGAGGTTTTCCTTCCGTTTCTGAGATTCCTCTACTGGCTATAGCCCCCATCTCAACCACCCAACCCCAGACCTAATAGCCAGATCCCTTTGATAGGGGGTGTGGCTTTACCAGGGTGTTTTCCCTGCCAAGGCAGCTGCCTTCCTCAGACTGTCCTCCAGGATTTGTTGGCCCAAGGGACAAAACTTGAGGGTATGGCCAGGCCTCCCCACACTGCATCTTGGACTGAACATATTCTTCAGGCTCTGCATCCACCTCCATTCAAAACTTAGGCCCTGGAGGTGCATGCTGGGAGAGAGAATGGCAGGCTGGGCTTCTGTAAAAGGCACAACTTGGTTTGGCCTAAGGATAAAGGGGAAGGGCAGTGCAGGGAACTGGCTAGTTATTATCAGGGAGTCCTGTACACCATGGGGTGGGACAGGGCGTGAGCAGGTTTTCAGTTTTTGTGTTTTTTAATAGATTTTGTCCAGGCACAAACCCTTTCCAATCCCTGGACTGCCCAAAGGCCAGATGAGCCTGAAAGTCCTTCCCCTTCCCCCATAGTGTGCTCCCCACTCTCACTCCTGCTCAGGAAGAGCGAATCGGCCTACTGCGGTCTGGTCAGGGTGACCCCATCGGGGTGGCGTCATTACCCGATGGGATCTCTTTTCTACCACTTAACTAGCCCTAAATGGCCCTAAATGTTCCCTCCCTGGTGCGGGTTTCTTTCTGTGTTTCTGTGCGCTCACTGACCGTCTGTCTGTCTCTCCTGGGTCCCGGGCCAAGAAGCAGGCAGCACCCCCTTCCTCCCTTACCACTCAGGCCAGGAGACGCGGTGGCGCCGGCCTGCAAACGGAGGAGTCGGTCTCCCGGTGTGGGGGGGAGGAGAACCGCCCCCAGGCGAGGAAGTCCAACCAGTTGGGCGGGCTAAGCCTCGCCCTCCAGCGAAATGGAAAAACCCTTGTGTGAGTTCTGGGGACTGATTTTTATAGAGCCCTGTCCTGACCCGGACTAGTTCCACTCCTCCTACTGAGCTTCTCAGAGCCCCGATGGGGTACAGTTCCTCGCGCTGTGCAGCGGCGAAGGTGACTCTTAGAAAGGTTAAGGACCTTGCCCAGGCTCACACAGCTGGGGAGTGGCCGAGCTAGGATCTTAACCCCAGTGGTCCGGCCTGCAAAAGCCAGATTCTCTCTGCCGTTAGCGCTGGGCGCCCAGGGCCAAGGACTACGTTCCCTAACAGCGCAGACAACTGAGGTGCCTTGGATGTGACTGAAAGACGCGGACAGGGGCCACCCTTCTCAGGTCGATGGGTGGCTGCGCCTGCGGCCCCTGCAGCAGCTGAGTGCCGGCGGGAGCCGCTCGGGCTGTTACCGTAAGTCTCAGAGGAGCGGGGCACACGGTGGGGGGGGGGACTAAAAACAGGAAGAGCCGGAGGGCGCCGCGACGTGGAGCGACTGCGTTCCCGGCTTAGAAGCCGGGCCCTGAGTGAGTGAGGTGCGCACGCGCCCGCGGCAGTGAGTTTCGGAGGGTGGGGTACCGGCTATTAGGAGCTCGTTGTAGTGAAGGGAGAGCAGGAGGGATGTGGGCCCAGAGGACAGGGTGTCACCCGCCCAGGACTGGGGTGCGCGCCCAGGCTGGCCCCGCACGAATCCCAGTCCCTTCCTCTCTCCCACAGGGCCGTGCCAGGCGCGGCCTGGAGTCCCCTGAGAGTCCCTTTCTGGCCTTGAAGCCGGTCGACCGCCCAGTCCAGTCCCCGCGGCCCTTTTCTGCGCCCTCTTCCCCTCCCTCCCCTTGCTGCGACGGTGACAAAGCGCAGCTCCCGAATTGCTGTCTCGGTGCGCCCCCCACTGCCGACCGCCAGAGGCGGAAGTTGCGGTGCGTCCCGGCATCCTCGCTGGCTCGGATCCCGCGGCTCTGCCAGGGGCAGCAGCCCAAACCCTCCATCCGCCTCCCCCAGGGCAGCCTCACGTCGCCCTAAGAGCCAGCCTTCTGAGCTAGACCCCAGGAAGGGGGGGTGGCGGTTCGGCCTAGGCCTCTAGGGACAGGTCATCAACCATGCGGGGGTGAGGAGTTGGAGGTAGCACGGAGCTCGCCTAATAGGCTACCTTCCTTCCTCCTCTGCGAGAGGGCGTGGACCCCCGCCCCAACCTGTTGAGGCTTGTAGAAAGCGGGTCTTGTGGGTAGGGGTGCCTTATAGATTCCCTCGGTCAGACAGTATGATTAATCACGCCCCCAACACATGCGTCGTCCCTATTTGTCGTGGGCAGGAAGCCCAGGCATTGGGGAGCCTCTTGGACAACCCTGTTTCCACAGCCCTCAAAAGCTTCTTTTTTGAGCCTCACTTAGTTCTGAGGCCCATTGATAAACTACTATAGCAACTTTCCCCGTTCCCTTTGGCAGTGTTTCTTCAAGTGTGGTCCCTGTATCACCTGGGAACTTGTTAGAAATGTAAACTCTCAGGTTCCACTGCGGTCTTATTGAATTAGAAACTCTGGAGGGGGATCCAGCCCCAGGGCTGTTTTAACAAGCCCTCGGAGTGATCTTGGTGTACGCTCCAGTTTAAAAACTGCTCCCCCATGGATTCCATCACCCTGGTTTCTAAGTTCCCATGATCCTCCACTGTGCCTGGAATGTTTGGTTGCCTCTGGTACAGAAGTTTATGCCTCTGTTTATTCACTCTTGTTCTTTCCATTTTATCTCCTCCATGTATCTCTTTGTGCACTAACTTATTACCTAATGATGTCATTATCACCTAATGATGTCATTATCTAATTTAGCTCCTCACTCATCTTCTCACTCATCCACTGCCTAAGGACATGCCTCACTTGGTGGCAGATCAGAAACTGCTTTGTGACTGCAGCAGCTGGAGCACAGTGGAAACCCTGCCCCCCTCAGAGATTTCTCTCACGAAAGGGAGTCAGAGGCCTTGAGATGGTGATGGGTTCGCTGGCTGCAGAGTGGAGAAGAGCAGCCCTTCATGTTTGGATATGCATCCTGCTAGAGAACAGATAAAATGGAATAAAGGGCCTTGGGAGTAATTGGGGAATGAGGAAATCGAGGCACAGAAATAGATTTTCTGTGGGCTCCCTCAACGACTACGGGCAGGGACCCAGCACCAGCTTGAGATACACAAGTATTTTTCTTTGTGGATATCTAGATGGTGCGTTAGGCGTTTGTTGGTGGCTGGCTAAACACAAGCAGCTTTAGTAGGAGCCAAAAAGCCCTGAGACTTGTAGCTATAGATGGAGATTTTTTTTCATTCAGTCAGACTTTCCTAGTATCAGACATATTCTGGGATGCTATTTAATAAGTTAAATTTATAGCTAATGTTATAAATTAGGCAGCATGAGGCCAAGGTGCTACCAAAAATACCCAGTAAAGGTAGCTATAAATATCTTCTGTGTATGGAGCACTATTCTAAATGCTTTACGTGCATTCTAGCACTTAATCCCTATAGCTCCATGAAGTAAGAAGGAGAAACCAAGTCAAAGATGGGTTAAATGCTTACTCAAGATCACATGGCCGGTTAGTGGCAGAGGTGATACTGAACCCCAGTAGTGTGAAGCCAGAAGCCAGGCTCCTACTCTCTGGGTTCAGCCCCCTCCTGTGGAAGCTAGCAGGTCATGACCTGTAATCTCAAAGGGTTGATTTAATTTCCCAATGTTGCTAAATTAGTCGCAGGCCTAGAATAATACTATTCTATCTAATAAGAACTTCATCGGGCATTCCTATCAATAGTATTAATAATAAACAGTTGGTCTTTTCCTATTTGGGTAACATTTTCACACCCACTGTCCCATTTGATAAAATAGTCTCATGTAATAGGAAGAGCAGCTATTAATATAATCCCCATTTTACAGATGAGGAAACCAAGACCCAAAAGGGTTAAGTGCCTCCCCCCAGATCACTCAGCTAACAAATGACAAAGCAAGGAACACTGTTACTCCTTTTGACATCTTTGTCTTTGTTTCTTATTTTTTCTTTCATCTCACTTCAGACACGCATTCATGTATCATCATCTTAATCCTTGACATGCCTCCATTAGTTTTGGCTGCTCCAAAGGACTTCTCTGTCCAGCATTTGGTTTGCTCCTCCTGTGGTCCCTGATGAGGTTGAAGAGGCCAGAGTTGTTCTTTCCAGTTTCCAGTTAAGGAAGCCAAGATTTGGAGAATTCAGAGGACTTGACCAAGGTCACAGAGCCACAATAAGAAGCAAAGTCTCAGACTGTTCACAGGCAAGAGTGAATTTTGTAGAGAATCCTACAGAATGAATGAATCATTCTTACTCCCTGTCCCATCCTTAAAGCCTGGCAGTACTGACAAAGGAAAGACGGTTGTGGAAAAAGTACCAACAATTTAGAAGTGTTCAAAACATAATGTGCTATTAATGCAACTTTTTATTATAATGGACTTACAGTCGTTTCATAACTTCCATTACTGGCAATATGTCAACTTTGGAATGTTTTCCTAATTATTCTAGAGTCAGCCTTACTCTTCTTGGAAAGAATTAGAAGAGGAAAGAAAGGTCACTGTTTTAAAAATAGGCCTGGAAACAGCCAAAAAAACCCAGATCCAGGATATAATTCTGCCCTGGTCTTCGGCCCTAAGGAAGGGGTCTGTACTTTCACAAGCAGCAACAGTCAGGCCACGATTTTCATCTTAAATATAGGCCATCAGCACCTGAAGAGCCAGATCACCCCCAAAAATGGATTAGTTTTCTTTCTATTCCTTCCTTCCTTCACAACCCTCATTTTTCCCAGTACAAGCAGTGGAAAAAGGAAAAGCGCATGTGCTCAGGCTGTAAGTTAGGAACATGATAGGCATACTTTCACTTATGTCTCACAACAATCCTCAGAGGGGAGCATGGAGCTCCTTACTTCACAGGCAGGAAAACTGAGGCATACGGAGGTTAGGAGGTTAAGCAACGGAGGTCACACAGCTAGTGAATGAGAGACAAAGGAAAACCCAGGCTTGTAAATATGCAGTTTAACTTCCAATAGCTATAAACCCACTTTCCCTATGGATGTGGATTCTGAGATCTTATGATCCAGCAGAAAGGAGCAGCCGGGAGCTAGTCTGCAAGGCAGTGAGGCCTGGATTTTGAGTTCAGGAGGGAGAGAAACAGATCTCAGGGACCTTTGGGAAGATACAGGATAATCTGCAGCTGCTATGAAAACAGATCAATGGGGGAAGCGTGCTCTCAAATTTGCCTAGTCAAGATTTCTTATACTTCAGAGATAGCTGGTGACAAGGTAAGGGCATTCGTTTGGAAGCCAGACAGACTTGAGCTTGAAGCCCAACTCTGGCACTTACCAGCCAGTGACCTTGAGCAGACCAAAGCTGCAAGATGTTAGATCTAAGATACAGCTGCCTGCCTCTTGGAGCTGTTCTGAAGATTTAATGTGATATGAAATGGAAAAGGCCTAGCACATGGGGCGCCTGGGTGGCTCAGTCGGTTTTAAGCATCTGCCTTCGGCTCGGGTCATGATCCCAGGGTCCTGGGATCGAGCCTCACATCAGGCTCCCTGCTCAGCGGGGAGCCTGCTTCTCCTTCTGCTGCTCCCCCTGCTTGTGCGCTCTCTCTCTGTCAAATAAATAAACAAATTAAAAAAAAATTTTTTTAAAGGAAAAGGCCTAGCACAGTGCCTGGCCTACAGGGAGTACCCAGTGAATGCAAACTCCCACGTGTCCCACCGTGGCAATGTCCCTATCTCACCTACTGCATCTGCGATTTGTCTCCCTCGATATTGTACCTTTGGTCAGTGAGAATCAGCAGTGAATGTAAAGTGAGGGGGAACGGTGTCCAGGGAACCCATAATGTGTCTGTGCCCCCTCCCTACATGGTGACTAACATTTCCCAGAAATAAATAACTACATAGCACTGGTGCATTTGCCAGAGTTCAACAAATACGGACGTGGTAGGTGCACAACAAAATTAAGAATGATCTGGCTGCATCTTGGCAGTGCTATCACAGATAGCATCCAGGATCCTGTGTCCTTTCTGTAACTCCATTCACTGGGAGCTAGGATAGTGAGAAGATCAAGACATGCCTAGGGTGCTAATGGAATTTTCCCTCTATAGCCAGATGATCCGTAAATAGGAAAAAATGTCGTGGCGGTTTAGTATAATAGTTACGTGCACAGACTCAAGTTAGATTGCTTGGCTTCTAATTCTAACTCTGCCACTCACTATGCTAGCTATGTGATGTTGGACAAGTGACTTAACTTCTGTAAGCCTCAGTTTCCTCATCTGTAAAAAGGGACCATAGGACAACAAAATGAGTTAGTACCTATAAAGCACTTACGAGAGTGTCTAGCATATACTAAGCCCCAGTAGACGTTAGCTATTATTACTGTGGTGTGTCACTTCCCTGAATGTGAGCCTAAGGGAGTTCCGTGGCATGGAGGGAAGACGAGTGAAGCAAGCACCCTATGCCTGGAGCAGATATACCAGTGGTTGCAGCCTATATTCAGGGTTTCGGTACCAGCGCCACCATAGTGGGCGTGCACGAGTCACTTAACCTTCAGGAGCTCCTGTTTCCTCCCGTGTAAAATGGGTGTGAATAACAGAGGTGTTCCCTTCTTCACATAGTTACTGCCCCAAATAGAGACCTATTGCCTATCATTGTAGCTTTTAATCTTTGAACTCATAAAGGTTTTCTTCTGCTCAGTAAAGAGTACGCCCTCTGGGAGGAGCCACACGGTAAGCCATGACCTGCTCAGTCCTTAGCGACACGCCAACACTTTACCAGCATCATAGGAATGGGGGAGAGGACAGCGGTAGACAGGATTGAGGAGAGCAGGAGATGAGAAGACTTCCAAGATGTCTGGCTTCCTTCACACGCGTCACTGAGGAGCGTCCCGCCCGGGGCCTTACAGTGATGCCCTGGCTTCATGCCACAAATCTTGTAAAGTGCCAAATGAGAATGATTCCTGCCAGTCTCTTTTCTATTTTGAGGGAAGAGAGAAAGGTTTGGTGATGTGGGACTTTCTTCGGTATCTATGGGACGTGGACAGTATAAGCCATGAGAAGACAACGCCATGAGGGGCAGTTTCTCATGGAACTTTGGGAGGTGGAAGGAATATATTACAAAGATTTCTCCTTTCTCCAGAGAGCTGACTTAAAGGTCCAGCAAATTTGGAAAGCAAAATTACCCGAATCCTTCTCCCCAGCTTCTATTCCCACTTCCTTGTCCCTATGCCCAGCAGAAGATTCCGATTTTACTAATCTTCCTGGTGAAGGTCCCAGAAACCCCCAAAGGACACTTTGGTTTGACTGAGTGGAAATAATATTTACAGCCATCCTACTGTGTGCCCTACGCTGTGCTAGTCACTTGGTAACAGAGTTACTATGACAGAAACAGCTGTCTCCCCTTCTTTCATGATGAAAGAGCATCCAACTTTCAGCTGTCCACATGGCTCTCAAGTCAAAGACCACATTCCTCTGCCTCTCTTGCAACTAGGAGTAGCCTTTGGACTAAATTCAGCAGACCAAATACCAGCAGAAATGTCATATGGCAGCTTCCAGGCCCCTTCCTTAAAAAAACAGAAATATATAAGCCCATTGCACAGTCTTCTTTATTGTTCCTCTGTCCTGCTGCCTGGGGCTTGTGCCCTGACATCCTGGACCCACGAGGTGGAAGAAGCCTGACTCTCTGACATCATGGGGCACTGCTCGAAAAGGACCAAAGGCCTACAAGAGAATGGAAATTGTAGGGGTCCTGTTTTCCAAATTAAAAAAGATCAACAAAGAGGGGCGCCTGCCTAGGTGGGTTAAGCGTCTGCCTTCGGCTCAGGTCATGATCCCGAGGTCCTAGGATCGAGCCCCAGTGGGGAGCCTGCTTCTCCCTCTCCCTCTGCCCCCCCACCACCCTGCTCGTGCTCTCTCTCTCTGTCTGTACCCCAAATAAATAATCTTTAAAAAGATCAGCAAAGAGGAGGGAAAGAAAGAGAGAGAGGCCTATAAGAAAATGTAAATTTCTGAGTTTTTCTGGGTGGTGATAAAGTGGGGGGGGTGTGTGTATATGTGTGTGTGTGTGTGTGTGTGTGTGTGTGTGTGTGTGGTAATCCCCTGACAAATTATATAACATCTTCGTAGAACTTCAGTCTATACTAAACTTTTTTCCAGGCAGGCCAAAGAAAAAGTTACTAAAGTACAACCAACAAACTAATTATTTTTATGTATACATTATACCACTTTAAAAATTATTTTGGTGCACCTGGGTGGCTCAGTCCGTGAAGCGTCTGCCTTGGGCTCAGGTCATGATCCCAGGGTCCTGGGATCGAATCCCACATCAGGCTCTCTGCTCAGTGGGGAGTCTGCTTCCCCCTCTCCCTCGTCCCCTCCCCCTGCTTATGCTCTCCCTCTCCCTCTCCCTCTCCCTCTTTCTCCCTCTCTCTCTCAAAGAAATAAAAGATCTTTTAAAAAATTATTTTACCTGCACAGCGATAATTTCTAAGTGAGATATTGTTGAAGGGTTGTGAAAAAGGCAAATGAGAAGTTTCTCTAGAGATAGAATGAAAATGAACAGGCCTTTCTCAGAAGACCAATTCAGAAAAACAGCCAACTCTTCTGTTTCTATTCTGTTCTCAATTTTCTGTGAGACTTTAAGTGAGCTATTAAACATCTTGGACCTTATTAAAAGGGGGTGGTAATTTCATATAGAGTGGGTATTGTTAAGCCTTCTTGTTTTTAAATCCAAACTGAGCCTCTCTCTCTCTCTCTCTCTCTCTCTCTCTCTCTCTCTCTCACACACACACACACACACACACACACACACACACACAAATGTAGCTTTTGGAAGCCGTTCACTGCTAGGGAGTTAAGAGGACATGTCTGAAGAGCTAATGCAGTTACAGATAGATATTCCATATGCTAACTTAACATAAATGCTTCAAACTTTTATTTCCTTGATGGAGAAACATCAGGATCTCTGGCCTGTTTTACATGCTTTAGCCTTGGGTGGGAAATGCCCCTAAGTAAAATAAGAAGCTGTTTCAGAAGTATTTCTCCTTTCCCACACCACTTATTATCTCTAACAACTCATTTTCCATCCACCGTGTTTCCCTGTACTGGTTTTACGATAGGGAGTCCCCACCACTGTGGGCCCTCTGCGAGTCTAGCCAATCCTTTCTGGCTCCCCAGTGAAAAATGGGGGACAAAACTCAGAATTATGACAGGGCGGACCATGTGATACTGCCCTTACTTTGCTGGTTTCCATCTACCCTGCAGGTGGCAAGCTTGAAGGTTTGGGGAAATCCCCTGATGGCTCGATGCACCAATTTCCAATGGGATCACATTAGCACGTTCAAGTACAATTGCTATAGTACCGGCCAGGTCTATTTTCAGGCTGTGCGTATGGATGAGGAACGGCTGTCCACAGGTCTATAAAGTTTCTTACACAAGAACCCAGCACCTGAAAGCTGAAAGTAAGACACACGCCAGCCCTTATGGATTCTCACCACTCTGTAGGTGTAGATGGAGCCAAGGGAAATTTGGCGGGTCTGACCAAGGACGACTAAGTCAAAAGCCCTGGAGTCCAGGTCAGAGTCAGGTGCAACATCTTTAGCCAATGGCTGTGCTGTATTGAGGCCCCAGGCAGCCAAGAAAATTGGCCAGTGGTCAGGAAAGTAGGCTCTAGACTTGCCCTTGCCATTGCCTGTCTGGGTGACCTTGGACAAGTCATTTCACTCTTCTGTGAATAGAGTACCAGTCCCAACTCTGCCACACACTGGGAGACCTTTGCCAATTCACAGCATCGAGCATCAGAGGAAGCCAGAAGGATTTGTTTTCTAGCATGCCCCCACTCTGGCTTCTGGGACTCCAGCCCAGACACACACTAATGCCTATGGGAGCAGCCTGGTGGGAGCCATGAGAAATATGTCCTTGGTCATGTTAGGAAATTGAGAAGCTGGAATCCAGATTCTCAGCTCCAGAGCTGATTGCGTTGCCAGATATTTCATTTTCAAATATTTTTACATGTTGGCAACTGATTTGAACTGCTACAAAATTCTGTATTGGCCAATGACTCTGGGCCAGAAATGGCTTACTAGGCCCATTGTAGAGTCTTCTGCAGTCCACTGACCCAAGGAAGAGTTGGACGAGGTGGGGACCTGGCAGGGAGGAGTGATGGATGCAGTATCCCCTACATGAAGAACACAGGTAATTCTGGCCAAGGGTGGGCTGGCTGGTCTGAGCCCCAAAGCGCTACCGCTCCTACCCCAGCCTCAATTTCCCCAGCGCACCCGAACCGGTCTAGTTCAGCCTGGGTCTCTTTTCCTCTACTCTCTGCAGGTGGGGCCTATTCTCCACGCGAAGGTGGGCCTGCCGGTCGCAGGCAGAAAAGGAGTGTGTTGCAAGCAGGAACGGAACGGTCGCGGCGCTCAGGCGTCGGCTGTGGGTCCCCCGCCCCCTGGGCGCCGCCAAACCCGAGACGCGCGGGAATGCACGTCGCAAACCCCGCTGCGGGCAGGTGCGGCGTGGCCCGGCGCCTGCGAACCCGGCGGCCTCGGCGGCTCCCGCAGTCCCGGCTGCGCTCACGGTCAAGCCCACCGAGAAACCGCAGGGCGCGCGGCTGCCGCGTGGCCGGTGGGGAACTCGCGTCGCGGGCGTGGCGGCGGCAGGGCCCGGAGCCCGCGCTGCAGCCAGCGAATGCCTTACAACGAACGGTACGTATTTGTTGGGAGGAAATTCGATTGTCGAGCCCTTTCCTCCCTGAGCTTAAAAATGGATTCTCTTGGGGCGCCTGGGTGGCTGAGACGTTAAGCGTCTGCCTTCCGCTCAGGGCGTGATCCCGACGTTCGGGGATCGAGTCCCACATCAGGCTCCTCCGCTGGGAGCCTGCTTCTTCCTCTCCCACTCCCCCTGCTTGTGTTCCCTCTCTCGCTGGCTGTCTCTGTCAAATAAATTAATAAAATCTTTAAAAAAAAAAAATGGATTCGCCATCTGCTGTGAAAGCCTCGGGCTCTGGGCGGCTGTATCCTGGCCTCTTGGAGCTGTGGGGAGCCCTGCAAACACCCCGACCCCCGGAGGCCCTTGCTCCACCTGCCCCTCCGCTCTGACACACGTTGGCGCTCCCTGCCATTGCTGTGCCTTTCAAAGCCCCGTCACCTGTTCCAGCCAAGCCCAAAGGAGGTGATGCGCTGTCAAGCTCAAATACAGAAACCTATTTTCTATATAATTCAGTTTGTCCAAAAGAACTTTGAAGGAAGGCGATGACAACATACAAGGACACTGTTACCCTCAGACTATTGGCGAAACGTAACAAACAAACAAACAAAAAACAGATAAAACCTCCTTGGAGGCAATTTTGACATTTATGAATTTACAGTTATTTCGCTTGTCCCCAGAATCTCACTTTTTGAAAATTTTCCTACAAGATGCATTCAAAAATATTTACTATGTCATTTTAGTGATAATGAAAAAGTGGAAATAACCCAACCGTTTGTCAAGATATAAATAAAAAGGTTAATAAATAATGAGTACACATATCAAGAAATACTGTATGTAAAAGATTTGTGTTCACAGGCAAACAGATCTAAGCTTATGTTAAATAAAAAAAGTGAGTTATAAAAGACAGTAGATATGGTAGGATTCCATATTCGTTAAAATGCAAAAAGAAACTGTAAGTAAATGTCTACAACTCACTCGGGTATTAGTGACTTTTTATTTCATGGATGAGTATATAGGAAATATATGTGTATTTTATACGTACATGCATCTGGAGAAATATATCCGTAACTGTTGCATTGTTTATCTTTGGGGTGACCTGAGAGGAGGGAATGTGGGGCATTAACGTCCCACACTATATTTCTTCAAAGTTTGATTTCTTCTAATATAGGCATGCGGTAATTTTGTACTTCCCGCACACCAAAAACAGTAAAGATTTTTAAAAATCATACCCCTTCCCATCCCAAGACTACCAGATTGTTATCCCTCGTCCACTTCTCTCTGATATTTCCATTATGATGTTAACTTTCCCTTCAACCTCCTCTCATCCCTGTACAGTATCCAAGAAACTCACAGTCCTTTCATTTCAACTTACGAGTTGCCTGTTTCACGTGTGCAAATGGTTTTTTAGATCATTTAAACCAAAAGAATGAAGGAAGTAAGAAAATTACTTCCACTTTATCTATTCATACTGTCCAAACAGAAAGAGTAGATGCAGGGTTTTTGTTTTTGTTTTTGTTTCTGCCCTTGAAAGCATTGCCCTTTTTAATCCATTACTTCCCAAGTCCTGTGTGGATGTGGCACATATTCTCCCTCTCTCTCCCCCAACCATGAGAGATCTTTAAAACACGGTTTTTGTTTCTATTTAATCCAGAGAGGCAGAAAGGCGTTAGACTCTGTGGAGGAAATACCACTGAAAAATCGAGCAGGATTTCCAGGGATGGGAATTGGAGTGGGAAGCGCACTCTTGGCTGAAGGAGGGACATTGTGAAAGAGACTAGGAGAGGGGAATGTGGCTTGGACCATGGGCTATGATTCTGGAATTGTTTAAATTAGTCTGAATGTTGTCTCAGAAACATGAGCTCAATTCATGCTATGGGAAATAAGCATGGCCACACTTCAAACATGCAGAAATGAAGGGCTTGTCTGGCATTTTAAAATATTCATATAGAAAAATGGCACCCAGCAGCAATAAACTGAGTGGGTCCACCCCCACCAACATGTCTGATACGGTTCTTATTTGCACATAAAACAACATCACATATCCTTAGCAAAGTCTCAGAACATTCCAGGATCACACACATAACTCCATTTTTGCTCAGACCCCTGATGCCACTCTCCCCTTTCCACATGCATCAATAGCATCGTTGTAAAATGCCGTGCTCTGGAACAAAATACCCAGGTTCCAGTCCAGACTGGCATATGCTAGCTTATGATTTGGGTCAAGTTATTTACCTGTTCTGTGCTTCAAGTTCATGACCTCTGAAATGGTGATAACACTACTCATTTTATAAGATGTTATGCAATTTAAACAAGATGATGTATACAAACCTTTTAGAATGTTAAACCTTTTAGACTACTAAGAATAAAGCTTTAGAATATAAAGCTTTTATATTTATTTTAAAGATTTATTTATTTATTTATTTGAGAGGGAGAGAAAGTGCATGAGCAGGGGGTGGGGAGCAGAGGGAGAGACAGAATCTCAAGCAGACTCCCCACTGAGCAGGGAGCCCAGGGAGCTCCGCTGGACCTTAGGATTCTGAGATCCAGGACCTGAACCAAAACTGAGAGTCCAATGCTCAACCGACTGAGCCACCCAGGTGCCCCTATGTATTTATTTTTGTTTTAAGTAGGCTCCAGGCCCAACATGGGGCTCGAACTCAGGACCTTGAGATCAAGAGTCACATGTTCTACTGACTGAGCCATCCAGGGACCCCAAGAATATAAAGCTTTTTAGAATACTAAAAGTTGAATCATAGCCACAATTACTACTTAACCCTCTTACAATCTCCCAAAAAGCTTATTCTTACCCCATTCCCCCCTCCTTAAGATACCGCCATCTCTACATTCTCTAACTCGTCTTAGCTCCATCCTTTATTTAATGGAGATTCTAACAGTAGCTCCTCCCCCGATGTTTGCCTTCTCTCCTGTCCAATGGGAGGCAAAGGACTGCACCATAGTCTGAAGAACACCTCACTGAAAACCTGGAGTCTATTCTTCCTCCTTATGAACAGTGTTTTTTAAATATGGAACATTTTATGAACATCCTTCGGCAGGAGCCATGCTAACCTTCTCTGTATCATTCCAATTTTAGCACATGTGCTGCTGAAGTGAGCACAGAATAAATCAGTTTTAGATCCTTTTCACCCCCCCCCCCACCTACCATAGGATCCCTTATACTCTTTTACAGTCAATCTCCCCTTCCTACCTCCAGCTTCAGGCAAGCACTAATCTACTTTCTGTCGTGATAAATTTGCCTTTTCTGGACGTTTTAGATACATGGAATCATACAATAGGTGGTCTCTTCTGTCTAACTTCTTTCACTTAGCATAGTTTTTTAGATTTATCCATGATATAGCATATGTTAGTAGTTCAGTACTTTCTGTTTTATCACTGTCAAATCAGAATGATTTCTGCCATGTCTGAAGAATTCTATTATAGGGGCGCCTGGGTGGCTCAGTCGGTTAAGTGTCTGCCTTTGGCTCAGGTCATGATCCCAGAGCCCTGGGATCGAGCCCTGCATCGGGCTCCCCGCTCAGGAGGGAAGTCTGCTTCTCCCTCTCCCACTGCCTGCCGCTCCCCCTGCTTGTGCTCTCTCTCTCTCTCTGTCAAATAAATAAATAAAGTCTTTTATTTATTTATTTGACAGAGAGAGAGAGATAGCCAGCAAGAGAGGGAACACAAGCAGGGGGAGTGGGAGAGGAAGAAGCAGGCTCCCAGAGGAGGAGCCCGATGTGGGGCTCGATCCCAGAACGCGGGATCACGCCCTGAGCCAAAGGCAGACGCTTAACGACTGAGCCACCCAGGAGCCCCTAAATAAAATCTTTTTTAAAAAAAGAATTCTATTATACAACAACAATAATAATATATAGTGAAAGCTAACTATTACGTCATCTACAATGCTCTAAGCACTGGCTAAGTGTTTTATTTGCATCCTAGAACTTAAACTTCACAACAGCCTATGTATGGGCTATCTAGGTAATACTATTATACACATTTTTGAGTTGAGGACACTTAAGTTTAGAAATATGAACAGACTTGCCCAAGGTCACAAAGCAAGTAAGTGGCAGAGGGGAACTCAAATCTAAGTCTGTGTGACTCTTGAGCTAAAGCCAGAGTCACCTTCGAAATTAACAAGGGGTCTTTGTATTCCATACCTTTCCATCATCACAAAAACAAAACCCAGGAAAATATTCATAGCAAGTCCACCAAGCAGATGGAGAAATGGTCAGTGCTTTGTCAACTGTAAATCCCCACTTGTGTGTAAGGAATTGTGACTCCATCATTTTCTCCACACCTGATGCTGCTCCTGTTCTGGAAACGTCTAACTCCTCTGGGAAAGAGTTGGTGTCGTGAAGGACTCAGTTCTACTGGATAAAGATTTCCGATGTTTGAAGAGATTTTCCTGGACACTGACCTGATGCCATTCCCAGGCCAGGCAGCCTAGGAAAATAGGCTGGACCTTTACTCATCACCTTGTCTAATGGGAAATGAACATGCAGGGGAAAAACTCCTTAGGATCCATGCTTTCCACTGTTAACAATTTTTAGGTTGGAACTCAAGGCAGTGCATGGTAACAATGAAGGTGGGCCGTTCTGATCTCCCACCCTGTGGTATTTGAGGGGCTGTTCATGAGGAAGATTCTGCTGCCACAGGCAGAAACACTCTTCTCTGAAGATTTCTGAAGAAAACTCCAGTTGTTATTTAAAGTCATAGAACCTCTTTGAGGTTTTATGATGAGCCTCAGGCCCCACATTTATGAGGAGCCTCAGACTGGAGACAGTCACCTTCAAACATGTGTTGTTATTATTATAAATGTATTAATAATATTGGTTTTAGTAATAATAAATACTGCAACAGACCATGCTTCCAATCTGTCCTAGTCTTTCTGAGTAATATTTAACTACCCTCATTAGTCACAGAAGGAAGGGTCCTCAGAGTGAAAGGTCTTCATTCCACCGAGGAAACCCAGGGATCCCGGGAAGTGCCTAGGTGTTCTGTGAAGGGGTGGGGGTGAGAACCCAAGTCTTCCGTCCCTCGAAAAGATCCAGGAAAACGAGGACTCAGACAAATCCCATTCTGGCTGAAGGACGACTAACTTAGGTGATGGAGGTTCTTACTACTGGCATCTCAATGGTGGTGTGCAATGCCCTTCCGGTAACATTTATTTGTTGAACGAAAAGAACTATTTGTTGGTGTTAAATGTGAGGATAGTGGCTCCCCTTGGGGGGTAGTGAGATGCTGGGTATGTTCTGTTTCTTGATCTGTCGCTGATTACAGGGGTGTGTTTACTTTACATTTTGTTCATTTTATGTACTTGTTTTGTACACAATATTTCAATAAAATTTACGCCAAAAAGACAGGAATAAAGATAAATATTTTAGAATGAAAGAGCCTACTGCAGCGCCCGTCATGGAGGAGGTGTCTGTCTGCGTGTTTACTGAATAAATGATCTCGGTTGATCCTATCATGTGGGGTGTATGACACGATAGTACTGTTACTGCTGTCACCACGACCCTTTCTCGACAGAGACGTTCAGGGCTTTGCTCGGTCCCGCGTCTGGTTGAGTCGCAGAGCCGGGCGCCGCGGCTCCTCTCCGGACCGGGCCGGATTCGGGTGGATCACTGCCCCGTCTCGGTCTGGCCGCCAGGCCGAGGGACCCGCCGCAGCCCGGGCCGGGGGCGACGCCGCCAGCCCGCAGCCCCCAGCGAGCTCCCGGGACGCGGCCAGGGCCGGAGGGGGCCTCGCCACGCCTCGGCCGGGCTCGCGGGCTCCCCGCGGGGTCCCCGCCGGCTCCGGAGCCCGGGTTTCTGGGACTTCGGGTTCTCACGGTCGCTCGCCCCGCCCCGCCTGTCTTCCTGGCAGCGTCAGTCCGTCTGTCCACCGGTGTGGTGTCTTTGCTGTCTGCGACCGACCTTCACACCCTAGTCCCCTGCCCTGAACGACGGTGCCCTCGGAGCCGCCCCGGAAAAGCACCCAATTTATCATCACTATTGGGTATCTTTCCCAGCAGGGGATGGTGGCGGGGAGGAAGTACGGAAATGTAAGAACATGCGAACCCGCGAAGAAAGCCTCCGACCTGGGCTCCCCTTTACCTGGACTCAATGCCCAAGGTCACCTCTGGACCTGGCACAGGGTAGCTGAGAGAGTCCCAAGGATCCTAGCCTCTGCCCCCAGCTGTGGAACCTTGCACAAGCCACTGATCCCCATCTGCAAAACTGAAATGAGAGCAATGCCCACCTCATACGGGTGTCCTGGGGGTTAACAGAGAGAATCCCTGCAAAGTACAGCATCCAGAACATAGTGGCTGCTGGACACTACTTCCCTTCCCTCCCCCTCGTCTTTAGCCAGACCGTGTTCCCAACATTCCTCTTGCCTCTCCATGGGAGAAAATCCCTCTCTCTGCCTGCCTGGGTCAGGGACCCCCATAGGACCTCCTTGCTGTTGGCCCCAACCAGACCCCCATGCGGAACACGGTTCATTCTGCTGCCGCCCTGGGTTCTCCTCTCAGCCCCCAGTGCCTTCATCTATTTAATCGTGTCACCCCATCTTTCTCTCGCGCACAGACCCACACGCACACGCTTACAGACCGTTAATGCTGCTGAGGGCAAGTACCCCCTTGCTCACGTTAAATGCCAAGCGCTGCCTAGCACGGAGCCTTCCTGACTCAATAAATGTCTGTTCCCCCGCAGTAGGTAGAAAAGGTCTGCTCCACCTCTAGCCTCCCCCTCCCAACCCCCCCACTGCCCCTCCCCCATTCCTGCAGCTGGTGGTGCTAAAGACTAAGCCTCCACCCCCTCCCCCCAACTCAGAAGCCATATTCACCCTAGCCGTGGTGACAGGTTGATGACTCCTATAACAGGCCCCTTTCCTCCTCTGGGGGGTTCCTGCCTGCATGGAGTCTGGTGGAGGGGCCACCAGCAGGGCCGGAAACCTGGGGAGAACGTCTCTGGCTGCCACTGATTTCTGTTACTAGAATTGATGTTTTTCTACAATTACAACCTTCCCTCCTTCATTACATCTCCTGTGTTCCTGAGGTAGTAAATACTGGGGATACGTATTATACTCCCCATAACTTACTTTCGATGATCAGAAAAAGCTTCTATTAATATACCCACTGTTGACCGGGAATCTGGCTCTGAAGCTCAGAGTGAGGCTTCTAGACCAGTGTCTATCTGCTGAGCACAGAGATGCGCACTCCCCAACTTTTGCCCTCTGAGCCAGTCTACCCAATGCATTAACAAGAGGCGGCAAAGATTAGTAGTTGAAAATATAGCCCCAGGACCCGATGCCTGGGGTCAATCCTAGTCCAGCCCTGGCCCCTTACTAGCTGGGTGAGCTTGGGCAAGTTACCAAACCCGACTGTGCCTCTGTTTCCCTATCTGTGAGATAGAAGTGATGGTAATAATAGTTCCTAGAGTTGTTACGCAGATTAAATGAGTAATTGTTTATAAAGTGATTAGCACTCTGTAAGCACTCAATCAATGATTTTTGTCAAATACCTAAACTTAATACATCCAAGATCCTGACTCCTTAAGATGCCTAGCTACTCCTAAATGGTTAGAACTTGTTCTAAAGGAGAGACTAAGGATTCCTCCCAATTTAACCCTAAGTATATTATTGATTTTCAAGGCTTATAGAGTTGTCCCTAGAATTAACCAATTTCTCTCAATCTTTACTTTTCTTCATTTGTGTTGTATGTATGTGGACACATTCTGGAAGGAAAATTTAAAAGAAAGAGTTAGGAAGGAAGGAAGGAAGGAAGGAAGGAAGGAAGGAAGGAGGGAGGGAGGAAGGGAAGGAAGGAAGGAGGGAGGGAAGGGAGAGAGAGAGGAAAGAGAGAGAGAAAGGAAAGGGAAGGAAGGAAGGGAGAGAGAAAGAAAAAATGGAGGGAAGGAGGAATTTGGTTGAGATGGGTGGATTGTGATAAAATTCTGTTTTTTTATTTTCCATCATAATAACAATAACCCGTTCAATAAATTATGCCAAACTCATACTTTCCTGGACCTTACACTTTCCAGAAAATCTAGGTGAGAAGCGGTTGCTCAGAGTCAGAATGGCTGAGTTTAACAGCTGGAGGAGAGAGCCGGCTGCAGAGCTATAGGGCCACTTACAGGATCCGAATCTGCCGAACAATATCCTTGAGGCCACCTCTCCCCTCAACACTTGGAATAGGCTCTCTATTCACTGAAATCTCTGTAGCACAGGTTGTACAAAAGCTCAGCCATTTCCCACTTCAAGACCATGCACGCTAAGGAAGGAACTTTCTTTTACTCAAGGCTGCAGGAAAAAGTGAGTCCTGGATCCCCCTCCCCCAGCATCTAGCCTAAACGCACGCGCGCGCGCGCACACACACACACACACACACACACACACACACACAGGCACCCTAGATTCAGTGAATCTAAAGGTTTGGCTTATGTGCCTTGGAAACTACAGGCCTGTCCAAACACTTCACGCGGGTAATGCAAGGAGGTTTAAGACAGCCCTTGAGAAAGTGTTCATGACCCAACTGGCCGGAGAGGCCAAAGGAAAAAGAGTCCCCCATCCTGCTCCTCGGGCTTTCTGAATCCCCACAAACATCATTTCAAACAAAGCACTCCACTTTGTCCTCAGAAATGCCTGCCTTGGGGCTCCTGGGTGGCTCAGTCCTCTGCCTTTGGCTCAGGTCATGATCCCAGAGTCCCACATGGGCTCCCTGCTCAGCGGGGAGTCTGCTTCTCCCTCTGCCTGCCACTCCCCCTGCTTGTGCTCTCTCTCTCTCTCTGTGTCTCTCTGTCAAATAAATAAAATCCTTTTTTAAAAAATGCCTGCCTTGGGCGCCTGGGTGGCTCAGTTGGTTAAGCCTCTAACTCCGGCTCAGGTCAGGATCTCGGGGTCCTGGGATCGAGTCCCCTCATCGGGGTCCCAGCTCAGCGGGCAGTCTCCTTTCCCTCTACCCCTCCCCCTGCTCATGCTCTCTCTCTCAAATAAAAAAATAAAATCTTTAAAAAAAAAGTTGTCTGCCTTATAGAGACCTAAACCGGTGGTTCTCGACTGGGGGCAATTATGGCCCCCAGGGCACATCTGCCCATGTCTGGAGACATTTTCAATGCTCACAACAGGGGTAGGTGCTACTGGCACCTAGTGGATATTGGCCAGAGATGCCAATAAACACCCTACAATGCCCAGGACAGCCTCCAGAGTAAAGAATTATCCAGCCCAAAATGTCAAGAGTGTCTAGGTTGAGAGATCCTGACATAAGCCAAACTCCCACTGCCTCAGAGAAAATAATGTCTCAGAATCCCTGCAGCTTCTTAAGCTGAAAGCAAACTAGAGTATCAGGAGAGGAGCCCCAGAGAACCCTTTCTCAGGCCCCACACTAAGAATGGGGAGGTCCCAGCAGACTCCTTCCTCCTTCTGCTTTGCTTCCAGAACACAAAACCCTGGCATCTGAAAAGATTAAATAAAACCCATGATTCCCAGCCCCTCAGGCTGCATAACCCTGCCCCTCATCTCCTATTTCCCTCCTGCACCCCCTCACTCTTGGAGCACAGTTGGAAATTCAAATTGCAATCTTTACTGTCCGGCCCTCAAAGGCTCAGCCTGCTTCCTCTCCCAGGGACAAAAATCTCCTCAACATCCTGCCTCCCTTTGAGATGAACCCCCCAACCCTGTCTCTTTCACGAACTGAACTGTAAGTCGTTCTTCCCCACCTCCCTCTACCCGGCCTTCTCTTTCTAATTAAACCACATCCAGGGTGTTGGGAGGGAAGGGTAAAGGATCCCAAGACTTCCGTGCCGAAGGTTCTGGGGGCCTACAGCCTCATGTTTTTTTGTGAGGTGCCAACCACACTGTGATCATTAAACCCCACAGTGGTGGGGGGGATTTTCTCGTTGCTGTTAACCTGGGAACCAGCTACATCTTGTTTATCAGACTTGCTTTAATTCAGCTTGGTCAGGTTCCAAGTGTTGAGGTGGAGATTAAAGGCAACTGAAGAATCCAATTAGCCGCCCAGTCTTCTTTAAGCCAAAAAATCAGGTCACAAACTAGATCAAAGTGAAATTATTTCTCGACAGCTCTGTTCATTAAGGGGAGGGTAGGAGCTCACACTGCTAAGCTGAGCTCATTACTGGGATTGGCATTTTAAATACAGTATCTCCCCCAAATTACAAGTTTCAGAGGTCGGAGGGAGAAACCGAGATTATCTTATGTGAAGTCTCTGGTTGGCTAATAGAAAACAGAAAGTCGAAGAATAAGCATATAACTTCTAGGAAAAGAATTGAACAAGGCCCTAATTTTCCTGGGCTGGAAAACCAAATCTGGAAACTGGAATTGGCAATAATCACTCCCAACCAGAGAATTCCTCCTCCAGGGAATCTAGAGAGCTGAGAAATCTAAATTTTCCAGGTGGCCCTATTCACCCATTTTCCTGAGAGCCCACCCGTTTCCCCGGCCAGGCAGCTGCAAGGGGCCCCCTGGCAACTCAGCCCAGGCTTCCCCCAGCCACAGGACCCAGGCAGCAGTTGAAGAGAGACCACTCACCATTTCTGGATTCTGGGTCCCAGGCAGGGTTGTTTCCAGCGGCGAAAGACTCCCCTTGGGCCTTTCTGTGTTTCTGTGGGCTCTTCTGAGGGGCCTGGAGAACATAAGAGGAGGAGAATTAGGAAGGCCCTGATCAGATTCACTTCCCATAGGGAGGATCAAACATGGGATTGCTGTGAGGACATTTAGAACCCTCGACTGTACATGAGAGAGAGACAGAAAAATTACATTCAAGAGGGCAGTAACGGGACACATGCCCTCCTTCTGTGAGCACTGATGTTGAACAGAGCTAGGATATCTGCAGAAACAGTGGCCTTTCCCCCCATATCCCGTTTAGCTTGCAAAATTCTGCTAAGCTTCTCATGCAACCAGGAACCTCTGGGTTAGAAAATGGCATTTTTCAGCTCCTCCAGGCCACAAGTGTGTGGGACAGTGAATGTGGCTAAAATTTCTTTTGGGGGCTTTGGGTGGTGGTCGGTTCCAGGATCTCTGAAATCTGAACCACTAGGGAGACCCTTCCTCAAACTTCGCAGTCTCTCTGTCCCATCCAAGCAGGACCTGGGAGCAAAACCACTTGTAGCTAGAGACCTGACACCTTCAAGTGGGGAAAAGATGAGAGAGGGTGAGGAAGACACAAGGGGAGGGAGGAAGAACAGTAGGAGGGAATCTGAGAGCTTTATTTTTTTTTAAGATTTTATTTATTTATTTGAGAGAGAGAACATTTGCAGGGAAGAGGAGCAGAGGGAGAGGGACTAGACCCCCTCACTGAGCAGGGAGCCCAACACGGGGCTCCATCCCAGGACCCGTGGATCATGACCTGAGCCTAAAGGCAGCCACTTAAGCTGAACCGACTGAGCCACCTAGGCGCCCCGGGGAAGTCTGAAAGTTTTAGTCTGCACCTCCTTCTGGGTCTTGCTGCTCCAAATTTCTAGCTGCTGCCTAACTAACTAAGGTCCTCCTCCAGGTCTGGGAGCCTTGGCAACTTCGTAATTTAGACGCATCCAAGGCATGGAGTTTACTTTGGGGCTGCAGCCACCCAAGACCCCCACTAGGCTTTCCCTTTCATCTCCTCTGCAGCCAGAGCCTGTACCTTCCCCGGGGAGGCTGGGAGCACACATTTCAAGGAACCTCTCCCACCCTCGGTAGGTAACTGTAGCCCAGAGGGATTCTCCTTGGCTGATGCTTTGGGAGCAGGAACAAATCAGGTCTGGTAGATTTTGTTTTTCTTCTCTGAGTATTTCCCTCCCTGGGATTATGTCATCCTCCCACCCAGATCCTTCCACACCCACCGGATTCTCCATACCCTGGGGCCGCCAACAGCTCTGCCAGACTTCAGAAAATGCACCCTGGATCCCACACAGATATTCTTACCGTGTGCCTCAACACGAAATGACCGCCAAATTTGTTTTGTTTTGTTTCGTTTTGGTTTTTTTGTTTGTCAGTGGCCTAAAATGAGTCTCAAAATGTGGTCGTTTCCTAAGGAGAAACGAGAGGACACGGGCCCACCGCGGAACATTGCGCCAACGGAAGCCCAGACCCATTGATGTCCGTGGGGAGTCTGCTGGCCTCCAGTAAAGCCCTGGCTCGGGAGGGCACCCGCAGCAGCCCCCGACCCGCCTCGCAAGGCGGTGTTTGGCGTCAGGGGATCGCCCAGCCAGAGGCACAGCCAGCCTGGTACGCGGGCTGAGCGCGGTCCCTGCACCGCACCGCGTCCTCGTTGTCCCAAAAGCCTGAGCTGAAACGGAGGTTTGGGAAGATGAGAGCTACTGTTGAGCAAACGTATGCCTTTGTCCTTCAGGGGGCCGGCCACCGTCGCGGACTGCTGTCCCTGCACTGGTTACTCTCACTCGGCGGGCGGAGCCGCTGCCCGAATACGGGAACCGAGGTGTATGTGTCGCGGGGTGGGAGGTGCCAGTACAAGACCTTACAAGGTTTCCAGAGAGCCCCTGTCGCAAGGCCCTAGCCGGGTGGGGGTGGGAGCGCTGAATCGGCCCCTGCGCGCGGACGTGCCGGCCCGGGGGTGGAGGCGGGGGTCCCCCGTCCCAGCTGTTCTCTTGGCCCCGCAGCACGCGGGACTCAAAATAGCAAGTTCACCCCGGGTCAGCCCTGTAAGAGCCGACCCTGCACCCCACCCCAGTAAAGGCTCGGCCTGCGCCTTTCGAGAACTGCTCCCGGGCCCAGGGCCTCGGCCTAGCGGTCGCATTTCAACCCGAAGCATACTCGGAGTGGGGACTGCGGGTGCGCTGATCAGCGCCCTGATGGGGAGTTGGGGAGGGTGCCGAGGACCCCTGAGCAGCCACAGAGAGTAGGAGTGCTCGACTCTGCCCAAGGTGGGGGCCGCCCGCAGCCGCGAGGGCTCCAGGCCACCAGCCCCAGCCGCCTCCGAGGGCCACGGGCTCTGCAGACCTACGCGGGGAGCTCCGTGCGCCCCCCTGCCGGCGCCTTCTCCCTGGCGCGCCCCTGAACCTGGCACAGAAGCCGCCCAATAGACACTTCGAACAATACGGGAGGGGAAAAGAGAGAGAGAGAGAAAGAAACCAGTTTGTCCGCGTAAGCTCTACCAGTCACTCTCAAAGTTTTCCTGGCTTCTCGTAAAGGTGGCCCGTAAAGGTGGCCGGGGCCGTTTACAGTAAGAGCAGAATAATGTTTGTGACTGTGCGACGTAATTATCTCCAGATTTGCCTCTCCCCGGCTCCCAGCCACGGTTTTCACCAGCGAAAGCGGCTAATGCATTCGCGCACATTAAACATCTTGAACGCATAATTACAGGCTGCAGACAGGCGGGACAATAAAATCTCTCGGCTCGATATTTTTGGAAGCCTTTTGCGACTGTGCCTGGAATAAATAATCGCTTTCTATGTCCTCGGCCATCTAACTACAGCCACCGTTATTTCGGAACACCCCTACTCCACCCTGCCTGTGCTTTTGAGCTTTTTTGGGTTGGGGGAGGTGGGGGACGGGCAGGAGGACGCGGCCACCTGGAGAGGTCTCCCAGGCCTCGGGCTCTGCTTCGTGCAGGGCTGCGCCTGGAATAAGGAGAAGAAAATATGTTCGGAGCCCCGGAGGCCGCCTTTCTCATTAGAGGGCTGCAAGCGGGGCCATCTAGGCCTCACAGCCTCTGGGCACAGTGCCCTCCCCATCTTCTCCCTACTCAAAGGTCTAAAGAATTTGAAGAAGGCGCAGATTGTAAATTCCCACCTCACAACCCTGAGAAGAGCATCTCTAGTTTGATACCTGAGAAATGTGCTGGAAAAGGAAAGGCTTCCTACTGAAGCAGAAAGGCTGGGAGGAGAAAGCTGGGAGTGCTTATGTTCTCCCATGGAGGCCTGGGACACTCTAACTTCCCTTGAGTCTTAGTTGCCTTGTCTGTAAAATGGAGACGATTATAATAACCTCGGGACCTACTTCACAGGTCGTTATGAGGAAGCACTTTAAAAAAATTTTTTTATTGCCATATAACTTACATATAGCAAAGCATAAAAATCTTAAGCCCCCAGCTCACTGAATTTTTATATGTGTATACACTTGTGTAACTACTACCCAGATCAAGATATAGAGCATTACTAGCCCCCAAAAGGCTCCACGAAGAAGTACTTTTAAAACTAACTTTAGTTAGTGATAATATTACTGTCGCTAACTCAGGAAGTCAACACCTCAGTTAAGTATATGGAGCTTCCTGATACTTGCAGACAGGAATTGACACACCAAATATACACATAAACGATATTTAGTATTCACACCATTGCTAGGAGCTGTTGGAATGAATCTTTAGCCTGAAAGAGCATGTAGGGCCCTTGTACTCAGGGCTTGAGGAAAATTTTATGATCAGGCTTTCATTCGTTTTGAGACAATGAAGTTCTCTTGCTATGATGGGCTGGGCCCTATTTACTGGGGTTGGGGTATTCATTTCCAGGTGAGGGTGAACCCGGCACAGAAAGGCCTGAGATTCCCCTCCCAGAGGATGGACATCTGAGTAGATGAGTAAGAGGCTAGGGTCTAAGCACTAGGGGGACTTATTTCAACGTCTCCCTGAATCCCAGCCTGGTTTGGTGTGTGGAGGGAATTCCCCCAGAGGAATGTTAAGCCCTAAGATAAACAGGGCACCCTATTTTCTGAAGAGTATTACCCAATGGCTAAAAATCGGTACACGTTATGTAAAAGAATTTACAGCAAGAAGTGAATTCTCCACCAGACCCTCTGACCCCAGCTCTCCCCAGAGGAAGCCACTGTTAAGGATTACTTTTCTACCCTGCCAGTCCTTACGTACACCCCCCTTATTTTTTAAAGCACACTGGTATTACTAAAAAGGGGGGGGGGCGCCTGGCTGGCTCAGTTGGCAGAGTAGAGACTCTTGATCTCAGGGTCCTGAGCTCTAACCCCTTGCTGGGGGTAGAGATTACTAAACAATTTTTTAAAAATAAAGCACACTGAAAGCCCTCACTGTACATGCTGCCCTGGCCTTGAATTTTCTTCCTAAATAACTTCCCAAGACCATTCTTCACGATGAGTGTATTGGTTCAGAAAGTTATGTTTCAAACCTGGTGACCCAGCTGGGCTGAAGGTCAAGCTAACTTTGTGTGGCCTGGCAAGGGGAAGGGCCACTGTAGCCTGGGTTCTAGATCCTGACCTACCTCCACCTGGCTTGGCAACCTTCAAAATGATCAGCTCACTTAGCTGCACCATCATTACCAGCCATCCCCCACCCTTTCTTGGGTAACCAGAACTAAGCTGGGGAAAATAATCAAGGCACTGGTTATGACTTTGGACCTACAATTCTCTGCAGTCAGGGGAAATTGGAAGTGCCTCTTGGAATTTTTAACTCTTCTGTCTAGCAGCTATAAAAATTGTGCTGGGGTCATTAGCCCACCCTGGGTGTCTGCCTCTGATCTTATTTCTTCAGTCTTCTTTGGAACCCGATGGGATGGCCTTCATCCTGACTCCCCGTCCAGGCCTGGGCAGAGGAGGGAGGGCACAGTGGGGCCCTCAGCCCCAGACCTTGGACCCCGCAGTGGAAGCCAGGAGACGGCGGAGGAAACGCGTTTACCACCTGGGCGACCTTGACTGCAGTCGATTAAAGTTTAATCCGAAGTGTGTACTCAGCCTAGCCATGTTATTTAAACACATCAAAGGTCATAAAGATTCCAAAGGCGTGAGCAGGTCCCGACGCGAGCCCGCGGGGAGCCAGCGTTTGATTCTGGTGGATTTCCAGAGTCAGAATTTGGAGCGCGGGGCGGGGAGGGCGCCTTAAGAAAGAGAGAAAAAGCTTTGCTTTCCCAACGGAAAGCGACTTCAAAAAGCGGCGGGGGAAACCGAGTCTCAGGCGCCTGGAGCAGACAGCGCCTTTCAATTCCGATTAACTGGGAAGACATCTAGTGGGAAGACGTCGCAACTGCAGCGCGCCTGGCGAGCATCTTCTGCCTCCGCCTCCAGCTACTTGACGGCCACCGGATTAGGTGCGAGTGCGTGGACAGAAGAGAGGAGACCCTCTCTCCCGGGTTGCCCCTTTGAAGCCTGCGACTGTCTCGAAGATCCCTACTCAGCGCCCGAGGCGCTATGTCCAACTCCGCCAGGAACGGTCTAGCTCCCATCGGCTTTCCTCTCTCCCGGTTGGGGTCCTGGGCCGCCGATTAAGGCCTCCCCGGCCCAGGCCCAGGATCCCCGGATTTCTATCCAACTCTTTCTGGGCTCATGAACCCAGAGAGAGTGGAGTCCTGGACAGGCCACATGTGGGTTCTCCTCGAGGGTCCTGAGTGACTCGGGGGACCAACAGATCACCACAAAATCCAGGTGAGGCTGGAGGTCATCCCACCCAACAGCTGCCTTTGACCCCTAACCACCTGCAGCTGCGGACAGCCAGACACATTGCACAGCTATAGGAGCCCAGCTTCCGCGCGTGCGCAGGCCGCATTTTTGCCCCATCTCTTTCATGGGGCCATGGGACTTTGCCTGTCTGCTTCCTCTCACCCAGACTGTCTAGTTTCTGTGGAGGACTGGGTGTTCCCTCACAACCCTGCAAGAATGAGCCCCACATATGGAATGCTGTCTCTTACCTTAGCTCTCCCCGCCTCGCCAATGCCTGTTTCACCTGCAGGCAGGCAGAAAGATAGATGGACTCTGCCGTCTGCCTCAGGGACGCCAATTCCAATTCTCTGTTGGCCGATTTCACCAGTTTAAAGCAGGGTCTCTCCCCTTGGGGCCTCCTGGCTGACCGTTGGGGCTGGATCTAAGTTCTCCCCTCTTGTTCCATTTATTGCGGCATGACGTCATCTTACAATCGTCAGGGAGGAAGAGCATTACCAGGATGCCTTCTGTACCATCAAGGGTTACATACACACCACACTTCAGTGTGTGAATCCCAGGACTCTGTGGAGCCACAGTTGGGGGGGCCTGCAGCAGGGGGCCTGTGGCTCCTCTGAGGCTTTCCAGACACTGAGGTGGGGACTGCAGGGAACAGTGATGCCAAGAGTTGCCCTCTGTAGGAGGACCCCACCTTATGCCCAGCCCACAACTGTCCCCAAAGTGGCCTTTCCGCTCCTCATCTTGCCCATCAAGTTGCCTTCCCCACACCTACCTGTACTCAGGGCTTAGATCCTTCCTGATTCTCAGAGGAAGACTCAGGGAACCCCATTTCTTTGGCCTTGTGTTATCCTCCCCCAAACCTGAAAGTAAATGGAAACAGTGAATGAGATTATTGGAGGCAAATGCATTATAGCCGTTCACCAAGATATTAGCCAACCCCATCACACACCAAAGCGCATCTCCAAAGGACTATAAGGGTTATGGCCCCTTCTGCCCTCCCCTCTGCACCACCTCGCAGGTGGATGAATCTTGTTTCTCAGGTGGGGAGACTCCCTTAGGTTTTATTGAATCTGATACGGAGCATTGGAGCGGCGGTGGGTGGAAGGTGGGAGGAAGGACCGCAGCGGGATTAACCAGCTTTACTTTCAGGGAATTGAAAAACTGAGACTTCGATCCTGTCGCAAAGGAGCCTGGGATCCAAGGGCCTGGAGCAGTTGGAATCCCACATGAGTTCAATGGGCTGTGTGTGCTTGGAACAGAGCTGGCCCCCACTCCCCTGCACTGACACACATGACGCTGAAAGCACCTTCCTGCCCAGCTGGCTAAGCCAGCACTGGACCCATGGCTGGATGCTATAGTCCCAGCCAACCCTGCTCTGCTCTGCTCCCAGTTCAGGCCCATGGGGACATCTATTCCTCAGGGTGACAAACGAGTGTGCTTGCTCCCAGTGACATCAAATTACTTTGCACTAGCCAAGGGTCCCATGACCCGACATAACCCCCCATTAGGCCCTAGAAATGTAAAGAAATATGGCCTTTTTAAAAGTGGTTGAGAGCATGTAATTGCTAGCAGGCTTGAGGGCTTGTCCCAAGCCGGGCTCAGGACCTATGCCGGGGCAGCTGATACCCACCAGAATCCCTTGCTTGGGCTCTCCCGTGGGGAGAAGTTCACACTCACATTTGATTCTGGTCCACAATCGGTTTCTTAAAGCCCAGATTATTTTTTGTGCAGGGAAGGAAATCAAATGGCAGGGAGGAGGCTTGTGGCCTAAGTGCCTTCTCCTCACCAGCAGTGGGGGGGGGGGGGGGGAGGGGGGCAGCCAGGCTCCAGAGAATTGGCTTCCTGAGAGAAGGGATATCTGCAGAGCTTTAAAAGCACAGGCCTACTTTGGGCTGCTGTAGCTTGACTTTTTGTTGGGGATTACTGTTTCCCTGCTTCTTGTTTTTTGCCCTATCATGTCTCCCTTCCTCTTTGTCTCCCAGCTTTTCTGGGGCATTTCTCTTCCTTCTCCCTCTTCTTCTGAATCTCCTCACTCTGCAGTCCTCACCCTGACCCCAACTCAGACCCTGAACCCCTGGTGAATTCCATCTTAGGGTCAGGAGACCAGGGACCCTCAAATGAGCTGCTGTGTCCAAAGCACCAGTAGGATTCAACCTTGCTAATGCCCCACAGTCTGCAGGGAAGGGACTCATGACAACATCTCCAGGGGCTTCTGCTGAGTATAGCTGGAGCTGTCAGAGAGTTCCATAAAGTCTGTGCGCATAATTTCTCCTCTTGTTTAAATTACACACCCCTTATAAGTTTAGACAAATAGCTCTTTTCTAATACAATGAGTGGCTATTTTAGCTTATATTATTAGCACAAAAGCATACCAGGGCAAAAGCGTCCCAGATATTTAAGAACTGCTCAAAAAGAAAAAGAGAGAGAGAGATAACTAAGAAAGCATAAACAATCTAAATGCAAAATAACCCAACACTCTGCCACAGAAAGGATGACCAATATTCACTCAGAAGAATGGGGTTAGAAAGCAAGTAGCTGCCTGGTATAAGACTTGTCAAATTCAATGGATTACTATTTTCTATTTTTGAATCTTTGCTTTCTAAATTCGCCAAGTCTTTCAGTTAAATCACCCTTCGTAATTTGCTGGGGGGGGGATCATGCTCTTTGTCAAGTAAACCACTGAATTAGAACAAAGCAAACAAAGCACAGTGTCTTTACTAATTTTTTTTAAATCTTTTACCGCTCAGATTTTAGAAAATACATAGAATTTCTTCCTGAAAACTGTGGTTGCTGAGATGAGCTATAGATCCAGGACAAATATTTCCTTCCTAGCTCGATCTTTGGAAATCTCTTTCTGATTTCTACCAGGGAAGGAAGTGTGTTGAAATGGGAAATGGTCATTTTTCCAATAAGAGGGGATATAGGTTAGCTTGGAACCCAGAAAGGACTGAGGCATGGTTATCATCTCTCACCCAAACCCTACCCAGCAGTACAACTCTTCCAGTAAAGGATAACACACTCCTGGGAAAAGGTAACATAAGTCTCCTTATGTTATATGCATATATATTTTTGATGAAGAAGAGACATAAAATTTCAGGCAAGCAAATGCATTCACACTCCAAACTCCTTTTTTGCCCATTTTTCTCTTGGGTGGACCTTCAAGTTCTTTCTAGATTGTAACCAGAACGATTCAGATTCAAACACATTGACCCCTTTCCCTCAGACATAGGAAGAATTCCTTTTTTTTTTTTTTTTGAGCTATATTGCTCAACCTTGAGATTTATCCTCAAAATCCTGGTGGGAATGAAATGATTCGATGTCTGTTACCTTGTTACTTTAAAATTCTCCAGGAAAAAAAAGAAAAGAAAAGAAAAGAAAGGAAGAGTGGAAGTCATAATGAAACATGAAAAACAAAATGACAACTGTGGTTGAAACTAGGAATTGGGTATATAGGGGTTCATTATACTTTCGTGCGTGCAGAAAATTCTATAATAAAAAGATTTCTTTTAATGTCGTGTTAGGCAAAGGTGAAAAAAATTATCCCTGGCAGGGGTTTCGAATAAAAACTCGGTCCGTTGGGTAGCACCTGGAGTTACCCACTTAATCTTCTTTTTCCACGAACGGAAAACGACCTTACTCCCTTTTCATTTCTCCGGCATCAGCCGGCCATCCTCAGGCTTTCTTTCCGGCAAGCTCCCTTTCCCAACCCATAAACTGAGCATCCGAACTCGAGGTTGGGGGCTGATTAATGGAGCTTCCGTACTCGGCTCCCCTGACTAGAGTGTAAATACCCATAAAAACTAATATCAAAAGTTTTTATTGAGCTGCTTCGTTTCCCTGAGCGTTGGGCTGAGCGGGGGCTGGAGCAGCGGGACAAAGGAGCGGCGGCTGCGCCACGAGCAGCGTCGGCGCTCCCGGTGGGCTCCGCGCGGGTCCCCAGAGCCAGCCAGAGCTTCTGGGGAGAGCACCCGAACCAGGTAAATGCCAGCCAGGGACTCGCCTTCCACTGGGGACAGGTGTATTTACTGAAGCCACGGGGGAGGGAATGGAGAGAGTGGAGAAAGCGGTTGGGAAAATCAGAACGGGCAGGGAGACGCCAGCCACCCCAAAGTATGTCGCCAAGCTGGTCCAGCAGGAGGAAAGAGTTTTCCTGGGCCCTTGGTATGCGTGTATTTCACCCCCATGACGTTGGCTGTCCGCGTTCACCGTGTGCGTGCGTGCATTTGATGTGCGAATCTGTGTGCATATCCAGGCACACGCGTCGTTATGATGATTACAGCATAGAACGTGCCGCAAAAGTCTGATCACACCTCTGCGTTCTCTGCTCTGTTCCCCAAGCTGGGGGCTGCGCTGGTGAGTTTCCTCCCCTCGCTTGCTCTGTGCGTTAAGAATTCGCAACCCGGGTCGGGGACGTAGGAGGCTTTAGGGTTCAGAGCAGCGACGGACTCCCGCGGGCCCAGGCCGCGTGGCCGCCTGACTGCCTGCGCCGGTTTCTCCGCGAGAAAGCCGGGGCTCCGCGGGGCCAGGCGTACGTCCCAAACCCCTGTTTCCTTCGAACGCTCGAATGTCTTCAGTGCGTTTGTTGACATAATGAATCCGCAGCCCGGCGCTGGTTTCCTGTTTTGTTGCGGGCGTGAGCATCGAGCTCGGATGGGGGTGGAGGCCCGCGGGTGGCACTCCTTTCGGGCGGTGGCAGGGGCAGACAGCCTCGGGGCCACAGACCTCTCGCCCTCTTCACGTCAGCGCCGCCCGGAATTCCTCGGGCCGTCCTGCGCTCTCCCAGCGCGCCGGCCGAGTGACGGGGAGCTCACTCCCTGGGGGACATGGGCCCTACGGTCCAGCGGGCCCGTACCTCCGCCGCCAGCTGCGGACTGCGAGGAGGCGTTTCCTCCTTCCGGCTGAGAGATTCTCTGAGTTCTCTCAGCATCTAACGTGCTGCCTCTTCTAAGCGAATGCTGAGTTTCCAGATCCAGTCAAGAGCAGAGCGTTGGCACGGTCGCGACCGGTGGCGTTCCCCTCACCATCACCACCACCACTGGCGGAATCACCCAGGCCTCGCTGAGCCCGAGGGAGGCCGGTCTCAGAGGCAGCAACGCTCCCTTCGCTCCAAGTTTGCGCCAACAGTGGGGCTCCGATGACTGGCACAGTGCAGAGGGAATTGCTCCTCCAGAGAGGCTGGGACCTGGGACTGGTTGTTCTAAAGGAGGAAGGAGGCTTTCCCTGCTCAGGGACTTTCTGGAGGAAACATTGCAAGGCAGTGCTAGAACTGAGGTCCTTCCTGGGCTTCCGCTTTTGCCAAGCGCTGTGCCCTGGTGGCTTTGAAGGCCTGGGACTGGAAGGAACCCACCTGAGGCAGGAGGAGAGCTGCTACTCCAAAAACTTGCCTTCCTCCAAGTTCATGGGGTGAGGAGATCTTAAAGGCAAGGTGGAGTCTACGTGGGTTTTTCTGGACCTTGCACTTCCTCCAGTTCTCACCCTGTTAGCATCTGGTCATCACAGTACCAGGTGACTTCCCACAGTCCAGAACTATCCCTACAGTGTTAGGTCTTTTGCTGCCTCATTTAATGCTTCCAATGCACAAAAATCTAGAGTGAAAGCTTGAACAAGTGACTCAGGATGCTCCTTTTCTCTGCCTACTGGCCAGCTAAGTTTCTACAGAACCCACCCTTCCTCCTTAAGCTTCTGCCCTGGTGGGGAGGCGGGTGGGGAAGCCTCAAAGCCCACCATGAACAGCGCAGTCCCACTTGTCTCTTTCCTGAAGGGTCTGGTCAACCACAGATTCTGAGATGCAATTTGGTTTGGGTGTTTTTCCTTTTCTCTTTCTCTTTCTCTCTTAGCCAGCCTTAGCTCCTCAGCCATTTCCCCCCCTTCGGATCTTTCTTCCTTTGCCATTATCTCCGTGCCCCCCACCCCTACTGTAGTGGGAGAGAGAGGGTTAAGATGTTCTGCAAATGCAGCTCGTAAAGCTGCTTGGATACATTAGAAACACATGAATATCCTGAAATACAAAGTGTCTTTAAAACCAAGGGAGGAATGTTTATCCTAATGCTGGATGGATGCAGAGAAACAGTGCCAGGGAGTAGTGCTGACAGCCTCCTCCAAGTTAAAGTGAGAGCAGGTAAATTTCATTTGCTAGTGAAAATCAAACTCGATTAAAACCTGGTTTCCTTTTGTCCTTTTCTCTTCCAACCCTGAAAGCTCAGGGCCTCATGACCCAGGCTGGCAGCAAATACCCCACCCCACCCCCCAAAAAAAAAACCATAGCCAACATTTCTTTCTTCAGCGGGAGGTTCCAGGGCAGCCAAAGCCCCGCAGGGCACCCTGGCCTGCACGAGGCGGTAAGAAACCATGCCTGCCAAGGATCTGGCAAGAGAAAGGGTCTGGCAGCTCCTGGAACAAAGGCCAAGCCACTAAGCTGCCGCCCTCTGATCTTGCCCACGCTGCCCACTCAGGGCTCCTCCGGAAGAAATCAGGGAGCCGCAGACAGAGCCCACCTCTACCCCTGCCACCCTCTTGCTCAAGGGCCACTGCTGCCCGCAGATCCCAGTGGGTACCCTGACTTCCCCAGCCTAGCCCACAAAGGGTCTGAGGATAAAACTACCATCTCCAGGATCCAGGTTGATGGCGCTTCCCTGCAATCCTGTAGGAATCCCTGAGCCTGACAGACAAAAAAGCCGAGAGATGGCTCAGAGGGTCGGATCCAACTAGCAGTGCAAGCAAATGCGTCTTGATCTGCCTTTAGGAAAAGAGGAAGAGCATTGGGAGAGTCTGTGCTTGCTTCCTAGGGCATACGCCAGTTCTTCACTGCCCTCCAACATTTCTTTTTTCAGAAAACCAGTTTGGTGGCTGCCTGGAGGGCTAAGAGGCTAAGAAATAGTATTAGGAACCATTAATGAATCTCTTATGTCCCTGGGCAAAGGACAAGAAGGGGGAGAGATTTTCTTCCTTCAACGTGAGTAGAGAGTCTAGAAACTGAGACCCAAAATTATTCACAGAGCTCATTCAAATTCTAGAAACTATCCCCACTGGTTGGTGGCTATAACTCAATATCTAACAGGACCTGCAGATTTAAAAACAGTGAAGGCACACCAACCAGGACGCCAGTGACTTGCCTGGCAAAAAAATCATTTCATATATATATATCGAGATCCAGGACAAAAAAGGGAACAAGCAGGCTGCCTCCCTCTAAGTAACGATGTCTTGAGACTGTTTTAAGTTGATAGAAAGATATGGGGAACTAAGAAAATATCCAAATTACTTGATCACTAAAGATCCATCACAAAGCTCAATAAATAATTCAGGAGCCGCCAGGTTTTGGGAGCAAAACCTAATTCAAGATGCAACCCAAAGTCTTCCCCCAGCGCCGTCCCTCCCAGACAAACCTGCTTGTGGCTTCTCAGCAGACAAGATGAAATCTTGTCTCACCATTTTTGGTGAGGAGGGACCCAGTCGACTTTGGCAGTCCGTGGAGCTGGGGCCCTTCCTCTGCATGCAGGGCTCCGACTCCGGTGAAGTGAGGAGAAGGAGGGAGGAATGTGGAGCTGGCCTTGGCCGCTGTGTGCACCAGCAGCTGCACCATGGCCAGAGGTGAGCTGGCACAGGCGCCGGCTGGTGGGGGCTCCCTGTGCTGTGTTTTCGTTTTTCTGGGTCTGGCTGGAAAACAGAAGAGGCTCGAAGCCCCGGCCAAGAGAGCAGGGTGGAGGCAGAGAAGAAGAGTCTGTAAACACCGCCCCAAAATCTCCACGAAGGCAGGGAAAAAAAAAAAAAAAAAGCTGGGTAACCAAACAGAACAAGAAAGAGTAATTCCAAAAGAAAAAGGAGTCAAGAGTGAGAGAAGGGAGGTGAGCAGTGGGCCTTGCGGCAGCTGCCTGAATCTCCAGGCTTGCATGGCAGTTCTCACACTGGCTAGACGGCAACTTTCAACTTGACCTTGGCCTCTAGCCGTGTCTGACCCGTATGTAAAACAGCCCTCAAGTCTTCAGGAACTGGGGCCTCGAACCCTATCCTGTCTCTTTGTCACCGTGAGTTTTACAATGCCACTTGGAGGAAGGAAGGGAGGCTAACGGGGCCGGAAAGTAACACAAAAATCAAGTCCCTACAGAGGCTAATTCCTTAGTGTGCAAATGGCCATTCAGGGAGGAGGTAAACAGATCAATATTTACCCAGAGCTACTAAAAAGGCAGGAGGGGAAGGGTACACTGTGTATATGTATGTTGGGAAAGGGGTGTCATAGAAGGTTTTATTGGGCAACACTTACATTGGTCCCGGCTAACCCAGGGATCAAGGCAGATAAAAGCTGGAGCCCAGCCTTATTGGTCTGGACTCTGCAGGAAAACCAGGAGCCTTGGAGGGCAGATGGGGCAGGCAATAGGGGCTGGGGATATTTGCAATGCTCTGAGCTTCTGGCTGAGTCTGCAAGCCAGGACGGCAAGGCAGGTCCACGCTTGGATGCTCATCAATTCACCTGGGATGAAAGGGAATCCAGCGCTCTCCCCAAACCTGATGTTCCTGGAGAATACACTCACTTTCACTTTGAACGTCATGTTCCCCTTCTGGGCATCTGACCAGCTCACAGCCTCCACAGACGGAAATGGTAATATGGTAATATGTAACCCCAAAGCAACAGGACCCCCAGAATCCCACACCAAAACATGGTGGCTGCTCGGCTCTTCCAGCACCAACACCCCACCCTATTCTCAGGAAAGGGTCTGCATTTCCCAGATACAAAAGAAAGGCTTCTCCGGCTGGTTCTTGGACAGAGGAGGACCGGGCACCCTCTGCAGGCTGCACACAATGCTCTCCCCAATCCTACTTGGGGGGGGAAGTCATGAAGTGGTCCCATCGAGCCCCCTTCTCCTGTCCCAAAATGGAGTGAAATGGGGGAGTGTCCAGGTGCCTGAAGAATGAGCTCCTGCCCAAGATCTA
Source organism: Ursus americanus (assembly GCF_024610735.1). Classification (NCBI taxonomy): domain Eukaryota; kingdom Metazoa; phylum Chordata; class Mammalia; order Carnivora; family Ursidae; genus Ursus; species Ursus americanus. Next base: position 47,582,927 of record NC_142129.1, read on the forward strand.
TGAAGCCTCATTAGGCCCCAGAAAGGTAGCTCAAGTCCCAACCAGCACCCGGGGCTGTTCCTTTTAAACTTCCAGGACTGGACAGCCTGGCTGGAGATGGAGAAGCATCGGAGAACACTGCTCACAGATCGCTCCAAAGTCTCTGGAGGAGGAATGGTTGTTATTGGGGCAGAGTGTGGAACACTCACTAAGTGTGGGTGATCAGAGTACACTTGAATGTGTGTGCGTGTGTCAGTGTAGGTGTGAGGGGGTCGTTCTGACACCCTATGGGCCTAAGTGCAAGTGTTTGAAATTGCCCGCCAACACTGTAGACAGGAAAAGTGGAGAGAGCTCCTAAATACAGTCCAAGTTTCCCAGTGGAACGTCCCAGGAACCCTGAGCCAGGCGCATCCGTAAATGCCCCTCCAGGCTTCCCCTGGAAGGAGCCAAATCTTGACGCTCTCGAAGCCGAAAGCGCTAGTGTCCACGCCAGGGTCCCCCTGCAGAAAGACTCGCGGATACCTGGAAAGAAAACAGCTTCAAAGGCCCCAAGAAACACCCAGCCTGGACTACGCCCCGTTTTCTCCAACCGCCCGCAGATTTACCTGACCTACTCCCACTGCTTCAGGTCTCAACGCAACAGCGCTCCTCCGTCCCCTCCCCGCCTAACTCTGCTCTGGGCCCCACTGGGACAGAGGAAGGGAAGGAGAGCTGCGAGGAGGCCGCCCTTCTTTGCCTACCCCACCCGCCTAGTCCTCCGCCCCCACTCGTCCGCGTCCCCCGCCTCTCCCCTGGGTGAATGGTTCGCGGCCCCGCGGCGGGCGCTGGCGCTGGCGCTGGGGACCGCGCGGGCGGCGGCGGGGACCGCGGGTGCACAGCGCAGAGCCGGGGTTGGAGCCGCCCGCTTTGCATACGCCGTGGGCGGAGCGGGGGGGGGGAGGGCCAATGGGCGGCCGCCTGGCGCGACCCCGCGGGGCGCGATCCGCCCCCCTCGCTCGGGCCCCGGCCCCGCGCCGCGCGCTCTTCACTTCTTGGGGGCTTTTTAAAACAGCGCCACTGGGGTCTTCTCCATGCGGCTCGGGCTATGACAGCCTCCGTGCTCCTCCACCCCCGCTGGATCGAGCCCACCGTCATGTTTCTCTACGACAACGGCGGTGGCTTGGTGGCCGACGAACTCAACAAGAACATGGAAGGGGCGGCGGCGGCGGCGGCAGCGGCGGCAGCGGCGGCGGCGGCCGGGGCCGGGGGCGGGGGCTTCCCCCACCCGGCGGCCGCGGCCGCGGGGGGCAACTTCTCGGTGGCGGCGGCGGCCGCAGCGGCTGCGGCGGCCGCAGCCAACCAGTGCCGCAACTTGATGGCACATCCGGCGCCCCTGGCGCCCGGCGCCGCGGCCGCCTACAACAGCGCGCCCGGGGAGGCGCCCCCGTCGGCCGCCGCCGCCGCCGCCGCCGCAGCGGCTGCTGCTGCAGCAGCAGCGGCTGCGTCGTCCTCGGGAGGGCCCGGCCCGGCGGGCCCGGCGGGCGCCGAGGCCGCCAAGCAGTGCAGTCCCTGCTCGGCGGCGGCGCAGAGCTCGTCGGGGCCCGCGGCGCTGCCCTACGGCTATTTCGGCAGCGGCTACTACCCGTGCGCCCGCATGGGCCCGCACCCCAACGCCATCAAGTCGTGCGCGCAGCCCGCCTCGGCCGCCGCGGCTGCCGCCGCCTTCGCGGACAAGTACATGGATACCGCCGGCCCGGCGGCCGAGGAGTTCAGCTCCCGCGCTAAGGAGTTCGCCTTCTACCACCAGGGCTACGCGCCCGGGCCTTACCACCACCATCAGCCCGTGCCTGGCTACCTGGATATGCCGGTGGTGCCCGGCCTCGGGGGCCCGGGCGAGTCGCGCCACGAGCCCCTGGGTCTTCCCATGGAAAGCTACCAGCCCTGGGCGCTGCCCAACGGCTGGAACGGCCAAATGTACTGCCCCAAAGAGCAGGCGCAGCCTCCCCACCTCTGGAAGTCCACTCTGCCCGGTAAATGGCGCCCCCTTCTCAACCCGGGTCCTCCGGCTCTGCTCCAGCTTCTCTGCCGCTCGCTCCCGGGTCACCCTCTGCCCCTCTGCTCTCCCCTGTCCTGTCCTGGGGGCGCTGCACCCCTAGGCGCCCGACCCCGGCTGGCTGGCGCGGTCCGCACTGCCCTTGAGTTGGCCTGGCTCCTGGCTCTCCCTGGGTGAGGGATGGCTGGGGAGAAGCTTGTGGGGACCCTGGCTGGCTCCCTTCTCCCTCTGTGCCCCGCCCTCCCCAACCCTTGACATCGACTTAAGGATGGAAAATTGACCTGGAAACGGTTTCCCAAATTGCCCTTATTCGTTCTCTCAAAAAAAAAAAAAAAAAAAGGCTTCAGTGTGGAAGCATCAAGTGTTGGGGCTTGGGGTATACAGAGAGGAGTCAGGCATGGAAGTGTTGTCCCCTGAGCCTGGCGCTAAGGTGTGGGCCGCCGGGCCAGGCGTTCAAGGGAAGCCAGCGCTGTGCAGACAGGATGGCCTGGTTGGGGTGGTCATTGGAGCCTTAGGCGATTTCATTTCAATGCAGAACTAACCACCCTTCCCACCGACCCTCCAGACTGTAGTGGAAGGCTGGATTGTGCAATGCATGGCAAAGGGCAGCTGGGCGCTGCAAGGCGGGTGGCTCAGATCAAGCTGTCGCCTGTGTCCTGGCCTGGGTGTGATCCCTGTGTAACTTCCCTTCTTCCCTATCTTCCAGACGTGGTCTCTCATCCCTCAGACGCCAGCTCCTACAGGCGGGGGAGAAAGAAGCGCGTCCCTTACACCAAGGTGCAATTAAAAGAACTCGAACGGGAATATGCTACGAACAAATTCATTACCAAGGACAAACGGAGGCGGATATCAGCCACGACAAATCTCTCTGAGCGGCAGGTTACAATTTGGTTCCAGAACAGGAGGGTCAAAGAGAAAAAAGTCATCAACAAACTGAAGACCACTAGTTAATGGATTAAAAGTGGAGCGAGAGGGCAACCTGGAGAAATGCTTCAGAACTGGTTGCTTTGCCCAGATAATGAACATAATGCTTAATAATAATAATTGAAGAATGGGAAAGAGAAAGAGAAAGACACTGGCATTTTGCTTTCCTAAGGGGGATCTCTTTCTCCTTGGTGGAATCTACAACTCTTTTAGAACTTTACTCTAAGAAAAGGTAAAGACTTCCAGTTCTCCCGCCAACCCCACCAGACCGTTAAATGACAAACTCTAGAGTCAAACGTCAACCCCCAAATATGCAATTTCAGATAAGTTGCGCATTTACTGAAATCTTGTAAGTATTTATGTGACCATAATATTTCAGGATACTGTGTTATATGGTAATGATCCAAAAGTTGGTTACAAAAGCAAGAGGCTGTTGTAAACATCTGTTTGTCCTTGGGTCGCCATTGCCATCCCCTCTGCATGTTAAGTGACTGCTCAGGTATATCTTAGTGAAATTCCTACCATTGTTGTATATTCTGCAAACATCTTATGTATAGATTTAGAGGGGGAGAGAGAAGAAGGTACTGAAATAATGATCGTGGGCTATTTACAATGAAGAAAGGGAGAGAAAGCTTTTCCGAGGATCATTGGTCTTGGTAGTCAGTACAACCAGCTGAGCCTTTGAGGCTACAAGGAGACCCCAGGGTGGGAATGTCCTTCTGACAATAATTTTAAATTGCTCATAACCAGCATATTTTGTGGCATTTGGATTGTATTTTCTGCTTGATATAATTTACTTTCCAAAGAATTTAATAACTTTAAAAAAATATTTAAAGCATCAGATGTTTCATAGAATTCACTTTATCAGATCTCCTGAGAGGTCCACCCCGACCTGGTGAACTCCGGTTTGAAGAGAATTCATGTTTCATCTCAATTGGTATTTCCAAATATTTACTAAACATTTTGCTGGAGAGTAATTTTGCTTTTTTGTTTTTTGGAAAACTCAGAACGGAAATCCATTCCCCCAGAAACATTTAGATGTTTACATTCTATATTTTGATCTATTAAGGGATTAGTGTTTTTTTTCCTTGTTTATTGTGTTATAAGACTGCATTAGGAAGTTTAGGGGTTCATCTTTACAGCACATTTTTATCAAGCAGTTATTTCAACCAGCACATTCATTGTGTTCACATTCACTATAAAATGCTATCTTGTAAATAAAGACATTCAGCACACTGTGAAAATGTATTTGTGCACCTGATTTTCAAACATTTCTACTAAAAATAATAATTAAAAACCTTAGATTTGTAGATAGTGATATAGAAGAATTAATTATGGCAATAAAATAGTCACTGCCATTAAAATCTGAAGAAAATACTCATTATTTTCCAAGCTAAATGTGCACTGCACAGAAAGAAAAGGAGCGGGTTTGTCCTATACAAACCAAGGACCATTCTTTTCTATTATTATTCAGCCTTTTTTTTTTTTTCACGACAGATTTTTTAAGCAAAAGGAGAAATCCCTCATAACAAAAATCCTAAAAATGTGGATAAGTGCTTCAGGAGAGTTGAAGTGTTAAGCATTCTGAAAAAGGAGAAAGAAGAAAGGAGGAAGAGATAGTATAAATTCCCTGGCTCACTGTGGAAAATGAAAACCAGTTGTTTAGTATCAGTGATGCCCGGGCTGCAGTATTTTAAAATCTGCTGTTGGGTCTGCGTGTGTCTGAAAGGGCAGGTTTTGATATTTGTTGAAATGACAGGACTAGGAAAGGCCTTAAACCTTGACCTTGACGAAAAAAGACAATTTGTGACCTTGACTTTTGACAGCTCATGAATTGGCCTCGGCTGGATTAGTAGATCAAGGGCGCCACCTCGCGTTGACAAGCTTCCCTGTAATTCTTCAGCTTCAAGGGAATCAAAAGGTCTTACCTCCTTGACTCCTTGTTTTAGAGATTTAGTACTCATTTCTTTGGCTCCAGATGGAACAAATTTGAATATATGTAAGTTATACATGTGCCTGTATATATGTGAATATATATTATATATATGTGTATACATGTATGCGTTTGCATATCGGTGCTCGTGTGTGCTTGTGTATATATTGGTAGAATCTGTACAGAGAAGAGTATCACTAATTACTGATGATCCAACATGTTGTAATTTAAGGCGATTTCTAGAGTTGAGGTACAAAATGTACTTTACATGATGAAGTTTTGCTCCTTTCCTTTAATGGCCAAGTTTGATTTGTCTTCACAGCCCTTGTTCCGCATCAGATTTCTGCAGATCTGCTTTAAAGCTGTACGTGTTTGTTACAGTCTAAAAGGTGTTCTTAAATAACCATTCTTTGCTGGCCCTCACCCTCCAAGGTGGTCTACCGTCCTAATTAGAGCTGTAGGGGAGTCTATACGGCAAATAAAACGCTTCAGATGCCTTGCTGACTCTAGTATTCTAGAGTTACATTTCAGAAAGTCAAAGAAGCTCACCTCTTCAGAGGTCAGTATGGGGAGCTTAAAGAGCTCGTGTCTACAAAATGACCATAGTGTGGATGCAGAAGGAGTTATCCCGGATAGCTCAGAGCCGAGCGCTGCTCCTGGGTGGCATGTGCAATCTTATCCCGGAGCGTGTGAAGCTGCCATTTGATTTGTGGAAGAAATAGATACATTTAATATTAACCATCACCATCAAAACTATAATAAATATTATATCTACTACTTACTGACCCCCAACAACACATCAGGTGCTGTGTTTAGAGTCATAAATAATACATATGTATGTTTTATATTTAATATACACATAGGGTAATGTGTTTTTGTCAAATCCATGCTATGCATATATATACCTATGTGTATATATATATTATATATATATATATAATATATATTATATATATATGTTGGTGGAACCAGGAGCCTTAGGATGTGGAATTTTGAGATGACATTAATTTTATCTTTATGTTAGAGGAAAGTAATTGTGAATCAAAAAACCATACTTATCATTTTATGGAAAAAATATTGGTTGGTTAGGAACCTGGCTGACGGAAACCTCCCCAACCTGAAGACTTAGAGCTTCTTTATAAGTGGAGAATTCTAGAATCTCTAAAGCTGTCTCAGAAACAGCGTGGTCTTGAAAACATACATATGGAATGGTCTTGTGAAGTGCAATCCAATTTTGCTGTCCTGAAAGTGGATTTTCACTCCACTTGTGGAAACAAATGAAAACGATGCTTCAGATCAAGCCCCCCACACCGTGCGCCCCAGCACTCCCTTTCTAAATGAGCTGCCATCGAGCCAAAGTAACAACTTTCTCCCCAAATGTTTAAAGTGGTGGAAAATCCCCTCAAAGCTGGATCATACTGTGTGTTTACGGAACAGCTCCAAAGGGGACTCTTCTGTTGACGGGGGATATTTTTCTTTAGATGTAAGAAATATTCTGAGCCTCAGGCCTAGGAAGGAGGCCAACAGCAGCTCTGCAGCCGGAATACCGCCCCTTCCACAACCCATCGCAGGAACTCTGGGTAAAGTAGTAGTTTTCTTTTTTTTTCTCCCTTCGGTTTTTGAAACGAATGACAGAAGATATATCTGGGTTTTGTTTTTGTTTTTGTTTTCCCCTGTTCTAAAATGGTCTTTGATAATGTCGGTCTTACCTAACTCCTCTCTTATTTAAAATTCCCATGGATCTACCAGATAACCTTGGATTATGATGGCTCCCTAATGCCCAAGTAGCAATTAGCCTAAACCTTTAGAAAAAAAGACAATCAGGAGGACTCCAGCCACCACCTAAGAATAATAACACCAGACAGCAAGAGTGTTGTTGAATAGCTGATTCACATTTTTTTTTCCTAAAAGGGAAACCTTTTCTGAACGAGACATTGTAAATATGGAAACAGCTAGACACCGTTTTCATCTATTAAATTTGCAAAGATTTTTAATCCTGTAATGGCCTACCTTTTAAAAAATTGTAAATGTGGGACTTAAAAAAAAAACTCTTTTCCCGTATGCTCTTAATTCTGTCAAATTTATTAAGGTATTTGAAGTGGATGACTGTAAAATGTCACTTTGCATTTAACTATTTATCCCTGATGCAGAACTGAAGCCATCCGTTTAAACTGTTTTTTTTTAAAAAAAGATAAGCAATTTTTAAAGAAAGGGTGAAAGAAAATTATTCTTTTTTTAAAAAAACTCAACCGAATTGAAGTGTTTTCTTAAAAATTCACGAGGCAGTGAAATTCAGCTGAGGGTGATACGTGTGTGTGCGGGTAGTTAATGACACAGATTTCACCGTATAATATGTGTGCAGATTACACCCTGCTGCGTGTGTGTGGAGGGTTCGGTGAAGATGCGGCGTCTCGCTTCCTCTCTACGAATTCCGGAGTTTCGAAGCGGAGACGAAGGCTGTCCCGGACTGCTAAGCCCCAGACCTGGTGGGTTCAGAGGCGCCCTTCCGGATTTGCGGACCTCTACGGGAGAGACGCTAGGGGCTTCCTGATTTATGCGCATTCCTTTAAAGTTGATCGAATGCGTGTCAGCAGCCCAAGACCTGGAGAATCAGAGAAATGTGCAGCGAGTAGCTCCCATCCCATTTTTCATAAGCAATGATGTAGCGTTATCCAAGCGGTCTGGGGAGATTTATGCCCAGGTTTTAGGACCCGCACACAATAATTAAGTTTTCAACTGCTAGGCCGCCGGGTAGATAACAGCCGGCCTCATTCTTTATGAAAACACCCACTTTCTGAGCGGCTGCTTCAACCCTCGCGCCTCTACCTAGCGCCGCCGAATGCCTGCGAGGTGTTTGCTATTTTTAATTTGATTTTAAAGGGAAGAAAAGAGACGCGGGCGCAGGAAAATCCCTCCACGAAAGCAGCTAAGGCCTTGTCACAGTTCATTTCATTTGTTCCCGGCTCCGTCGCGCCGCTGAAGGCTGGATCCAGCGGGCAGAAAGCGTTTACAACGGCCTCTCGGCGACGCTGGAACCTTGGCCGGCGGCAGGGCGCGGCGCGGGGCTCGCCCCGAGTGCGGGGCCGTGGACCCCAGGACGCGCGCGGCCGCGGACTCGGAGCGCCGCCCGAAGTCGCGCCCCGGGGCAGAGGCGAGGCTCCAAAGCCTCCAGGCTCCTAAATGAAGCCTCCGCTCAAAATGGAGGCTCAAAGCCTTCCAGAGCCGGCCTTGCTCGGAAGGCTCGTGTGTGGAAGGAGCAGGGCAGCGGGCGTCCGGCCGAGGTCAAGGCGCGGCATCCCAGGCCCGCGCCAGGCGGACTCTGGAGGGCCCGGCCGGGCACCCGCGCCGGGGACTCGCCCCGCAGCTGCAGGCTGACGTCACGGGCGCCCGGGAGCGGGCCTTCGCGGGCCTGTCTAGGCGTTGTTTGATGAGGACAAGCCGATTGAAACGAATGTTCTGTGCGGGTGCCCGCTTCTCCGCCCCGCCCCGCCCTCCCCAAGAGAATAATCGGGTGTTTAATCTCTCCCGGTCTTAATTCTTGGCAGCATGGAAGGTGGTTTGCACGGGAAATAAAACTTGACAGGAGCATTTTCTCTAAAAGGGGTCCTGAGACGGGCTGAAAAGAAACCGTGTTTTTCTCTACCAAATACTTCCGCTTTCTGAGCCCCGGGCCGAGGGGTGGGGTGACATCCGAGGGAGCGGAGAGCGAGCTGGGCACGCAGGACCGCGGGGTGGACCCGAATCCGGGCGCTCCGGGCAGCCCCGGGTCTCCGCCTGGGCCTGGGCCGGGAAGCAGCCTCGGGCCTCGCTGCGCCCCGCGCCTCTGCGGCTCGGCCCGGCCAGAGGCCCAGCGCCGCCCGCAGCCCGGAGCCCGGACCCCGCTCCGGGACGCTGGCACCGGCAGGGGCCCGGCTGACACCCAAAGTGATACCCTGACATTGGCCAAAGGCGGCTGGAGTCAAACGGGAGAAGGGGGCGCTGGGGACGGCCTTGGACCGCTTGGCTTTAGCTCTGAGCCTCTTAGTCGAGGGGAGTTGGGGACCAGAGCTCGCAAAGGAGGTGGTGAGCGCACTGCTGGGGGCTTTGTTTGGGCTGCGGGTCTGCAGATACTGCACAAAATGGAGGGGGGTCTGGGGGTGAGCGGCGCAGCTTGCGTGGGTTGTCCGGGCTGCTATTGGGTGGGAGAAGCTGGAGACAGCAGAATCCCCCTCCCGGCAGCTCAGAGAGCGCCCTCCCCTCGCGCAGCAAAGGTCAAGTCCTCGGCACCATGGCCGCCTCCACGGTCAGGGCCGCGGCGGACGCAGGAAGGCGCAGGACCCACACGTGGCCGGCTGCAAGGAGGTTCTGATAGCCCGGGCTCTCAGACTGGAGGCAGGGGTCTTTTCCTGGCTTCCAGCCCGACTGGAAAGGAGTTCCCGCAGCCAGGGTTGTCCCAGGCTATGTCCCGTCGAGTCCTGGAAGAGCGGGTCCAGAAGACTTCGGAGCCCGCCGAGGCCTAGTCCGGGCGAGAGGCAGCGCCTGCAAGCTCAGGAAGGCGGACGTGGCTGGATCCGAGTTCTGGGCTCCGGCAGAAACAAGGGACCCGCAGGGCCAGGAATAGGATAGGGGAGCAAGGACCCTGCTGGGAACTTCTCATAAGGTCCTTGAGTCCAGGTCTGCTCCTTCAAGTGCAAGCTGATGCTTTGTGCACTTTGATGCTCTTCTTCTCCTGCCTAAAATCTGGGCCAAGAAGTGAGGTGCACTCTGCCAAAGGTAAAAATCCCTGACTCCGGGGCCCCCCCCAAACCCACTCATTGTGCTCTGGCCGGGAGGGAGCCCTGCCCTCCGCCCACAGCCTGCCTGCAGCAGGTCACACGTTGGGCCCAATGCTAAACAAATAGCTTAAGCTGCGTCTGCCCTGAGCTTTTTGCCCCAGGTGAATCAGAGAGGCCCTGCAAAGGATTTCATCTTTTTTTCACAGAAGACAGAAAAGCTGGGCCTTATCCCTAGAACTGCACGGGTGGAGCAGGGTCTTGAGGGGACACTAGCTGGAGGAATTGTCCATGGATAGGTACCATCACAGAACTGCCTGGAAAGGCACGTAGGGGAGACTTCTAAGGGCAGGGCTGGACTGGGCATGGGCTCGCTCTTTTCAAGTCTGGAATGTGAACCATGGATAGCTGCCCCCCAAGTAGAAACGGAGGAGCCTGGGGAACTGCCCTAGGAGGGAGCTTGGGACATGGAGGCTTCCTGTGAGCCACAGCTGAGGGCCAGGGCTGGCCTTCTGGTTGGGCCGCCCTCTTTTGTCCTCTTTATTGCATACCCTTGGCTGGAGAAACCCGTCTGGGCCGAAGTTTCAGGGAGAATGGAAAGGAGACGCTGAGAGCCAGGGCTTTGTCTGTCGAAGTTTTCCCTACTCTATTTGTTCCCATTTGATAAAGGGGGGGGGATTTTTTAAAAATGAATCTACAACAATAAAAATAAAAATAGTTCCTCTCAAAGGAAGTAACTCTCTCCCATCAGTTTGGGACCCACTAAATGAAATATAACCAGATCACTTGGGTGTCTGAAACCCTCAGCTGAGCCCTATGCCCCACACTTCGGTGGCCAGGGGAAGGATGTGGACTTCTTCAGATGTTTAGGGGCCTTGGAGGATTGAATCTGTGAGTCAGATGAGAACCAACCATAAGGTCAAGTTCAAGGCTTTACCTGTTCCTGCACTATAGGGAAGGGTAGAGGAGCTTGTGAACAGGAGGGTGCCTCACCAAGCCAAGGGGAAAATAAGTTAACCCCTGCCTCCACTTAGTAGTGAAGACAGGATCTCCTAATATTTCACTGTAGCCTCAGTGCCGCCTCTGGACAGCGCCTAGAAATGTGATAGATTGACCATGATCTGCCCGATAGACTGCTTCCTGAGAACGAATACTGGGAGATGTCTGGGGCTTTCGCAAACAACTCATTACCCAGAATCACCATGGAGGACAGATGCACTTCCAGACACCTCCCACTTAGAAGGAGACAGCCCCCAAATAAAAGCCTGGCCTCCAACCCTACGAAAGACTCAGTTGCTGTTTTTACTCTGGGCCACCAGTTCCCTTTTGCACCTGTGTGCAGTATGGTCACTGGGGTTGAAATAGTCTTCTGTGGTGCTTTCTAGAAATAGATGTGACATTTAGGGACAGAGGTAGCTAGGGGCTCAGTCCAACAAGAAAAGGCAAAAAAAAAAAAAAAATTGGTGCCCTGATCCAGAGATAAATGACTATAGATCTTTGCAAGTAAGTTTTGGTTTGTCCAGTGGGCCTGACCCCTCCCAGACTGGCTGCCTTCCAGCAGTTAGGTCCCAGGAAGAGAAGAAGGGAATATTGGTGAAAGAGGCAGAGAGAGAAAAGGACACGGTAGAGCCTTGGAATGGACTGTTCAGAAGAACGAGGTAAGAGATCTAGTTCAGATCCCTGGTGGAGGCCTAAACTGGGGTGGGGGGGAGTAGTCAGGAAACTAACAGCCCATTTCTCTGTGCTTGAGTACTGGGTGCCCTCCAGTGGCACCTCGGCTCTTGCTCCGCCTAGGAGGGGCATCAGAAAAGGCAAGGCCGCAGAAGGGGAGACTGCTGGAAAGAGGACCGGAAGACAGGCAAGCAGGAGCTGCAGGGAGACAGGATCAGCTGAGGAGGGAATGTGGTGAGCAGGCAGCCTGGTATTGGCACTCACAGTTTCGACTACAGACAGAGCAGTCAAGGGCTGCACGTGCAGGCATTAGGGACTTCAGATTCTCAGATTTGGGGGTCAACGAGCCAGTCCCAGGGCCCGAGCTGGCACCAAGGAGAAAGGAGGGCAGCCCAGCCGCAGTGCCACTTGGGGTTGGGAACCCCAGAGTCTGGAGTTGCTCCCTGGCCACTGCTCTGTTCTCCCTTGGAGTGAGCAGGTGTTAAGCTGCCTATCAAGTGACAGTCCTTTCAGCTCGAGCCCCTCAAGTGACTGCGCTGGAAACGCCCCCAGCATGACAACCCCTGGTGAAAAAGCCTCACGTTGCCCTGGTGCGCACTGACTGCACCAAGGCTACCCAGCCTGGGCACTGCCAGCAGGCATCCTTCGGCTGCAAAAAGAAGTGGAGGCGGCAGTGCTGGGCAGAGATAGCCGGACACAATTTATTCCAGTATCTTGCCTGGGAAGGTGGGTGGAGCGCAGGATGCAGGAATCTCCCACCAGGGCGCACTCAGCCCCAGCAAGGAGGATCCGTGAGGTACTGCCGAACCCCTCAAACACACCACCCCCCATTTAGGGCCAAATCAAACGAAGCCTTGCAAAGGCTTGGTCTGCTTTGCTGAGCAAATCGCCTCGTTAGCCGTTTCCGCTTGACAACGCTGGCGCGGGCGCCAGCCTTCTCCTCTCCGGGTGGCCATCTCCAAACGCTGCTTGGGGAGCGAAAGGGCCCGGCCCTGCGAGGGCTGCCTAGACCTTGAAGTTTGGAAAAACAACAAGAAGAGATTGAAAAGACTCCCTCCCTTCTCCGCAGACACACACGCACCGTCAGGCCGCCGCCACTTCCTGTCTTTGTTTTTCTTCCTCCAAAACATTTTTGGCCTTTTGCATTAGCTGCCGTGGGGTTCTGGGTTGAGGATAAAAGGAAATACATGCTGAAGATTGTTTTTTGGAGATGGCCCTGCGCTGTGGAGCTCCTGAGAAAGAACAGTTCATGGGCAAACAGCCACCAGGGCCAATGTCATAGCCTTGCCCACTCGATCTCTTCAAGAACTGCAACTCGGACTTGGCTTTCCAGGGTGGCCTTAGCACCCGTCAGGTCTTCCCCTGAGCCGGGTGGGCTCACTTCGGCTGTTGGATCTCCTGCAAAGTGGAAGAGTCTGTTAGGCTCAGAGCAAAGTCAAAAGCGAGGAGCTGCAGCTCTGCCTCCCCGGCTTCCCCAGATTTGGTCTAATCCTCAGATCTGCGACCACCCCCAACTACCCCGCCCCCCCCATGCAAACATTCACTCTGCCAGTATATTCCGGGCAAGAGGGGCAGGAGCAGGCAAAGCTGGGAACAGTGCGAAGCCTTGGGGATTGGAGCACCCCCGCCTGTCTCTGCTGGGGAAGTAAAAGCATTCGCCACTCCAGACATTTTCTCTTCCCCTGGCATCAAAAGCCTTTCCCTTCATCCATCTTCACCGCAGCACCCCCATACACCCTCTTCCAGGCTGCGTGTCCCTCCTGGCACCCCGCATCGGTACAGCCCTCTGAACCGCCCTGCTGATCGCTTTGAGAGAGCCTCCTCCACCCTAGCCTTTCCTCGGAAATTTGCCTTTGTCTCCCACAGACACCCATGGCATCCAGACCTGCTGGCACCCTCTCGGCTTGGCTCTCAAGGACATGGGAGGCATCGATCAGGCAGAACAGCATATCTCCCCATACTGACCTTTCTGCCGGGATCCCCTCTCCCTGGCACCTAGGGGGAAACCGATCTAATTAGGAGAGGGGCTGCATGCAGCTGGGGGAGGCGGCCTGGCGTCCCCCGCAGGCGGGCCGCCGCAGCCGGTCTGCTCAGGCACAAGCTGAAGTTGACTGCCAAAACTGCTATAAAACCCCAGGTCTGGCTAGAACTGTTTTCAGTTCTCCTAGACGCCCCCGGGTTCAATTATAGTCTTAAAAGCCCTAATACAAGTGCAAGAATTTGTTTGCCTTCACCCAGGGGCGGGGCAAGCCCCGAAATGGTGGCGCCTTTGTTATGGCAAAGTCACTGAAACCCCTCAAGCATTCCTTTTGTTCGAGGGTCGAGGTGGCGGGGACTGGGTGGGCTGCTGGGAGATAGTTTGGGAAAGCCATAATCAATCCAGGGAACAGCTCAGATATTACTGTTCACAAACCTCTCCTTTTCCCTTTTATATTCTGTCTCCAAGAAAGAGATGCTGTGGAGAAATAAATATTTTGCCTTGTGGGCCGCTGCTGGAAATCGAAGTTTTTTCGCTGCAGGGCAATCCCGTAACTGTAATTCCCAGCTTTAGGAGGTCTCAGGCTGCCCTTCCCCAACAACCTTCCTGCCCACAAGACCTTCTCCCACACCACTGCTGCCCTCTGCACAAGCCACAGTGGACAAACATGTCAGGCTGAAGATGCACAAGTAATTTCAAGTTCAACTCTCAGGGATTCAAGGGGTATGCAAGTTCTTGCAGCAAATCCTGAATTACACCAATGTGCCCGAGTAGGTTGATTTGTGATAAACAACCCTTGTAAAGGAAGGGGGTAGGAGCCACATAAACATTAATGCTAATAAATTAGTTTACTCCACTGCAGAGTAATTACTTGATATTATTGATATTTACAGCTGGCATTCAAATGCAATGGTGGGCCGTCGTTTGGAGAAAATACATAATGAGAATAGTTCTTTTCCAGCGCAATACATGATTAGATTTGTTATTGAGTCAGTTACAGTCAGCTCAGCAATAAATAAATAAATCGATGTTGACACTTAAATACCAAAGATCTTGGAGTTTATACTCTAAATCTCCCCAAGATATATAAATACCTTCGGGTATTTCCTGGATGGGGAAAGGGAAAAGGTTATCCTTTTTCATTTTTCGACTTTCCTTCAGCGACATCCAGCTCCTTCCAAGAAGACAGGTGTGGGGAGGCCTCTGGGCCCCTCCCAGTCCCCGGTCCTGCCTGGCTGCTCTATGCCCTCTTCTTTCACTTCTCCCAAACGTTGGTCATTCGGTCTTGCAGGATGGCAAACCCGATTTTTCACCATCTTAATTTTTTTCTTTCCTCTTCCCTAGAAAGCTAGACTCCTACTAGCAGCTATGATCCCTGTCTCCACCTTTGGCTCAAACCTAGCCCTTTCAGGGTGTTCTTGTCACCCACGGTGCCGGGAGTTTGGGAAGCATGGCTCTTTTCTTTAGCATTGTGTTCCTTCTGTGGGATGAGTAGCAGAAAGGGCGCCGAGCCTTCTGAGCTTCTGCTTGCACATCACTGGCTCTCACGCTTTGCAAGGAAGGAGAGGAGGCGTGTTACCCCTTTCTCAGCCACAGCTCCCTGGCCCTAGCCTCCTTCCTCCTCACTGCCCCCACTCTCTTTCAGCTCTGCAGCTCTGCCGGCAGCCTGGTGGGCCCCCGGAAGGTGCAGCATACCCAGGAAAAGGCTCCTCGGATGTCAGTGCCTCTAAGCAGCCCAAGGCTCGCCTCAACTGCATGGTTTCCCGAGTCCTCAGCTCCAGAAGACCAGGCAGGCGGGCGGACCCGTGCACAGTGGCGCAGCCCCCACGCCTCTGGCTCCGCCGAGCGACTCCGAACCCCCCACAGGCAGCGAGGAGGAAGGGGTTTCTTCAAGGGCAGGGGGTGGAGTGAGGAGGCCGGCAGTGAGGATGAAGTGGAGGTGGATCCCGGGTAAGACGAAGGCCCTTCCGGGACCTGCAGATGCCTGACAAACCGCGGGGGAAGCCGCCCTGGTTGTTGGCGGTTTAGGGACGGAAGGCACTAAAGCGCTTCGGAAGTGACCATGAATGCGAGCATGTAATCAAGTCACCGTGCAAATCGGGCGAGCCACGAGGCAGGCACATCCACGGCTGCGAACCCTGGCCCCGAAGGGTCCGGCCAGAGTCGGAGACAGAGGTGGTTCCCAGAGCAAGCTTGTGGGAGGGGGATAGCGAAGGAGATGCTAACGCGAGCCTCCAGGAGAATAGATTCCAGGACCGCGCACGGGCCACGCAGCGACGAGCTCCCACCCGGCCACCCCCAGCCTGGGGCATCCCTCACCCGGGGAGTGATGGGTGGCAGGAGTTGAGCTCTCTCACCGCCCTCGGCGCACTTGAGGGCCAGGACCGTGCAGCTGAGCACACGCGAGTGGCCTGGGGCGCACCTCAGCCTCCCCGCGCGCCTGGAGGCCCCCCAGCCAACATGAGTTACACCGGCGATTACGTGCTTTCGGTGAGAACACCGAGTGACGATCTGTTGCTTCCCCTGAGGTGGCTACAAAGAAAGGAAGCCGGGGAGGGAGGGGGGGAAAAGGAAAGGGAAAAAAAAAAAAAAAAAAAGGCCCGGACCAGCTCGCAGCTTGTCAATTTCAACATCGGGTCACATGACCAGCACCTCCCTGCTAAGGATGGGGATAGATTTCCACGTCAGCTTACGTCTCCAAATTTCTACTTCACGGATCCGCTTCAAAGAGGCAGCTGCAGTGGAGAATCATGTTAAGCTCGGCTACTGCGGAGAGCCCAAGGTAGCCCAATGATGGATTTTGATGAGCGTGGTCCCTGCTCCTCTAACATGTATTTGCCAAGTTGTACTTACTACGTCTCGGGTCCAGATTTCTCCAGCCTCCCTTCTTTTCTGCCCCAGACCCCGTCTTCGCGCCCAATGACATACTCCTACTCTTCCAACCTGCCCCAGGTCCAACCCGTACGCGAAGTGACCTTCAGAGAGTACGCCATTGAGCCCGCCACTAAATGGCACCCCCGCGGCAATCTGGCTCACTGCTACTCCGCGGAGGAGCTCGTGCACAGAGACTGCCTGCAGGCGCCCAGCGCGGCCGGCGTGCCTGGCGACGTGCTGGCCAAGAGCTCGGCCAACGTCTACCACCACCCCACCCCCGCCGTCTCGTCCAATTTCTATAGCACCGTGGGCAGGAACGGCGTCCTGCCGCAGGCTTTCGACCAGTTTTTCGAGACGGCCTACGGCACCCCGGAAAACCTCGCCTCCTCCGACTACCCCGGGGACAAGAGCGCCGAGAAGGGGCCCCCAGCGGCCGCAGCGACCTCCGCGGCGGCGGCGGCGGCGGCAGCAGCAGCGGCCACGGGCACGGGCACGCCGGCAACTTCAAGTTCGGACGGCGGCGGCGGCGGCTGCCGGGAGGCGGCGGCGGCGGCGGCGGAGAAGGAGCGGCGACGGCGCCCTGAGAGCAGCAGCAGCCCTGAGTCGTCTTCCGGCCACACTGAGGACAAGGCCGGCGGCTCCAGTACGTATAAAGGCAGCGCCCTGCGCTTTATGAAAGGGGAGTTGGAAATCTAGCGCAGCACCGCTGTTAAATTTTTATATGCTGTTTTATAAGCATATAAGGTTTATGAAGGGCCTTTAGGTTTCCCCCAACAAAACTTTGTTATAAAAGGCGGGATCACGTGGCGAGTGCTGAAATTGGCCGTGAAATACCCACCGGCCAAGGCATGCCTGCAAAAAAAAAAAAAAAAAAAAAAACCAAAAAAAAAAAAACCAAAAAAAAAAACCAAAAAAAAAAAAAAAAAAACCACACACACAACTCCCTTTTTCCCTTTTTCCCTTTTTCCCTTTCCCAGTCCCAAGCCCAGCAGCTCGACCCCGCTCGGGGCCAGCTCGGGCTGGGGAGCCGGAGGTGGGCGCCTGTAAATTCCTCCTGCAAGGGCTCCGGGAGCCTTTGATAGCGAGGTAATCCGGAGATTTTTATAAAAGCCATGTGTTGCGTCGGGACTCCAGTCCCGGCCGGGATTCAAAGGCATCGCTGTTTAACGATGGCGCTAGGAGCGTGTTTAACAGATAAAATAGCCCGCTTAGCTCGAGCAATATATTAAAAGAAACAAATTAAGCCAAAGTTGGCCTTTTTATCCAAAGGAAGCCATTTCCTCTGTCGCGGTGGCAATTACGTGCCGCCTTCTGTCCCACTGCATGTTAGTCACAATTGTTATTCAATCTGTCAAAAGCGGGTTTTTTTTTCCCTCCGTCCTGTGAAGTTTTACTGAAAAGGGGAGCAAGTCGAGCCTGCCCGCAGCTTTAGGAAACCCCTCTTCCCTCCACGCTCTCTAGAACAGCAGCCCTGCCCTGCCGCGGACCAGGACGGCTGCGTGGCCTTGGTGCTCTGGGAAGGCCCATGGCAGGGGGCTTCCGCCGCCACCCCGTCACCTCGGGGAAGCCAGGAGGCTGGTCGAGGAGGCAGGAGCTGGTGGCCAGGACTCAGGCTGACAAAAACGGGGCAGCGGCCTCAGATGCTAAGGAGGGCCGAGTCTCAGCCGCCGCCGGGAAAGACAGGGGCTGGGGCCGACTTTCCTGCCTCGGGAACCGGCCGCCCAGGTGCTGGAAGGTGAAATGGCCGCCGGCGGCTGTTTGTTTAGTCTGGCGGGGCTGGAGGCAGCCGGCGACCCCCTCTCGGTGGCTTTGAAAGCCGCTCCTGCGGCACCAACTCGCCTGTTGCTGTAAGGAGCCCTCCTTTCTGCTCTGGGGGCAGCGTGAGCAGCTTCCCTGGGGGCCTATCGAGGGAGCTGGCTTTTATCTGGGGCTGAGTCTCCGCCTGCAGCCTGTCCCCAGCTGGCAGTAGGAGCCTGAACGCAGGGGACTGAGGAGACCTTGAGGGGGCTAGGACAGGGCCTCCAGGTCCCATGGGCCAGCCCTTTTCCTCCACTCGCTGCCCTGGGTTGGATTGCAGCCCCCACACCTGGCTCACTCCCTGCTTCCTTCTCCCTCCACAGGTGGTCAACGCACCAGAAAAAAGCGTTGCCCCTACACCAAGTACCAGATCCGGGAGCTGGAGCGGGAGTTCTTCTTCAGTGTGTATATCAACAAGGAGAAGCGCCTGCAGCTGTCTCGCATGCTCAACCTCACCGACCGTCAGGTCAAAATCTGGTTTCAGAACAGGAGGATGAAGGAAAAAAAAATTAACAGAGACCGTTTACAGTACTACTCGGCCAACCCACTCCTCTAAGGCTCCCGCCAGCTGGAATTGGGTGGGGGGCTCCACACACGTGAGATTGTATGCAGATTTTGCCCTTGACAAGGTCAAGGCACGTGGTGACTTTTGAAGAAAAGAGATGTGCAAAAGAGGGGAGGCTACAAGGAGATGGCCCCTAAGAAGGCGGCCTGGGACTCTCTTGGGCATCTGTGGTTAAGATTCCTAACAAAAATCGGATTTGGGGAGTTGTGCATCAACTAGAATGAATGGTTTGGGACCCCTGGTGGTTCATTCCTGGAGACTGTGGAGCTTTGGGCTGGGTGTGGTCTCCATCAGGACTGGGCCTCCTGCCAAGCGCCCTGGAGATCGACCTGGGCCCAGGACCCTCCACATGGAGCCTGCCCACCCCCAGGACCCCTGCGTCAAGAAGCTATTCAGTCTTTAAACCCAGTTCAGCTTGGGGACAGGAGCAGGAGGAAGGGGGGAGGATTCCTAGATGTCTGGAGTGGGGCTGCTTTCCAAAGCCAATGTGAAAGACGGCTGGACTAAGAGGTGGCTATGAGGTGGGAGAGGGCTGCTGATCCTCGCGGGGAAAAAAATCTATTCCAGGTGGCATTAGCGGCTCTCCACCCCTCCTAGCCACTCACCGCATTGTCCGAGGCCTGAGCTTCTAGCAGTCGCCTCCTGCAGCCCACCTAGTTTTTCCTACCGATGAGGTTCTTCTTCCTGGACTGCCACTCAGGCCTAAAGCCTGGTCGCAGAACAGACCTTTCCCGAGGTGGAAGACATCGAATAGCTAAGAGGCTGCGCCCAGGCCGCTGGCCCCAAGATCTCTGCAGGAAATGCCTGTGGATTGCGGCAGCCTGACAAAGTCTCCACCACACTTAACTGAAGCTTGGATTTGCTCCGCGGAACAGTGGGCCTGGCCAGCGGTCCCCAGCTATGAGGGGCTTGAGTCCCCAAAACACCCAGTCTGGCACCGCACTCTGCCCTTTGCGCCCCAGAACTGAGCTTGGAAGCTTCCGGCAACCTTCCAAGAGCTCAAGAGCGTTTGGAATTATTTTAAAAAGTAAATATTATATTATATTATATCTATTTCCCTGCAGGAACCAAAGCGAATTTTAAAAGATGCAACGTAGAGAGGGAAAAAGATGATGAAGAGAATATTTAAAGGCTCTATCTGTTTACAGTGTTCCACGGTTAAACTCACTCACTGCTAAAAAATATTTGAATGTACGCTTCATACAGGGATGGTGTTCAAAAGACTTGTAAATAAAAGAACCATAACCTATTTTGTTTGGATACTTCTTAAATTTTGCCATTAGTTGATTTCCTTGGGGTGTTGGAGGGGCGGGAAGGGAGTTAGGAATGACCTTTTCAATTCTTGCAATGTTTGGGAAGCATTAGGGGGATGCTCTGAAGTAGTTTGGCCCTCCAGGGTCTGGGGACCTCAGCTGAGAAAGCCAACCACCTTCCCATTGAATTTCCTCTGCCTCCCTGTTTTAAGAAGTGTCTGGTGGCTCTGTTTGTGATGAGTGTTGGCCTGTCCTCCGTTCTCACCCACCACGTATGTCGCAGCATGTATACAGGCGACAGGGCACAAGGAAAATAAAGACTGGAAACTTGAGTACTGGGTTCTGGTGTGACAGTCCTCTTCCTGTTTGCCATTTACTGCCAAATGTCTGCCCCCCATTACTACCCCCCCAAAGGGACAAGTTACCAGGCTCCTGAGGGGGTGGGGAGGTGACTTAGTCAGGATTTTAAGTCCACTAGAAGCCAAGCTTGAGAAGCCAAGGTGACTGGCCAGGTCCTTTGGGGAAGTAGGGGGTCTCAATAATGGGGTATCTCAGGACCTGGAATTGGGGGTTTCATCCTTTCAGACTGGAAAGAAACCTGGGAGAAAGTCCTGGGGCTTGAGATGGTGGCCAATGAGTTTGATCCCAGGCTGGGCTTGCTCACCTCAGGATTAAGAGGCCCGAAGTAGAACCACTCTAGGTGGCCTTGGGGGATCCCCTTAGGAAGATGGAGACCAGTCTGGGTATAAAAAGCGGACTCTCAGGAGCCTCTATGGACACTCTGTCCCAAGCTCCCAACTGAGGCTGCCTTTTCCCTTTGGGGAAAGAAAGATGCCGGTTTACTCTTTTGTTTCCTGCCTTTGAACTTCTGCCTTAAATTTGGACATCACCCATAACCTTGAGGGGCAGGGCGGAAAGGACAGAACCTTTTGTTGCCCACCCCCCACCTCTACCCCCACCCTCTCCCTAGCCACCCAGGCAGGGCCAGAGCTGCAGAGAAGATCAAATTTGGAGAGAGGCCCCAGACCCCAGACCCTGCTTTGTTTATTTGTGTGTTTGTCTATCTGGCGAGACTGGGGAAATCCAGCTCAAAGGGGAATGGGACAGCCCCCCTAGATAAATGTCTAGGTTGATGAACAGACACACGGAGGTGAACAACGGCTCTCCTGGGGGGCAGGGAGGGATGGGCAGGGAAGCCTAGGGTTTAAGGGAAGACTTCCTTTGGGACGGTTAAAGATTAACCAAAGTCTTGCCAGTTGCTAAAGAGAGTCTAGCCAGGAGGACTGTTGGCCGGCGGGCGGCGAGCGGGCGCGGGTTTGATTTCTGAGCCCTATAAAAGCCCATCCTCCGATGGCTGTGACAATGTGGTCGTAAACCCGTCCGGGGCCGGCCAATTTGCATATTTGGAATGCGCCGCTATAAACCCGGCTGGGGTTTTGCAGCAATTTCTTAGATGTAAAAATGAGATCTCTTTAGCAGCGGGCTGGGCACATTCTTTCCCTCTGTCTGTGCCTAGAGCCTGCTTCCCTCTCCCGGCTCCGCGCTGAAGTTCGGGCCGGGTCTAGTCGCTCAGCCGCCACGAGATGGCGCACGTCCGATCAATGTCAAAGCCGCCGGGGAGCCGGGAACCCCAGCGCGATTCTTGGCCTTTGTTCGTTTCTGATACTAAGAGCAGCACGTTACATTATTTCACTTGTCCCGCTCCCCTTAATATCAAAATAAGGGGAGGCTCACCTTCAAGAAGTAATTGGTGTTGTAATTTAAAGCAACGCGCCTTCTCTAGGCCTCGCAGGCGTCGCGCCGCGGAGAAGCCTGCTGTCCCTTGGCAGTGATTTCGGAAATGTGTCAAGGTAAGAGGCCACAAGTATAGCAATTTCAATCTGGCTGAGTCGGGAGTGGGGAGGTGGCCGATGTCAGAGCAGGACTGGGAAAAGTGGCTGGGTTTGTGCGCTCCGGGTGACGCTAGAGGCGCTCAGCCCACCCCCCTTTCTCCCATTGCTCCCTAAGGTTGGAAAGCAAGGGGAGGCCTAAGTGGAAAAGTTGACGATTTTAGCTCTTTGCGCCAGGAATTCACCCAACACGATCTTTCAATTTTGTAGAAATATTCAGAATGGGATGAGTCAGGGATGGGGGGCATCCAAGAGAAAAGGGCTCTGGCTGTGCTGGGATGGGCGTTGTGGTGGCAACAAAAAGAGAGAGGGAGAGAGAGGAAGAGAGAGAAGGGGAGAGAGAGTGAGACAGACCGCGGGACTGGGCAAAACAAAGTTTCTACTCTAAACAATGAGATGGTGGTCAGCAACCGTGGCTGCTGAGGCGGGCTTATTCCCTAGGGCAGACATCCGGGAGGTCTCTGGTTTCCTACTAGGTGCGGTCTCTAGGTCTGCCCAGCAGCCTGGGGAAAACCTTTGTTCTGAAAAAGGCCAATTCAAAAAAGTCGCATATGATTTTTGAGGCTTCCAGAGAACCTGTATTTGCTTATTTGGAATGTACTACTATAAACCTGGCTGGGGTTTTGCAGCAATTTCTTAGATGTAAATATGCGAAATTTTGCAAAGATGCAAAAACTATTGGTATATACCTATACATTTTCAAAAGCAGGCACTGAGGATAAACTCTGATCACAATCTCTCCATCAGGGTTGTCACAAAACAAGTTTTAAATACTCATTTCACGTACCACTTCAGAGGCTAGATTCAAATTTCCTCTTTCCTTATATTTAAGTTTTTATTCCAATATGTTTTCACTAGTTTCTGGAAATCGCTGTTTTCACAAATATACAGTGCATGGGTGAGTGGCAGAGGGAATCTCAGAGAAAATAGGTGCAGCCTGTGTGCCTCTGTGTGTGTGTGTGTGTGTGTGTGTGTGTGTGTGTGTGTGTGTGTAAATCCTGCCTATCAAAAGTCACTAGTCTTTGTTGAGCACGGGCTCCCAAACTGCCCAAAATAAGGCAACTGCAGGAACCACACCGAGTGGCACCCGCACCGCGCTTTCTGCAGCTTGAGCCTTCCCTAAAATCCCAGAACCACCTCCAGTGTCAAGGCCAGAAGAAGTTTATTATGGACAAAATTAAGGATATTGAAATTTAGGGAGTGTGTGAAAAGGCCCCAACACTCCCCCATCAGGAGAGAAGGGCCAGTTTACTGGTTGGATTTAGAGAAAAATTTAAAGCGGGTTGTTTAGGGATAGAGTGCACCTGATTAATTCAAAACAGACACATCAAATTTCCCTGGAAATGTTGCCATTCTTAAAGATGAACAAGAAAAGAACATCGTGGCTTACAAAAAAATTTTCTAACCAGACAGTAAATGTGAGAATCAGAGAAGTCCAGAATTTTTGTGAAAGTGGGTATGTGAAAGTAGCGTTTACTTTTCTTCTGTGAGGCCGCAGCCCAACTCCACAACCGGTCAGATAATTCTGAACGTGGAAAGCACTGAGAACGACTTCCAGATACAAACTGTTTACTGGCTATCCCCATCTCAGTACCTAGTATTTTTCAAAAGAGGTGGGGGTTTAGGGTAGTAACGGTTGGTTCTTTCTCGTTTGCAAGGGCCTACAGAAGGAGAAATCCGCTATCTGGTGAAACGCATCGCGATCCTCGCCAAAGGGCTTAATTCCACTGGCCTGGCGTTTACTTAGGCTCCATAGCCTCTAGCCTCGGGCAGGGGGAGCGTTATAACCCAGGTAGAAATGGACGATATTTACTCCTAAATAAAACGTGGGCCTTGGGGGCTGCACATAACCGCTACACAGGCCTGGCTGAAGGAAGAAGGCACAGAGAGTTTTAGGCCAAAGGCATCCTAAGGGGGACAGAGAAATTCAGCAGCTGGGAGGGAGGGCGAAAGGGAGAGAGGGAAAGATGGCAAATGGGCTAGAGGGAAGACAGTATCCAGGAGCCGACCCATGCTGCAACTGAATCGCTTTTCTTAATCTCTGGGGATGGGGAACCTCGGGAAAGCCCTGGCGATCGATAAACCGAATATTCTACTGAGGAAGTTAACGCCTCGTTGCTACAGTCTAGGGAGTGCGGAGCCTTGGGGGGCGGTCAGGGATGCTGCGAGCTCCAAGACCAGTTGAAAGGGCAGCAGCATCTAACTTGAGTTTCTGCTGCGTGGATATCCTCTCTTCCGAACCAGCGGCAGCAGGCCAGTCTGCGTCCCAGGCGTGCGAGCAGGCTGTCCGTTCGCTCGCGGCTCGCCAGCCCCTGTGGGGGTGGGGCGGCAGTCCTGGGCCAGAGAGGAACTCTCACACCAGCTTACACACTCTTCATCATCCTCATCTTTGTTTTTTTTTTTTTTTTAAGCAAGAAACAGCACAAACTCAACATCCCATTTGGTTTATTACCAGGGGAGAAAAGAGGTTGGAGGAAAACATTCGGCTTTCCCAAAGGTCAGTGAAGACCCAAGTGCCAATGCCATGGTCTGCGAGGCTGCAGTGGGCCTTCCACCTCCTCTAAGTCCACAGCCAAGGGGCCTTCTTAAAGCAGATTTAGTACCAAGCTGGTTGTTTTCACCTTGGTTGGCACCTGCATGCTCTTGGATCCCAACCCACCTAGAAGCCCTTTTGGTCACCCTACAGGGCCCTGACCAGACTGAGCCTGAGCTGCCTACAGCCGGGTACCCGGCTTGTCTTACCAGTCAAACTGGCAGGGTTGCTGAATTCCTGAGAGTCCTGGAACATTCTGGAGGGCCCAAGGAGAAGGATGTGCGGAGTCTGTGAACTCCTTGAAAATGATGGGTCAAATTATGGGAATGCCCAGATGTGCATTTTTCACAGGATAAGAATCAGAGCTTGGCCTTAGCTTTTCCAAGGGGCCCTTTAACTTTCAAAAAGAAAGATAGGTTCAGATCATTGACTTTCATTTTATTTTTCTTAGCCTCTGCCATCTCAAGCAGTCTCTCCTATGGCCACTGGCCCTTTCCTTCCCAACATACAGCCTTGGGAAGCTGCTTTCTACTTTTAGTGTGGGAAGGAACCAAATCCTGGCCCAAAGGGCCTGCTGGGACTCATTCTTCTCAAGGACCCCTCTCCTGTTCTTGGGACTTACTTCACACTCTGCAGAGCTTTCTTGATTGGCATGGACAGTGCTAGGGGGCAAAGCCCCCTTCTCGTGAAGTCCTCAGTTCTGTGGCATTTCCCAGTAGCACTGCTGAGTGCAACAGTCCCCATGCGTTCCACCTTCCTGGAGAGCTGGATAAGGACCAAGCCCATCCCGACAGGGGTCCTAGGTTTCTTTGCTCTGAAGCTTTTCCCTATTCAAGTTTGTTGGCCTCTGGGCCTAGCCAGGTTAGAATTTGCCTTGGCCTTGTTCCCGGGAAGGAGGTAGGGAGTGAAGGACAGTTCCTGATCTCTCCACGCAGACTTGATTCGGCTGCGGCTGCTACTGCGGCCTCAAGATCTTGTTGGATTGGAGAGAATTGCTTCTCAGACTCTCTCCCCTTCTCTCCCCCTTTCTTTTCTCTCCCTCAGGCCTTCTCTCCTTCTCTTTCTCTCCATCTCTCTCCTCTCTACCCCAGATGCCCAATCCGCGGAGCCAGTCACCGCGAGGCACAGGCCCGTTAGGTGGAAGTGGCTGGAGCGCCGCGCAAGCCGTGGCACGGCCGCCCGTGCTGCGCGCCGAGCAGCCACAGCAGGCAGAGACCAAAACCGCTTGCATCTCAGAAGCCAGCGTCAGGGCTCTTTCGCCAGCTCTCTCGTGTACTCTCTCTGGGTCTTCTACGGCTCGGCTTCCTTCTCGGACTGGGTTCACAATGGGAGGAACAAGGCCAAGTGCCTGGCAAATCAGCCGGGATGCAAGGGTCTCTCCCCGCTGTACGCAGAGGCCTGAGCGGTCTGCTTCCTGGGATCCCGACGCTCAGCAGCCCCAGTCGAGGCCTCTGCAGGGGCTGGAGCTGGTGCGGCAGGCGGGCAGGCCTGGGGCATCCTGGAGAGCTGTGGTCCACAGGCCTGGGGCAAGGCAGCGACCTCCTGGGCTCCCCTGGATCCGGCCGGAAAAAGGTCGCATTTCCTGAGATACATATGAGGCCCACACGGGGGCTAGCGCCCTGGGCCAGCAGTTTCCAGTTGACTAAGAGCGCGTCCCTACAGCCAAGGAAGAAGGAGGCCCTGGTGTTTGCTGAGCAAAGGGCTTGGCCTCCGAACGCTGCTATAACTGGGCCACGAGCCCAGCCCAGCCTTGCTGGGAACGGATTTCCTCACCGCGGGCCTCGTTAAAATGCGCACACCGCGGGAGTGAGGGCTGCCCCAGCCGCGGGTTTGCAGGGGAGGGGGAATAGGGGAGGGGACGGAGAGGCAGGAGTGTGGTGACACTGGTTCTTGTCATAACCTCTGAGAGCTTGAGAATGCCAAGGCTAAAGGGAGAGTTTGAGGCAGAGGTGCCCATCCGCCGCCCCCTCCTCCAAGTCTCCCCCTCCAGGTCTTCGTCTCCGGTCAAATCGAAGACCCCAAGAGCAATGTTTCTTTCACTTGCCTGAAATGGCGTATGAGCTTGGAAGCTACCGGGGTGATGGGGCTGTGGGGTGCCTGGATCTGGCTCTAACCTCCGAATAGGGGTAGGAGAGTCTTTCAGCCAAGGTTACCAGTTGCTTCCACCACCACCACCACCCCCAACTCGTTCAGCTCACCAGGGTCAACCGACAGGAGCTGCAGAGAAAGCAAGCCAGGTGAGCACACCGGAAGGAAAGATTCTAACCCGATCAACGACTGGCCGAGGAAAGCGTAAAGGGCTGAGAAGCCAGGGCATTACATTTAGGGGAAAATTCTGTGTGGGGCGCAAGAAAGAAGTGGCAATAGCCTGCTTCCAGCGTGCGCTGGATCTCGGACACTCTAAGGGTCTTGGTGGCCTGAGGGCCAGGTCCGCCGCTTTGGGGAGACAGCTCCAGGTCCTGAGCTGAAAGGGAAGCCTGAGGCCCCGACAGGTCCCCTTAGTGGTCAGAGTGCCTGGAGGGCTAGTGGCTGATTCCGAAATAAGAATGGGGAGCACCTACGGCGGGCCGGGGTGCGCGCCGTAAACACCCCACTTGTTAACTGCGTGGGGGCCCAAGGGCCCTTCAAACGGACCCCGCAGGAGGGCTCACGTCCGAGCGTGGGCGGGGCTAGTCCAGGGGCCAGGCCCCCCACTAGCCACGTTGGGGCAGCCCCCACAGCTCCTGGCCATCGGGCTGAGGTATGGGGTGTGCGTCTCCCGGCCCATCAATACAGATTACATATTTATATCAATCGTGGGCTCAGAGGGCGCCCTCGGAGAGCGGCCCCGCGCCTACGAAACCAAACTGGGAGTGGTCGCGCGGAAACTCTGGCTCAGGATTGGCTGCGGGCACCCGCCGCGGTGCGGGGGGATTGCTAATCGTATTCAGCATGTTTTGCACAAGAAATGTCAGCCAGAAAGGGCTATCTGCTCCCTTCGCCAAATTATCCCACAACAATGTCATGCTCGGAGAGCCCCGCCGCGAACTCTTTTTTGGTCGACTCGCTCATCAGCTCGGGCAGAGGCGAGGCTGGCGGCGGTGGCAGCGGCGCGGGGGGCGGTGGCAGCGGCGGCTACTACGCCCACGGCGGGGTCTACCTGCCGCCTGCCGCCGACCTGCCCTACGGGCTGCAGAGCTGCGGGCTCTTCCCGGCTCTGGGAGGCAAGCGCAATGAGGCGGCGTCGCCGGGCGGCGGCGGCGGCAGCGGGGGCCTGGGTCCCGGGGCGCACGGCTACGCGCCCGCGCCTATAGACCTGTGGCTGGACGCACCCCGGTCGTGCCGGATGGAGCCGCCCGAGGGGCCGCCGCCGCCGCCACCGCCCCAGCAGCAGCCACCGCCCCCGCCGCAACCACCCCAACCCCCGCCGCAGGCCACCTCGTGCTCTTTCGCGCAGAACATCAAAGAGGAGAGCTCCTACTGCCTCTACGACTCGGCGGACAAATGCCCCAAAGGCTCCACCGCCACAGCCGAGCTGGCCCCCTTCCCGCGGGGCCCGCCGCCCGACGGCTGCGCCCTGAGCACCTCCAGCGGGGTGCCAGTGCCCGGCTACTTCCGCCTCTCCCAGGCCTACGGCACGGCCAAGGGTTACGGCAGCAGCGGCGGCGCGCAACAGCTCGGCGCCGGCCCGTTCCCCGCTCAGCCCCCCGGGCGCGGCTTCGACCCGCCACCCGCGCTCGCCTCCGGCTCAGCGGATGCAGCCCAGAAAGAGCGAGCCCTCGATTCACCGCCGCCCCCTACGCTGACTTGCGGTGGCGGCGGCGGGGGCTCACAGGGCGACGAGGAGGCGCACGCGTCGTCCTCGGCCGCAGAGGAGCTCTCCCCAGCCCCTTCCGAGAGCAGCAAAGCCTCGCCCGAGAAGGACTCCCTGGGTAAGCAGGGCGCGCCGAAGGGCCGCAGTCAGGCGGGCAGACAGGCCGACCCAGAGAAGGGAAAGAGCAGAGAGCCGGGAGTCCGCGCAGCAGCCGGCCGGCCTTGGCCCAAGCTGCAGGCAGGCTGACCTTGTGAACTTGCTTTTTAATATTTGGGCGTGGGGACGCAGTAAAAATTCATGTCCGGCTTAGCGCCCCACACCAAGACGTCCCCCGCGCTGGCCTCAGCTCACCCCCATCGGGGGCGAGGGCATGGACGAGCAGCCCCCCTCTTGTGCATGCCTTTCTCCGCGGTCCGGAGCACCCTGAGCAGTGGTCTGGGCCCAGCCTGCAAGGCGCGGCCCGCGCGGGGGGAGGGGGAGGGAGGAAAGTGGCTCGCCCGCAGATAGCGCGGATGTTTGTAAGGCATCCAAAATAAGCAGCCGCCAGCACCAATAAATAAGCCCATTAACCGGCGAAGTTCGAGTTTACGATCCCCCATGCTTTTTTCAAAGTTGCTGGAGGGGCGGGAATCCTCCTTGCGGGGAGAAGAAAAGGCAAATCCCGCCGGGTCGCCGGGGCCCCGAGCTTAGAGTCAGAGAGGGGCCATTTCGCTTCCCCTGGAACTCGGAATCGCCCAGACTGCACGTCCCTGGCTCCTGGAAAGACGTGAGGGACGGCCCTTGACCCCGAATCAGTTTTTGGTGCCTTCCCCGTGTCGCAGCTATGGCCTTGTTCCTCTCCTCATTGGGCCTTAGGCAATCAGGGTACGGGAATGGGACAGAGCCACGCTGCCCTCCTCCCTTCCAAGGAAGCACCCATGCCCCCAGTTTGGGGGCTGCAGGAAATGCTTGTCTGCCTTGGGGCGAGAAGCAAAGAAAGGCGTTAAGTTCAAGATATACAGCCTGCCCTCCCAGGCCGTTCTGTCTGTGAGCCGCCGACAGCTTTGTGCTAAAACAGGTGTTTGGGGAAAAGTGGAGGAAAATGTAAACTGGGAGGGTAGGTGTAGATTGGAGGCCCTCTCCATTTTGCCCATGCCCTTAAGAGGAACTGCTCTTCCCGAGCAAGCTAAAGGGGGTGTGTGTGTGCAAAACTCTCTCTGTGTGACTTAGGGCATCCCTCTTATCGCAGAGAAGTCCCAAATTCACCCCTACACATAGCGCAGCCTGGCCCCGATTTAACCTTCTCTTCTTTATTCTCATCAATGCTAGGCAATTCCAAAGGCGAAAACGCAGCCAACTGGCTCACTGCAAAGAGCGGCAGGAAGAAGCGCTGCCCCTACACCAAGCACCAGACGCTGGAGCTGGAGAAGGAGTTTCTGTTCAACATGTACCTTACTCGAGAGCGGCGCCTAGAGATCAGCCGCAGCGTCCACCTAACGGACAGACAAGTCAAAATCTGGTTTCAGAATCGCAGGATGAAACTGAAGAAAATGAACCGAGAAAACCGGATCCGGGAGCTCACAGCCAATTTTAATTTTTCCTGATGAAGCTCCAGGCAATGCCGTTTTTTTCGCTGCCAGAGAGCCGTTCTCCTCCCTCTGTCTTCGGCCTCTGCCCAGGAACTCGCACCTGTGCCGGAGCCCCATTCCTCCCTCCCACACTCGCCATCTCGCTGGCCGTTACATCTGTGCAGGGCTGGTTTGTTCTGACTTCTTGTTTCTTTGTTTGCTTGGTGCTGGTTTACTTGTTTTCTGGGGGAAAAAGCCATATCGTGCTAAATTTCTATAGAGATAAATATTATCCTCAAGTGTTGAGTGGTGACTGGGCTGGTTTGCCGTCTCGGGGTTCCTCTGCTGGAAATGGCTCCTGTCCTCCCGGTGGAGCTGGTTTCCTGCGGGGGCGGGCAAACCTAGCCGGAAGGCCGAGGTCCCATTGTAGGTGCTGAGGTGTCTGGCCTGAGGTCAATGGTGCAAGGAGCCGCCACCGGGCTCGCCTGCCTGGAGTGCTGGGCTGTGTTTAATCAGGGGACACAGGCCCCTGGGTTTCTTTCTTCTTTCTTTCTTTCTTCCTTGGCAAAGAGAAGGGCTTACAAGCATGGACACGCAGGCTGGCAAAAGGGCTTGGCTTTGGCTGATCAGAAAATTAAGAGTCAGAAAGATTAATCTTTCCTTCCTCTGTAAGATATCCCAGCTTTAAACGGGGGGAACGACCAGGGGAAGGAAACGTCTCTTCCAGTTTGTGTAAGGTCTTGCATTGTGGGACTAAATTCTTTCACTTACCTCTGAATTTCCATATCCTTCTGGCTGTAGATAAATAATCTAATATAGTTTTGTTTATGCGTGTGGATTTAGTGGGGGGTTTTGGTCATTAAGTAATTGTTACCACTGGTAACACGACAAGCACACCACAATTCTCCCTATCTTGTGGAGAGTTTTCTTTCTCATTTTCTTTTTTCTTCTTCCTCTTTTATTTTTTCCTTTCTAAAATTCACAGAATCCGAGGAGGGCTGGGCAAGCGGAATAGACTAGAGAAGGGAGACATTGTTTGGGTTTCCTTTATACTGTGAAGTTACATGCATAAAAGGGTCAAACCTGTAGGTGCAGAAAAAGAAAAATTATAAATACAAATCTGTATAAATGTCTATTATGAAAAATTGCCAATCTTGTTTTATGCAAATGCATTCTATCGTTATTATAAATGTTAGTTCTAGCTCTATTTACTTCTAATCTTAAATCAGAATAAATTAATATTGTAATGCTGCTGTGCGTGGAAAAAAAGACGATGTTTATGTTCTTATAGAAGAATAAAAGCTGTGGAATGAAGCTTTTTAATTTTACCTCTTTTTTTGACTTCTTATCTTCACCTTCCACTTTATCCCGTTCACCACTTTTACAACAGGAGGACTAGCCCGCGCCCCCTGCAATTACTTTAGGCATCTATTTAAATATTACCTAGACGGTCGTAATTTGTCTGGGCCCTACAGCCCTGGTGCCGTAAGGTTTGTCGGCTTTTGTTCAGTTTTATGACTTGCTAGTATATCTGGATTGTGGCTGTCTTGGACCAGTGGTTTCAGTTGAGAGGGGAGCTGCATAGACAGAGGAAGCCAAACAGGATTTCTTTCGGGAGCCCCAGGGAGGCTCGCAGAGGCCGGTTGTTTTGTGGGTCCCCTGGTCTTAGATGACCCCAGCCTAGAAATCCGGGGCGCAGTCTGGGCCCAGAGCGCGTCACTAGCGTCCGCGGCAGCAGTTAGGTAGACTGCTGCGGGCTGCGAGCCCCCCTCCCCCAGCACGGCCTCCCCCACCTGGTCGCCCTCCGCGGGGCCACGCGTTTCCTGCTCGCGGGAGGTGGGGGGGGGGGGCGACGGTAGGGGGAGGGGGCGCGGGAGCGCGCGCCCCGGCTGGCTGGCTGGCGGGGAGGGAGAGAGGGGGAGAGCGAGCCGCGGGGAGCGAGCGCCGGAGGCCGAGACCAGACAGGGAGCGGGGCTCGGTGCCGTCCCCGGCACTTTTGAGTCGCCCGGGGCTCCCTGAGAAGCAAGATTTGGGAAACCAGCACGCACACTGCTCGCTCTCCTTTCTTCTCGCTTTTCCCTCTCCTTCCATTTCCCTCTCTCTCCTTTACCTTCCTTCCCCCTCTCTCCCAGGTTTACCTTACCGGGGCCGGTGGCTTCTCCGTCCGTGATGCCTTAGCGGCAGCGCGGGGCACACTGGCAAACCGGGCGCAGGTTGGCAAGGGGCCGGGCCGGGCGCGATCGCAGGGTTCTCCCTTGGCTGCGGCGGTGGCTGCGGCAGTGGCGGCGGCGGAGGCGGCAGCGGCGGGCGAGGCAGCCCCGCGCGGGCAGCACCAGAACTGGTCGGTGATTTAGGTAGTTTCCTGTTGTTGGGATCCACCTTTCTCTCGACAGCACGACACTGCCTTCATTACTTCAGTTGAAATCGTCTCCAGGTACCTGTGCGCGCGAGGGCTGGGCCGGGCGGGGCATCCGGGCCCTGGTCGTGCCAGGCCTGCGGTGGCAACCTCGGCTTTTCCCGCGCAGGATCCTCGTCCCTGCCTCCTTCTCAGCGCTTTGCCAGGCTGTTGGCTGCTATTCCCATCCCCACCTGGCCCCAGCAGGTATGATCAGGTTAGCTGCTGCTTGGCGGACGCCGTGGGCGTGGTAGGAATTCTGGGCCCCGGAGCCATTCAAGGTCAGGGGCGCACGCTTCCATCCTAGGCCTCCCCCCACTCCAGGCCATTCTCCTGCAAGGCTGGGACACTGCCAGTCCCAATCCAGGGTTGGAGATCGGGAAAGATCCCTTTGAGAGAGACTCAGGCCAAACTAGGAGGGACAGGGCGGAAAGGGGCTGGGATCCTGGCCTTGTCACTTACCCTTCTCTCTGTAAGCCGCCCTCTGCTCCCAGGACTCTTGCATTTTCTTCTTCTTTTCTTCCTTCTTTTCTTCCCTCCTTTCTTCCTCTTTTTCTTTTTCTTTATCCTTCCCTTACTTCTTCCTTCTTTCTTCCCTTCCCTTCATTTGCCTTTCATCTTCATTCTCTCTGTGCCCAGTTTTCTGTCTCCACTTCCTGTCCTCCCATCTCTTCCTCTGGTAGGGACCCAGGGCTGGCTTGCGGAGAGCCTGGGGGTGGGGGTGTTATTTTCTTCTGCGTGCTCACGTTGTGGTCGGAATCTGCCAAGGAAGGGTTCGCATGGGACAGCTGTCGGGGCTTGTGGATCTGGGCCTGGTTTGCCGCTGCACAGACAAGGCCTCGGTTATGATCACGACCGGATGGCGGCGGCCTTGCGTTCTTACTCCGTGGGTCCGCAACCACAGCCTGAGAGATTCGATTAGAGGGCATTCGTGGCATTTTTGTGTGCCCACACTGAGGGCAAGGAGGCCTTCGCTGGCCTCACTGGGCAACTGAGTCTGGGACCTGGGCTGAGGCCCAGCCAGGCTCTGTGGAGCCTGGCCACGCAGGGAACCCCGCCTGGAAGCTTTCTCCGCTTTCGCTGGCCTGCTGGTCCCAACTCTGACTTTAACCGCGATAAGGGAGCCCTGCTAGGGCAAAGATTGGTTGCTTGTTTACCCGTAGTTTCTGTCAGGTTCAGAGTCTGTTAGAAAAGGCATCCTTGTGCGGATGGGTGCTGGAGAAAGGGACCCTTCCAGCTCCAGTCTGTTTCAAATAATAGGGGAAAGGAATCTTAAATTCCACTATCATTGTGTTATCAACTTGAGCCCTTGTTGCAAGTTGTAGTCCACCGTTGGAGAACAGTAGAACCATTCTTGCTACCGAACTGAAAACAACTTTCATCCCTCCCTGCCCCCCAAAACACACACACACACACACACACACACACACACACACACACACACACACACACACACATACACACGCAGGGGCCTTCAGACTCATGCCCAAGGAGCTGTGCTTCCCTTCCCAGCTGTGGCTGCGGGCCCTGGAACTGTTTCCATTGCTCTGCCTGCGGCCCTGTTATCTGAAAGGCCAGCACACCGCTCTCCCCTTAGCTCCTCTGTGCCGTTTTCCGGACCAGAGTATTGGATTTGTTTTGGAGGCCAAGGTTTTAGAACTCTCAGGCGAAAAGAGGCGGTTTGTAATTACATCCATTTATTATTTTTTTATTATACACACACAGTCCCTTTCATTTCCAAAATAAAAGCTGACTCAAAAGCCTGAATATTTTCTCCCCAAATCTCTGGGCAGAAGGGTCATGTTAGGTTTTTCTGATTTTTCTCCTCTTTTAGGCACCAGTAAGGCCTTCTTAACACTCAGCGCCTGCTAATTATTTGGTAACTGTCCTATTCTGGGGGCTAAGGCTATTTAAATAGTCTTTTTATACTTAAAAAAAGTACTAATAATAATTCAAGGCTTCTCTGGGCAAAAAAAGTCGAAAAGCAACTGGGTGAGTCCAGCCTGTTTGCAGACAGTTACAATTAGGAGCGAGGCTTCTTCCAGGGTTAATATTTCTTAATGAAAATCTCAGAGGTACCGCGAACTGCCCAATATTTGGGACACACCGGGATGCGGTGGGGGTGGGGATAAGGCAGAGGAATTTACAAGGAAAGGAAAATATTACGGGGGAGGAGGCTAAGACGACCAGGACCAGCCACGTCGGAGTTCACAGTGTCGGCCACTTCCCTCTTCCGGCGAGAGCGGATAAAGGGGCACCCGGTTGGTCTCCGCCACTCGCTCTGGGGGAGAGCCCGGCATTTGAGGGTCCCCGTCCGGGATAGGGATGTATCAGGGTTTGGGGGAGGATTACTGGAACTGTTGGGGAGGATGAAGGCAGAAAAGGAGGTGGAAGCGCCCTCGCCGCCGGCCCTCGCCGCCGGGGAAGTGGCTAATGAGAAACACACTCTTGCAGGCACAGTGTTCGCACGTGAATTTAATTACCCCGTTTTTAGGAGTCGCTGCTTTCCGTTCGGATTTGGGGTGGGTTTTTTGTTCCAACTAACAGAGACCGCGAGGCCTTTTAATTTAACCCTGAAAGACTCTGAGGGGTGAGAAATACCCTCCTCGATGTGGCCAAGCCAAGGAATGGGATTAAAGTCAATGCCCCGTGCCCCTCCCCGTTTTAATTTCTAGCCCTGGACTTGAGCTGCGGTCGCCTAGCTTTGGGCCTCGTAACCCTTTTCAGCCGTCCGGCCTGGTGAAATCCGAGGCAGGGCCCGGGGCGGTGGCCAGGAAGAAAGGAAGGAAGGAGCCCTGAAGAACTCATACTGGGCCCCGAGGCCAGCCGCTCCGGTGCGGGCCTCCCAGCTGCTGGAGCCGCGCGGTCTCTTCGGCTGGACTGCCTTCTCGCAGGCCGATCTCGCCTTCCACTGAGGCTGCCTTGTGTTTTTTGCGCAGCTCGGGTTTGGGGAGTGCGACAAAGCTTGCAGAGCTCAGCGTGAAGGCCTTTGAGGTCTGGGCACAGGGTTGGGTCTCCTGCGGCGTTCGCCTGGGCATCGTGATTCCCGGCTGAGGACTAGGAGGGCGCGGGGGCGCGGGGTCGGGTTCGAACCCGCGGCACAACCAGGCCCTCAGACCCTTCGGCTCAGGCACAGCCGGGCGCTCCTCGGTGGCGCGCTCGCTGGCGGCGCTGCGGCGAAGCTGGGAGCTAGCTGCCCTGGTGCCCTGGGATCCAATGGGGCCGATTGCAGGGCTCCACAATAGGCGGTGCCCTCTCGGAGGGAGGTCTGTCCCTGCCCAGCGCGCTCGGGCAGGGGCGGTGGTGGCTCAGTTTGGGACGGATACTGCGTTGAATTTGACTTCTCGAGGCCGGCCGGGGGTAAACGCGCATCTCCGGGGACTGCAGGAATTATTTACAGGGAGCTCGCCAACCAAACACAACAGTCTAATTTAACCTTTCCAAGTCCTCATAAATTTTTACAGCTGGGAGCCACGGCGAAGCAAACGAATCTGTTGGTCGTTCCCAACTTCCCACCAGCCTGTGTGGCTTCTGAAACAATAACTCCTTATGAAATATCATAAATATAGATTTAAATACAGTAGAGCGAGAATGCGATTTGGCTGCTTTTTTATGGCTTCAATTATTGTCTAATTTTATGTGAGGGGCTCCACTGGCCGCACTCGCACGCGGGACCCGCGCCTTGCTGATGGCGTGATTAATTGTGATATAAAATAGTCCGCTTAAGAAGTGTGTGTCTCGTGGTGGCGGTGGGAGGGGAGGGAGTACAGAGGCAAGGCCAGATTTGATCTTTTAATCTTCGTTGGCCACAATTAAAACAAACCCGATCGTGGAGCGCCGCGATCCCTTTGCATAAAAACATATGGCTTTTGCTATAAAAATTATGACTGCAAAACACCGGGCCATTAATAGCGTGCGGAGTGATTTACGCGTTATTGTTCTGCCGGGCGGGCACGTGACGCGCGCGGCCAATGGGGGCGCGGGCGCCGGCAACTTATTAGGTGACTGTACTTCCCCCCCTGGTGCCACCAAGTTGTTACATGAAATCTGCAGTTTCATAATTTCCGCGGGTCGGGCCGACCGGCCGGGCACGGGGCACAGCGATGGCCACCACGGGGGCCCTGGGCAACTACTACGTGGACTCGTTCCTGCTGGGCGCCGACGCTGCGGACGAGCTGGGCGCGGGCCGCTATGCGCCCGGGGCCTTGGGTCAGCCTCCCCGGCAGGCCACCACGCTGGCGGAACACCCCGACTTCAGCCCGTGCAGCTTCCAGTCCAAGGCGGCGGTGTTCGGCGCCTCGTGGAACCCGGTGCACGCGGCGGGCGCCAATGCGGTGCCCGCTGCAGTGTATCACCACCATCACCACCACCCTTACGTGCACCCCCAGGCGCCCGTGGCGGCGGCGGCCCCGGACGGCAGGTACATGCGCTCCTGGCTGGAGCCCACGCCTGGCGCGCTCTCCTTCGCGGGCTTGCCCTCCAGCCGGCCTTACGGCATTAAACCTGAACCACTGTCCGCCAGAAGGGGTGACTGTCCCACGCTTGACACTCACACTTTGTCCCTGACTGACTATGCTTGTGGTTCTCCTCCAGTTGATAGAGAAAAACAGCCCAGTGAAGGCGCCTTCTCCGAAAACAATGCTGAGAATGAGAGCGGCGGAGACAAGCCCCCCATCGATCCCAGTAAGTGTCTCCACCCTTCAGACCGGCCGCCGCCTCCACGCCGGCCACCAGGATCTGCCAGCCCTTCAGCTTTCTCTTGAGTCTGCCTTCGCCTATGCTCGGAGCCTCTTGAGCAGGGGCCGGGAACCAGAAGTTGCTGTTTAGGATGCCTCGGATGGGGCCCCAATTCCAGAGAGCAGTGACAAGCTGGCTGCTGGGTTCGGGGGGAGGGGAGGCGGCTGCTGCCGAGAGAGGGGGGGGCGGGGCGGGCGCTGCCGGCCAAGCCAAGACCAGCCGCCCCTCTCCCTGGCTGCCCGGTACCAGGACAGCAATACTTTGGGCCGTTCTTCGAAAGCAGCTCGGCAGAGAGAATCTTTTGTGCGGCTAGATTGTCCTGGAGCGGCGGCAGCGACTGCAACCTAGACACTGGAGAAGACGGCCGATCCCCTCCACTTCTTGCCTTCAGCCAGTGGCGGCGTAAATCCTGCCCAAGATGAGGCTGTAGGCGACCGGGCCACGGTGGTCCCCATGCCAGATTATTCAAATAAACTGGAGAAGTGATCAACGCCCTTGGGGCGCCTAGGGGCGCCATGCCGGCTGCCCGGCTCCTGCGGCCTTCCAGGGAAGTCAAAGAAGGAATGGGGAAAGTAGAAGGAAAGGTGGGGAAGGGAGGATACAGAGAGAGAGAGGTGTGTGTGTTAGCGAGAGGGAGAGGAGAATATTAACGTTACAGGAACACAGGGCAGCGTGCTTTCCCCCCCTGCCTGGCAAGAAGAGGATCTATTTTCAAATTTCACGCCTCGCACTGTGTGCAGAGGGTGGAAAGAAGGAGAGGAAACGGACAGGAGGATAGAGGAGAAAGGAGGGTCTTGTAAGGGAGGGGGAAGCCGAGGTTTTACTGCGTGCAATTGTAAGTGACCGTTCCTCTGTCTGTCTGCCACGATTCCATTGTGTACGGTTCCACAGCCCTTCCCTCACCAATTCAGCCGCGTCCTGCACTTTGGCGGAACACCCCAGGGGGTTCCCTGGCTCCCAGTGGAGGGGGAGGTAGGTGCTTCTCCTCTTTCTAAATCCTCTGTCTGTCTCCCTCGCAGGCAACCCAGCTGCCAACTGGCTCCACGCACGCTCCACGAGGAAGAAGCGCTGCCCCTACACCAAGCACCAGACGCTGGAGCTGGAGAAAGAGTTTCTGTTCAATATGTACCTCACCAGGGACCGCAGGTACGAGGTGGCCCGACTGCTCAACCTCACCGAGAGGCAGGTCAAGATCTGGTTCCAGAACCGCAGGATGAAAATGAAGAAAATCAACAAGGACCGAGCAAAAGACGAGTGATTCAATTGGAGTTCGTTTAGAAAAGAGAGAGCGAGCTAGAGAGAAAGAGAAAGGACTGCCCGATCCCTCTCCCACCCCTATTCCACCCCAGCCTGCACCACCCCGCACAAAGGGGCTCTAAAGTCCAGGCCTCATCTCCCCCTGGCCAGCCCTGCTCAGGCTGGCTCCCCCCGGCCTGCCGCTTTGACGGAGGAGGTATTGTAAGCTTTCCATTTTCTATAAGATGAAAAGAAAAAAAAAAAAAGGTGGGGGGACATTTTCGCTGATGGCTGTGTGTGCTAGCTTGTATATATTTTTTAAAAAAAATCTACCTGTTCCTGACTTCCAACAAACAAACAAAAAAAAACTACCTTTTTATAATGCACAACTGTTGATGGCGGGCTGTATAGTTTTTAGTCTGTGTAGTTAATTTAATTTGCTCTTTGTGCGGCAGAGCGATCTGCCCAGATACTTGAACACTGTGTTTTATTGTGGTAATTATGTTTTGTGACTCAAACTTCTGTGCTGGGTGACGCACCCGTTGTGATTGTGAGAGCTTAGAATTCAATTTCTACTCAGGTCGTTGATAAGGGAGAAAAACAGTTGCATAGAGTATAGCTCTGTAGTGAAATATGTCTTCTGTATGACTAGGCTGTTAACCTTTGATTGTAAACTAGCTGTAAGGATTTCCCAGTGAAATAAAATTTTGAAAGAAAGAAAGTGTTCTCCAGGATGCATAGATTTCATGGTTTTCTCCTCTTTTTGCAATGTGGCCATTTTAGTCTCTACACACGCTATAGACCTGTCTTGTTCATTGTATATATAATCCACATATTAAAGAAAAAGTAATCAGACAAGCTTGAATATTGTTTTTGCACCAGATGAACATTGAGGAAATTCGGAGCTATACGTATGTGCAGAAGGTTACTACCTATGGTTTACATTTAATTTTGATTGGGGGGGGAATGAATGCTTATTGTAATGGAGTTAATTTTATTGATAATAAATTATACACTATGAAACCGCCATTGGGCTACTGTAGATTTGTATCCTTGATGAATCTGGGGTTTCCATCGGGCTGAACATACACTGTATATTTTGCAATAGTTACCTCAAGGCCTACTGACCAAATTGTTGTGTTGAGATGATATTTAACTTTTGCCAAATAAAATATATTGATTCTTTTCTATTTATTGCGGGTCAGCTCTTTGCACCTTTTCCTCCGGGATAGGGGAGCGTGGGCAGAGTCTCTGGGTGGGGGCCGGGGTGGAGGAGGACAGAATCTCAGTTTCACCGCTGGCGGGTTTTTGGAGCGGGAACCTGCCGCAGCCAGCGGCGCTCCCACTCCCGCCGGCTGCCTGGCGGCGCGAGCAACCGAGGGAAGCTGGGCAATGAGGGGCGGCGAGGCCTAGCTCCCGGGTTTGACCGGTCCCATTTGCGGGGAGGCCCAGAGGCCTCTGAGGAGCTGGGCTGGGGTCTCGGGTCTCGTTGGCCAGTAGCAGTGAAAGGCCACCCTTTCATCCTGGTGCCCCAAGAAATTTCCCTAACCCGGGTCCGCTGAGACTCCTGTGGCCTTCCCTGGCATGGGGCGGGGAGCGTGAGGGCAGGACCGGGAGCTGATGGGCCTGCCTCCTGAGGCGTCTCCGAGGAGGGAGACAAGAGCCCCGCTGCCCCGACGCGGCCGCCAGGACAGACGTTTGGGGACTCTCAAGGGACCGAAGTCTTGCGCCCCCGCACCTCAGCGTCCTGTCAGGCTGGCCCAGGGGATTCTGGGTTCCGTCCCGCACTCCCCTCCCGAGCACAAGTCCTGGCAGAGGCAGGGCCTAGGCAGCCGGAGAGCTTGAAGCGCCATAAAAGCAAATGAGGGCTGTTGCCGTTTATGGGGTGTAAAGGGCTGCGGGGGGAACAGCCACAACTGCGGAGGCCCAAGCGCCTTATGGATGTGGCCAGAGGGTTCAGCCTAATCTCCCCCCTTTTCTTTTCTCGCTCTCCCCGCCCTCCCCCCACCACCCCGAGACTGCTGGAAAGTTATCCGAGGTCCGACGCCTAAAGGGGGAACCAGGACGCCGGGGGATGGGTCTTCCCCTCACACCCCCACCCCCACCCCGCCGCCAGGTTTGGACGCCCTCTGTTGTTGCAGACAGAAGGAACTTCAAAGAATGGGCAGTAAGGGTGTGCCATAAAGGCCGGGTCTGCGAACTGTCTGGAATTCGGCCCTTAATGAGTTTACAACTGTCCAGCCCCAATTAAGATTTTCCACCAAAGCCCTTTCATTTGTTTGCTCTGTCTGCACCGATAAAGCGGCTGCGGAAACAACTCTTTTATGGGCACTGCGCTCTCGGCAGCGTAGATTCCGGGCTCCACGCACACACCCCAGGGACTGGGCCCTCGCCCAGCTTTGGGAGTGGGGCGCCGGGCCCGCCCGGGCGGCTGACGAAGTTCAGGCGGGGCCGCCGGGGCCGCAGTGCAGAGATTCCGCCAGCAGATGGCAGTATGGCTCCACGCAAGAGGCGCCCGCGCCGCCATCTCCCGCCGCCGCAACCCTGGGAAGTTCCTAAGATGTCGACTTGACGCTAGCCTTTCTCGAACGGGAGCCCCAGATTTGAATGAACTGCGGTCGTATATTTTCTTTGCTGCTCACGCCGGGGCCGGAAACCTCGCTGGGAAACAAGCAAGCGGTGGCGCTCGCTTGGTCTGCACCGCTCCCGCCCCCTTTCGTCTCCCCGATTCCGGAGGCCTAGCGCTGCGTGGCTGCGGCTGTCCGGCGGCTGCGGGGCTGTAGCTCCAGGCGCGGGGGTGGCTCTAGGGTCACCGTCCCCAGGCCGGGACAAGCCCTCGGACGCTCGGAGAACTCGGTTGACCAGCGGACAAACAAGGACTAAGGCCTACAGCCCCGGGACTTGGTGACCCCCGAGACGGTGTGCAGAGGGCGCAAACCTTGGCCAAGGGTCCTGCGGCAGCCGGGGAGGCTCCCTAACGCTGCGCCCCGGTTCGAGGCCCGGTGAGCCAGCAACCCGCAGGAGAGCCAGGACCCCAGGACCCAGCCGCCTCGAATAAGTGACAATAAAATGAGGCGGCTGAGAATCGGGGGGGGGAAGGCATTCTTGGTGACTTTCTAGTGTGGGTTTGGCGGCTTAATTGCCCGGGATGGGGAATCCCTGGGAGCACACCCGGGACTGCTTTGATTGTTCTAAAATAAATGCGATGTTTAAAATAATTATAATAAATCCTAGCTCCAGGATAGGAGTTCACGTCGTGAAAGCTGCCCTTGCTTTCTCTCGCCACCGAATTTCCTCGGCAGTGGAGCTGCTCAGGCTGCTCTGGTTTCCCGTGTTCAGGAGGTGAGGAGGAGGGAGGGGACCCCAATCTAGGTCCAGCCTATCCTGGACCCTGGGCGGGGAACACGCCCCGGAACCTTCCAGGAGGCGGCCACGAGTGCGGGTGCGAGGAGCAGCCCTGGTGCAGAATGGCTTCAGAGGGAAAACGCAAAGCAAACAGAACCCTTCGAAGCACCCCGGAGCCCTGTGAACACGCCACGCGGTGTATTTATTTGGGTTGTAATAGTCTCTGCCAAGCCCACAAAATGTTTACAACCTGCGTCTCCGCGTTGTACACGCTGTAAAACTGGGGACTGGATTTTGGCTGACAGATCTCCTGAGTGTTTGTCTCTCTCTCTCCCTCCCTCTCTCTCCCTCTCTTCCTCCCTCCCTCCCTCCCTCCCTTCCCTCTCCTCCCTTCTTCTCTGTTTATATACACACGTTGGGATTGCAGACACACGTCTTCATTATATTTCCTTATATAACACACAATATTTCACAGCATCTGATTGTAAGAAGGGTTTTATAGCTTCCCCGAGAGCCGCCCGTGGTCATGTATCCAAGCTGCAGATAGAAAGCTCAATTGATGTAACTACAAATAAATGGCGAAGGAGCAGATCCGTGGCGACCGCTCCTCTCCGCCGATTACGGAGGCTCCAGGTAGGCGCCGGCCGGTTGGGATCTCAGAGGCCTCCTGGACCGCCACGCCGCGCCTCCCTTGCCCTTGGCCGGCGGACGGCTGGGAGGCGGCTCTCCTGGCTCGGCTGCCTGGGAAGCGCTTCTCTGTTAGCTGAGCAGACAACCCCCCCCCGCGTCAGCCCCAGCTCCTTTGCACTCGCCCGGCGTGGATGTGTCCCCGCGCCGCGACCGGGGACTGCTCAGTGACTGAAGAACCACGCGAAGCCCGTGCGAGGGGCGTGGGTGGAAACGTTTCCAGAAGCAAATCGCCATCCGCCAGACTTGAGGCTTTCCCAGAGCTGGGCTTATATTCTCAGCTGGGTTTAAATATCGAGCACTATTTGGTAACAAGAAGCAAGGGAAACACATTCTGCTTGGTAGGTAGGAACCCAGCTCCAGGGCAGCAGTGAGAAAAATGTCTTTATATGAAGACGGCTCGGCTGATTAGAAACCGCCCGCACGTGCCTGCTCCAGGCTGATCGTCAACGAGTATTTCTGTGAACATTATCACATATAACCCAGTGCATTTCTGTCTTTTCAGCCAAATAAGTAGGAAATCAATGGCTCGAGAACATGCGATTAAGGAGGCCTTACTGAAAGCCTGGCTCTGACTGGCCTTTTCGTTTTAAAACGCTGCCACCGAAGGCTGGAGGAAAGAGAGAAGCCCAGAAACGAAAGAAAGGATTTGGCACCCGCGGGCCTCGGCCCAGTTGGCTGACTTGGGCCCAGAAAGGCTGAGGCCTGGCCGGCAGTATCTGGATTCTCCCTGGCCCAAGCGGAGGGGCAGCGCGCCCTGCCAGGACCGTTTGGACCTGCGCCGGCCAAAACCCAAGCAGGGATGAGCCTGTGGCGTGAGCTCCCAGCCCTCTGGCTGGGATTGCGTTCCTTCCCGCGCTCCCCAAACTCTGTCCCCACTTGGTCTGGGTCGTCTCACTTCGGGGCAGGTTTTACTTTAAACGCCATCGCTGTCGGCCGCTCCAGCCGCCCGAGTCTAGACAGACGACGGCAGCGGCGGCGGGGCCGGGTCTTTCTCTTTGCATCTTGCTCTGTGTCACCAGGGGAACAATTTATTGGTCTAAAGCTGTCTAATTCTGCCTCTTTGATCTCCTAGCTTTCTTGCTTGCTTCATCTTCCTTTAACTTTTTTAGGTTTTTATTTCCTGCCAGAAAGCGATGCTATTTGGAATATTTAGTTTTTCTTCCCTTCCCATGTTACAACCTCCATTCCCCAACTGAGACATGCTATCATCCTGATCCTCCATAAAGGGCATCCCCGGATATTGCCCCCCCCCCAGCCCCTGTGCCCCCAGGGGAAACCAGCAGGCGCCCACCTGCCCGGACAGCCCCCCCCACGCCCCTGGGCACTCCGGTAGGCAGGAACTGGGGCTCCTGTTGCATCCGGGTCTGAACCCTCTTGCTGCCTTTTGTGCTCCTGGGACCCCCAGAGAGGGTGCAGTGAACGGGCGGGTGGCCTGGACCCTCTGAAAGTGATGGGAAGTGCTTTGTACACAAGGAACCAAACTCTATAATTTAGAGGAGAATTTCCGGGGCAATTCCATTGTGAGGTCGGGTTTATGGTGTGCAATCGAGCTGAGCAGTAAAAGGCACACTGACCTGGCGGCTGGGCTTCCAGCACGGCCTGAGCAGTTTATGAGGCGTTTAGGGGAAGGGTTCGCCCCACCACACTCCACCGAGCAGTGGGCGAAAGGGGCTTCGGTTGGTCCAACCCTGCGCAGGGGTTGGAGGTTTGGAAAGGTAAGCTCCACGCTTTGGGGTCCTGGATGGGAAGGAGGGAGACTATTATGTGTTCCGCTCTCTGTGAGCCAGTCTTGGAAATGTGAAGCCACCAGAACTGGGTGGTCTTTCTAGAGGGGTCCCCCTATTTGTTTTGGGGGTCTCCAAAAGA
This sequence comes from Ursus americanus, assembly GCF_024610735.1. Lineage (NCBI taxonomy): Eukaryota > Metazoa > Chordata > Mammalia > Carnivora > Ursidae > Ursus > Ursus americanus. The sequence continues at coordinate 47,626,715 of NC_142129.1, forward strand.
AATGGAGATCCATAGTGGGCTGAAGTCCCTAGGTACCTGGGCCCCCTTCTCTCCTCTCAAACTGGCTCTAAAGTATGTATTGCTTGCTCCCAGGCACCCAAGCCCATGAGGAGCTGGTGGAGGCCCATGGGTGGCCCCGGTGAAGTCTTCCAGAAAAGTCCCAGCGCTAGGGGTACCTGGAAAGGTGTGGGGCCTGAGGTTCCTCCAACCTTAGGGGAAAGAGACTTGGTTCCCCCTTGAGCGAGGGGGAACCAGAGGTTGCTGGGAGGACAAAAGAGTGTCCAACTATTTTTTAGGCTGCCAGAGGCCAGCCAGGTGCCCAGGAGCGAATGCACAGAGCCTGCCAGGGCAGCGGTGTCCAGGAGGAGGGAGGGGAACCCCACGTTAATAAATCTGTTGGCAAATGAGGCTCATTAATAGATAAATATTTCACTGCTTCCTTTAAGACGGATAAACAGTGTGCCGCCGATTAAGGAAAGGAAGCTGGGAGACGTTGACTTTATTCGAACCACATGGTTCCAGTTTGCGGTGGCGTTCTCGCTGCAGCTGGAAGCGACGCTGCGCCGGGCCCCATCTGGATCATAGTCTAAGTGGGCCTATTGCCCGGTGGACCTCGGCGGGCGGCGGGGAGTGGGGGAGACGCGGGCAAAGAAACGATTTGCCCGGAGCTGAGACTTGCCCCTGGGCTGCCGGTGGGGCAGGCGGGTGCGCAGAGTGTAGAGTCCCTCCCTAGTCTGGGTCAGTAGACAGGGGTCGGGAGGGCCTGCAGGCTTGGTCCAGAGTTCGGTAATAGGCTAACGGAGGCTGTGCCCGGCCGACCCCTCGCAGCCTCTGCAGGCCAGTTGTCCACGCTGCGGTGGGCAGGGCGCTCGCGCGGAGCCTCGGGGTCCTTTTCCCGCGGGAGGCGTCAGGCCGGCCAGGAGCCGGCAGATTCGTTGGCCACATATTTGAGCCTCTTCCCCTTCCATTCTAGGCTGCCGCGGGCCCCGCGGAGCAAGACCACCTGTGAGGGCTGCTGAGATTGGCGGAGGCGGTCATGTGGGCGGTCACGTGCTGCGGCGAGCTCCGTCCAAAAGAAAATGGGGTTTGGTGTAAATCTGGGGGTGTAATGTTATCATATATCACGCTACCTCGTAAAACCGACACTGAAAGCTGCCGGACAACAAATCACAGGTCAAAATTATGAGTTCTTCGTATTATGTGAATGCGCTTTTTAGCAAATATACGGCGGGGGCTTCTCTGTTCCAAAATGCCGAGCCGACTTCTTGCTCCTTTGCGCCTAACTCGCAGAGAAGCGGCTACGGGGCGGGCGCCGGCGCCTTCGCTTCCACCGTACCGGGCTTGTACAATGTCAACAGCCCCCTCTATCAGAGCCCCTTCGCGTCCGGGTACGGCCTGGGCGCCGACGCCTACGGCAACCTGCCCTGCACCTCCTACGACCAAAACATCCCCGGGCTCTGCAGTGACCTCGCCAAAGGCGCTTGCGACAAGGCGGACGAAGGCGCGCTGCACGGCCCGGCCGAGGCCAATTTCCGCATCTACCCCTGGATGCGGTCTTCAGGTAGGCGAAGCAGCTAGGCTGGCGGGGTGGGCGGCCGGGCGGACAGGCAGCGGGGAGCGCCGGGCTGGGGAGCGCGGAGCGCGGACAGAGGCGACTGCGAGCCGGCGGCCCCGTGACTCCTGGCGGCGCTGCCTTTCTGGTTTTAATTAGAGTCAAGGCGCCATAGCGTGGAGAGCCCGTAGCATTGTATGTAAATGAGGCTCATAAAACTTTTTATGACCCAATTAATGGGTTCGATCCTCGTAAATTTATTTAACTCCATTTGCCTTGGAATTTTAACATTTTGTTCGCTATTCTCTCTTTCTCTCTCTTTCTCTCCCCCTTTTTTCTCTCCCTCCCTCCTCCTTTTCCTTTCGGCCTGGCTTTTCTTTTTCAAAAGCAGGAAGAGCCAGACACATCATCAGGGCCCCTCTTACTCCCCTGTGCCAGGGGCCAGTTAAAGGAGGGGTGGGGAACGAGACCGGGGACAGGGGGTCGCAGTGCCCGTGGAAGGTCCGGGGATGGGGGCTTGGTCTTCTAGGGAGGAAAGGCGCCCCTGGAGTGCGGACCGCCCGAGGGTCACCCACTTGCCTAGCAAGGGGCGGGGGAAGCGGCCCATCTCGCCTTTGAATGGCAAAAGCGCAGCGTCTCCCACTTGCCCACACTCTATATTTACAATTTCCCTTTGTCAGGGGGAAGCAGGACATTGTGGAAGCCTAGCCGGCTGGAAAGGGCGGTTGTAAAGTTGGGATTCTGAGCCTTTCCTCCTCACACAGCTGCCTGCGCGTCGGGCACCGCAGTTGGGGTCTTCCGCTAACACTCCCGCTCCTCCCCCAGCTCCGTTCGGGGGCGCGGGCGGAGGGGGGACGCGCGCCCGGCTCAGCGCTGGGAGAAAGGTGCAGGCTCTGGGACGGCGGCCTGGCTAATGCACTGTCCTGTCTGTCTCTGTTGGTTTATCTGTCCATGTGTCCATGTGTCCATGTGTCCGCATGTCTGCTCCAAGGGCCCGACAGGAAGCGGGGCCGCCAGACCTACACGCGCTACCAGACGCTGGAGCTGGAGAAGGAGTTCCACTTCAACCGCTACCTGACGCGGCGCCGCCGCATCGAGATCGCCCACGCGCTCTGCCTCACCGAGCGCCAGATCAAGATCTGGTTCCAGAACCGCCGCATGAAGTGGAAGAAAGAGCATAAGGATGAGGGCCCGGCCGCCGCAGCCCCCGAGGGCGCCGTGCCCGCCGCTGCCGCCACCGCCGCCGCTGCCGCCGCCACCGACAAGGCCGACGATGAGGACGAAGACGAAGAAGATGACGACGAAGAGGAGGAGGAATGAGGGGCCAAGTCGGGGCCCTGGCTGCACCAGACAGTCGGGAAAAGCGTCTTTAGAGACTCATTGATTTTATTTACAAAAGTGGAAAAAAGAAAAAGAAAACGTAAAAACAACAACAACAACAAAACAGTCCCCAACCTGCACCCATCTGCCCCATTACCCACTTCAGCTCCCATCTTTTCTGGACGGAGCAGCCGCCTAGACTGGGTCCCCTTGGGGATCTCTCTGCCCCCAGGACCCCCAGCAGACACCCTTCCTAACCCCAGTCCGACCAGCTCGGTGCTGGCACGGCTAAAATACTACCTAGCACAGGCCTCGGCCAGAGGCACCCCAAACTACCTATGGGCCCAGCCCCAGTAGGCCTCCACTCCCAGGAAGCCCAGCATGTCCCAACACTGGCAGACACCCAGCACCTCCCCCATACCGGCAAGGACCTGATTTTCTCAGTACTACCTACTCGTCCCAAACTACCTATTTTGTGCTCACTGGCTCGCCTGCTACCTAGTGCCGGGCCCTTCCCCGGCCAGGCCCCTCCTGCTTCTCCCTGGCAGCCTTTGAGGTCCCTGAGGCTGCATGGAGAAGGCGCTGGGGTCCGGGGACCAGGGTATTGGCTTCTATTTAAATTGAAAAATAATATATTTATTCCAAAGCATTCTAAGTGCTGCAACCTAGAATCCCTCCTTCTCTGGCCTGGGCACCCCAAGTTCAGGCCCATTACCCCCACCTCTGGAGGGGAGCATTCCCAGGCTAGCTGCGGATCTCTGGGTTAGCTTCTGCTTAGTAGGACTGCAGAGATGCTCCCAGCCTCCCTGCACCTCCCCTGGCCCCTATGTCCTACTGTCCAGCCGTGTTGAATATGTACACCCTGACTTTTCCTACAATAGCAAATATTGTATATTTGAACAAGATTTTTTTTTTTTGGTCATTTATATAGTCTTGAGGCTCATTTGTAAGGCAGTGTCTTGACTTGGGAAGGATGTGTTAATGGGGTGACTTTGTAGCATGGTGTGTTGTCTTGAGCTAACTTTATAGCTGGTGGGGAGGGCCGATGCCCTTCCCAATGCCCTTCATCTCTTGTGTTGTCCTGCGTCCCCCTTGTCCTTGTAGGGTCTAGCTGGGGGTTCCAGGAATGGGAAGGCACACTTCCTGTCTTGCCCAGCTAACCGTGTTTTATGTAACAGAAAAATAAAGATGCTTGGTGACAAAAAGGTGTGGACTGCTTTATACAGGGGGGCCTGGGAAAAAGAGGTAAGCCTGGCTGGGGTTAGCCTAGCCAGGGTTTGCTATGTCTGGATGCCCACAGGAGCTTTGGGGAAGCAAAAGTGGAAGGACCAATAAGGTCCAAGCGTTGAGTGTCCATGTATTGGCGTATACGTATAAGTCCCTTTTTGTGTGGCTTCTAAGGTGTAGATTTGTATAAGTATGTGTGTACCTCTTTTGTATGTGTGTTTTATGTATGTCTGTGTGTATTACTCATGTATTACGTGAGTCAGTAATTTTATGTAATTCTGTGTCCAAAATTGAGTGCATGTATTTCTGTGTCTATAATTGAGTGTGTGCATTTCTGTGTGTCCATAATTGCATATGTGCATTTCTCCGGAGATTTTCATCTTGGTTTTGTGTGTGTGCACAAATATCTTCCAGATCTCTTGAAAACGGAATCTTCGATGGATACATTATATTCTATGAATCTCCCTACAAAAAAAAAACCTCCACAAATTCCATGAGCAAATCCAAAATCTACCCTTTCCTCTAAGGCTGTGGGGTGGGCTTGGAAAGGGGTATTACCCTGCCAATGATCCCGAATTTTCCATAAGTCCTGAACAGGGCCCTATGCTAGGAGGTGGGATTCAGGGCCTCTGACGCAGCCCCCCTCCCACCCTGCATTCAGGCAAAGCAAGGGCGCCCGGGGAACAGCACTGCAACTGAGAGATATGGGAAGGGGCAGGGGCCCCGCAGACCGGGCTGCCGAGCCTTGGCGGGGGCGTCCAGGTGCTGGGAAGGTGGAGGTCTGGGTAGGGGCGAGGGGCGATGGGGACAGCGCAAAATAGGCTGAGCTGGCAGGCGATGACCTCGACTCCAGTCTCCTGCCTAGGTTGGGTCCGCTTCTTACTGCTCTTTTAATAAAACCCGGCCCAACTGGGTTTGTAAAACCTGCGGCCCCAAGTCGGGGCGGCCTCCGTGGTAAGATGGCGCCGGTGTAAGAGCTGCCTCCTCTTAGTGATGGGGAAAGGGTCATAAATCCGTTGTTGTTTATGAAAATTTACAACTTTGCAATACAACTTTATGAGTTGTTCGGCCCTTCCATTGGCCGCTGTCGGTCATGTGGATGGGAACCGTGAACATGAACTTTTTTATAATTTCCCTTGCGAGAATAGAGCCGCATTCTTTTGCTCCGCTCCGTCCTGCCTGCTTCGGAGCTCTGCCTTCCAGCCGGGCTTGGCTGCGCTTTGTCCGGCGATGGCGAGCGAGACGAGGCCCTGGCCCGGCCCGGCCCGGCCGCTCCCGCTGGAGGTGGGGCGCGTCCAGTTCCCGGCGCCGCGGCGGCCGCTTTGCAACTCGCAACCTGGCTAATTTCCTGCGTCCTCTGGCACCAGGAAGGAGGACGATTCGTCTCCTCGGCTGCCCAAGCGACAGCTGTCAGAGGGGCAGGAGCTTCTGGGAGCCGCCATCTGAAGGTGAGACATGTGGGGAGACAGGAGCAAAGGTGGTGAGATGGCAGCCGGCGCCGGCGGCGGTGGGAGAGGGCACCCAGGGCGGCTTTGAAGGGGGCATACTCACCCCCGCCCACACTCACCGTTCACACTTGCCCCCCCATCACGCGCGCGCGTGCACACACACACACTCCCTTTCTCTCCTCTCCCTGGCTCACCATGGCAGTAAATGCCAGCCTTCCTTCCGTGGCACAGCGTCCTGGCATGGGGCAGGAGCTCTGTGGTCTTCTCTCTCTTCTTCCCCAGCGACCTTGCCGAGCCCCAATGAAGTGGCCCCGCACTCGGCGTTCCCTACCAGCCTCTCGCGTTTGGATTTTTTTTTTTTTTTCATTCATGACCCAATTGGCTCGACTGAATTCCCCAACAACCGGAGACAGTTACCGACCTGGGGAGGTGGGAAGAGGTGAGGGCAGAGTGAATTAATTGACAGGCGTTTTATTCGTATCAACACAGCATCTTCTATTCGGAGGGAATCGGTTTCTGGAGAGAAGGGTAGAATGAGGAAAAAACAAACAAAAACTTACTAATTCAGCCAGGTTCCTCTGCTGATTGCCTGCTTCCCTTCACGCGGTTTCCCGATGACAGAGGTGTCTGAAGCGCGGGGAGAGGGACTAGGTGCGTGGGTGGAACTCTGTGTTGGAGGAGAGGATGGGGTTAATTGGCTGGGTGTTGCTTGGCGGGAAGTTTCGGTGCAGAGAAAATAGTGGTGTTACTGAGTGTGGCAGGGGCCGCAGCTAAGGTTGAAGGAAGGACGCGAACCGAGTCTGGGCGATAGGGGGACCCCCCACCCACCTCGGCGCAGCCGGCTGGCGACCGCACGCCCCACTTTCCGCGAGCGGCGAGAGGACCCTGGAGCCGCCCGCGGGGAGGCACGGAGGGTGCCGTGGGCGTTTGGCTTTCTGTGGCGCGGTGGCACAGACCGCGGCTTGGCCTGGGTGCGCCTCGGCCACGTTTGCCCCAGGAGCTTCCTGGGACTGCGACCAGAAACGATCCTGAGGTTCTGGGCTCGAGTTCTTTTTGTTTGTTTTGTGGCTTTGGTTGTTGTTTTCCCACCTTAAGATAATACCTTGGTATGCGTTAGAAAATTAAGAAGGAGCTGTGGATGTTTGGGACGGCCGCGCGCGCTGTGGGTGCGCTCAGGGCGGATAAAGCGGCGCTTTTGCGTCGCAGGGCCGCGGGCTGTCTGACTGCGGCTGCCGCGGGCACATTATTTATTGCGACCGCGCCGGGCGCTCGCTGCTGCCACGCTGTGGCCGTCGCCGGGACCGACGCCAGCCGCAGCCCCGCGTCGTGCAGCCTGGCGCGACTGCTGCGCGGGCCCCTCAGAGATTCCCAAGCAGGCCGAGGAGAGGGGGGCAAGGGAGGACCAGAGGGGCGGCCTCCCAGGGCCTGTCGGGAACCTCCCCCGCCTCGGCAACCCCTGACAAGAGCTGGACGCCCGACTAGCCTCGGGTCCTCCCCCCACCCCCAGCGCCATGGAGACTGGTTGCACAGGCGGCCTGGCACGTCATGGCTGCTTCTGTCCAAACTGCGCGTCCCAAGGCGCCCCCGGGGCGCACGCTGGTGCGGGGAAGGCGCCCGCTGCGGGATTTTGAAATCGGAGAGACCACTCTTGGTCCCGAGGCCTGCAGGCCTGGCTGGCCCTGAGGAGGATTGACTATGGCAAGGAAGGCGGGCTTTGGCGTCAGGCGAGGGCCTGTGACAGGCAGAGGCCGCACCTGTATGCTGTGGGCTCTGGCCTGGGCTACAGATGCAGGCGGCCCGGGGGGGCCCTCAAGGTCCCCCCCACACACCGGCAGGCCGCCCTCCGGGCTGGCGTTGGTCGAGTGGGCAGCCCAGGGAAAGGGCGGACTGTGGGGCCCCGCTCGCCATCCAGTCCCCTTTGAAGAACCGCTGAAAGGTAAGTGGACTTTCTCTGTGGCTTTGACCTAGAAGAGAGAGTCCTGGTAGCCATTCTCACTATCCCAGGAGAGGCTCCCTCCAGCGTCTGGGGCTCCTATTCTTGCCTGAGTGTGGTGTGTCTCTCTCGCTCTGTTTCTCTCTCTCTCTCTCTCTCTCCATATATATATATATATATATATATATATATATATATATATATATATATATATATATATATATATATATATAAATGCCTAATGCTGGTTGGAGAAATAAATTGGGCCATTGCCAACATAAGATGTACCAGCCTTGGCTAACACATAGAGATTTCAATTTATTTTTTTTTTCTATCTCAGTGCCTATAGAAGCTAGAAATACAATGTTTTTGGGTTTGTTTGTTTGTTTGTTTTTTGGCTCTTAGCTGAGAAATTAAATTCTGTCATTGTCTGGGGGTAATTGTTAAATTAAGAATCTAAGTCAAACCATAACAAATAATAACAATAGTAGTATATGGAGTAAATTGCCATCAGTCCCAATACTGTATGAGACCTGGAGGTATGACACCGAAATTATAAATGTTAACATTATCAACATCTCCCAACAGTTATTTTTGTCTTACACAATAATTTGTTTGAAATCACTGTCATCTGATGCTCTTGTTTAAGAAACAATAACTCAAACATGGTTTTCTTTGGACATAGCTTTTAAAAAATAGTTCCCTTTAGAATTTTTAACTTGAGTTTTCATTTTCACCTATCGTGTCCATTCTCTGAGGAAATTCGAGGGAAATATTACATTCTATCCTCTCCTGCCAGGTCCTTCTTTATATATGCAAAGGAGAAACTTTCCCAGCTTGGATTAGTTGGGGCACAGGCAGAAGGCTTCTGGGTGCAGCCCCCATCGGGTGGGCAGAAGCCACTTTCAAGGGTGCTCGCTAGGTTCTGTGGAGGCCACCCGCAGCCCAGTCCTTTCCCAGTTTTCTCCCTTTGAGGGAAGTGAGGGCAGGGGGAAAAATAAAAAAAGCGAGGAAGAGATTAAGGAAGTCATTGGCAGATTCCTAGGAGGGCATCGCCACCCCCCCCCCCCCGCCCAAGTCCTGAACCCCATGAGCCTGCATTCTTCAGAGTTTTACAGATCTTACAAACATCCTTTGGAAAATCAACCAAATTGTATAAATAGTCTTTCTTCAGCCTCCACAGAATTGAGGATTTTAAAGCTAATTCAAGGTTTTTACAAGCCCAACAAATACAGTTGTAAAAATGCCATTGGAAAGATATCACATTTTACAAAATGAGATTGATCCATGTTCTGTAAAAGTCAACTATCTCGAAGGCACACCTATCAAGCAAGGGAAAGCAACCCAGGATATGCTTTTCACATCCTGCCTGGGGAAGGACAGGCCTGGGACCACGGTAAAAAGCAATGCAGACGGTTCCTGGAGCCGTGGAGGCAGCTATTCCCATTATTGGAGACTGCAGGCGGCAGGCCCCCAACAGTCCCAGGAAAGGCATGGAAGAGGGTACACCCCTGGACAGTGAGGGCTATGGGGCGCCCAGCAAACCAAGCACATCAATGATCTCACAGCCTTGGGACATCCCAGCTGCCCTTTATGCCTGGCTGGGCAGGGACTTTGAGTCGCTGTGCCTCGGGAATGAGGACAGAGATTCCACATCTGGATCTGTCTCAGCTCTGAGCAGTCCGGGTGTCGGGAGGGCGAGTCCCAAGTGCTCGGCGAGGGGAGCAGGTCCCACGGCAGGCTTCGGAGCTCAGTCTCAAGGCCACTCCTCTGTAGGTCCCGTTCTTGTTGAAACCAGTGCTTTCTGGCCTCCCAGTTCCTGGGTTCAAAGGTGGGACGGGGACGCACAGCTTGTGGGGTGCTTTGAGGCCACGCAGTCGCTGGCCTTTGGAGGGGAGCCCGGCGGCACTCAAAGGAGACGTGTTGTATGTGGGAGGATGGGGCCGGCGGGGGAAGACGTTTGGCCGCATCCTGGTCAGCTTGAGGTGAGCCTTCCGCACCCGGCGGCAGGGAGGCCCAGGCCCTTGGTGGGTGTAGGGAAGGAGAGCTGGAAGGGATGCACCGATTCCTGATTCCTAAGGTGCAGGAGTGCGGAGCAGGACTCGAAGGCCTGGTTTCTCAGACCCCCTTCTCCAGCTCTGGAACCCGCACCCACCCTTAGGGGAGTGCGGAGGGAGGGGCAAACTCAGGGCCCTGCCCGGAGGGCAGGCCGACGGGGAGCAAAGCCTTCGTTGTCACCGCCCCTCCGGGCGCGGGGTTGTCAGGTTTCCTGTTTGGAAAGAAAAACCAGCAAAATCCGACCAGGCAAGAAAGGGAGGAGGAAGGAGCGGGCCTGGCGGGGCCTTTGCGGCGGCCCGGACTCCAGTGCCCCTACCCCGGCCTGATTCGCACGCCCCTACCCGGGCGGTGCCCGCCGCTGGCGTTCGGGAAGAGAGCCGGGCCGGCTGGCTGTGCGCGCCCATTAATCTGCCGGGCGGGCGGCGGGCGGGCGGGCTGGGGGCTGTTTGTAACTTTGCTGCCTCGGTCGCCGCGGTCCCCGGGGAGCGGGCTCCAGCGCTCGCTCCCATTGGCCGCCGCCGCGTCAGCTGGTGCGATTTGCTGCTGTCGCTTTTGGCGTTCGGCCATCCAGAAACAAACCAGTTCGATGACTACTAATAGTTATAGCCAGATGTACTAATACACAACAAATCACAGTCCTGCAGAGGGGCGCGCAAATGAGTTCCTATTTTGTGAATCCCACTTTCCCCGGGAGCCTGCCCAGCGGCCAGGACTCCTTCTTGGGCCAGCTGCCCCTCTACCCGGCCGGCTATGACGCGCTGAGGCCCTTCCCGGCCTCGTACGGGGCGTCGAGCCTCCCGGACAAGACGTACACCTCACCTTGTTTCTACCAACAGTCCAACTCGGTCCTGGCCTGCAACCGGGCGTCCTACGAGTACGGGGCCTCGTGTTTCTATTCTGATAAGGACCTCAGTGGCGCCTCGCCCTCGGGCAGTGGCAAGCAGAGGGGCCCCGGGGACTACCTGCACTTTTCTCCCGAGCAGCAGTACAAACCCGACAGCAGCAGCGTGCCGGGCAAAGCCCTCCATGACGAAGGCACCGACCGGAAGTACACGAGCCCTGTTTACCCCTGGATGCAGCGGATGAACTCCTGCGCGGGTAAGGCATTTCCCTGCAGCCCCCCCAAGAGAGTGGAGGGAGAGGGGGAGAGGGGCAGGGAAAGGAGGAAGGAAGGAGGAGACAGAGAAAGTAGAAAGAGGAAATAGAAAGGAGGAAAGAATGAACAAAGTTTTTCGGCTTTCTAAAGAGATTTTACAAACAACAACCACCACCCAATCCATTCCCAGTGAGGCAATCAAGCTGTGGCAAAGTGAAGGCGGAGCACTAGCATCCATGTAAGGTGACACCTTAGGGGATCCAGAGGGGTCACTGCCACTCTATGTGAGACTCTGTGACAGGGGCAACCTGAACAGAGAGCTAGGCTGGATGGGAGGAGTGCCTGCCCACACTTCACTCTGGTAACACCCTGCTCAGATCCCCAAGCAGGGATGGCCTTCTGCACCCATCACTGATAACTCCCCTTCACTCCCCAACCCATCTCCTTTCTGCCTTTCAGAAACCCATATAGATAGAGGCTCTCACTTGGCCTCTTCTAGTGTCTCCCTAAAGCCTTGGAGGGCCACATCCCCAGCCTCAGGATTTTTTCTCTTTCTCCTCCCTCCCCTCCTCCCCCTTCCACTCAACTGCTCACTCTTAGCCAACTTCTGCCTCCTTTTGAGGCCCTGCCTGAGTCTCACACATCCAGCTTGGGGGGAGCCCCCCACCCATGGGCTCTTTTGGCACCAGAACAGATAGCCCATCACAGTCCTATATTTCCAGAAACCCCAGATGGCCCATAGCTCCATCCCTTTGCCTCTGGTTTCCAAAAATTCGACAGAGAATCCTTTTTAGCAGAGCAGAACCTAATGCAGATTTTTAAACTGACAGTGTTTTGCTTTAAGATCCACTTGTTTTTTCAAGGGAGCTCTGCATTTCTCAGAAGGGCCATACAATTTGGGGGAGTTTGCAAAGATTTGAGGGGGCTGACCATTTTTCTTCCAAAAAAAACCCCAAAAAACCAAACATATTAAGCCCTGACATGTCTGGCCACAGTAACACCTTCACAGAGATCTGTGTGTGAATTCCGAGTGTCCACCCTACTCACAGGGTTCCACACCCATCACTTCCAGACACATACCCTACACTCCCACAAAAACACGACTCAGGTACCCTGAATTAAGAATGCTCTTTCTATTCTTTTGCTTGCAATGGTTTTCTTACAGGGCAGATTTTTCAAAAACTATAACTTCTCACTCCGAATTGTTTTAGGTGGAAAACATCTCGCTTGGTATGAAATAATCTTCTCCCATCCTGCCGGCTTTTGGCCTTAGACATAGCGAAAGAGGCTGGAGTGGAGGCGGGTGGTTTCCAGTTTAGAGGCCAGGGGCGCGGGGCTGACTGGTTCGGCTGCCGGGATGCTGGCTCACCGGCGCCCGGCCGTTTCTGCCCGCAGGTGCTGTGTATGGGAGTCACGGGCGCCGAGGCCGCCAGACCTACACGCGCTACCAGACGCTGGAGCTGGAGAAGGAGTTCCACTTCAACCGCTACCTGACTCGGCGCCGCCGCATCGAGATCGCTAACGCGCTCTGCCTCACCGAGCGCCAGATCAAAATCTGGTTCCAGAACCGCCGCATGAAGTGGAAAAAGGAAAATAAACTCATCAATTCCACGCAGCCCAGCGGGGAGGACGCTGAGGCAAAGGCGGGCGAGTAGACGCCTGGGCAGGGACCAGGCCAGCGCCGCAACCTCCCTCGGCTTTGCCCCCTTGCCTTCGCCTGCTCCCCAACTTTTCTCCCCCGCCTGCTCCCATCCGGGGGGCTTCTGCAGCTTCAGGGGAGCCGGAGCTTTGCAAATGCCTGAGCATTTATTTCTTACAAAAAAAAAAAAAAAATCCTACACACAGCCAATCCCAGCGGTGGAGCGGGGCGCACTGCACACACAGTCCCGCTCTCTAAGGCTGCCCTAGCAGGCTCCGGATCCCAGGGCGCGCCCCGAATTCGTCCCCGGCTCTTGTGCTAGCGCCTTTGCGTGCCCCTGAGCTCGGGACGCGGGGTTGCTGGAGAGGAAAGAACCTGGGCCGAGCCCCTTTCGGTGTCTGGGCGTTTCCACCTCGGTCCCTCGCCACCAAGTCCCGGAGGTCACCACCAAATCGACTCAAGCCACTGGGAATAGGGGGCCTAAAGGCTGGGGCCCCAGCACTGCAGTGGCATCCCAGGCCGCTCCTGGACAGGAAGAAGCGTGAGGAACAAAGGGGGCCCTGAGACAGCCTAGTCTCTCGGCCCCGCGCGCAACCGTCTGTGGAAGAGAAGCAGCCTCAGCCGAGCCGACCCAACCTGGGCGCGGGTGGAACTTTACAGCCCCCGGAGAGACTGGGCTTCCGAAGGCTCCAGCTCCGGATCCCGGATCCCGGATCCCGAATCCCCGCCTCCGATAGTGCCTGCGCTGCTACCAGAGTAGCTTTCAGGACCTAAAGAGGGGGCTCAGGGCCATGGAAACGGCAAGAGTCCTGGTTTCCAAATGTGCCAGGGGTGCCTGCGACGCTCAGCCTCCAGCGGGAAATACCCCCCATGCCTTTCGGCTATATTTGTGATTTACTTTCGTCCTTCAGGACCCAGGAAAATAACTACGAAGATACTAGGCACTGCCACGAAATGCTTCCATTAGCACCCTCATTTTACTTCTGGAGGTCTGAGCAAGACCCTAATAATTCGGCCCAGGGATCCCCAGCCTCCAAGCAGCTTCTGTGGCTGCAGGGAGTCTGGGCCCACTCTCTGGGTTCACGGAGAACCCTCCGACTTGGGGCCCGGCTGCCTCGAGGAAAGGAACCTGGTGGTGAAGATTCTCCAGATTGGATACTTAAAGCAAATCAAATAGCAAACTAATGACACGAAAACCATATTTACACGAAAGAAAAATCGACTCCGGTTATAAAAGTGTATGGAATTTGACCTCGCCTCGGAGAAACACTACACAAAAGCTATCTTTAATAGACGCCTGTCATTTAAGAGCGGCAGGGACACTGTCCCTCATGCACTCACAGAAAAACAGAGCCGTAATTGTAGCTGCTGCTGCGGGCAGGATTTATTTCTCCAATTGGCTAAATGGCCTCCCCCCTTCCCCGAAGGTGATATCTGTATTTTCAAATTTCAGAGCTGCCGGCACGACGGGCAGAACCGACCCCAACCTCGACACAAAAATAAGAGGGGCTGCACAGCGGGGAAATAAAGTTGTTGTAAATAAAATCCAAGTCACCATCTCCCCCCAGTCCTCTGCATCCTCGCCGGGCGCGCGATCGGCAGCTGACGGCCTCACAATTGGTACATCCTAATGGAACTGCGAGGGAAATGCAATAATTTTGCCATAATGGGCTGTAACCTCAATTCGACCCCGGCCCTTGCAGCCCTGGGTCGGAAGCGGAGCGATGCTCCCTGCCTCCAGCGGGTGGCGCTCGAGTCCGACTGAACGGCGGCGGCGGGTGGCGGGCACGCGCCTGGGGCGCGCGCGCCACCCCTCTCGCCTCCACCCAACTCCCCCATTAGTGCACGAGTTTACCTCTAGAGGTCATCAGGCAGGATTTACGACTGGACAACAAAAGCACGTGATTCGAAGTCGTACCCCATATTTGGGTGCCTACGTAGGAGGGAACCAAGTACATGTCCCAGTCATTTCCATAATTCATCATAAATTGTGCAAGGGTGCTATAGACGCACAAACGACCGCGAGCCACAAATCAAGCACACATATCAAAAAACAAATGAGCTCTTATTTTGTAAACTCATTTTGCGGTCGCTATCCAAATGGCCCGGACTACCAGTTGCATAATTATGGAGATCATAGTTCCGTGAGCGAGCAATTCAGGGACTCGGCGAGCATGCACTCCGGCAGGTACGGCTACGGCTACAATGGCATGGATCTCAGCGTCGGCCGCTCAGGCTCCGGCCACTTTGGCTCCGGGGAGCGCGCCCGCAGCTACGCGGCCGGCGCCAGCGCGGCGCCTGCCGAGCCCAGGTACAGCCAGCCGGCCACGTCCACGCACTCGCCTCCGCCCGACCCGCTGCCCTGCTCCGCCGTGGCCCCCTCGCCCGGCAGCGACAGCCACCACGGCGGGAAAAACTCCCTGGGCAACTCCAGCGGCGCCTCGGCCAACGCCGGCAGCACCCACATCAGCAGCAGAGAGGGGGTTGGCACGGCGTCCGGAGCCGAGGAGGACGCCCCCGCCAGCAGCGAGCAGGCGAGCGCGCAGAGCGAGCCGAGCCCGGCGCCGCCCGCCCAACCCCAGATCTACCCCTGGATGCGCAAGCTGCACATAAGTCATGGTAAAGCCAGCCTTTTTCTAAATCCACGCGGCCGCGGGGGCGCGGCTCTCGGTCCCCCTTCTCTTCTTTACCGCCCTCTCTCCCCATCTCTCTCCTGGTCTCGCCTCTCCCAGCCCTGTGGAGTCTCTCCTCGCCCTTCTCCTTCCCCTGCCTTCCTCCTTTCACCTTCTGTTCTCTGCAGTGCCCAACGCTCGCAAATGGGGAAGGGGGAGGAGAAGGGCCGCTGGCCAGGCAAGTTTAGATGTCGAAACCGGGGGAAAAGGAAAAATCCCATATCGAACCCCAGCGCCTCGGAACGCGCTCCCGGGTCAGGCCAGCCGAGCAGGGCGCAGAGAGGTAGAGGATGGCAGTAGGGGCTGTGAATCGGGCTTGTCAGGGCGGATAATTTATGAGGAGGGCTACGCTGGGGAAACAGCGTTACTAATTAGAGTCCCCGAAAAGGGGCTTGGGGGGGAATAATCGAGGCGAGAGCCGGCGGGATTCTGAAGTTTGGGAGCAGAAGGGACAGCAGGAAAGGGAAGAAAAAGAAAGCAGGCGCCCCAAGCGTGCAGGCTGGAACAGAAGGCGGCTCGCGGGCTGGAACTTTAAGGGAGGGTGACCTGGAGGCCACTTGGGCGCTCAGGAAAGGGCCTTGCTTCCGTGGGTTTCTGAGAGGTGGGCTGCCTGGGAGGGCTGTGCCCCGCCTCGGGACTGCCAGGGGCAGGGCCAGAGGGCAGGAGAGGGGTGAAGGAAAGCCGGGCGATCCTCCGGGACGCGGCTCCTGCCTCAGATGGGCCGATTGTTCCCAGAGTCCAAATTGTATTGTTTTCTCTCTAGAAAGGAAGAGGGAAGGAAATTCGGGAGGGGTGGGCAGGCGAGGAGAGAGGACTTGTTGAGCTTTTCTCCCCTGTACCCTGCGCAGGACCCTAGCTGGACTTGGGTAACCAGGGGCTGAGGAGTTGGTGGCTAAATGGCTGACTTTTCTGTTGCAGACAACATAGGCGGCCCGGAAGGCAAAAGGGCCCGGACGGCCTACACGCGCTACCAGACCCTAGAGCTGGAGAAGGAGTTCCACTTCAACCGCTACCTGACCCGCCGAAGAAGGATTGAAATAGCACATGCTCTTTGCCTCTCCGAGAGACAAATTAAAATCTGGTTCCAAAACCGGAGAATGAAGTGGAAAAAAGATAATAAGCTGAAAAGCATGAGCATGGCGGCGGCGGGAGGGGCCTTCCGCCCCTGAGTATTTGAGCGTTTAAAGTACTGAGCAGTATTAGCGGATCCCGCGTAGTGTCAGTACTAAGGTGACTTTCTGAAACTCCCTTGTGTTCCTTCTGTGAAGAAGCCCTGTTCTCGTTGCCCTAATTCATCTTTTAATCATGAGCCTGTTTATTGCCATTATAGCGCCTGTATAAGTAGATCTGCTTTCTGTTCATCTCTTTGTCCTGAATGGCTTTGTCTTGAAAAAAAAAATAGATGTTTTAACTTATTTATATGAAGCAAGCTGTGTTACTTGAAGTAACTATAACAAAAAAGAGAAAAAAAACACACAAAAAAGTCCCCCTTCAACCTCGTTTAGTGCCAATGTTGTGTGTTGCACTCCAGTTGTTTAACTGTGCATGTGAGTGGAAGTGTTCCTGTCTCAATAGCTTCAAGCTGTTAAAGATATTTTTATTCAAACTACCTATATTCCTTGTGTAATTAATGCTGTCGTAGAGGTGACTTGATGAGACACAACTTAACTTGTTTGACGTGTAGTGACTAGTGACTCTGTGACGAAAACTGTGACTCCGAGCGGTGTGTCCCTGCGTGCCTTTGTAGGACCCTTTGCACGAACTCTGGAAGTGGCTCTCATAAGCGCAGCTTCAGTGATGTATGTTTTTGTGAACAAAGTTACAAATATTGTCCGAGTCTGGCTGTTTAAGCAAACTGTGATCAGCTTTTTTTTTTTTTTTTTGTATTTGTTTTTAAGGAAAAAATACTGACTGGAAACAAAAAATAAACTTTCTATTGTAAGTTCTCTTGGTCTGGTTTGTGCCCAAAGAGCGAGCGGCTCTTTCTGCTCTTCTGTCTGTCCAGTGCTGGAAGGCAGTGAGTCTGAGGTTACCTGAGCAGCCTGCCTGTGCAAGGGGACCTCAGACCAACACCCTGACCCGCGACCTCCCTCACTCTGACCCATCAGAGTTCAGGGCAGAACGTGGGAAAGCTGTAGGTGGTTCCAGAGCCTGAGTCCAACCTGCCCATCTCTGAGGAAACCAAGTTAACTTGCTGGGTACAAGAAAAGAGGAAGAGAGAGAAAGGAGCAAGAGCACAGGGCTTTGTTAGCAGTCCTCAGGGCCCACACAGATGCTGCCTCCCTCCTGAGGTCATCCTAGGCCTCCACTTGCTGAAGAGGCTGCTGTGCCAGGTTGTGGCTCCCAACCCCTCTGCCCCTAACCCACCCAGGCACCCCTTCCCATTCCTCACCCTGAGCCCAGTTGGCTTCTTTTGCTACAATTAATTTGCTACAAATGGAAGGTACTTACCCCATCCTAGCTCGATTGGGAAACTCCTCAGAGCGGCTAAAGCGCAACTAGAGATTTGCACATTTACCGACTGCTTACACTGATGCCGTCTTTCCTTTTAAAAGTTATAAAACAGTAAACTTTATAAGCCCCAGTTCCGGCTATATGACATTTGGGTGCCAAATGAATAGGGTTTTGTCTATGAATTAGATCGTAAAATCATCCATAGCACAGACAGATCGGCTCACTGGCTATAAAACGTCACGTGGGGCCATTAAAGTAAGTTTTATGGTTTTGGGGAGTTGACATCCAACATTATATACCACATAACATATAATCTCACTGACGCTGGACTCCATTTGACTCTTTTGCAGGCTACGTGTGCCGCCTGGTCATTCAAATTGTCAATTTTAGGTCCAGAAGTGTCCAAACCACAAGTTCTCAAAACTCTCTGAAAAATGGCTCCCTCCGACTTAAGGTAAGCTCGCCTCCTGAGCGCTTTCAAGTTTATTTGTACTCTGAAAACTTTCTTCCTCGATCTCTCTCTCTCTCTCTCTCTCTCTGGTTCAGTAACTCTGAGGTTGCCTCTGAATTCAAAAGGGCA
Source organism: Ursus americanus (assembly GCF_024610735.1). NCBI lineage: Eukaryota > Metazoa > Chordata > Mammalia > Carnivora > Ursidae > Ursus > Ursus americanus. Next base: position 47,644,694 of record NC_142129.1, read on the forward strand.
GAGCCAACTTGTCCTCTGCCCACAGGAGCAGCGCCAGGAGCCCGCTCTGCGGAGGCACCCCGGTGAAAAGCGCCTGTGGCCGCCGCGTCCCCAGGCCTAACTTTAATTGCTGCACCACCGCGAATGTTAATGACTTCCGCTGCTCTAGCCGGCGTGCAAAAGATGATTTTTGTGTGCGAACGGGCCTGTGTGCCGAGACTTGGCAAGGCCGCCCCCCATTCCGGGGCTGGCGGGGCTGGCTCGTCGGGGGGTAGCGGAGCCCTAGGGTGGGGGCTGGGAGACAGTGGGGCGCCGGCCGCGGGCGCCGAGGGCCGCGCTGCGCTGGGGAGTGCTTGCAGTTTGAAAGAAAGGCCCGGGCAGGGCCGAGGCAGACTCTGGCGGGATTCCTTACGGGGCTGTGGCAATATGTCTTCGCGGGCCGGGGTCATTTGGCAGCCCTGAATTGAGGCGGCTGCCTTCGGGGCCGAGTTTCAGGCTGGCTCGTGAGAGAGCCGGAGGGTGGCAGAGGCCGGCGAGGCGCGGGCCGCACCTCCAGGCTGGGCCCCTGGGTTGCCAGGCCGAGCCGGGCACTGTGGGGACTGCGGGTCCCCACCTGGGGGGAGGGCTCAGCACGCCCTCCCCCCGCACCCGGGACCAGGCCCTGAACCTTGCTGGCCTGCACGTTCTTTTTATTTCGGTGGGACTGTTCTCACCCGCCTGTGAGTCTGAAGCAATAAACTTTATGGCCGGATTTAACTTTAGTCTTTGAATCCCCAGGCTAAATGAAAGGAGTTAAAGCGCTTTCTTTTCTTCCGCCTTCCCTTTCTTCTCTCTCTCTTCTTCCCTTTTCCTCTCCTCCTTTGTAGAATTAAGACCCGCAGGCGCAGGACGCTCAAAAGGCAAGTTAGGGATCCCCCTAGGTAACACTAAAGATTAGAGAAATTTACTCCTCCTCAACATACAGACAAATTCTGTCTTCCAAACTGTGCCCTAAAGTTTTGGGGGAAGTCGAGGTGTCTTCAATGCCCAACTTAAAAGTCCCCAGAGCCATTAGGTTGTTTTTCCTGACACGTCATAAAGGATAGTTTAGGGAAGAAACTGGTCGTTTGTCAGTAGGAGATTTCCGCCTTTCTTTTGTTAGCTGCTCTTTCTGTTTGATCCCAGGAAATTTACATAATCTATGATTTCCAAAACAGTTCCCAATATTGCTCCAACAGTGAAGTGAGGTGAAATAAAATTTTCCAGGCTACAATTCCAACTTGGCCTCAGCCACCACCCCCTCTGGCCCCAAACCCTCACATTCTTCAGTAGCAAAGTGACTGGGGATGCTGTGGCCTGTCCAGGGGTCTTTCTCTGAATGGGTACCCACAAGGGACCTAGCAGATTTCCCCCACTCCCTCTGAAGAATTAAACCAAATTCTCCAGCTCTGAAATAAAATTAAAAAAAAATAGGACCTTCTGTCTCCAAATGCCTTTCTCCTTAGGAGCTGGATAGTTTGCTGCAAGTGCTAATTGGTAAAGATACTTACTAAGTGTTTAAAATGAAAAAAAATTAAGATATAGTTTTGGAATTTCAACAAACTTTATTGTGCAGAGGCCACTTAAACTCAGCATAAGTCCAACAGTTGTCCCCAAAGTCAGAGGTCCAAAAAACAAACCTGGAAAGTGTTTTGAAAAATCAAAACCCTCCCACAAGTCCCACATCTCTGAAATAGTGGCAAGGCAGAGCCCTGAAGTCATCCTGCATGACCTATTAAAGTACTGATATTTCAGCACTCAGGAAGAGTGTCCGCATCTTAGTGGGAGCCAGATTATAAACTCTATTTGGGTTCTCTTTTGTCATTTTGCGTGTCTGTGAGAATTCTGGAGTCTTTGTTTTGCTGCTCTGACTTTTGAGTTCTTTACTGAAAAATATTGGGTTAAGGTTTTATTTTAGTTACTCATTTGGTGATCTTGCTTGAGTGATTTCTTGGTGACTAAAATTAGTAGCAGAAAAAAAGAGCGATAGTTCTGGCAGGTTCATTTGAGTAACTTGCCCGGAGGAAGCGTCCACACCACCTCCGTGGCCACATCCCACCCTGGGTGTGGGAATGGGCAGAAAGGCTGTTGGACCGATATCCAGCTTTACCCAATGTAGAGAATCTTTCCCATGAATTAAAACACACACACACACACACACACACACACACACACACACACACACACACAGGCTATATATATTGTCAGCTTGCTTATTTCTGTCTGTTGTAATCTTCATAAAAGTTCAGAGTTCCTAAGAGAGCAGATTAACTCACAAGGAGTTAAATGACTTCTTAAAAATACAGCATCCAGTCAAACCTATGTGAGTGTTATTGGAGAAATTTTTTTCTTCCTATTTTCATAGGAAGCATAGTAAAGAGGATGGCTGGTTATCTGCTCATTTTGTAGATAAGTTATTTCTTCTTGTGCATTCTTTGGTGTTGTTTTGCAGAGGAACTTACTTAGAAAAAAATCTCTGTCATTAAGGGCTTTATGAAGACATCCAGCTTCAGCCGGTGGCAGAAGTCTCTGTGCTCCTCATCTTGTAAAAGGAGAAGGTGTCCAGTATGTGCAGGGCCTCGTTTGTTTCTACAAGCTGAAGAGACAATATTTCCTGAACTATAAATATAATAGGAAGCTTCTGGTCACACTTACTTAGGGGTTTGTTAGGGTTTCCATGGTCTAATTTCACAACATTATGCCGAGATTCCTTTTCCCCAGCTCTTTCCCCTGCTTTATTGTTGGCGGCTCTGGGAGAGCAAGACAGAATTTTCTACCAGAAATAGAGTCGTGTTCATTTGTTGAGATGTGAAGAGTATTATATCCAAACAATTAGTGAGGGGAGAGCAAATTACATCTGAAAGATGGGCTATTAAAGAAGAAAACAATCCTTTTAGCTTAAAAGATGCCCTTCGAAGCCTCTCCCCTGCCTTAGCTCTGAGTCTGTCTGAGGTTTGCCCACCATGGAGAGTGCAGAATGTTGTGGACTCCATCCCTTTGGCTTCTAAGGCAGAATTTCTTTCTAGTCAATGACAAAGCTATAAACGGGGCTTCCAAACAAGGCTGAGGGGGTCAGCCTAGGTTCCCACCCACATAGGAAAGGGGAACCACAGTCCTGGCCATTCTAAACCCCAGAACTGGAAGATCTGCCTAGGTCTGTTTTGTTTGGTGTTTTTCACAAAGAATGCTGTCCTTCTCCCACCAGGTCCCCTCCCCATAAACCGGTCTTTTCAATAATAATATTTGTTATGAAGGTTATTGGGTAATTATCGCGATTTTGTGAAGCAGCCCTTGCTGGAGGTGAAGTCTGTCATCGCCTAACAAATGACGCCCGTGCAGTTCACTGCCGGGTTAAGTAAATGCAGAGAAGATAAATCTGCACACCCTAGGAATCGCCAGCAGAGCACGCTTTAGTACAAGTTCACAGTCAACTCGCCTGCCTGGGCCAGCTCTCCCAACAATTAGGGCTGCATCTTTATTTTTAAATAAAGAAAAAAAATATCTCCAACTCCCACTGCCTGCTTTCTCCCTGTCTTCTTTTTTTCTTTCACTTTTTTTGAGGTTCCACCCTCCTATTCCAAATTTTCCCTGTAAATGTGATGATGAGTGATTTTGAAAATAATCTCCCTCCTATTTAAGCGCTGACAAAAAGAGGTAGGAGGCTGATTTAACAGGAAATACAGTCACAAACGCCCTGAAATATCCAATTCACCCTCTTAATCCAAAAGGCAGTGGCAGAAGCAGGGTGTCCCTGCGATCCTGGGGGGACCCCTTCCCCCTGAAAGAAGAGGCACAGCTTTGTGTATCTTTGTGGCTAGTGCGTTGCAACTGCGGGTCAAAAAGTTGAGGGTCAAAAGTTTATGTTGTGCAGCACTCTTAGTCATCTGCCCAGACAGAGTTTGATGTCAATGTTAGAGCTGCGATCTTGACTATCAGCACAAAAGATAAAATGGCTCGGAGTGACGCGTGTATCATGGTATGGACTCCAGGTGAACCCTAGTGGTTGAATGACCTCAATTACGGAGGAAAGGATAGAAAATTCCTCTTTTCAAGAGTAATACATGCTGTATTTCATCTTGAATTATCGCTCCCATTCTGAGGGAATAGCACCAGGTAAATAGGCATAGATTACTGAAACACCAACACCTTAGATGCTGGAGAACCAGGAATCTGTTTGTGGGTTTGTCACAAAATTAAAAAGCTCAAAACTCATCAATGGGCCTTTAAGAAGTAACGTAGCAAGTTTTCAAGGTTTCATCATATATTCAAGGGCAAGAGAACCGGGCAGGACACTTCCTTTATTTGAAAATTGTTATTTTGATTGGACAGTTTCTTTTTCAGACATATAATGATCCCTCAAGTGTGTGAGAACAAGGGCAGGCACTGGCACTTCTTGCAAAATGTATTCTCTGCAATTTTCAAACACAGAATGCTTTTTCTGAAACCTCCACCCACTAAATGCAAAGAGTTCTCAGAGCTGGGAAGGGAAGGAAGGAAGTGGAAATGCTCCCGAAAGGGCAGGATCCTTCCACCTTCCACCAGGGAGAAAATGCTTATTGGTACCATGAAAATGTTCCTGCTGTTGGAAATTTTTCATTATGTTTGTTGTTAACCCTACACCGAATATACAAGAAATGCTACAATCTGTAAGTGGGTAACTAAACTGAAAAGAATATGCCATTTGAACAGGAAAATGGAATCCACAAATGCCAGGCCATTTCCGTTAAGACTACTGTGAGGGACTTCTCTTCTCCAGAAAATACTCTTTAAAAATACATTTGGAATAAAAGCTAAGGAGAGGGAAAGCAAGCTCAGGAGGAAGGGTGGGAGAGCAGAAAAGAAAGGAAATAGTGTATTAAGGAAGCCAACTGGAACCATGCCTCATGTGTGAGTTGCAACTGGAGAACTAAACAATATTTTATTTTTCATGCACCTATATTAGCTGTAAATGTTGGTGCCATTAGAATCTGTTTTCTGGGTGGGGGACATATTGTCCTTTTCTATGTATTGATCTTCAAGTAATCAGAGTAGGAAAACAGAAGAGAAAAAATGAATTTTTTTCTACATTCTCCTTTTTAACTTTAGAGATGAGTTAATTCAACTACTCAGAATGTGAACTCTTGCAGGGATATTTAAGATCATCCCAGTATATTCTGGTTGATTGGATTTGCTGGTGCCAGGTACGTTTAGTGGTAAAGTAAGTATTTCCTAAACACCGCCTTCATGGAAGTAATCAGATTGCTTCCACTGTGCAATGTGTAAAGTTTTCACTCTGGCCAAGAGCTTGAAGCCAAATGGGGGTGTGCCAGATGAAAATAGAAGAAAGGAAACAACTGTGGTGATTGCTGTTATAGCAATGAACACTTCACCACATCTGGGCTAGCGAAATGAAGAAAACTGAACCCCCTTCTATTACTCACCAAGACAATTATGTGTCTCTTCAAGAAAACCTTGTTACTGTATTATTGGTTAAAAGCTGTGCCATACCTTAGAAACATGTCAACTTCAATAAGCATAGACACCCCTGAGCCAGTTTTAAACTTAAAAAAAAAAAAAAAAGTACCTGCAGAAGTTACTGCTTTTAGAGTACCTACTTTTTTATTTGGAGGATTTTTATCTTTAGGCCCCTCACACAATTCAGGTTAAAATTCAGGTTTAATCCGGATACACATTTCAATCCTTACGCGTGGATTGTGTTCACTCTTATAAACTACTACAAGGAAACTGCCTCTTGGTCGAATGGCTGATAAAGTATTGCTTCTCTAAAATCATATGCCTAGTGTAGGTATGGGGGAAGTCCTCAAATGCCACTGTCAGGCATTTTGAAATTCAGCTATTCCCGTGTGCGCTCCAGAGACTTGCTTCAGACAGAGAACAGTCTGGAGAACTCTCGCTCTAAAGAACAAAGGACAAATACAGTCAATACATTCCATAACGTTTACATTTCCTTTGCTTTTCCCCTTGGTTTTCCCTGAGAAGGAGTGACCTGGGCAAAGCACCCTGCTCTCTAAAAGACACTGTATAGACCTTTTAGAAGCGCAAAGTCCAAGGCCGAGGTGAACTTCAGGTCAGCGCGTCTAACAAATATGAAAATGTCGGCTAGTGAAGGGCGCGCCTTGTGATTTAACAAAGACTGTCAATGTGTAAGATTAATAAGAAACAAAATGCGCACGGTGTCACTGTTCGGTCACTTTGAAACTTGGGACAGGGTTGCATTCAAGAGGGAAGGCTGTTCCAAATATATTCAAAATGATTCAAATCAGATTCAAACGAGGCTGCAAACACTGCCTCCCTCTCGCCCTCCCTCTCCCTTAGACTCCTTCGCTCTCCTTTTCCATCTGGGATTCAAGGACATGATGAAAAGTTATTTCACTTAATGGGATTTTAAGAAAGCTTTTGTTGGGGATATATGTTATCTCTGCACGTGGAAATGAACAAATGCGCTCACCAGTTTCCCAAGAAAAGGATAACGCTTCCACCCTGCTAGGGACTGGAGCCAGTTGGTGTGCGAAGATTAGCACGCTCCCTCTCTGCTCGATTTCAGAGCATCCCATCTTTTCTCGGGCGAGATGCTGCTGGTAAACTTCAGTTTATTTATTAATTGAGTTAGTCTCTTCCTGGCTTTACTTTGGTGTGTTGGATCTTATGTAAAGGCAAGAGGTTTTGGGTTTTTTTTTTAAGCGTTTTTCTAAAGATTATTTGATTCAATGGAATGATGCGATGGCTTGCAAAGAGAGATTGTGGAAGGATCAGAAAAGGTACTGAGATTGTTTATTACAGCCATAAATCTTGCAGTAAAATGTCAAAATGTCGGTGTGTGAGATAACACTTGGTGGTCCTGGCTCCGTTTGTGTTTATGATAGGAACCACAAAGACAAGTTACAGGCCTTGGGGGATTCTGTGTAAGCCCATCTTCCTAAAGTAATAGAACCACATGAAACACAGGCACAGTTAACTCGTTTAGGTTAACCATATACAAAACAGTGCCTGTGCCTCGTTAATACTTTAAAATAGAAACTCGGTAGAAGGTTCTGAGGCTAAACAACATGAATTTTGTGTTTTAGTGTCTGTAAATAATATTAAACAGATGTAGTTAAGACCCTAGTACTCAAGGCTGATGACATGAGGAGGGCAAAATTTCCTTGTCATGTTTTTTTTCTCCCCCTGAAGCTTAGAATGCCACGTTTTGTAAATTACACTATGTACGTATATATTGTTCATATAAAATAGTATATAAAATATGTATATATTATTTTTTCTTGCTGTAGAGAAATACTGGTTTAGGTAGCTGTATCACAGGCTTGATTTCCCCCCAACTATAGAGAGCAGGTCTAAAGATTACACTCAGCGTTGATTTCTGTCTGTGGCTCAGATTTCATTTAAAAAAATTTCAGGGTGCCCCGTGTCGGTGGACAGCACTCTTCAGACACACACATCCAATGTGGGAAACCTCTTTGTACCACTTCAGGGTGATTCCAGTTGGAAAGCTAACATGATCCCTTTTTTAACCTCTTTTCCTAAATTAGTTTAAAGATTAGTCCCATATAATAGGCTTTATGTGGCTAAGCATTAAATGACTATCCATCAAATGGATATAGTCCAGCATTTAGTAACTCATATGAGTAAGCGATATAAATGAAGATAGAATTGACATTCCTTTTGAAGTGTCTCCAGGCTTAGGCTATAACTTTCCTTGTCTGCAGTCCAGACTCAGTGGTGAGAAGGCTGTTTATACTGCTCTTTGAAAAATCAACTAAGGTGCACCAGCTGAAAAATCCTTGATTTGCATGCCAATATAAAAGTATTTTTAGCATAGTGACTGTGCTAGTTTGCACTGCTTTTATCTAGGCTGAAAAGTAGAGGATCCAGGTGTGTCTGTTACTCAGAAAATGAAAGGGAAAGTACACACTACTAGTAAGGCATCAGTATTTACTTCAAGATCAACATTAGGTGGAATTAATACGTAATTTATTTGTTAATAATGGCGTAATTAGTTTACCCATCAAATTTCAATTACCAAATGGCAGGCAACAGTCCTCTCTCCCCTTTCCAGAGCTACTGATATCGTTAATATGCTAATTTTCAGCAATTCAGAAATTATAGACTATCCTGTAAATATAACTTTAGCCTCAAATACAGCCTGAGAAAGCAGCATCCAAAAGACAAAATATAGAATTCTTAGCGGGGAAAGACCCGTCCGTGATCACACTGGGCACAGTGCCTATTCCGTCCTTGGCTTGTTTTTGTTTGGGGTTTGTTCTGAAATAGGAAGTTGTTGGTTTCAAAGTTCGATTTTGTGGGGGCGTCGCTGCTACCTATCCCCACCTTTGGGCTACCTTTTCTCTCACAGTCGCACCTAGTAAATGCAAGCATGTTTAACTCTCACATCGACACCTCCATCAAATGAGATGCTATTAGAAAGGTTTTGATTTTTCTTAGGAAAAAATCAAATAGATTCTGTCTCTAAAAGGAAGGAAAAATGAAAACGGCCCATCCGGTTATACTGGAATGGCCTTGCTTTACATCCTCGGGCCGATTTCTCTCAGCTATTCACCCACCCACCCTTCGCGGCTCCTCCCGGGCTTCTCAAAGCAGGGAATCTCTGGAGCACGAAGTGGGGAAGAGGATCAGCTGGTGGAAAAAATGGGCCTGTTGGCGTTATTCGTTTTATTCCGGGGCCAGGATTAAAAGCGGGATACCTCCAAAGTCTCACGCCATTCCCTCCCCCCGCCGGCCTCGAACCCTGGAAGACGACATCTGACCAGGCTAGGCTGGGCCCGAGGTCAGCGCTGGGCTGCTGTCACCCGGCTGCCCCGAGGCCGGCACGAAAAGGGCCCGGCCTGGGCGTCCAAGAGGACCAGAAGCACTGGCGGGCCCCGAATTCCCAGCAGGACTCAAAGTTGGGGGGTTGGGGGGACCAAAGCCCCAGCTCCCTCCCACCGCCGGAGGCCGGACAGCGGCATCCATCACCCGCCCGCGCGCTTCCTGATCCGGGTCCGCGCGCGCGGCGCGCCCATTGGCAGGGGCTGGTCACGTGGTGGGTACTGGGCGGGGGCGCGCGCGGGACCGAGACGAGCGCGCGCGAGAGCGGGGGGGGGGCGGGGGGAGGAGCGGCGCGAACTTTGGTGGCGTTGGCGGCGGCAGGAGGGGGAGGGGGAGGGGTGGGCGCTTGACAGCGGGGGAGGGGAAGGGAGCAGAGGAAAGGGGGGGATGGGAAGCGAGGCAGGAGGGGGAGGGGCCTCGGCGAGCCCAGAAAAACGACAACGCGAGAAAAATTAGTATTTTTGCACTTCACAAATTAATGACCATGAGCTCGTTTTTGATAAACTCCAACTACATCGAGCCCAAGTTCCCTCCCTTTGAGGAGTACGCGCAGCACAGCGGCCCGGGCGGCGGAGACGGCGGCCCAGGCGGGGGCCCCAGCTACCAGCAGCCCCCAGCGCCCGCGGCCCAGCACCTGCCGGCGCAGCAGCCCCAGCTCCCCCACGCGGGCAACAGCCGCGAGACCCCCGCCTCCTACTACGCGCCACGGGCCGCCCGCGAGCCCTCCTACCCTGCGGCCGCGCTCTACCCCGCGCATGGTGCCGCCGACGCCGCCTACCCCTATGGCTACCGCGGTGGCGCCAGCCCGGGGCGGCAGCCACAGCCCGAGCAGCCCCCGGCGCGAGCCAAGGGTCCTGCGCACGGCCTGCACGCGAGCCACGTCCTGCAGCCCGGGCGGCAGCCCCAGCCGCCGCCTCCCCCGCAGCATCGCGCGGCACCCCCAGCACCCCCGCGGCGTTGCGAGGCGGCTCCAGCCACCCCGGGCGTCCCGGCAGGGGGCAGCGCCCCCGCGTGCCCGCTGCTCCTGGCCGACAAGAGCCCGCCGGGCCTGAAGGGCAAAGAGCCTGTGGTGTACCCCTGGATGAAGAAGATCCATGTCAGCGCCGGTACGTGGCGCCGCTGGGGAGGCGCGGGAGGGTGGGCTGGGGCCGGGCCGGGCTTCGGGGGTCGGGGCGAGGGTCAGAAGAAGAGGCTGAGGGGAAGGGGGCCTCTGGAGGGGAGCCCCCATCTGGCCCGAGCTACAGTGGGATGTGGGTGTGTGCGCGCCAGCCAGCCGCCTGATCCTAACGTGAGAACCCTTTTGTACCCGGGGTCCCTTTATCGAGAGATTTACGAGACGCCAAACTGTTAGGGCAGTAATTATAGCCCCCATAAATTTAATTGCCCTGGCAGAGGCTTCAGGCCATGTGTCTTTGAAGCTTTTCTTCAGCCCCAATGCCCAGCACCATTCTTTATGGCTCTCGGGTGTTTCCCGTTGTCAATAGCCTGTGAAACATTTTCTTTGCCGTTTTATGTATCTTGCGTGAACTTGGTGTCAGGTTATTATATAATGATGATGTCCAATTGCTCTTCCCCACCCCACCTTCTCTCTCCTCCTCCTTTCCCTCTCTTCCACTCCCTCCTCCTTGGCCTTCTCCTTCGGGGTTGTGGGCGTTCAGTCAACCCCAGTTATAACGGAGGGGAGCCCAAGCGCTCTCGAACCGCATACACCCGACAGCAGGTCTTGGAGCTGGAGAAGGAGTTCCACTTTAACCGCTACCTGACCCGGCGGCGCCGCATCGAGATCGCCCACACGCTCTGCTTGTCCGAGCGCCAGGTCAAGATCTGGTTTCAGAACCGGAGGATGAAGTGGAAGAAAGATCACAAATTGCCCAACACTAAGATGCGATCCTCCAACTCGGCTTCGGCCTCAGCAGGCCCGCCAGGGAAAGCACAAACCCAGAGCCCGCACCTGCATCCCCACCCCCACCAGGGTGCCTCCACACCTATTCCTTCCTCCATATAATCTTCTAGAGATCTAGACCAGTTTCATTCCCTCACCTGCTTTTCCCCCTCTTCTCCCCTTTTCCCCACACTCCTACCTGTCTGGACCATAACAGACCCCAAAACAAAACCCAACTTGGTGAAAAGGATAATAAAAAAGAAGACATTATCCTGGTAAGAATGGGTGCTGGTTGACACCTAAGAGAGGACAATAGCCAGGATGCTGGCTGATGGAACAACCTGCTGGCCTGAATAAGGCAGCCAGGTTTGGGTACCTGAGAAGGACCACTTGGCAACAAATACTTTTGAGATGGCTAAAGTCAGCTGGACAGCCCATGCTGACTGGGGACATATACATGTATATTTGTGGCAAACAAAAGAAAACAGACCCTTTTCCCACCTTCCCTACCTCCCCCTTCCACATTAAGGCAGCTCATACAAGCTTGTATTGAACTGAATAAATGAGTAGACATTGTGGACCTCACAAGATTATTTAATTCTCAAAATGTATAGACCTTGATGGTAGATGTGACACATGTTAGTTTCCTTTCCTTGCATTTATTTAAAGTATTGTTGTAGAGTTGTTGTTGTCTTATTCTGAGGCACAATCTCGGGGGAGAGGGGAGTGCATTTAGACCCATGTGCAACTGTACAAATTGTGGTGTGGCTATGTAAAAAAGCCATGTGCTAAGAATAAACTCTGTTTAAAAAACCATTAAAGTTCTAAGACACATTTGTGTGTTTCCTACTTTTAATTTAAAAAAAAAAAAGTTCTCTGGATTGAGATGTTTGACCCTGCATGTAAAAATCCTATAGATGGCTCGAGTTATGTTCGCTTGGTTTCTGACTGCTCACATAATGTGTGTGAGTGTGTTCAACTTGAGCTGAACTCTTGTCAAGTTTGACCCACTGTGGGAAAAGTTCCAAAGAGCAGGGAGGCTCTTGAGCTCTGAGAGGGCTCCTCTTCTTCCCAAACTTGGCCAGGCTTTCAGGCTTCAAGTCTCTGTAAGGCATAGAAACGTGTCCTTCCCTGCAATGAAAGGTGAAACCGCGCAATGCTGAGGGCCCAGGGGTTTCTGCAGCTGTTCTACACGCTGAACTCTGAGCACACTTGGAAAGAAGTGGTCCCTTTGGTATTTATTGCACCTTCACACTTAATCTGCCTGTTTCCCTGGAGATAAAAAAAATAGTTTGTGCAGAGAGTTGAGATTGCTTCTTGTTTCTTGGCTGTTTTTAAGGTTCTCTTCACCAACTACAGCTTGGGGATTTTTGTTTTTCTTTCTCTCTTTCTTCCTGTCTTTCTTTCCTTCTCTCTTTTTGCAGAAGCAAGAGCTTTCAAAATAAACTGAATTTTCCCGGTAAACCCTCCAAAGTCTCTCTGAGGAAAGAAAAAGCATAATGACACTCCCAAAATGTACCCCAAGCAAGGTAGACCTCGGAGTATTCAGTGCTGGAAAAAAGCCAAACTCTGAGCTAGGGTCACTTTCCTCAAATGCTCCTGGATCTTTCTGCCCAACCTAAAGATCTAGATTCAAAGGTTGGAAATCAAATCCCACAGCTCAATCTCTGTAACTCTAGTATTTATTTACTGATTTACAAATCAGTAAAGAGGATTTAGACCCGGTTGTCACTGAAGGGAGGATTCTGCAGCGCGATGCAGAAAACCAACACACAGCAGCCCCAGAATATAACTGTCACCTGGCTATGAATGGCTGCAGTGTTTAATTCATGCTGTAATTTTAGCAGAGATGGGAGGGGGCACTCACCTACCTTTGCTATAGCAGAGGAATTTTAAGCACATTTTCCCATCAGTGGCAACCCTTAGCCAGCGGTCAGTGCTGTTCCTCCTTTTGCCGCTGCTGCCCTGTGTGTGATACAGGCAAGGGTGATCAGTTCCCTACCTATGAACAGACCCGTATCTAGGAGGAGAGTGGTGGACACCAGTCTCTGAGGGGCCTCCACCTCACCCCAAGAAAATTCAGGGGCAAACAAATACACATCTTCCCAAGTCAGGCCAAAACTGGCATGAAGCGCCTTCTATCCTGTGTGCACGGGTGCCAGGGCGTTCTGGAGTCACTGCAACTGCTGCTGAAACTTATTAACCCTCCCCCCACAACACGCACTTGTAAAACGAAATTAAATCACGCTGAAAATAGCAATTTTCCCAGGAATCATTAATCACCTCATACAATAAATACTTCTTTGTAATTCAACAGCAATTCTGAAAGGCATTCTCTGGGAAAAGTCTGTGGAGAAGCGAGGGATCTTCTTGCAAATAATATGGTCTCGGGCAAAGACGCAGCATCTTGGCTGTCTGCTCAAAAAATGCCTAGACTCTTGGTGGAAATTGAGTGTCAAGCTGCAAAACCTCAAATGGCAGATTATCATCATTTAAGGTAAATTCTTATATTTCTCCTTTGTAGGGAAGGAGGGGTATAGGGGCATTCATTAGCTTCATACTGGAGACAGTTGTATGGGGATAAAAGGGATAACTTTCTTTAGCTTACTCTTATAGTCTATCCAGGAAAGGAAGAGAAAAAATTGAAAGATTGTTTTTCTAATATACCAGGACAAAATGGCATTTTTGTCCAAACTGTCTTGATTATTAAGGTATCGGTAAGTTTTGCAAAGCCAAAATTATCCAAAATGACCCAAACAATTGTGTCATTTCTTTACAGTGTTTTGCCTGTTTTAGATTTGCTTTTTAAGGGAGCTTGGTATTACAGCTTAGAAAATCCCCCTTTGGGCTTTAAAATAATGCATTGTCTTCCCTTTGCTAGGGCAACCATAAGAGTTCACCCAGAGGACAAATTTTCTATCTCATTAATTGTTTTTTTTTTTTAAAGCGAACCCTAGTGGCCCCTCAAACACTTGACCTTTAAAGACAGTATTTTGTGTAAGCTCTATAATTCTCCAACCAAAATGACCCTTACACATGCTCTCCTCTTCTTTTTCTCTTTTTCCCTCCTTCCCTCTAACACATACTCCTTTGCTTTAGTCACAGAGCCAAGCTGTGCATGACTCTGGAGATAAAAGTTTTGTCAACATCTGAAATCAACCTAAATCGGATAGGAGACACTTTAATGGTCACAGTTTGAATTAAGTACTTAACACTCTCCCCCTTGAAGAAAAATGGCACTTTGCAGGCTCTCTTTCCTAGTTTTGCTGAAATCTACGATATACCCGGTGTTTTATTACAGCAGGAATTCAACTGTGACAGGCATAGTAGAGTACTTAATACCCAGGATGGAGCTCATGGGAAGATTACCTAGATATATGGGGAGTGGGCCCTCTGCACAGCATCTCTGACTCTATACCCAGCTATCCTAGGGTGCCCACATTCCCCCCACCTCTCAGCTTTCTCCCCATGGGGTGGGGATCACCATCTCTGCTCTGTCTCCCTGCTCGCCTAAGCATCCAAACTGTGCTGCTCTTCTCACTGCCTTCCCTCCGGCAGTTTCAGCATAGAAACCGATCAAGAACTCTTTAGAATGAAAAGAAAGAAAGACCCCAAAGAATCAATGTAGCAAACAGAAACCTGGGGCTTCCCATCTGAATGGGTGGGGTTTCTGTGAAATCAGTGGGCTGTTCTTTGCACTCCCTTGGTCTGCATCCCTAGCCTGGGTCATGTATTGAAGAACACAGGCTCACCCTTCCCAAGGGCTGTTCCTGTTGCTCCTTCTCTAGATTGTACACCATGGGCCCAAGAATAACTCTGCTTCCTCTCTCAAAAGACTGCGGGCTGGGAAAAATAGGAGGAGGAAAGAATGTGGGTTCTAACTTCTTGATAGCATCAGGGAGGCTGCTGGGGCTGTTAGGAAACATTCTAGTCTGAAACTTCTGTCTTGGAATTCTGGCGTCTCTTCTTCCCAAGGCCCCAAACTCATGGAGTAACTCCCCTTACCCCCTCAGGCCACCTCCCCTCTCTCCGGACTTGATTTCTGGGGCTAAAAGAGATCCCTGTTTGAAAGAATGTCTGAGGTGAAAGAGATGTGGAGGCCATTTTGGCTCAGTCTTCTCAGTTTACCCTTGAGGAAACTAAGGCAGCTAATAGTCCCCCCATGTTCATGTTAGTGAATGTATAGGTTGGATAGAGCCTTGGTCTCACCTTGGAGAGGGGTAAGTGCACAGCCATCTTTCCTCTGCGGAAGCCTATTCTGCCTGGAATGGACGTGGGCATCTGGGCTTACACTTGACTTGGGTGGCCACACGTGTGCTGTAGCCAGAGAAGGAGGCTGCATTCTTGCCTGATGCGCCCTCAAATCGCCCCAGGAGATTATGCAACCAAAGCACCTTAGCCAAGGTGCTGAGACAAGTGGGCTCTCCTCTGGGCTCAGGAGGGCATAGATGCCAGGGTGTCTGGGAGATGGGTGGGCACCCCACTGTCCATAATGCTTATATTTCCAGAATGACTAATTCTACTATGCTGGCCCTGGGATTTTCATGGCAGTCGCTGGCCCCAGAGTCGAGCAAGGAGCAAGGGTGTCTGCTTCCGGAGGCCTGGGAACTAAAAGAGCCAAACAAGGACCGTAGTTGCTGCAGATAAAGGTGTAGCGCCAGTTCGAGGGAGATATTGAAATTGTAATCTTTTGAGGTCACGTGACTCATTAAATAATTAATGCGGACCGTCAGGAATGGATCGGACTCGTCAGGGCCTCACTAGGAATGAATCTCTCAGAAGTGAGACCCCAACTTCCTATTTGATTTTTAAAAAACACACCCCCCCAGATTTA
Organism: Ursus americanus; assembly: GCF_024610735.1. Lineage (NCBI taxonomy): Eukaryota > Metazoa > Chordata > Mammalia > Carnivora > Ursidae > Ursus > Ursus americanus. The sequence continues at coordinate 47,660,230 of NC_142129.1, forward strand.
TCTCCAAAGGCTTTTAACTCCTTCAGGAGGGCTGAAGAGAGCCCTTCGGCGGGGAGGACCGGAGCTGGCGGGCCCACGCTGGGTCTTGGGGCTTTTTCTTCAGGGTTTCCGCAGGTCCGGGGAGCGCGCCGTGTCCGGGGAAACGTGAGTTGGGGCTGGGTTTTCTGCGGTCACATCCTGGCTTTAGTGATGAAGTGGGACGGATGCGCAGACAGTTGGTAATGTTCTGATTCACACTGGGGAAGGCTGCAGAGATACCACAGGACCGGCGCGCGGCTTTGTTCAATTTTCCCGGTGTTCATAAATCACCCGCGCCGGGCGAGCGAGGGAGCAAGCGAGCGCCAAAAACGCCAAGAGAGAGAGGCCACGGCGGCGGCGGCGGCGGCGGTGGCCATTGCAGAGGGAGAGACCTGGGCAGCATGTCTTTGTGACTCATTAGTCTGAACGATTTATGGGGAACAGCAGCCATGAGTATTTGACTTGGGGATAAGGAAATAGCAACAACAATAATAACCATAATAATTACAATACTCCTAAGCATCGTTGGGGGGAGGGGTGGCGGATGGTGGCATAGCGGATCTTTCTGGAGCGAAGTCGAATGGCACCAAGAAGGGTAGCTAAGCCCCACCTTGCTCAGAGTCACTCCAGGAGCCCCAAGGCCAGGAGCACTTCCTTTGGGGATACAGAGGGCGAGTTTGAACAAGAGAAAGGGGGCCCAGCGCGGACTCTTGAGTCCCAAGGGCCTGACAGAGGGTGGGGGCTGCAGGTTGAGGTGGTGGCAGAGGGCAACTAGTTTCTGGTTTGTGGCCACTTGTTCAATGTGCTGGGGGGGGCCCCTGAAGCCTGAGGGTCAGGGGGCTTGTCAGCTATTTGGTAGCCTCTCAGGCTCTCAGCAGGATTGCATGGGCTGGAGACAGGCATGGAGGGCGGGTTTGGGGCAGGCTGGCGTGTGGGGAGGCTACTCGGGCCTGGGTGAAAGGGTAGTGGGGGATAGGGTTGCGGAACAGAGTCCTAGTCAGCAGAGAACTTCTCCCAGCTTGGTTTCAGCACTGAGGATGATTCTTTCCTCCCTTCCCCAGCGTCTTTGCTCCATCCCCCGAAAGTTGACTGACCATTTGCTAGTTAGAGAGCAAGACAGGGTTGCAAATATCTTGAGGGATGAGTTGGCAGCAGAAATAGGGCATCGGATGGCTTGTCGTTGCTGCATAAGGCCAGGCTGAATAGGCCCCCCAGACCGGGTATTGTCCGATGTCTGCCTCCTTGCCATTTCCCCCCATTTCCAACAGCCATGGTTGGCCTGCTCTGAGGGACTGGGTGCTGCGGTAGTCCCGCCAGCCCACTGGGACCGAGAAGTGACGCACCCAGGGCTTGAATGAACCAGAAGACAAAACCTCTCAAGACTGCCCCCCGGCCCAAGGACTGAGCCGGGGTCTAGTTTCCCGCCAAACAGAAATGAACACTATTAGTGAGGTTTCAAGAGAGTCCGTGATTGAATGCTCCCAGATAGGGCTTCCCTTTGTTAGCCAAAGAAAATAAAGCGTGCATTCACATTCCCCAAGTTGAGGTGCGTGAGGAGCTCTCGGAGCAGAGCTGGCACCAAAGGCGAAGCTTCCTCCACCTTCCCATCTTCCTCTGCCCGTCCATTTTCTTCCCCCTACCCTCTTTCCTCATCCCACCCCCCGTAAAAAGAAAGAAAGAGGAGAATGTGGGTGCGGAGATGGAGTATGTATTTATTTTACAAAAATAAATCACCATCTTCAGGCCATTCTTAGACTGGACCCTTACAAGCAACGAGTGCGCCTCATGGACGAGTGCCCTGGCGACTCCTCCGTGTCCGCGTCACCCCGGGGGCCACCGTGGCGCCCGCGCCGGCCGCACTTCCAACTCCGGTGCTCCAACTCCCTTCCTTCGCAGCCACCGTTTACCCTCTGCTGTTTATTTGTCCGCAGAGCGCCAGCACACCGGAAAAGGCGATTCCCTGAGTGCCCCGAGTTGGAGACAATCACTGGATCAGTCTTCGTCTTTCGAGGTAAGCGCGGCGCTAACTCTGCACTCCGCCGGGCTTTGCACGGGCCTTTGGAGGGAGTTTACTCTTCCAAGGAGCTGCAGCCCTCTGAAAGAGGTTCTGGTCAATATTTAACTTCGGAGGCATTTTGGAGCTGGGTTCCCTTCAGCTGCACTCCCCGAGAATGCGGGGCTTCAAGCAGACAAAGAGTCTGCCCCAAAGCCGGCCGGCTTTGTGCAGGAGGGGTGGTTGCCGAGACCAAAGATGTGTGTGCGCGTGGGGGTGGGGGGTGTCAACGGGGTGTGTTTCTTTCTTCGGGTAAGCTCCAAACAAACCACCACACGGAGAGGGCAAAAGCAAGTAGAGGCCACGGGCGCGGCGGCCGCTGCGTGGGCCGCTCTCCTTGTCGACTGTTCGACTGTTCGCGGCGCCTGCGGAGACTGTGAGTTCGGGAATGGTCGTCAGGCGGAGATCTGCGTTGAGGAAAACTTGTCTCGCCGCCTTGCAGTTTCTCCCATCCTTCTGCCTTTCCTTGGCAAGAGGGAAGTTACTGCCTTTCGAATGTGTAGACCGTCGCAGGCAATGGGTCTCCTCCGTTCCTTTAGCCGGGCTGATGCTCCGTTCTTCCAACAGGAAAAGCACGGGTCTTCCAGGTCTCTGCGTTTGCTTTTCCTATTGGAAACAAGAGAAAACTCTTTAAAATTCTTTTCAAGTTCTGGCTTAATTTATTCTCTTAGTTTGGGAATGCGGGGAGGTAATTACTGTGGTTTATTACCTTGTAAAAGATCCATAAATTTCGTGCCTGTTTGGGGGAGGGGCTGCAGGAATAGCTTTCGGAAGCTTGGTATGAAGGACTGGGTTTGCTTTGTTCTTTCAGGAATTATTTATTTTAAAAAGTTTTCTGAGTTTTTGTTTTCTATTCCCTAGGCCTCTGTCTTCCCTAAAATTTGCTCCCCAAATAGATACCAGGTTGTTAATTAATTGCAACATGCTATTCAGCAACACTCTAAGGCTTATATGGTGTTCTGGATACAATTATTATTTTATCAGATGGAAAGTAAACAGGGTAATAGTAAAGCTGGGTTACGTTCTCAGCTATTGTATGACCATTTATATCAAGTATAGGTGGAGTGTTTCAGGAATTTGCAAATCAGGGTGTACCTATGATTTGCATCTCTGTACACAACAGAACCATTGCATGTATACATAGTTGCGGGAGTTATAGACCATGTGTATAAAATTATATATACATCCATATGCCTCCAGAGAATTTGGAGCCCATTTGTACTGCAGCTGCACCCACAGGAAATATCTCATGTTAAATAATGATCTATAACCTCCACCAAAAAAAAAAAAAAAAAAAAAGGTGGGCTAAGCGGGCCTTACCTGATGCTAACTAGCAAAACCACTACAGTTAACTAAAGGGGAAAAAAATGTTAAGTGTATTTTTGACAGAGAAATCAGATTGCAGTGTTTGAATACAGATATATCTAATCTGCCAACAGCCTTGCAAATATTGACTAAAGCTCTGTATCCTTGCTCACGTGCTCCTTCCAACACAACTTTCCACCTATTTTGGCTCTGGTGAAATGGATCCAGGGCATGTGTCCCCAGCACTGGTCAGGTTGGGGCCTGGAGGAGTAAGTGGAAAGGGACTGGCAGCTGAGGTTCCCCAGCCTGGGCCTCCGTACTTGAGCACCTCTAGCCTCATTCTCTGGAGGGGAACTTTAAAAGGCCCGTAGCCTTGCTCAAGGAGACTGGGTTTCAGAGTGGTGAGGGAGGGCTCTCGGCTGCTGGTTGCCTGGTGGCCTGCCCAGACCAAGGTCTCTCTTAGGGAAGCCGTTTTCACCTCAAAAGTTAAATTTCCTTTGACTTCCTCCGATTTTTCCCTTCACATCCCACCAAATCACCCCATTCCAACCCAAGTCGTTAATGTTAATTGTTAAACAGCAGTTGGAGCATTAACTGGGCTGTTAATAGCGGCAAGGAGGCTCCTGGCTAGAGCTGAGATGCCGCCATTGGGCCTTGCTGGCGTTAAGGCATTTCTCCGAAGCAGTACCGAATACTTCTCCCATTGATTTATGGCCTCGGAGTTTCGATTTGCTCCAGACTGTTCTGAGAGTTCTGAAGGGGGCCCCTTCTCATCTTTGAGTTGAAGTCTCTGCAGAAACTTTGGCTGGGGGAGAGGGTAGTTTGCCAGCAATTTGGCAATACTTCCAGGTCCTTTCTAGGCTATCAGGAGAGTTCAGTGTGAAATATTTGGCACTGGTGTGGAAGGAGGGGTGCATAAGGGGAGCAGAGGACAATGTATTAGTGGTCTGAATCCTTAGGGGACAGGAGAGTGCTTTTTGGGTACCAGCCTTTGGTCCTATCCCCCACCCCCATACCTAAGAGAAGCAAGTTTTCACTTTGGGTTCTCACTTTCCAGCTTGTGGCTTAGGTCAGAGTTGGGACAGTTCACAGAGAGGTTCTCTCCTAGCTCTACCACAGACAGAACTTTGTTGGAATACTGCCACCAGCATAGGCCAGGGCTCACTTCCAAGGGATTAGGTCTCCTCTTTTATTGCCCTTCTGATTTGGAGGCCCCCATGACCAGGCCCCCTTACTGAGGGCCTTACATTCTCACCAGGTCCCTGCAGGGGAGGAGGGGAGGGGCAGAATCATGCACAGCCTCCTGCAGCTGCTATAAGTGACCCCTCACACTTAGAGAGGCCTAGCCAGCTGAAGATCCACTCTAAAGAAAGAAAAGAATAAGGCGTGAGGATCTCACCCCTTCCAAGAGCACTCCCAAAGTTTGGAAACTAAGACCTGAAAAGAGGAACTTTCTAGTTAGCTCCTGAGAGGGTGAAGTGTTAAAATCAGTGGACAGTGTCACCAAGCAGAAATCAGGAGTAGAACAGGGGGCTTATTTGTTTCAGCCAGGTTCTTCCGGAGCAGAGTTGGTCCAGTTCATTTTCTGTTGGCGGACAGACTTGTCTTAGAGGTGGGTGGACAGACCCATGTGCAAAGAAGGTCCCAGGTTATCTTGTAGTTTAATTCAAGTGATGCCAGTAAAGTCTGGTTGTATATATATGTATTTTTTTTCTCTTACAGAGTCAATTAGATCATTTCCCCTTACATTTTCCATTGTTAGAAGCCTATACTTTCATGTACCACTCCCGCTATGCACTGAGGAAATGCGTAAGTGTAGGTTTAGCCGGGGCACTGAGTCCCTCCATATCTTGCAAAACCCTGACCACCACTCTAGAGCTAAGCACCTCTTTCCTAGAGGACTCCCAATGAACAAAATCAGTTGGACTTGGAGGAGGTGCTTTAGCCTTTTGTCAGGTAATTTGGGTCCTTTTTGGTTTCTCCAGTGGTGTGGTGTATGGTGTGGGTGTTAGCAAACTCCATACAATGGCGGGCCATGAGGGGGTCCACCAACTAAGCCAGTCATTACTGGGTTTTCTTCTGGAAACAAGGCCTGGGCTTTGCTTTTTGACGCACTGGCTAGTGGGACAGGGGAGACTAGAGTGCTTGGGTGTGTAGGCTTCGGCTTGTCTGTAAGTGGAAGACTACAGAAAGTTACATGGACTCTAAGAATGGGGACAGCATTGCTGATCTCTTCTGTTTGAATCATTTGTAAAGAAATGTAAGTGGAGATAAGTGGCCTAGTATGGCACATGTTGGGGGGGATGCCCCCATTGTCCTACTGCCCTGGACAAAACTCTTCCCCACTGCTGGCCAAGGTTCCCCGCTTCCCCTCCCCCAAAGCTGAATGTTCTGCTTGGAAACCTAGTCCCGTCAGTGATTCCCTATTTCAAATAAAAGGATTTAAGTTGACGTATGACCACGTGAGCACATAATACAGCGCATTATTGTGGCATTTGGAACGGAGACCCGGGCGGGCTTCGCCTGTGATTACGTTTTCTAGATTCTCTACAGAGCGAGAGCCTTTTTCCCCCACCCCCACGCACCCACCTCCTCCTTCTCCTTCCCCTTCTCCGGAGAGCGCTCTCCTAGCGGGTTGCAGTTTTCAGTGCTCATGGAGCGGTTCTGGGCGAGCTAGCCGATGGGACTCGAGGCCACACCAGGAGGATGGAATTTATTTTAAGGTATTTCCGCTGATTGTTCATATCTAGAGTGAGTTATGGCTGTGAGAGACAAAGGTCAGGCGAGGAGACCCTGGTTCACCGACAGGACCCTCAGCCCCTCTCTTCCTTTGTTTCTCTTGTAGAACCGAAACCGTTTGAAAGATCCCCAGTAGCGCCTCAGACTGAGTTTAATTCCCTGGAAAGTGTTGGGGGGTATAAAGGCAAGGGCACTTGGGGGCTACGCGGTAAGCCCGGTGGCCTCCAGCGCTCAGGCGGCTTTGTCCACTGCAGCGGGCTTGAGTCCCAGGAGCTGAGCCCCAGGCGGAGGGAGGGTCCTGAAGCGCGGGTTCAGGCCGCGGTGGCCCGCGCTGCGCTCGCTCGGCGAGACTGCCTGGAGGGGGTGGGGGCTGGGTGGATGGGAAGGGGACTCGCTCCCGGGTTGGTCGCGTTTGCGGGCGGCCGGGGACGGGGAGGTAGGGCTGACCGGGGCAGCCGGAGCAGCTGGGAGAGGGAAATCAATGAGTGTGTAGATGCGCTGCCATTTTATTGATGATGCTTCGGGCCACTTTGTTCAGTGCTGGGTTGTAGGATGCGATTTCCCACACGCGGGACCAAAGGTGCCAGACCCGGAGGACGCGCCATTGTTTCCCCAGCACCCTCTCTACCCGGGTAGGGGTGGACGAAGGACAGCTCAGACCTAGGAGCCGCTTAGGGTGGGGGTAAGCGTGCCGGACGCCCAGAAGCTCTGTTAGTCTAAATTTCGGAGAGAAGGAGGGAGCCAGACCTGGGCTTGGGCTTCATATTGTGCATGGCCTGGACACCCCATTGTAACACACCCAGCCGGCTCGCGGAGTTTTAAGCACTGGCTAGTGCGCCCTGGGCTAGAGAGAATTCCAGAGGCAGAGTCCACAGAAAGCACAGGCAGACATGTCTCGGGCTTCCGACCCCAGAAACAGCACTGTAGCCAGGAAAGAGGCAGATGAGAGTTAAACTGTGATTCCAAATTACTGGGCAAGCCCGCGGTAATTGCACTTTGGAGACCGGGCGCTCCTGGGAAGGATGAAAACTCCCTGAAAAGGTGAAGGAAACTTAGCTTTCCTCTGCTCTTGGCGATCTTGGAGTGGAGGAAAGAGGTGTCTACAAGGAGTCAGGAATCAGATTTGCCCGTGGCTTTAAAAAAAAATCTTATTTCTTTCTGTACTTGAAAAAAAAAAAAATCAAATCAAGCTTCCCCTACTTGAGTGGGATTTACATCCCCAGAACGGAAGGGCTGCTTCTACCCTCCCCCGCTGCCGGCCTCCGCGCCAACCGTGTTTAACTGAGGCCGTTTCAAGTGCTCTAAAACACCCCTTGGAAATAAAATGTAAGCTTTAATTGCTGTTCAATTACTTGTCAGCATTTCATATGATTTATGACCCAGTTCTGGCGCATTTTTGACCCAGTTAAAGACTCATAAATAATATAGTTTCGCTAGAAAGAATGAGAGAGGGAATAGAGGTTTGTTAAAAGCATCTTTTTATTGTCACTTCAGTGCCAGCAAGTGGAATAAATATCTAGGGATGGACTCTCAAACTGGTTCTGTATAAAAGTGTGCACAGTGAGAGAAAACCCATAGTCCAGTTTATAGAGCACCAGTTGGTTTTTCCTTTGTGGAAAGAGCTAAAGGCACTCCGTTATAGCTAACTATGGCTATAAAAAACAGGCTAGTCCCCTTTTACCCTCAAAATGCCCGCCTCGCCCTCACAGGCAAGTGTATTTCCTCATTAATTTTCCTCCCCATTCCTGGATTCCGATGCCTCTTTTTGCCTCACCTTTCTCCCTGGCTGCACAGACAGCTTCGGATCGACCCCAGGCCCTCCCAGACATGTTCTCCAGGAGGCCCCTGTAAAGGGTAGAGAGGCACAAACACACCTTTGCTGTTCAGATATTTTTGTAGTGCTGAGAAAATGTTTTCTTCTAGTCCCCCTGGGTAAGACATCAGGGAGCACAGGGACTGGGGGGGGGGGTTGGAGGAGCCAAGGGGTCCTCTCCACAAAGAAAACCTCAGTGGTTTTGGCTGAGCAGGGCGAATGGCTGCGGGATCTGCCTAGAAAGGGAACCACAGAGGCAGCGGTGAGTCATTTCTGGCAGTGGAAATCGACAGGCAATATTTTTCTCTTAAAAAACAATAATAAATGAAAAACCTTCAGCAATCATAAATTATTATTTTTAATCACCTCGCCTGCCATGCTCCAAAAGCCAGTCCTGTGGATTTCAGCAGAGAGGCCCAAATCCCGGAGGTCTACATGCCAGGACGGCAGACCCTAGACTTGAGGTCAGAGTCCCATTTCTGCCTGCTGCAGCTAGCCGCCCAGAAGCGACCTAGTCTGGGATCGGCAGAGACCCCGTCCCGACCTCCTGCCCCAGCTTTCCCTTGGCTCCTGCGGCTCCTCGGGTCCAGTCCCAGCATTTTGCCCCGCACAGTCTTGGTGCCGGTGAAAAGGTATGCACCCCGGATGCCCCAGCCCTCACCTCGGTGCCCTCGGCCCTCTTGGCCCAGGAGGTCCCCTCCCTTGGCAGGTTCTCACGGAAAGCTGGCCTTCCCTGCAGCTGGCTTAGCTGAGAAGGCGGTGAGAGTCGTGTCAGCAGTTTGGAGGAGAAAGTGCGGGTTGATTATTGACCCACGCCTTCTTTCTTCAAATGCCACATCCGACCCGGCCGGTTTGAAGGGAAAATGCAGCCGAGCGGATTTTTGCGGCGGCTCTCACCTCCTACGCCGCCCGGCTCCCCCTTTCAAGTTTGGCTGCCGCAATATGCCATAAGGAGCAAGTGTTTGCTGTTTTGTGCTCTGTTTACAGCTTTGGGGCGCCGAGTCATAAATCTTGCCCAGCCATAAATGACAAAAACCATTGGTATGCATGAGGCCACCCTGGCCAGGAGTGCTTTTTGATTTCTCCCTTTTCCCTTGGCTTTGTTTTTGCTCTAAGGTGACACTTTGGCTCCCTGACAGTTTAAACATACTACTTATATTTTTAACACCTTCCTTTGAGAAGGACTGGCCGTTGACACCTTGGAATTGCACGAAAGCTCCATTTCTCTTTTTGCCACACACATACCCTTGCAGAGTTCACTTCTGAATCTGGAGAGTTGAGGGAGGCATTAGAAGGGGGGAAGTCCATCCTCCTTAAAGTTGTGGCAATATTACCGGGCACACTCAGGCCTTTCCTCTGCTTAGAGTCCCTGTATACCACTAATTGGGAGGGGGGAACATCATAGACATTGTTGGCGTTGGGGTCAGAGTTTTACCTGTCTTTTCCTGTGAGTGAGCTGCCTGTCTGTACTGGGAAATGGGCACAGAAGAGCTGGAGACCCAGGTTTCTAGGCACTTCAGTGTGTACCTGAGCCCAGAGCAACCCATTTCACTGCCTGGACTTACGTGCATTTCCCCCAGGCTACTTTCCTCCTGGCTGCCAGGATTTTAAGGGTTTCTGACTAAAAATATAACCAAGACAGCCCAGTTGGCTCTTGGGGAGGTCTCTTGAGAAAGGAAGCCCTACCCCTTCCTCCCAAGGATTGCTTTGAGGTTCTCAGATTGGGGGTGACAGATGCGGTAAAGTGCCCAAAGTCTGGAGAACTCTTCTCCTGGTTCTCTTTCCCCTTGCACCCCAACTGGAAGTGTCCAGGGCAGAGGTTAGGTGGTTTCTCAAATGGATTCCTAAGAAATAGAGCCCGGCTAGAGAGCCCCTTTGTGAGAGCCGTTTGTCCTCATTAGCATAATTTTCCTGGACTTTAGTGACGCCTAGAAGCGAGGAGAGGGAGGGCGTTGGGGGCTGGGGGGAGGCTGCCCTCCTCCCGCCGCCGCCGCCGCCGAGTTCCCCCTCTCGCTCCTGTCCCTCCCCTCGCCTCAGCCCCATCCCCCACGCCGCCCCGCGCTTCCCCAGCCGCCTCGGCCTCCCCTCCCGCCCGCCCCTAGCACCCCCCACCGCACCCCCCGACCAGACGCTGCTCCGCGTGTAATATTCATAAGAAACATACCCAAGTCGGTGCCACTAGCCCAGGCAGAGCAGTGCGCCGCGCTAGCGCTTATCTCCGGGCCGCGGCTGCTGCCCTCGGGAAGGGCAGGGGGAGGGGGTGTGGGGGAGGGGTGGGAGGGTGGGGTGGGTGGGAGGGGGGGTCCAAGCCGCCCCAGTCCGCCCTGGGCGAGCCGTGCCGGAGCAGCGAAGCCGCCACGCTCTGCTCCGCGGCGTCCGGGCCTTGGGGTCTCCCTCCCGCCCGCCGTCTCGGCTGATGCTGAGGGTCGGTGCCCATCCCGTGCCTAGGGGACCCGGCCGGGCGGCCGAGCCGGGCCGGGGGCCGGAGCCCGAGCCCGAGCCCGAGCCCGAGCCTGCGCTCGCGGCGCTCGTCAGAAGTTAAGGTAAGCAGGGCCACAACCGGCCGCTCTCAGCGCTGAATGGCGGAGTTTACGTCTCGGTGATTTATGGCTGCAGACTTAAATCTCGGTTCAAGAAGAGTTCACAAGCCGGAGCTTCCTTCCCGGCAGTGACTGATACCCTTACACTTCGAGTTCAGGCCGCTTTCCCATCCCCGCCCCCACCTCTTCCCTCTCCCTAGCCCAGCCCCAACTTTTCTGGGTTGGGGAGGGAGGGAGGGGTGGGCAAGGGGACACGGGAGCTTTTGCCCGATATTCCCGCTTAAAGTCGGGGTGAGGGCAGGCTGAGGAAGGGGCGTGAGTAGAAAGACGGAGCGGTGTCTGAAGGAAGGAGGTTGAATTTGGGCAGATCTTCCAGAAAGACAATAGGGCTTGCTTTCTGCACTCAATTTAGCCTCCTCAACTCTCTTTCAGCTCTTGCACCTGGGGGTTATTGTCCAGAAACAGATCTTTTCGGAGGAATCTCCTCCCATCCCCAGCCCTTGCTTGGGGGGGGGGGTGGCGGGTGCAAAGCAAGTTTCCAGACTGGCAGATCTCCAACTTCTTTACTAGGTTGCAAACTTTGGGGGCTGGGGTGGGGGCAGGAGGGGAGCAATGTGTGGGCCCCACGGTGGTTGTCTTCTGACCTCAAACAATAGGAAGGACTTTGGTGGGATCTCCGAGGTGAATTCATATTTTCAGTTTATGGGGGCTGTTGTATGCTCTTTGGTTTTTCATGGTATTTTTGTTATTTACAAGACAACGCACAACTTGATGAAAAGACTTAAGTAAGTAGCAGGTCAATATAGCTTGTGAGAATGGATTAGCAAGTCACTTGAAGTGTTGCACGTTCAAAATCACCTTAATTTTGTTTTATCTAATATCTTTGTGTTCAAGTGTCTGGAGTAATTTTCTTAACCTGACATTTTATTTTACACAAGCCTAGTATCTTAAAATTTTATAATGGCACACATTAACACTGCCAAATGTAATAGGAACTGTTTTCAGTGAAAGAACAGGAAACTGAGACTTTCAATTGCTGTTCAGTTTTAAATTTTATTTTATTCCCTATTTATTTTCGATCATGGGATCTGTAGCTTCCTATCTATTTCCAAAATAGAAACAATACTCCAGGGCTCGAGATCATGCACAGTAACTTGGATAAGGGAAGATGTAATTGTTAATTGAGGTTCTGGAAAATTAATTGTGCTTGTTTTCCAGATGTTGGTCAGATTGTTGGTTTAATAACGAAATCCAAAGAAGCCCATTATTAAAAACAAAATTGTAATCATCTGTGGGTAGATGGTGTTTTCCAGTTAACAAAGTGTCTGCTATTCCTAGAGAACTTGAATGACTCCAGGACTCAAATATACATAGTTGGGGCATGAACTAACCCTTTTTCTTCATGAATTTGTCATTGTATTTTTTTCTTAAACAGAGAGACTGTCATTCTCTGTGTGTATGTGTGTGTATATACATATATAAACACACTCACATGGAACTTTTCTCAGCTGAGAACCAGAGATTGACCATGCAAAGGCTGAAAACAAAAATAAAACATAGATTTCACTTCTGCAAACTGCTTTCTAAATAATAAATTTTTAAAAGGGTTGAGAAGGCTTTCAGTTGCTTTTAAGATTCCCGTGGTTGACCTTTTACTTGGTGTTTCTGAAGCAGGTAAATAGGCCAAATAACAAATATCAACAACAGCGGCACACAAAGATCAGGGAACTCTGGCAGGATTTTATGGCTTGTGCTTCCATCCCTCGTCCGGAGCCAAATGACCCCCATACATCAAATTACATAGCAGTTTCTAAGACAGAACCTATTATCGTTAAGTTGGAAGGAGAGTTCAAGCCGTGGTCATGGAGATGAACGCTGGTTTTTCAGGTTCCTGGTGGGTTGTTTTTTTTCTCTAATCCATCATGTTTTAACAGGTAGAATTTGATAGTTGCCCTGAATAACAGCACCTCAGAAAGTCCAAGGCAGTAGGGTCTGGGGACCTTCTCTAACGGGGAAGAGGTGGGAGTGGCTTGCTGGGTCATGCCTGAGAAATAAGGAAAGGAGTAAAGAACTGTCCAGGATTTGAGTTTGACTGCTGGAGCGAGTGTTGTTGTTGGTCCCTTCCCACACAGGATGTTCCTTCTAAACTTTTTCTCTCCCCTTCTTGGCCACAAGGGGCTTATTTGGAAGAGGTAGGTCATATCCCTGCACAAGGGTAGATTAACTGCCTAACAGCTCAGCTTCTGAAATCCATCGGGGTAGAGTAGGGCAATTGCCTGAAAATTTTTTGTGCATACCTCTCTTGGGTGCTGGAAGATTCAAGAAGGGACTGGATGGGAAGTCACCCCGCGTCAGGGCTCTTTTGTCAAATATCAGTCCTAAAGCGAGGACTGGAGAACAAACTGGCAACCTACGCTCCCCTTTGCCCCCTTGCCCCTTCCCCAAGATCCTGAGAGGCAAGGAGTCGCGGGTCCCGCCGGACGAGGCCAAAGAGCTGAGATGAAGGGACACCCCAAGTTTCTCTTTCTCTGGAAAAGGATTCCAGCCCTGTTTCTTTCTAGCCCATCAGTATCAGCCTTTCTTCTTTTGGACTCCAGCTCTGGAGACCCGGCTTCCAGCCCTCGCTTACTCTTCTCCTCTCTCCCCGGAAAACCCCCCAACTCCAGACGCAAGTTAAGCAAATATTTGTAGCTGCCAGTAAATTCCAGCGGCTTTTTATAGCGCGGCTCTCTGCGCCCGGGGCCAAGTCGTGCTGCTAAATATTGCTGACCACTTTTTCTTTTATGGCTTTCATGTCACTTAGCTATTGAGAGTAAGATGGATTTGCGCGGAGCCCTCACCGCGCTGCGATTCTCGCCCCCCAGGTCTGCGCGGGGCGGCCATTGGCGGCGGAGCGTCACGTGACCGCGGGGGCGTGCCAATGTGCGCCCTCACGGGTGTCAAGCCCCTGTCAGAGTGTGCGATCAAGATTGTGAAACAACGCGATGCAAAAAGCGACCTACTACGACAGCTCCGCGATCTACGGTGGCTACCCCTACCAGGCAGCCAACGGGTTCGCTTATAATGCCAGTCAGCAGCCGTACCCGGCGTCCGCGGCACTGGGCGCTGATGGCGAGTACCACCGACCAGCCTGTTCACTCCAGTCGCCCGCCAGCGCCGGGGGCCACCCCAAGGCGCATGAGCTGAGCGAGGCGTGTCTGCGCACCCTGAGCGGCCCGCCCAGCCAACCCCCAGGCCTGGGCGAGCCACCCCTGGCCCCGCCGCCGCCCCAGGCCGCGCCCCCAGCTCCACAGCAGCCTCAACCCCCGCCGCAGCCTCCAGCCCCCGCTCCTGCCGCGCCCCCTCCCCCCTCTTCGGTGTCCCCACCTCAGAATGCCAGCAGCAACCCCACTCCCGCCAGCGCAGCCAAGAGCCCCCTACTCAACTCACCCACCGTGGCCAAACAAATCTTCCCCTGGATGAAAGAGTCTCGGCAAAACACAAAGCAGAAAACCAGCGGCTCCAGCTCAGGTAAAGCGGTGCCTTCTGGAGGAGGGTCCTCCGGCCTGGCTCCCGCCCCCCTCTCCCAGCCATCTCCGCCACAGCCAGCATGGTCTGGGAGCGCTGGAACATTTTCAAGAATTAACTGCTCCTTCTCCTTCACTGGGGGGGTGACAGGACTCTGTGTGACCATGAAGCCCTGATGGGAGTCTCTCTTGACTTCTCCAAGAGCAGGTGGGGCCTAGTGAGTTTGGAATCCCTTCTTACTCCACTCTTGGAGTTAGGACCTTTGGGCACAACAGACCTGAGCTGTACTCTCTCTTTTAGCACAATTCCTCATTTCTAATGAAACAGTGACATCCACTCCACAATGAAATGTGGCAAAGTAAAAGCAGGCCTAGTCACCATTCCAAATGAGAATCAATGCTTTGCTTATAAATAGAGCCAATTTGTAATTTTTGCTCCAGTAGATGGAGTGGCTGCCTTACCTCTGGGAAGGCCCTACTCAGACTTAGTACAATGAAGGCAGCCAGAGATCTCCTGGGGGAGGGGATTTGGACTTCTCATGCTAATAGGAACCACATGGGCCTCCAGGAACTAGACTAGAGGACAGGCCCTGGGTCTTGGGCTTCCCAGCATCTTGGTTACCGTTTCCCCTGCCTTCTCCAGTTGGCAGTACTCTGCTCTGAGCCTGAGCATCTGGGACCCTCCAGAGTCAAGATTTGGGAGGAGGAGAGGGACGCCTGGGTGGCGCAGTCGTTAAGCGTCTGCCTTTGGCTCAGGGCGTGATCCTGGCGTTCTGGGATCGAGTCCCACATCAGGCTCCTCTGCTGGGAGCCTGCTTCTTCCTCTCCCACTCCCCTGCTGTGTTCCCTCTCTCGCTGGCTGTCTCTCTGTCACATAAATAAATTAAAAAAAAAAAAAGATTTGGGAGGAGGAGGGGAGGATAGGAGGGCAGATTAGTGGATGGAAATGCGGAATGCTGCTTGATGACATGAAGAACCCTAATTAATAGGACCCAGCATCAGGGGCCTGGGTCATCCCACCATAAATTGGTACTTTCAGTGGGATCTCTTTCTTTGGGCAAAGAAGGCCTTCCAGATCGGGGCTTCCACTCTGCCCATCTCCACTGGGTAGACTAAATTAGTGGCCAGTTGAGGCAACTGTCCAATCCTTCAGTCAGACAGTGAAAAAGGGAAAGGTTTATTGAGTGTATATTAGGTGCCCCACATTCCAGTTACTGTGAAGGGAATGAAGATGGGAGACCTGCCCACAGGGAGCTTGTAGTCTGATAGGCCTGAAGGATGAAATGATTCAGAAAGTGAAGAGCTCCAGGACAGAAATACAGACCAGGAAGGCAAACTGGGGTTCTGCTTTTCTGTTCTTAACCTCTCTGCGCTTAGGGAAGCTTATGACTTGCAACTTGACTGAATGAGGGGCTAGCTACCCAGCTGCTGGCACCGTTTCCCCACCAGGACAGAGGGCAGCACCTAGTTCCTCATCCCCTTTCCTGGGCCCTGACAGAGGGATCTTGGGGCCTGGAGCAAGGAGGGGCCTGGCGGGGTCAGGGGCTAGGCGGGGCTTGGGGCAGCCCCTGATGGCTCTCTTCCTCTGTCCTTTGCTCTCTCCTCTGTCCTCGCAGGGGAGAGCTGCGCTGGCGACAAGAGCCCGCCTGGGCAGGCGTCGTCCAAACGGGCGCGCACCGCCTACACGAGCGCGCAGCTGGTGGAGCTGGAGAAGGAATTCCACTTCAACCGCTACCTGTGCCGGCCGCGCCGGGTGGAGATGGCCAACCTGCTGAACCTCACCGAGCGCCAGATCAAGATCTGGTTCCAGAATCGCCGCATGAAGTACAAGAAGGATCAGAAGGGCAAGGGCATGCTGACGTCATCAGGGGGTCAGTCCCCAAGTCGCAGCCCCGTGCCCCCGGGCGCGGGCGGCTATCTGAACTCTATGCATTCGCTGGTCAACAGCGTCCCATATGAGCCCCAGTCGCCCCCGCCTTTCTCCAAGCCTCCCCAGGGCGCCTATGGGCTGCCCCCCGCCTCCTACCCCGCACCCCTGCCAAGCTGCGCGCCCCCACCGCCCCCACAGAAGCGCTACACCGCGGCGGGGGCGGGGGGTACGCCCGACTATGACCCACACGCGCATGGCCTGCAGGGCAACGGCAGCTATGGGACCCCACACTTACAGGGAAGCCCCGTCTTCGTGGGGGGCAGCTATGTGGAGCCCATGAGCAACTCTGGGCCTGCCCTCTTTGGCCTAACTCACCTCCCCCACGCCGCCTCGGCAGCCATGGACTACGGGGGTGCTGGGCCGCTGGGCAGCGGCCACCATCACGGGCCCGGGCCAGGGGAGCCGCACCCCACCTACACGGACCTTACCGCCCACCATCCTTCTCAGGGAAGAATTCAGGAAGCCCCCAAGCTCACCCACCTGTGATGGTGGGCTCGGGGCTGCGCGCCAGGAGAGACCCCCGCTGCCCCCACCTTTCTTCTACGTTTACTTTTTTGTTGTTGTTTTAAGGTTCTTCCTGCCCTCCCTTTTTTCTCCTCTGCCCCCTCTACCTTCCCCCCACCCCGTTTTGTTTTCTTTGGTAAGGCGTTTTTATAGTTTATGTGACGTAGCAATCTTGGTTGCTGGAATGGCTGTCAGTATCAGTAGCTATGTTTATCTCCTCCCACCCCTCGCTCGGCCACTGGCCCTGCATCCTTTACCTTCTCTACTCTTTGATCAGAAACAGGGTATATGAACAAATTTTCTAGCCGAGTTCTTCAATGTGAATTTGTTCGTACATTATGGCTCCCGAGGGGAAGCAATTACTTTTTTTTTTTAATTTTTAGGGTTTTTTTTTTTAATTGCACTTCTTGTTAAGAGCGAGAAAAAAAAAATCAAAGGCGCTTTGAAACAGGGGCTCCCTGTGCAAGGATGACTAAGTGTACGTCTTTCCGTGTGTGTATGCTGGTGAACAGTCAGATTTATTTATATTTTTTTTGCAAGCATTGAATAATCTAAGTTTTAAATATTATTTATCCCCATCCGTTCGTATTTATATTAAAGAAATTCTGTACCCTGATTGTTCAGAAGGTTTCTTGGGCCTTTTGTTCAATAATGTATTGGCGTACATAGAAAAATTTTTTATTTGAAAGGGAAATATAATTCCTTTATAAAAACGGTAATGATGCAATAATACCAGAGAGGATCCAGCTTTTGAAAACAGTGATTTAGGTTTTAACATCCGGCGAAACTGAAAAAAAAAAAACCAATCTGTAAACGTGGAAAATGCTAGATTTGTTTTGAGAGTTCTACATTCCTTGCTGCTCACATTCTGAGAAACTAAACAAAAAAATAAATAAATAAAGTTTTTATTCTGAATAATATCCGTGTTCAGAAGGGGTTCTTTGGCCGAAGATGGGGGTCTGCGTGAAATTCAGGCAGAGGCGAACTAGCTGAGCAGGCCGCAGCAAGCCTTCCAGCTCCGGAGTGGGGGCCTGGCCCGGCGGCTCGCCTGGGAGCACGGCGAATTCTTGCGAAGGCTGCGAGAGCTCCCGGAGGCGGGCAGCTCTGGAAACGCCGAGCGCCAGCCCGCTGGGCTGCCTGATTCCCAGCTGCCACGGAGGGGCCTGCGCTGGCGCAGGGGCTGCGGACTGCTGAGTGCGGGAGAAACAAAAGGCCGCCAGCCCGAAGCGCGGCGGGGACGCACAGGTGCCCGAGAGGCCCCGCTGGGGAGTAAGGCAGGGCTGTCTTCTCCAAGACGTTCCTCCTGGTCAAAGCGGACCGGCCAAGGCTTTAAACCCTGGGAATCGTCAGCCGCGCGGAGGATGCCGAGCATTTTCTGGACCAACCGGACTGTCTGTGGATGCTTTTCGGTCTCATCGCTCCAGGAGGAAAGAATCACTCCTAAAATCCCCACTGAGAGCTCGAAGGAGACAGAGCTTTACCCAGGTCTCCAGCAAAAGAAAGGCTGACCTCCCAGGAGCCTCCCGGGAGCCCTTCCCTGGACTGCTTGAGTCCCAGCTTCATCTTCATCCTGGAATTTAGGATTTGGCATCTCCTGGATTTATTTCCTCTCCTTCATCCCTCCTCACTGTCCTTTTATGGCCCCAGGGGGAGGAGGAGAGAGAAAGGAGATTGGTATCTTTCTAATAAAAATGCAATTTTATAAGTACTTCTTTCATTTGATGCTGCAGGAGCTAAGCATTACATTTCGACTCCTGGATTTAAGATAGGGCTGCCTACTGACTGGCTGGCAGACGCAAAAGCAGGCACAGGAAAGGGAAATATTTTTATTTTCATATTAAAGAATTGCTTGGAGAAGGAACCGAATTCAGAAAGTGAAAAACTCAGAAACTGTATCCCTATCAACACCCCCTTTCTAAATTGGAAGTGAGAAACCACCTGCGTCTCGGGATCAGAAGCATCTGATGTGAGAAATAAATCCTCCTTCTCCCTGGATTGTATCTTTCAGAGACGGAGGTGAAAAATGTCGCCATTTTGTTTGCAATCCAAAATATCCATCATCATGGCCTCTATCTTTCCCCTGAGAAGCTCCCTCAGATGGTCTTTAGAAAGAGGCACTGGAGCCATTTGGGGATATCTCCTGGGTCTCCAGGAGCTGCTTTTAGGGAAACTTCTCACATTTTAAGAAAAAGAAAAAAGGCTCAGAAGGTGCAAAGCCAGGCATCTATAGAGACCTGGGTGTTTATCTCACAGCCTGAGATACGTCTCCCACATCTGTTCTGGGGCTCTTGATACACATATATATTTCTTTATTTTTAAAGAGTTTGGGCTATGGAAGGAGTAGACTTGCTCCCCTCCCCACCCCAACCTCCCTGCCGAAATATGGCGCACCTCAGAAATCCAGAGGCTGGAAAACCAGTCTTTGTGAGGACCGGAGCTTCCGCCCTTGTGGTTGTTCAGATCTACTGAGCAGGCTGAGTAACCACAGAAGTCTTCTATAAGTAAAAATTTTACAGAAGTGTATAAAATTACCCGGTAAGATAAGGTACAATGGAGAGAGTGCGAGAGAGAGAGAGAGAGAGAGAGAGAGAGAGAGAGAGAAAACAGGAGCGCACAAGCGCTATCCATTCACAGAGGAAAATCTTTCAGAGATACCACTATTTGAACCCATTTCTAAAACCTACTGTTTAGCTGAGAGGGGACTGGTTTGGAGGCATCCTCCTTCCCTCAGGGCACAGATTTTTAAATGAGATTCCAATATGATTTCCCATATCTTGGCAGTCAAAACATTCATTTTAGGTTTCAAAGAAAAAATAATTGATCTCACCTCCAGCTTCAAAGATATTAAAAATAAGTCCTCATTAAAATATTCCTGAGTTAAAGTAATAGATTTGGGGAAGATTTCAGTGTTGAATGGTTAAAGAAAAGGGTTTGCTTCCAGATGGTATTTGAATTAAGGCCGCTGAGGCGAGCAGAAAGCTCTCACCCACGCAGCCCCTGACAAAGCCTCAGCGATATGGGGGCAGCGCTGCTCCCTCTCCATAACTCCCCCTCCCCTTAGCCCCTCAATATTACTTCTGGTAAAAACAAATGCCAAAGCCACTATCCCAGAATGTGCAAAAGCACCTTTCCTAAAAGCAGCCTTATAACTCTTCCTGCTGCCCAAAAGATATCTTTAAAAAGACTAGTTTTCCTTGTTTACTTGCGTTTCCTGCTCTCCTCTTTGCTCGGCCACATTTGATCTTGGAAAGAGCTCGAAGCTGAAATGTGTTCTTAAGGGCCAGAAGCTGTCAAGGCTTTTGGTGAGCAAGATTGATCGCACCCAGACTTCCTTCAGAGCTTTGTTTGGAATAAAAGCAAGAAAACTGAAAAACCTCGCATTTTCCAAAATAGCATCTCTATCTGTAAGGCGATGTTCTGGGCTAGGCAGTGATGGAGGCCACTTTATATCTAATTTCCACCCAAGCCCCCTTTGATGCCGGCCTCAGAAATGGAGTCCTAGCCTTGTGCCGTGGTCGGCCTTTCTTGTTTTCTACGTAGATTTTTTCTCCCTCACCAACCTCTCTCTCCCTGGCCATCAGAATGATTTATTTTCCTGCCACGGATGCCTGCCGGCCTGGGGGAGTCTGATCACTTGGTCCATTTCAAAAGAAGCAAAAGCGAATCATCCTCCTCGGGGTTTGAGGGAAAAGAGATACCCTCAGATTTCTCTTTCAGCCTCCTCCCCTCTTTCTGGCTTGGTGGATTTTTAAAAAGTTATTGTTTGGTACCTAAAGGTGTTATCTTTTGAACCCTCCAGCACAGTCCAAGATGTCCTCAGTCTCAAGTCTCCGAATTGGAAAAAAAGAGAGCGTGAACAGAGAAAAAGAGAACCTTCCTAATTCCTCCTGAGGTTGCCCTCTCTCACCTGCGGTGCTGTTTCCCACAGCAGAACCTGAGTGCAAACATCCCTGGTGGCCCAGGAGCGGAAAGGTGCGGGAGGCAGTTTGGGCTGCCAGGGAACACGCATTGCATCTGAACCCACAAGCCCCCAGTCAGAGCGACAAGGACCAGGAGAAGAAGGAGAGGAAGAGAAAAGGGAAAAAAAGAGAGAGGAACAAGCGCCTTCTCCCTCCCTGCTGCTAACTTCCAACAGACTTCCTGGAAATCAGAAATACTCACCGCACCCGAGCCCTATGGATATGAAACCTAGAATGCCAGGAGCCGCAGGAGCCTGCTCGGGGTGGCATTGCTTTGGTTGGCCGCCGCCCTGGCTACAGGGATTTGGACACATGGACCTGGGGTTGTTGTCTCGCTTGGCACATGCATCTATCTTTCTCGAGCCACTCTTGAAAAGTTGATGGCACAGGAAGGTTGGGAAGCTTCGAGAGCCGCCTCCCGTCTTCCGCTTCCCTCTGGAGCCAGATGCAAGGCAGCCTTGGAAAAGCCGGCTAACAATGGGCTGGGGTCCGGGTCTGGGGGCGCGGACTCCAAGCTGGGCTTGGGGGGGGGCGAGGGCATGCGGGAGGGGTTTGGGGAAGGAGAGGTAGATAGAAGTGAGAGGGAAGGGGAGAGGGGAGAAGAGGGAGAAAGAGGAAAAGAGGGAAAGACAGAGAGGAAGGAAAACAAGGATCACTTCTGAGATCCAGGAACTGGTTTTAGAAACGGTGGAGGAGGAAAAGGGAAAAGAGGGAAGACCCCAAAATGAATCCTCTCTTTTCTGTGTCTCCTCTCTCTCCTTCTCCTTCTCTCTCTCTCTCTCTCTCCCCCTCTCCCTCTCTCCCTCCCTCTCTCCCTCCCTCCTTCCCTCTCTCTTTCTTCTCCCTGTCTCCTCTCCCCTCTCCCTCTGCTCCTTCCTCCTGCCTTAGCAGAACTTATGTGG
Source organism: Ursus americanus (assembly GCF_024610735.1). NCBI lineage: Eukaryota > Metazoa > Chordata > Mammalia > Carnivora > Ursidae > Ursus > Ursus americanus. The sequence goes on from NC_142129.1 coordinate 47,681,499, forward strand.
CTGGGATGCGGGGCTCTCGGGTGTCAAAACTTTGAAGATTAATGGATTACTTTGTTAATGACTGCAGGCGTCAGACTGAGGTGCTTAAATGATTTGTGAGGTGCGAGGCGTCTTCCCGACAGTCCCAAACAATGCGCGGAGTGTGCGGGGGAGGCAGAGGGCGGCCGCCGGCGGGCCCGGCAGCAGGGCTCACGCTCGCACACACTCACACTCCACACACTCCCAGGCGCACACACCCGATCTATGCCGATCAGGAGGCAGGCAGGCACCCTCGCCCCCACGCACTCCCGGGCATCCCCACCCACACCCACATATATGTATTTTTACCCTGCAAAAAGTGTAAATAAAGCCTCGCTGGCCCCCAATGAGGCGTTCCTTCCCGACTTTTTTGGATCAATCAAACAGACAGTGGCTTCTTTTGATTAAAGCCCAAATTGTCATTGGGCAGAAGCAATCATGTGACAGCCAATTCGGTCCAATTTCAACCTTGTCTCCATGAATTCAATAGTTTAATAGTAGCGCGGTCCCCATACGGCTGTAATCAGTGAATTAGAAAAAAAACACCCCAGCAGCGATCTTCTATGATAGATTTTTTTTTCCTCTGCTCTCGCCTTTTTCCTGGGCCTTGCCCCCCCAAAGCCCCTCCAGAAGAGGGAACTTTTTCTCCGAGGGGGCTCCAAGGAGAAGGCCATGAATTACGAATTTGAGCGAGAGATTGGTTTTATCAATAGCCAGCCGTCGCTCGCTGAGTGCCTGACATCTTTTCCCCCTGTCGCTGATACATTTCAAAGTTCATCAATCAAGACCTCGACGCTTTCACACTCGACACTGATTCCTCCTCCTTTTGAGCAGACCATTCCCAGCCTGAACCCGGGCAGTCACCCTCGCCACGGCGCTGGCGGCCGCCCCAAGCCGAGCCCCGCGGGCAGCCGGGGCAGCCCAGTGCCCGCCGGCGCCCTGCAGCCGCCCGAGTACCCCTGGATGAAGGAGAAGAAGGCGGCCAAGAAAACCGCGCTGCCGCCCGCCTCCGCCTCCGCCGCCGCCGCCACCGGCCCTGCCTGCCTCAGCCACAAAGGTCAGTCCAAAGACTTGGCCCCAGGTCCCGGGACCCTTTTCCCCTCCTGGGCTGCCCGGGGAGCGGTTATGGGGGAGGGGAGCGTGGGCTGGGAGAGAAGGGGGAGAGAGGGAGAGATGCTTGGCTGCCTTCCCTTCCCCTGTGGGCTCAGGAGTGGGTTTGATGGAGAGAAAAGGGATCCTGCGCTGCACAATGAAACACACATATATTTTTAAGAAGAGGGGGGTGAAAACTTTCCCTAACTTGTGTAATGTGGGATGATTTATTTGAGTTGGAACTGACCTCCTCTTGTCTAGTTGTCCTAGAGTTTGGCTTTTTGACAGTAATGAAGAGTGATAGATCGCTCTTGCTCAGCTAAGCAGCTGATGCATTAATTATAAATTGTGGTGTGGCTAATATAAAGTTTGCTCCCGGATGGAGAGGTTGGGGGGAGCCACAGGCAGGAATTGGATGGAGGTGGAAGAGATGGGGTCTCCCCGGGCTGGGCTCCCAGGAAAGGCAGCACAATAGCTCTCCTGCATCCAGGGGCGGCCATTTTGTTGCAGTTGATCTTTTCTGCTATATTTATTCTCCAGTGGAATAACCCCGCTCGGACCCCTCCACCTCCAACTGTGCGTGTGTCTCTTGTTGGTTTCCCTTTCCGCAGAATCCCTGGAAATCGCCGATGGCAGCGGCGGGGGCTCGCGGCGCCTGAGAACTGCTTACACCAACACGCAGCTTTTAGAGCTGGAAAAAGAATTTCATTTCAACAAGTACCTTTGCAGACCCCGAAGGGTGGAAATTGCGGCGCTGCTGGATTTGACTGAGAGACAAGTGAAAGTGTGGTTTCAGAACCGGAGGATGAAGCACAAGAGGCAGACCCAGTGCAAGGAGAACCAAAACAGCGAAGGGAAATTTAAAAGCCTCGAAGACTCTGAGAAAGTGGAGGAGGACGAGGAGGAGAAGTCGCTCTTTGAGCAAGCCCTCAGCGTCTCCGGGGCCCTTCTGGAGAGGGAAGGTTACACTTTTCAGCAAAATGCCCTCTCTCAGCAGCAGGCTCCCAATGGACACAATGGCGACTCCCAAAGTTTCCCAGTTTCGCCTTTAACCAGCAATGAGAAAAATCTGAAACATTTTCAGCACCAGTCACCCACTGTTTCTAACTGCTTGTCAACAATGGGCCAGAACTGTGGCTCTGGCCTAAACAATGACAGTCCCGAGGCCCTCGAGGTCCCCTCTTTGCAGGACTTTAACGTTTTTTCCGCAGATTCCTGCCTGCAGCTTTCAGACGCTGTCTCGCCCAGTTTGCCAGGTTCCCTCGACAGTCCCGTAGATATTTCAGCTGACAGCTTTGACTTTTTTACAGACACACTCACCACAATCGACTTGCAGCATCTGAATTACTAAAAACATTAAAGCAAAACAAAGCATCACAAAACAAAAACCCCTTTCACCAGGTGGTTCGGCCTTCTTTTATTCCTGATTTTTATTTTCTTTTCTTCTTGACCCACCCTGTCTCTCCTCTAAATGTGGAAGATTTTCTGTTTAGTGATTCTCCTGATCCCGTTTCAGAGCCATCTTTTACAGATGATTTCGGAGTTATTTAGTTGTTCTAAATCTAATCCAACGACCCTCTATGTGATTTCCTGAAAGCAATATATGAGGCCTGCAAGAAAGTGATCATATAATTGTATCTTCACTTTCTGTTTATTTTTGTATTACATTAGGATGCATTGTCATGAGTATTTTTGGTAGAATAAATTCTCCTTTGCTATAAGTAGCTTTCTTATTTTTTTCTCCCCCCTCTTTCTCAAGGCTCATAACGGTTTCTTTTTCCTCTTTTAGTCTAACTTGGTAAATAAAATTCTGGTCACAATTCATCTTCTTTTTCAATTTTAATATATTTATTAAGGGGGCGTGTTCAAAGTCTTCAATAGACAACAACAAAAAAGAGAGCCAGAAAATGGTTAGGACTTCTGAGAAGTGTTTCCCCCCCCCTTTCCTTCTTTCTTTTTAAAGGGAATGGATTTGGTTTTTCAGTGTAGATGTTCAAGCCATAGATTTAAATTGGTACTAGAAACAGGATTGGGCAGCCTCTGAGTTGGGCCAAGCCCAAGCTTTTGAAAGTGGAGCAATAAAGTGCCTACAGAAACCCCCAACTCCAGGAAGGAGGAACATGGAGTTTCTTTAACAAGCTACCAGTCTTCAGGTCAATAACTAAGTTATCAACAATTCATTTATTTATACACATTTGTTTCAAACATCTACATTCCAACCCCTCCCCCACAATCCCGGAAACATTTTCAGTGTGGTTGATTAGCCTCCCAGCTGTTGATGGGTCCAGGCAAACAGACCTAAAAGGTAGAGAAAAACAAAACAAAACAAAAAAACAAAACAATGGTTACTAGCTGGAAAATGCACTTCAGAAAGGTTTCTTTCCAATCCTCTGGTTCAATCATTCTAGGATTCTTTTTTCAGGATCAGAAAAATCAATATTTCATTCTTAAATCTGTTTACATGGCAAATAATGGATCATTAAAGCTGTGAAGTCAGGTTACCAAGTTGAGATTTAAAATGGAGAGTTTCTGCGCCCTAGGTTATAAATTAACCCAGTTTCTAGAGAGAGAAAGAGAAAAAGCACTTTAAATGAAATATCAATAAAATGTGATCTAGGGCACGTTACTGGGTTGTTCTGGTTTTTTCCCCCTTCTTACATCTCCCCATGCTGATTTTTCCCTTACTGAGCTCTGCTGTGATGGCTACTTACTTACCGTGAGAAAACGCAGCGTGTAAGCAACATGTGTGGGGGGCGGGTTGATTTAGGAACCCGGCTCTTAACAGCTAAGGCTTGGAAGTTACAATGAAATTGCAATCTTTCTCCATGGGTTTGCACCCTGCCTTCCTCCACCCTTCTGCCCCCTAAATCCTGGCAGCGTTGGAGGCTTGTGAGGACCCCGGTGGGTCTCCAGCCCCAGGCGCGGAGCTGAGCAGGGCGGCCCGGCCGCAGCCAGGGCTGAGCCGCTGCTGTTTGCGATTCGTCCTACGCTCATAAATCAAACGCTTTCTATGAATGAGAATGTCATCAAAGAGATCAATTGCAGGAACACATGCACAAATAAAAATCCTCTTACGTATTTGCCGGGGATCCCCGTCCGAAAGCATTAAGTTAGAAGGCGTTTAGTCATAATTCATTTTTATTGCTCTTTTAAAACAACAGCTTGGCTGGGCCGCGGATGCCATGAACAGCTCCGGGCCTCGGCGGCGTTTTGTCTCCTCCTTGCTCCTTCCCTTTCCAGTAGAAGAGCCCTGAAAGAGGCGCTTTGAGCCCAGCAAGCCGCTTGCAGGCCATCATCTAAAGAGTGACCAAGCTCTCCTTTCGCCCACTCTCCCAGGGCATTAAAAGAGACTTTAGCTCGGGTCGTGGGGCGCTGGCCTACACGCTCAGAAAACCAGGGTCTTCTACAAGGCGGAATGAGCCCCAGGATTTCGTGGGGGTGGGGAAAGAACCGAGCTACGGAAGCCTTACGGGCTCGAGGCCAGAGGAGACTGCCTTTGTAAGCAGCACCGGGAGAGCTGAGCTCTGGGCGGCCAGCCGGGGCGGAGCAGGCTCGGCTGCGAGAGTCCCGCCTGCCGGGAGCCCGGAGCAGTGCGCGGAGGTGGGTCGGTCGCCGGCCCGAGTGCTTGCAAGGGCTTATGTGCAAGTGCATGCATGTGGTCCCAAGAAAAACACCCCCACCCATGCTGGCTCTGGAATGAGGCCCGGAGGGAGGAAGAGAAGTGGAAGGAGTGGAGCGCAAGGGCTGAGAACTTGCAAGAGGAAGGAGAGCGGCTGCGGCCCAGGGCGTCTTTGTGGCTCAAGCCCTGCGGCCAAGGGGGTTGCACAAACCCGGGCTGAAGAAGCCAGCAAAGGGACAGGAATGAGACCAGGGGAAAGAACGTCCTTTGGTTCGGAAAGTAGATCGTCCGCAATGCCAGCACGGACCCTCTCACGTCCTACCTCCTCCCCGACAGGAGCCCCTTCTCTCCCCATCGTTGGAAGCCTGGAGCTCCCACGGAAGCCGCCTCCAGGAGGGCCGCCTTTCCTTTTCCCTTCTCGAAGATGAACGTCCCCAGGTGCTGAAATTGGGGCAGGAGTGACCTTTTCTGTCTGTGCTCTGTTAACCGTGGTTGGGGATGGGTCAAAGGTCACAGAAAAATAGAATTTCAAAAGAAAATGTTTTGGGGGGGGGAATGTTTCTTCGCTACTGAGGGAATCCGTAGTCAAATGTCTGCAAGAGTTTCCCCTCTTGGGGAGGGGGCAGGTTGGGGGGAGGGAGACTTCTATATATGGAGAACAGAATGCAGAAACCTGAAAGGTTGACTCACACATCTGAAATGTGCCTGCCTCAAGCAAAACTTCCTTATTCTAACTGGGGAGAGAAATTAGAGGGGAGTGGGAACCCCAGCCTCAGATAAATTTTATCTGTCCGATTCCGATGTGGTAAATAGGGTCAGGGAAAATCTATACTGCATTGGCTGCAAAGCTTCTTGGATGATCTCTGATTTCTTTTACCTAAGAATGCATTAATTCTCGGTCTCAGTTTGGCATTTTCTCTCTACAAGCCAAGGGTTGACACCAAACCTAATAGTAAACAGCAATTAACGACCCCGTCAGCATCAGGGTAGGATGAGGGTGATGGAGAACAGGACCCCTGGCCTGGGATGACGCTCACATTTGCACGTGTCTCTCTAGGGAAAGACTTGAAGATTCACACAAGGAACTCCACAGTCAGTTACAAAGGGGAGGATGTGTTGTTGGGGAAGAAGAAAATATCCCGTCCACCATCAGCCATCTGTCCACCGCCCCTCCCACCTGCCAGCCCCTATCCACTTCGGACCTGCAGTAGAATGGGGGGGGGGCGGCTAGCGGATAAAGGAAGCCCTACCACTCCTAACATCCCCCTCCAGAAAACGAGCATCATTGCGGGGGGAGTGCAGCGTATTTCGTGGGAGCTGTGGTCTCGCCCTTTGAGGCCCCTGCCGGAGCGCGCAGACTCCTGGGTCCCGGGGAGCCGGCAGATGGCCTGCAGCGCACCGCCCGGCCCCCACGCTGGCCACGTCCGCTAGCGTCATCTTTCTCCCCCGCCTCCTACCCTTCAAAATCCAGCAGCCGAGCGGCTCCGGGTCCCGTAGGGCTCCCGGAGCAAAGCTGAGTGGGGAGGAGAAAGGGGCGGAGAGCGAGGACAGAGGGAGGGCGAAGAGCCCGGCCACCCCCGGCCTTTTCCGGCAAGCTTAACTACTACCAATCACCCGCTCCCGGGCGTCGAATTACAGAAGCTCCTCATTGCCTTGCTAATAATCAGTTGGGGTGGAGGGAGTAGGGTTCGGAGACCCTCCTTCGAGAAGGGAAGTGTGTGTGTGTGTGTGTGTGTGTGTGTGTGTGTGTGTGTGTGTGTTTTCCTTGCTCTCATCCCCTCCACGCCCACCCGGGGTCCTCCAGGCCAATGCCCTGCTCACTTCCCTCTCCCTTCGGAGCTTGGAGAGCTGGTGGCCTGGCCGCGTCCTACGCCACTGCCCTCTGCGTTCCTCCCCGCCCCGGCACCACAGCAGGGACTGTGTACTGAAAGCGCCCGGGGAGCTACCCTTCCTGCTCCGCGCACTGCGGGCTCGGCCCCTGAGCTAGTGGCAGGCCAGCGAGCCCACTGAGTCCCGACCCAAGAGAGACGGAGCCCTCTTCCCTTCTCACCTCTTGCCAGTTCATCTTTCTGTGCACGGTGGGGAGGGGGCGGAGACGGGGATGCCTCCCAGCCCCCACCTCCCGGAGGGGGGGAAAGCGGAGTCAGCGCGCGCAGAAGGTGGCTTCTGCTCCTCTTCGGCCCAGCGCTCCGAATCTGCCCTTGCAGCCGCCGCAGCTGCTGCCGCCGCCTGGGCTGCCTGGGGGGGCGACTGCGCGTCACCTAGACTGAGGAGCGCCGGGGATTTAAATGCCACTGAAACGGTGATCCATCACCGCGGGAGCCAGCAAACTTTCGCAGGAGGCTTCGCCATTGGCTGACATAGTCACGTGCCCCTCCCCCTGCGCCCTCCGCCCTCGCGCCCCCCCTCTTGCGCACTGTACATTCATATCATTTTTCTTCTCCGGCCCCATGGAGGAAGTGAGAAAGTTGGCACGGTCACCCAGGGCTTCGCAGGACCCGGTCCCTCAGTGACAGATGGACAATGCAAGAATGAGCTCCTTCCTGGAATACCCCATCCTCAGCGGTGGCGACTCAGGGACCTGCTCAGCGCGAGCCTACCCTTCCGACCATGGAATTACAACTTTCCAGTCGTGCGCAGTCAGTGCTAACAGCTGTGGCGGCGACGACCGCTTCCTAGTGGGCAGGGGGGTGCAGATCAGCCCGCCCCACCACCACCACCATCACCACCCCCAACCGGCCACCTACCAGACTCCTGGGAACCTGGGGGTGTCCTACTCCCATTCAAGTTGTGGTCCAGGCTACGGCGCGCAGAACTTCGGCGCGCCTTACAGCCATTACGCGTTAAATCAGGAAGCAGAAGTAAGTGGTGGGTACCCCTCGTGCGCTCCCGCAGTTTACTCTGGAAACCTCTCATCTCCCATGGTCCAGCATCACCACCACCACCAGGGTTATGCCGGGGGCGCGGTGGGCTCGCCTCAGTACATTCACCACTCATATGGACAAGAGCACCAGAGCCTGGCCCTGGCCACGTATAATAACTCCTTGTCCCCTCTCCACGCCAGCCACCAAGAAGCCTGTCGCTCCCCTACATCAGAGACGTCTTCTCCAGCGCAGACATTTGACTGGATGAAAGTCAAAAGAAACCCTCCCAAAACAGGTCAGTCTTGCCATTCCTTGGATGTTCCTTGATGGTTCTGGAAGGAGCTTGTTTGCTTAGTTGCCAAGGAAAATTAATACTTTTTTTTTTTTTAAAGTTCTTTCTTCCCACCGGTGTTGGTCGGTGTGGAGAGATTGCCCAGGTGTGTGGGGCAAAGGAGGATCTGGGACTGTTGTGTTTCCTAAGGGGCTGAGTTTTAGAGGTTCTGGCATAGGAAGTGGGTAGGGGTGTGTGTGTGTCTCTGTGCGTGTGTGTGTGTGTGTGTGTGTGTGGTGGGGGGGTGGTTCTGTTAATATCTCCAGGTTCCATTAATCACCGGTCTGACCATGCTAACGGTTGACTTCAGATTAACACTTTACACCTCATCAGTCACCTTTCCCAGCCCCGTTTCTGTTGAGAAATTCTTGATCTCCGCTTTACCTGAATGTTGCTCTGAAGCGTGTAGGGGATCTCATATGGATTGTAAAAATTTTTATCTTTCTCTCTCCTCGTTCCCCACCATGCCCCCAGGGAAAGTTGGAGAGTATGGCTACGTGGGTCAACCCAACGCAGTGCGCACCAACTTCACCACGAAGCAGCTCACTGAGCTGGAAAAGGAGTTCCACTTCAATAAGTACCTGACGCGCGCCCGCAGGGTGGAGATTGCCGCATCCCTGCAGCTCAATGAGACCCAGGTGAAGATCTGGTTCCAGAACCGCCGGATGAAGCAGAAGAAACGAGAGAAGGAGGGCCTCTTGCCCATCTCTCCTGCCACCCCGCCAGGAAGTGAGGAGAAGGCCGAGGAATCTTCAGAGAAGTCCAGCTCTTCGCCCTGCATTCCTTCCCCGGGGTCTTCTACCTCAGACACTCTGACTACCTCCCACTGAGGCCCACCCAGCCCCAGACTCCGCAGCCCAGGCTACTCTGAGGGCTGGGGACTTCTTACCCAAAGCACATTCTTAGCTTATCTTCCTTTCCATTTACAGTCTCTCTCTTCCTTTCTGATCCTATCTGGGGAGCTCCTGGCCAGGATAATGTGTTTCCAGAGAATTCTAGATTAGAGGCTTGATTGGGGTGTGTGTGCTAACTCCTTGATGCAGATTAGGTGCCATAATCAATTTTTTGATGGCTCCCAACACCCCTCCCTGCTTTTAGGAGATTTCCGCAGAATCTGTTCCTTTCAGATGTCCTTTGGAATATAGTCCCCTTTGCCAGCAGAAACATGTCAGAGGGAGGCCTTTTACCTATCTGTGTATTTACAGTTCTCCCCTACTTTGCCCTTAAAGTAGGATAGAGGGAAAGGGGAGTCCAGGAGCTCATAAAGAAGAGATGCACTATGAGTGTGTTTACACAATTAATTCATGCCTTTATTTAATTCGATTTCATGTGTGTGTTTGCTGGTTGTAAATACTTTGTCCTGAGAGATTTATCTTTATACAGATTTTCTAGAAATGTTTAGATTAAGTGACTAAAACAGGGTGGGTAACTCAAAGCTGGTACAATTTTATATGTGATTATAGGTGAAAGAATAAAACTGCTCACTTAAACTCAGTCAGATGCCTCAGAGGGTAGCCTGCATTTGTTCTTTCAGTGAGTTGAGAAGGCCTACAGAACACAAGGTTCGAAAACCTTGCTTCCTGTGCTAAGTCTCTCCCCATCCCCACCCGTTTATTGTTTCTCTGGCCACACTCCATTTAAAATTTGTGCTGGATTATTCAGAACCTACAGGTATTATTCCGCCCAGCTTCTTCCTCCCACAGTTATCTTAGCTGGATCTGATGTATTTTCAGCTCAATTGTTAATGTGATGGATGGCACAATGAATGTATATTTTGTGTGATTCGTGAATAGTCTTTTGCATGTCGCACAATGTTTTGATGTCCCCGAAGTACCACACTGAGTTATATCAGTTATTCTTTGTGAGCCTATGATATTCCCCCTTTCCTGTACAATCATGAACAGCTCTGAGATCCTGGAGTAATGTGATCCAGAGCAGAGTTTACGGGTCTTAAGATGTCTGTAATAAATATATTCAAGTTTCACATATGCTTAAGCATCCCTGTGTTTGGCTTGGCTACAATTTGCTGGTTCCAACATTGTTGGCTCATTTCACGTGGGGAGGAGGGAAGGGTGGTGTGTACTTTCAGAGGTGGGCCTTTTCTTGAAAAAAAAAGTAAATGCTTTCCCTTATGTAGCTGAAACTTCCCTTGTGAGTGTCAGAGCACCTAGCTAATGCCTATTTAATAGGTTGGTTTTCTTTAAAATAACAATAGTTCCTTTATTATAATCCAAGTTCATAATGGAAAAAAATGAATGGTGAAGAAATTTATGAAGCGGATCTGTTTTTGAAACAAACATGGATACTTCCTGGGTCAAGTGCTAACCTTTTCACCTCCAACTGAATGTTGACGTATATATAAACAGAACCCCCTTCAAAAGCCCAAACTCTTCAGTCCGTCTTTCCTCACATCAGTGAACCAAGAGCTAAGAGATTCACATTTAATGAGCTCCAGTATAAAGCTGTTTGAGGATGAGGCCTCCACTTCACCCCTCTTCTTTTTCGGCTTGTCAGGCAGTGTTCCAGTATATTCCACCCTTAGAACCGAGTATGGTCTATTCTCAGTAAACCCGCTGCGTCTCTCCTCCCATCCCTCCTTCCAATGTCCGTCCCTTCCTGCCACTCTCTACATGTCCTCCTGCCCACCCCCTCTGGCTCTCATTCCTATCAGATTCAGCTTTGATTTCATAGCCCGCATGGCTCTAATGGGTCTGTTCTCATCCATAACCCCGTTCTAATCCCCTCACCCAGAAAAAAACTTTTTATTTTCTTCTTTGGGCTCAACAGATTTTTCCAGGTGAACTTTTGAAAGCTGCCCTGAAGTCTTTCCATATTCGAGTTGTTTCCAACCGCCGCAAATGTCTGTTCTCGAATGGAGGAAGCCAGCAAGTCAGAGTGTTCAAAATGGCTCTCCTCCCAGACCTCTTACCACTTTTCCTTTACCTTCACACATTCTCAGAGGCTTTAATTTAGCCCCAAGGGCAGAGGAGAAATACAGCATCACAAATACAGGCATATGACTTCCTTCCTCTCCAAAGGGTGTTTTACAAAGGATGGGCTGGCAGTGGGAGGAGAAATCCTACAAAAACTTGGAATTTGCAGGCCTTCTAGAGCACCCAGGAGATTTCCTGTACTTCCCTGTCAAAGGGGGCGAGCCTGGACTTTGCAGGCGCTGTTGCTGCGGCCATATCAAGGGCACCCGCTGCCCTCCCTTTGGCTTTTGGATCCTGGGCTCTGGGGTTGCCTCTAAAAGACTCGAGTGGATGGAGGAGAACTTCAAAGTCGGCCAACTCTTTCATTTCCCACCCTGGCCTTATACAGTATCTTTTGTTTATTAGTGTAAGGCCACACAGCAAAACAGATGGCTCGTTTCCAAATTCTTTAATGTGTTAAAGTGTCATTTGCATGCCACTGCCGTAATTTCAATATCTAAAAGCAGGGCTGGACCTGCTGAAATCCTGGAGATTCCAGTCTTCAAGGTGCTGGTTTTAATGTAGCCGAGAGAGAGGAGAACAATAAATTATGGCTAAACATCCAAAGCCTTCTCTAGGTCGTGGAATAAATCAGTTAACAAGCAATGCATTTAGGAAACATTAATATACCTTTCAACGAGGAAAACATTTGTATCTTTTTAGTTGTCCCAATCGATTAAATCAGAGGTGCTTACCACATCCTATTTCTAGGTCTCTCCTTTTCTGTTTTGGTCTCTGAGGAGCATGGTTAGCTCCCTGAAAAATGACAGCAATGGTGACTGAAACAACAAAAGACGGAAAACGGAAAATAGCATCTTATTGATAAATTTAAAAAGGACAAGAGTCTCAATTAGGGACTTGGGATAATTATGGTACAATCCAGTTTTCAAAAGCTTTCTCCTCACTTCCTTCACACTCATTCAAAGTACACCCGAAATTCAGGGTGTCCCCAACCTAAGGCTGAGTTGAGATCTTGCTCTAAAGTCTGCTCTTGGCTTCACCTTTGAAAGTTTACTTTTGGAGGCTATTCAGATGCCATGGTGTTTTCCTCTGGGGCAATCAGATTCAAACCGATCAATATTTACTCAGTCTGAAAGGGTTGTTGAAAAGGCTGCTAACAACAAACTGCTTAGCTGCTCACCCCTGCTTAATCTCAGGTTCACTGAAAGTTCAAGAAGAGATGAATGCAGTGATGGGTCACTTTAGAATGAGTCCCCGCGGTTTATCTGAGCTCTCTGCTAAAGGCAACAATTATAGTTCCATCCCTCTTTGGGAAAGGGGCAACTTTCCTATTATTCTTTTGCTAAACAGTGTTTACTAGAAACTTAAAACACTTTCCTCTCCCTTCCTGGCTTTTTTTTTTTTTTTTTTTGTTAGGTGGGGAGAGGAGCTTCCAGCTGCCCTTCGCCTCTCTCCTTCTCTAGCTTTCTGCCAATCCACTAGGTTTCATTTGACTTAAAATAAATTACATTGAATATTTTTAAAATGTTAAATTAGCCTGACAGAAGAGATCCGATTTATTTCAGATGCCAAGAGCTATGAAATGAGGCTCTTTGGGCCGTTAGAGCTTATCTTCCTTGCGAAGTACAGGGTAAGATTGAATTGAAATCCATTTGCGTTTGAGTAATATCAACAATCAGAGCCCCAATATCCTTCTGAGATGACTTTTTAGACAGGAGGTGAGGGGAGGAAGGGGTAATTCACTTGTGCAAAAGCAAGTACCTCAAGTAGAAAGTCAACTTTAAAATTTTATGCAATCCTAGTGCATAGACTATTGAGATGAGAAAGGAAGACCCAAGGAAGCCAGTTGGGAATGGTGGGAGAAGATGCTGGTCACTGAAGCTAATTGCTACAGCTCTCCCGAGGTCAAAGTTCATGTAATCACTGCATAAATGCATACTAAATAGGGATTTATTAAGCTTTTCTGATGGCTGAGCACGTCTGTGGGAAAAAAAAAACCAAAACGGTCACTGCTGTTTGTGCTTCTTCCCGAAGAATAATCATTCTGGCAGTAGAAGCTCTTGGAGTCTGAGTCTTTAATTTACTGTTTTGAATGACAGGATACCCTTCTGTTTTAAAATTTTGAAATCAATGCAGGGACAACATCTTTATTTTGGATGGGACTGTAAAATAACCCTCTCACTCTTAGAAATGCTATGATTTTTTTTCAATACACACAAGAGCACAAGTTAGCTCGTCCTTATCAGAGACGCTACACACTAGATGGCTAACTTTGGTGACCTTCTGCTATAGATAAGCCTACTTTTGCCTCCGATTCCGAGAGCACACAGTTCTGCCAAAGGACTTCCTGTGCCTAGATGCTCAAAACTGAAAGGGAGTGGCGCCTGGGTGGCTCTGTCGGTTAAGCGACTGCCTTCCGTTCAGGTCGTGATCCCAGGGTGATCAAGCCCCAAGTCGGGCTTCCCTCTCCCCCTGCCTGCCACTCTGCCTACTTGTGCTCTCTATCTTTCTGCCAAATAAATAAATACCTCTAAAAAACCTGAAAGGGACCCATTTAACCAACCTCTCATTTTATGAATCAGAACAATAAGGTGTCCAGAGGTGGATTGATTTGGCTAGTATCATTACCCTTACTTCCTAAATAAAAACCAGGGCAGTTTAGCATCTGAGGCCAGTGCACTTCTTGAATCTAAATTTCTGATTTGATTTTGCCCCTTCCCATTTTTTCTATGTGATTTGTTTCAGGCTGGATATAGTTCACATTCTTCCATTTCTGGTCTCCTAGCCGTCCACTAAGTCCTTGATCTGGAAGCCACCAAGATTACTTGAATCTTTGAAACAACCTTCCAGTTGAATGTTTCTACCATCTTGTTCGAAGAATAAAATATTGGGCTACTAGCTGTTAAAGACATATGTTCTTTTTTTTTTTCTTTTAAAGATTTTATTTATTTATTTGACAGAGATAGAGACAACCAGCGAGAGAGGGAACACAAGCAGGGGGAGTGGGAGAGGAAGAAGCAGGCTCATAGCAGAGGAGCCTGATGTGGGGCTTGATCCCAGAACGCCGGGATCACGCCCTGAGCTGAAGGCAGACGCTTAACCACTGTGCCACCCAGGCGCCCCAAAGACGAACGTTCTTAAAATATAAAAATAGAACAGGTAAAATTCAACACACATACATATTTGTTGTTGTTTTTGAACCTAGACTAGGGAACAATAAATGAAAGAGGAGTTGCCTGTGTCCAAGTTCAAGCTCCATTACATTGTCAGCATCAGCTAGAAAGGGCTTAGAGATCAGTTAGAAAGGGCTTAGAGATGCGAGGAACATTCCAGGAGGTGTCTTAACCCTAAATCTTTTTCTGTGTTTGTTTCTGTGTGGTTTATGACACAGCATAGCCTCCGGAACTGCCCTGGTTCATATTTCTTAGTTTTCTTCACGACTCATTCATGTACCAAATACACATACAATTTAACATAAAATTGCCTTGCAACACAACTTTCCACATTTTCCTTCCTTGGTGGGGTCCTACTGATCTCAGCAGAAACCTGCTGCCCAAAGGGACACCTATGGCTGTCAGTGGAATCCCCAGCGCTTTAGAGCCTTCAAATATAGCTAAACTTCGATTGCAGAACAGGAAAGCAAATATCAATCAAGCAATTCTGCTGGTAGAGCTAGCCTACGAAGCTCCCCCCACCCAATCTCAAACCCTAATTACGCCCTGTAAAACAGTCTGGAAAGATTGCATTTGGGGTTTATTGGAAACAAATGAAAAGACCAACGTTTCTTTTTCTCAACATTTCCAGATGCAACTAAAATATGTGTCTCCATTAAAAAAAAATAGCCCATTACACTTTTTTCCTATTAAAAACGTGGTGGAAAACGTCCAGTCACAAGCCTAATCTATAGAAATCAGATTGTTTTATATTTTCATTTTAGGCTTGGGCGTTCAGGTTGCGACGGCTTGCAACCGAAAATAGAGCAAAAATTTATTTAAATTCTTTTTCTTTTTAAACTCGATACTTTTTAGCCGCACTGGACATTTTAGCCTGCTTCTTTAAAAAAGAAAAATCGCCCCAGAACCACAGCGAGAATGCAGAAAGCCACGATTTGATCGAGTAGGGACCCTCCTCCCTCCCCGCCAAGTATGAGCAACACGGTTCCGGGGATCTGTCCATTCGGAGGAACAAACGAGGCCCTTCCTTCAGGACGCGCCGGGGCAACTGCCGGAGGCTCGGCTCTGCGGATCGCTCGCGGGGCAGCGCCGCGTGGTCCGGGCCGCCCGCGGGGAGAGGCCGCCGGTCCTCGGCGCCCCGCAGCGGTGCAGCGGAGCCCCGCCACCAAGGTGACGACGGCTTTCCCTCCTTCGCGTCCCCGCCTCCTCTCTCCGAACTCTTCGGCCAACGCCGCGGCTCCCTTCGCGTCCCGCGTGGCCCCCACGCAGAGCGGGGCGGAAGCAGCATCCGGGCCCTTCGCGGGTGTGGCGGCGGCGCGGCCCGGCCGGCCTGGGGCCTGCGCGCTTTCCGGCCGCGGCGCGGGGCGGGCTGGCTGTGAACCGAGCGTGGGTCGGGGCACCTCCCCGGAGGCTGCGAAGAGCCCCGCTTTGTCTCGGGGGGCCACTAGGCCTCCCGTTTCCCTCCTTTCCCCGCCAGCATCGCCTTGCTTCCAGGTGCCCCGGGACGCGGAGCAGAGAGGTGCGGCCTCAAATGCCTCAGGGGGCCGCGTGACTCCTCCGGGTGGGGGGCTCGGGGCTTCCATTCCCTGAACCCCGGCTGAGGGACAGAACATGTCTTCCCCAGGAGGAGAAACCCAGGTCGGAAGCCTAGTCCCCTAGTTCATCTTAAAGACGTGAAAGGGCGGGGGGGGGGGATTTTACTCCCTGCTTCCTCCTCCCAGCTATTTCCAAAATATGTTTAATTGACTAACATACTCGTTCTCCTTCTAGTTCAACTTTGATGTTTTGAAAGGTGGAAGGTGGGGAGTGCAGGGGTGATAAGTTTCTAAACATTGGATGTTCGGAGAGAGACTAAGGCTTCTCTAGTCAAGGGAACTCCTTGCTTCTCCAATGCCCTCCTCCTTTCAGTTGCAGAGTCAACCAGCGCCTTGCCTCCAGTCTCACTTCTTTCTAGAAAGTTGCCTGTACTGCTTCCCACGCTTTCAGCTGAGCCCCTCCTCGAAACTCTACCTTTTATGCGGGAAGCTTTGTTACACAGTACCTAACTGGGATTGTGAACTAGACTATCCATTTGTGTTAGTCTTGGCTCCCCAAATGGACCTTAAGCTTCCTGAGGGCAGGGCGCTAGACTTCCAGTGATCTGAAGAGACGTTCCTTTTAGAAGAGCTCTGGACAGGAATTCAGGACACCTGCGTTCAGTCTTTTCTCATTCACAGTATGGGCTTGGGCAGAGCTCTTAACCTTAAGTTATAAAATAAGGTGATTGTTCTTGCTGGCTTTTAAGTAATTCTCTAAAACTTATATGGTTTTTCAGTATCCAGAAAATCTGCTATTTATTCAGGATTACTCTGAGCAAAACCCTATGTCAAATACTAAACATACACTAACTCATTTAAATCTTACTCAGACCCAAGAAAGAGATATTTTTATTATTTTGATTTTACAGCTAAGGAAATAGAGGGGTCCAAGATGTTAAGTAACTTGTCCACTGAATCCAGAGCCCCAGACTCTTACCCACTGAATTGTAGTGCTTCTCCACAGGGTCAACCATATAAATCCTCTACAGAGAGTTACCAGGCTATCTCTGTTTGACACAGGCACTATAGTGGGTAATTGCTCATTGGTGAAGAATTAGCTGGAGAAACTGATTTTAATATCAGACAAGTATGCAAACTGTAGCTACACATTCTTGGGAAAATAAGCAAATGACAAATACTTGAATGAAAACAAAGCTAAAGAGAGATCAAATTTAACAATAAAGTCAATGAGAGGACTAATTTAACAGTAAAGGTTTTTTTTCCCCCATATCTGACACCAATTGATTAAGAGAATAATTTGCAGGGAGAAAAAAGATACCTTTTATGTTCACAAGTTATGTCCGTGACATGCCTAATGTGGACAAAAATGGGAATATTCAATATGAAATACAGATGTTTTGTTTCTATGAAAGCTAGCATCCACAGGATTGGAAACATTTGAATGCACGATATTCCATCTCTCAGTTTTCATTTGGTCATTTTATATACTGCAAATCCAGTCACAATTCACGTTTGAAGAAAAAGAGAAGAATTTGCCTTCACTCAAAAGCACTAGCCTTCATAGTTTACAGCTTAGCACCTGTCGGGGTACCTGGCTGGCTCAGCTGGAGGAGTATGTGACTCTTGATCTCCAGGTGGTGATTTCAAGCCCCATGTTGGGTGTAGAGATTATTTAAATAAATAAAACTTAAACAAAACAAAACAAAACAAAACCCCAGCAACTTAGCATTTCTTAACTGAGAATAACCAGAGGAACCAGGTTCAACAAGAACTTAAAGGAATATGTTATGAGGCCTAAAGAGAGCCAGTTTTTAAAAGCCAATTATTCCCAGTATTCAGTTTATAGGACGTCAGATTGAGTTGTATGAAGAAGAATGTACTTCGCTTCTTCCTACTTTTCCAACGTTCATAAGTGCATGAGGACTTGGCATTATTACAAACATTATAATGTTAGTGATATTATTTAGTTATAGAATCACAGATCATCTAATCTGGTCTTTCTATTTTTAGGTGAAGAAACTGAGGCTCAGAGAGGTGCTAGCAGCAACAGTGGTAAGAAAAAATATTTGCTTATATCTTTAATATGTACTTAAGTGGATATTAAAAATGGCATGCAAAATTAATCTCAGGATAGATATGTTAATAACATCAATAATTAATTACTATATTAAGTATAGTAATTACAGTAATTAATTACACTAATAATTAAATACTGAAGATCTAAATGTTATTAAGAATAAGCAGATTTAAATACCTAGATATATGGCCAGAGGGTTTCTTCCTTACTACTTACCTACATGAATCCTACAGAGAGGGTGACTGTGCACATCTCTCCCACGGGTAAAGAGAAACCGGATGATGCATTTTATTTCTTCAATTTCAGAAATTCTTTGTATGGTTTGACAGATGAGACAGAGACAAAATCAAGAAGAGAAACCAAGCTTCTTAATTGTCCTGCCCAAGCCACTCAGATAGCATGTTAGCTCCCTGGTTGCTGCCTGATTCAGGCACCCTGAAACTTGAGGGCATTCTGGCTACGCTGATCTGTTCCCTATGGACCATAAGGGCTTAATTTGCAACTCATTACTTATACAAAAAATAGTAGCTCTACTAAAGAGATCCAGACTCTAGCGAGTTGTGACAACTTATTTTTTTTGTTAACATTTATTGATGGCTTTCTTTGTATCAGACGTTGAGCTAGGAGTCTTATGTGCATTATCTCAGTTTTTCTTCATGGTAGCCTTATGATGTAGGTTTTATTTTATCCCCGTTTACAGATGGAGAAACTGAGGCTTAGGGAAGTTCTCTAAGTTTCTCACCATTAAATAACTAAAGAGTTAAATTTGCAGCCTGTTACAGTAATCCTCACATGTTGAAGCCTCATATCTTAAGAATGTGAGATAAAATATTTTTTTCCATCTCAAGCTAAAAAATAAAACGTGAGAGTAATGTAATTAAGACTACCCTTAAATTTAACTTCAGCTTTAAAATGTTTGTATTTTAGGTGTTAGGGAATTTCTCGCTGTGAGTCCGAGAAGGCCATATCATTGCTTTCTTGGAAGCCCCATCTGTTTCAGCACAGCCGTAGGGAAGGTGCTAGACACGCAGTAGCAAGTCTAGTGCTTTGGCAGTGTAGGTGGCAGCATGCGAGTTCAGGGCAGAGGCAGTGGTCTCACCAGACATGCTAAGCTTTCCATTTATCTAGCCTGATTTTCAGTCTTCCTAGCAATTATCTGAGCTACCGGTATGTTCCTTTCCCAATTAAATCACCAATAGTCAGTTTCTGTTGCTCACAACTAAGAATCCTGATTCATGTACTGTGTGATATACCAAATGATGGTGCTTTGGAATTTCCTTTTTTGAAAGACTTTACTTATAAGTAGTCTCCACATCCAATGTGGGGCTCGAACTCACAGCCCTGAGATCAAGAGTCACATACTCTACCGACTGAGGCAGCCAGGTGCCCCAAGGTGCTTTGAAATTTTTTAAGGCCATGGAGGTGTGGCTGGGAATTGTAGGAGGGTAGTTGGACTCTGTAATGTGGAAAGTATCTCTCTATATAAGATGGGCCAGAGAACAGCTTCTTCAAATTCTATTTTCTCTTTTTCCCCAACTTTGGGCTTTTTTTTTTTTTTAAGTTTTATTTATTTAGGGACGCCTGGGTAGCTCAGTTGGTTAAGCATCTACCTTCAGCTCAGGTCATGATCCCAGGGTCCTGGGATCTAGCGCCACATCAGTCTCCCTGCTCAGTGGGGAGCCTGCTTCTCCCTTTCCCCTGCCTGCTGCTCCCCCTGCTTGTGCTCTCTTTCTTTCTCTCTGTCAAATAAATATTTTTAAATATTTTTAAAGATTTTATGTATTTGTTTCAGAGAGAGAGAGAACACAAATGGGGGAGACAGGCCAAGGAAGAGGGAGAAGCAGGCTCCCTGGGGAGCCAGATGCGCGGCTTGATCCCAGGACCCCGAGATCAGGACCTGAGCTGAAGTCAGGCACTTAACTGACTAAGCCACCCAGGTGCCCCTAAATAAATCTTTTTTTAAAAAAATATTATTTATTTAAATAATCTCTACACCCAATGTGGGGCTCGAACTCATGACTCCAAGTTCAGAAGTCACATACTCCTCTAAGCCAGCCAGCCAACCCTGGGCTCTTTTAGTGCACATCCTTTTTGCTTTGTTAAACCTAAACAAATATATTGGGGTGCCTGGGTGTCTCAGTTGTTTAAGCACCCAATTCTTGATTTTCGCTCAGGTCATGATCTCAGGGTCATGAGATGGAGCCCCACATCTGGCTCCTGACTCAGCGCTCCACAGGGAGTCTGCTTGAGAGTCTCTCTCTGCCCCTCCCGCTCTTAAAATAAATAAATCTTAAAAAAAAAAAAACCCTGAACATATATATTTAAAGAGCCAAAGATGGCCGTGTGCCCAATAAGAAAATGCAAATTTAT
Source organism: Ursus americanus (assembly GCF_024610735.1). NCBI lineage: Eukaryota > Metazoa > Chordata > Mammalia > Carnivora > Ursidae > Ursus > Ursus americanus. Next base: position 47,701,514 of record NC_142129.1, read on the forward strand.
CTAATTGAGTTGTAGACCCAGCTTATTTTCTGTTTTATTTTATAGCTTTCCTATCTTATCATCTTGAGTAGTTATTCTTCTGAGGCTGACCCTTTACGTACAACAGTGGCTGACACTTGTTGATAGCTTCCATTGTGTGAGGCACTATGCTAAGCACTTTACGTGGATTGGCTCTTTTCAATCCTCTACGCTGTGAGGTGTAGGTAGGTACTATTATAATCCCTATTTTCAAGGAGAAGAAACTAAGAGGAGAGGTCACTCTGGTAGAAAATGGCAAAGCTCACTCTTTAACCTGGCAGTCTGGCTTCTGAGTACTTATTCTTCAAAACATTGTATGTACTCTTCCCCCGAAGTCATTTCACTGATCCAACTTTTCTTTTTCTTACCTTTCCTCTTTCTCATTCTCTTTTTCTCCCTAGTTTTTCTCTTTCTTAACTAAGAATGACTTGAAAGCATCCAGTCCAGTCCCTAACCGAGCATCTGTAACTGTGTGAGCTGACTGGTTCCCTATCTATCAGCTGCAGGTGCCCTTGCAAAGCACCTATGGGTTTACTCCTCTGGCCCTGCGAATTCCATCTAGCTTCACCTTTTCCTGACCTCCACTAGCCCTCTCCCCTCTCCCCGCCATGTGGGACTTCTGTTCTCATCTTCTTACTCTAGTTTTTCTTGCTGCCTTATATTTAAATCCTGTCTCATGACTTTGCTCCTTCATTAATTAAGACATTTATTCAGGGATGATGTAAAATTTTACAGAGAGGAGGTACCACCCCTTTTCAAGGAGTTTATAAAGCATTATGAAGCATATAACCTATTAGCTAATTTATGTTATATTACATTATGTATTAATATTTTTATTAGAGTTTAGTTAGGCATTTAAGCTTTTAGGATTTTATTATGAAAGTCCTATAGAATAGGGGCACCTGGTTGGCTCAGTTGTGAGTTTGAGCCCCACATTGGGTGTAGAGATTACTTAAAATAAATAAATAAAAAAATTTTAGAAGTCCTAAAGAACAATTAGAGATGACATTCCTTTTTCTCCAAAATGTGTAACTTGAGAATAAGCCTTTAGTTCTGGTTGGGGCAATGATCAACATGTGATTTGGGTCAAATGCTAAGGTTTTATGATGACACTTGCTGGAGAAGACAAGGTGTCTGGTAAATGTTAACATAAACTCCATGCCCCCAGTTTGACTGTGAAAGACAAGGGATTGGAAAGAGAAGAGAATAAGAATTATAGAAACTTGGGGCTTTTTAAGTACTTATGAGTCAGAAAGGCTGAAAAAAGGAGGATAAGATAGATGAAAATGACCCTGGGGAGAGCATTATGTTTAGGACAAAGGGAACCTAATTTTGGGCAAATTCTGTAGATGGAGTCTAAGGATGCTACGAAGGCAGATTGAATTCTTATGGTTTCAAGGTGATCAGTTTTTCTAGATCCAGTGCTGGAATATGTGAGAGGTGAAGAAATTAAAAAAAAACCGGACAAACAAAAAACCCCAATTATGGCTTAGTTTTAGAAAGGAAAACAGAGTTAGGAACTACTGTAAAAGCAAAGATGACTTACCCATACTTCAGTATGTCTGTGTGATTATACATGTATATGCATATATGTCTCTTTAGGAAGAGCCTTTCCTCCTGATGCCACGCTGCTCACATTGTTTACCTGCCTTCTTCTTTTTCCTCTTCTTCTTCTTCTTTTTTTTTTTTTTTTTTGAGATTTTATTTATTTATTTGACAGAGAGAGAGAGAGAGAACACAAGTAGGGGGAACAGCAAGCAGAGGGAGAGGGAGAAGCAGACTCCGGGAAGCCCGATGTGGGGCTTTATCCCAGGACCCTGGGATCAAGACCTGGGCTGAAGGCAGATGCTTAACTGACTGAATCACCCAGGCGCCCATGTTCACCTGCCTTCTTGAATTCCCTCCAAAGAACCATACTCCTTCTTCCCCAGGGAGTTTGCGACCTGGGATGAATCTCCCTTCTCCATTTTTTCCTGAGACCTTGAGGTCTTAGCTAAATGATGCTTCCTCAGAGAGGCCTTAACCTAGTACCCTCTTTGTTTCCTTTACACACTTATCACAGTTTACAAGTGTAGTTTTATATTTTTTGTCTCTCCTTCTCAACCTATATCCTGAGAGCTTTTCTGTCTATTCAACACTTTTTGTCCCCCCTACCCCCCACATACAGTTCCTGTTAGTAACTGCTAAATAGACATTGAATGAATGTTTATATTAACGAGGGTCTGGCTGGGCTGTTATAACAAAGAAATCTAAAAATACAGTGGCTTAGGGACTGCTAGGTGGCTCAGTCACTTAAGCATCCAACTCTTGATTTCGGTTCAGGTCATGATCTCAGGGTCATGAGATCCACCTGGGACTCCACGCTGGGCATGGAACCTGCTTAAGATTCTCTATCTCTCTCTCCCCCTCCCCCCACCCCTGCTCACTCTCTCTCTAAAAATAAAATAAAATAAAATAAAATAAAATAAAATAAAATAAAATAAAATAAAATAAAATAAATACAATGACTTAAATATGGCTGAAGTTTAATTCTCTTGTATGTAAAATTTCAGAGGAAGGGGAGAGCCCAGACTGGTGGGGTGCCTTAGCACCATGAGGTCATTCACAATCTTAGTTTCTTCTGTGCTGCTCTGGTATTCCTTTGGTCTTGTCTGCATTGTCAGATCTGGGCTACCTCCACATTCCCATTCCGTTTATAGGAAGAGTATAGAATGAAAGTGGAGGGCAAGCAATTTCATAAAGCAAATGATTTGTAAGTAGCACACCTTGCTTCCATTCACATTTTGTTGTGATAAACTTAGTCATATGGACACACCTACCTGTAAAGAATATGAATGCAGTCTCTGGGTGGGTGGCCATGAGCTATCTAGAATGGAAGAAGGAGAGGATGAGAATTGGGGATTAACTAACCATCTGTCCTATTGCTGGGTCAATGCTTGTTGAAAGAATGAACATTCATTCTTATATTATCAGAGGTTGGAATAATATAAGTGTTTGAGGGCTCTGTTTTAGAACTTGAGAAAATAGGGATGTGATAAAAAAATATTAGACACTGATTAAGATAGCATCAAATATGCTCAATGATACAGCCTGTTCACCCACAAGTTTAGGGCAAGGGAGGGTTAAGGATCAAGAAATTGAGCAAAGCAGGTGCAGGGCAGCTCTGGGTATTGTGACTACACACCTGGCTTTGTTAGAAATTGGATATAAAATCTCTGCCTTCAGCAAGCTTCCAGAAATAAGCCCTTAGCTAATAAGACCAGCTTCCCTCCAATCTTTCCCTGGCAGGGAGGAAGCCATTTTAAGGCAAAGACATTACTTGACCACTGACCTTTTCTCTTTATTATCCTAAATTTGACACCAACAAAGACTTTGAAATTTTAGGCCACAAACAGAGCCAAACCAAAATAGTAACTATTTTAAAGGATGTGGATAAAATTTATTTTCCACTGGTATATCCTGATGCAAAAATAACATTTTAATGAGTGAAAGCTGAGTATGGAGTTGTATGACAGTGCTTGCACCTGCCTTCCCCTCTGAGGAGCTAAGGGCATCTTGGCAAGGCTTATCATCAGCTGACCTGACCACATCAGTGCAGATGAGAGGAGGTGGCCCAGCTGTTACCACAGCCTGAGTTGTGGTCATGTCTGTGGCTGCAAGAGACACTGGGCTTGGCATTAGGCCCTCCTTCCTTAAATTCCCTCAGCACAAAAGAGCTAACCTTTCCCCTCCCATCTCCCCTTATATTTGGCCAAAAGATGAGGAAACCCATTTTGCTCTCTCTCTGCCTTTTGCCCTGTCAAACTCCGTGAGCTAAGCTCATGGGTCTGTACTCTGTGAAACCTGCTACAAGGAAAGGGAATCCCCGCTCTGCTGTCCTCCCTTAGCCTTTTCTACTTGTCAGAGCACTTATACTTTTGGAGTTGAAATTCTTCTGTCAGTGCCTCTTCTTTGTAAACTTCTCCGGGATAGACACCATATCTTATTAATCATTGATTCTCTCTGCCTTGTACAATGCCTGGCGCGTGGTAGGCAGTTGATAAATGTTTGTCGAATGCATGAATGAGTGAGTGAGGGAACAATTCTTTGGGTTCTTTCTGCAGCTTCTCAGCTATTCTTTTTTTTTTTTTTTTTTTTTAAGATTTTATTTATTTGACAGAGATAGAGACAGCCAGCGAGAGAGGGAACACAAGCTGGGGGAGTGGGAGAGGAAGAAGCAGTCTCCCAGCAGAGGAGCCTGATGCGGGGCTCGATCCCAGAATGCTGGGATCATGACCTGGGCTGAAGGCAGACGTTTAACGACTAAGCCAACCAGGTGCCCCTTCTCAGCTATTCTAATATGCTCATGATTCCCAAGGCTTAGGAACACAAAGTGTGATTCCAAGTTCTTCCAAAATGTTGTGGGTTTTTTGTTTTTTTCTGTTTTACTTGCTTACTGATGTTAAATTGAAGTACAGAACTCTTTAATGGAGAATTGACCTTTCATTAAGGAATGAGGTGTAAAATGGTTTAAATGTAAATGTTTGAATTATCATACTAACTAAAGCTCAATGAAACTAAAGTGTAACTAAGCAGTCAATCAAAAAATGTAAATAACTGATACTTAGAGTCTTTTTTGTTTTGACAGGGGGTGGAGGTCAGAGAAAAGTTGGCACTGGAGTCTTAGTGGGGGTGGAAGAGGATGGGAGGTCAAAGGGTCATGTAGGTAGAAACAGAGAATAGAGAGGGGAACTAGGGGCCACTGAGTTAGCACTTCCCCCATGTCTCCATTTTTAGAGAGAAGTATGGCACAATGTGCTCATGTGTGCAGTTTTGTGAGAACCGTGCTGGGAGCTGTATGGCACACAAACCCTGCTGTACAGGATTTGTTATGATTTGGTGTTTATGCATGTGTGCACTTTAGAAAAATTGACTTTGGGGTGCCTGGGTGGCTCAGTTGGTTAAGCGGCTGCCTTTGGCCCAGGTCATGATCCCAGGGTCCTAGGATTGAGTCCCGCATCGCATCGGGCTCTCTGCTCAGTGGGGAGCCTGCTTCTCCCTCTCCTTCAGACTGCTTCCCCCCCCACCCCGCTTGTACACTCTCTCTCTGTCAAATAAATAAATATCTTTAAAGAAAAAAAATTGACTTTGTTGCAGAGGAACTACATTTTCAGAAGAGTTAATTAAGGGTTATATAATCTAGATTGTACCCTAAAATATCTCTGCTGGTAGTAGAAGAGTTTGGGTACATTGCATGACTGACTAGGTGATATTGGAGATGGGCCTGGACAGGAAAGGTTAGAAGTTATGCCAAGATTTGATTTGGAGTTGGAGCCTGGAATGGGGACTGCCCTAATCTATGTTTCATGTTATCAGAGGATCTCTGATACATCAGATTTTGCAGATAGAGCTGCTTTAATAGCTCAAGGCACTTTGCAAACTTCCAGTTAATTCTCTCAGTACCTTTGGAAGCGGAAAGCAAATATGTGTGAAGAGAGGTCCAGTGCTACACAATTGGTTTAAAATTTGCTGCTGATGCAATGCCAAATTATCAGTTTGACTTTTTTTTTTTTTTAATCTTCCTTGAGCTGGAATTGAGCCAGAGTGCTAGTGTATTGGCTTGTGAGTCAGATGTCCTAGGTTTGTTTCTGGTTCCACCCCGAGTAGCTATGTAACATATCACAGATCTCTCCTCTTGGGGTGGAGGTGAGACTCTATGAACCATAGGGTTCATTCCAGACCTAAGGCATTCTGTGTTAGTACTGCATTGCAACAATTAGGGCATTTGGCATAGCAAACTTGTAGCAGAGTTTGGACTCAAACACGTCTTAAAACCCATTTAACCTCTACTTTTGTTTTGCTTTTACTTTTTAAACTTTTTTTTATTGAAACATAGCATACGCGTGGTAAGTGCATGAAGTGCCCTAATCTCAAGCGTACAGATTGCTGAATATTTTTGAAGTAGGTATTAAGTTGTAATTTAGCTATCACAAGATTCAGCCTTTTTAAATGTATAGTTCAATGAGTTTTGGTAACTGTATACTATCATGTAACACTACCAAAATCAAGATGTAGATGATTTCCATCATCCCAGAAAATTCCACAGTGGCCCTTTTACAGTCAGTCCCCTCCTACTCCAACCTCCTGGCAACCACTGATCTGTTTTCTATCCCATAGGTTTTGCCTTTTCCAAAGTGTCATGTAAATGAAATCGTACCATATGTAGACTTTTATGTTTGACTTTTTTTCCATAATCTTTTTAAGATTCATCACATACCCATATAATTGCCACCCAGATCAACATATAGTACTTTTCTGGCACCCTAAATGTTCTCTCATGTCCTTTTCCAGTCAATAACCTCCTCCCAGTCTTCTGACTTCTACCATTGTATTAGTCTTATCTATTTTGCGTTTCAGATAAATAGAATCGTACAGTAGGTGCTATATTACATGGCCCTTCATGTAATAGCTGTAAGATTCCTTCATGTAATAGCTAGTAATAATACTTTGTTCTTTTAAAAAATTACTGTGTGGCATTCCATTGTGTGAATATACCACATTTCATTTATCCATTCTACTGATAGAATTTGAGTTGTTTCTAATATTTGACTATTTTGAGTAAAGCTGTTATGAACATTCTTGTTGATGTCTTTTGACAATCTTCTTTTGAGAATATGCATTCATATTTCTTGGATATATTCCTAAGAGTAGAATTTCTGGATCATAGGCAAGGCATATGTTTAGCTTTAGTACATGCCATCAGATGGTTTTTTGAAGTGGTTGTGCCAATTTATCCTCTCACCATCAATGTATGAGAGTTCTAGTTACCCCATAGCCTTGTCAATCCTCGGTATTGCCAGTCATATTTTAACCTTTCTGGACAGTTGTAGAGTTACCACTATTTTTTCCCACTTTGTTTTTATTGTGGTAAAATATGCATACATTAAATTTATTATCATAACCATTTATAAGTGTATAGTTCAGTGATATTAAATACATTCATAATGTTGTGCAACCATCACCACCATCCATCTCTAGATTTCTTCATCTTGTAAAACTGAAACTCTATACTGATTAAACAGTAAGTCCCTTTTCCCCTCTTTCTTCCAGCCTCTGACAACCACCATTCTACTTTCTGTATGAATTTGACTATCCTAAGTACTTTATGTAAGTAGAATCATACAGTAGTTGACTTTTTGTGACTGGCTTATTTCACTTTGCATAATGCCCTCAAGATTCATCCATGTTGTAGCATGGTTGCAGAGTTTCCTTCCTTTTTAAGGCTAAATAATATTCACATCTTGCTTATCCATACAGTAGTAGACACTTGGGTTCCTTCTGTGTTTTAGCTATTATGAATAATGTTGCTATGAACATGGGTGTGCAGCTATCTCTTTGAGACCCTGCTTTCACTTCTTTTGGGTATACACTCGGAAGTGGATTTGCTGGATCATATGGTAATCCTATTTTTAATTTTTGATAGCACCAGGCAGGTTTGAGTTGGTGAGCTATGGGTGGGTTGTGGCAATGTGGTTGTTCATCTGATAACATGCCTATGAAAGTACAGCTAAAACTGTCAGATTTTTTTGTACTTTATACCTAATGTAGACTGTGTAATGGAGTTTTATGTCCTAAGAATCACTATGCATTTTAGAATATTTCTGGCCACTCTACAAATACATGAATCAGATTAAAGAATAGTCAGTCAGACTTGAATTAAATATATATTCCCATAATGGTGATTATCTTTTTTTCTTGGCTTGACATTATTATAGCAAGCTAAAATAATAGGAGATAAGTAGCTATTATAAATGAACCATTAAAAGCAACAGTGAGCCAAAGTTATCATTGATCTCTCCCTGTCTCTTACTTTATAAAAACTAATGTAGTGAATTGCCTTGGAGTTACCTACTTTAATAATAAATCTGTTGTGTCAGGGCAGTGACCTGATGTTTTCTTTTACTCATAATTTATAGTCTATTGATTTAATCCTCTGAATATCTCACCCTATTTGTATAGCGTAAAACCATTTCTTAATTGAAAGACAAAGGAAGCTTGGATGAAACCACATGGCAGAATATTTTGATTGAATATTTCTACTTGATCAATAGCCAAATAAATATGAACTTATTTTCAGTGACAGTTTCAAGTTTAAAAGATGAAAAAAGGAGATGCTTTGATTCATCATCTATGTGGGTAATCGATTTATAGATGTATTTAGAAATTTAGATTTTTTCCATGGGCCGGAGAGGGAGGCTTCTGGAAACATTTTAAGGCAATACTAGCTTCTTTTTTTAGTGAGTCATAAACAAGAACGTAGAAAATGAACTCAAGTAGCAGACAGTTTAATGTGACTACATAAAACATTGATGTTGAGCTGTTAAAGCTCTTCCCTCAACTTGTGGAAGAGAAAGCCAACACTTTATGTTCGTCCAGCCAATAACTGGCGCCTTTCCATTTGTCTCCACAAGCCGGGATGCCGGGTGCCACACCGCCACTCTCTCACTTGAATGGAACTGACTGCCAACTTCCTCTTACTGCCGGTTTCAAATTTCTGGCAATGAGTATTACCATAGCCCTGCCATAGCCCCGTCCATCTGCACAGATCTTGAGCTTACTGTCCTGTTCCTGAGCTTTTTTTTCACTTGTCTCGAGCAAAAGTGTCATGAATACCATCAAATATCACTGAGAAAAGGCAAAGAAATAGCAAATATAATAAGAGATGAAACACAGGATTAATTTGGCAGAAGGCTTTTCTCTATATTTGTCCACTTGCCTACTTATTCATTTGTTTATTTTTCTTTAGATGTCATAGATCTTACCCAGGTAAGCTAAAAAAAAAAAAAAAAAAAAAGACCATGCATCATTGTCATGTCACAAGCATAACTCAGCTTGGAAGGAAGCAATTTGAGGATGGCTATCCTATTACCGTGCTTTATTTTTTCTTCACCTAATGCAGATAGCTATAGAGAATATGGAAGAGTACCTTAACACTCACCCCTTAAAGAGAAAGCAGTGATTTTTTATGGTGCTTGTAATTCATGCCATCAATTTTATCGGTGGTAGGTCCATGTCAAAATCAGAGTAATTAAATGGAATGGCAGTCCTGTTAAATGTGTTTATGCCATTGCATTGGCAATAAAGCATGTGCAAATTTACAATTAAGGCTTGTCTTTCTCCTTAGCCATAGAGAATTGTGACAAACATTAAGTTGCACAGGCATAGGGATCCAAAAGGGTATTCATCAGAATAAAAACACCAGGTGGATAGTCTCAGGATTATAATATCTTGTTATGCAATTACTCTTTTTCACTGCATATCTTTTGACTGAATAATAATTACTTTTGCACGGAGAAAAGACAGGATCAGCTAGTTTCAACTTGTTTTATTACAACTCCCCTTTTTAAAATTTGCAAGGCAGCATAGAGCCATAACTGTTTATTCAGATAAAAGTATATTTGTTACAGTTCTTAGCTTTCAAAGGGTGACAGACTGTTTCAAATACAGCACACTGAGCTTTTAATACAGTCACTTTGGTGCTACAAAACACACCATTAAGATGCATGTGGATGGTGTGGTTAATTTCCTAACCTATCACTAGGGATCATCAATATAACAGAGATAAAGGAGTTTTGAAACCTAGCCTAAGCAGTGAATTGACAGCCATCTTTAACCACCATGACCTAAGAATGACCCTGAGCTCCGCTGGGTCAGGAGTTAGATATGTTGCAGAGCACAGGAATCAGATATCTAACAGGCCTAGAGGCCCCCACTGTGTGGTAACCGCAGAATCACTTGCAAGGTCTGATATACAGATACGTGACAAGCAGTGATGCCAACTCCATGCTCTTTCTCCAAATAGACAGAATTATGAATGTTAAATGTTTATTACAAGTCTCCTTTGTAGACTTAAGATTCATAAAAAAACAATGATCAAGTTTTTATATTATTTAAAATATTCTAATTTGCCCATATGTGTCTGCACATATTGTGTGTATACTGTGTGTATACACATTTTGCACATACACTCATCAAGAATTGATTTTATAGGGGTGCCTGGGTGGCTCAGTCAAGTGTCTGCCTTCGGCTCAGGGTGTGATCCCGGCATTCTGGGATCGAGCCCCGTGTCAGGCTTCTCCGCTGGAAGCCTGCTTCTTCCTCTCCCACTCCCCCGGCTTGTGTTTCCTCTCTTGCTGGCTGTCTCTATCTCTGTCAAATAAATAAATAAAATCTTAAAAAAAAAAAAAGAATTGATTTTGTAGATATGGAACGATATATTCTAAAGTACTTAAAATCACCCATGACAATTTATGATAAAATGTACCCTTTGTTTTGTTCTTGGTAGCTCTTTATCCCGAAGTCTTGCTTACGTTTTAAATTTCTTTTTTGTTTTTTTTAAAGATTTTATTTATTTATTCGACAGAGATAGAGACAGCCAGCGAGAGAGGGAACACAAGCAGGGGGAGTGGGAGAGAAAGAAGCAGGCTCATAGTGGAGGAGCCTGATGTGGGGCTCGATCCCGTAACGCCGGGATCACACCCTGAGCCGAAGGCAGACGCCCAATTGCTGTGCCACCCAGGAGCCCCACGTTTTAAATTTCTTGCTTAAATCTTTATAACTCGGTCAGTAATGATAGTTTTGGGGGAAACACCCATACAGAGCTGCAGAATATGGATTTAGTCTCGATTGCCATGCTCCCTTGCTACAGAAATGCTACATGAAACAGTTATCATAATAAAGCCGAGTTGTTAATAAGGGGATAGACATTTGGAGGAGCTAAGGAATAGGAATGCAGGCTACCTCACTAGCTTTCAGTGACTACAGTGGAGAATTTCTCTTTCATAACACTTCTTTTCCTAGGATTCTCATGAATGAAAAGTAGATACACTCACCTTAAAAAAAATGTTAATTAAATTATTTGTATTATTAGCATATGCACAATGACTAAAATGTTTACCTATTAATCAGGGGAAATGCAGCTGGGATGTTATCTGTACAATTTCCTCCACCTGTAAAATGCATTTAAAAATTATTCACAAACGATAATCATAATAATCCTCTGTTTCTCCGAACTTTCTCTGATTTTCAGTTTTTCAAAGACCACTGCACCTTGCAAATAAATCCTGCATTTGGAATTTGCCAGAGTCACTTTGGAAGTTCCACAGGCAGCACCCCAGGAGCTGCATTCTCAGGTCTTTGTGGGGTCTATGACCCTGAGGCAGTGCCAAACACAAGAGTAGAGCTGGAGCTCCCACCCTGACTCCACTGCATGGGAGCGGGGTGGCAGTGGGGAGCCCTCTGCCTCCTAATTGCAGTGCTGAAAAACAGTAGAAGTTTTGGATCAGATCTTCACAAATACCAAATTTTAGCTGAATCACCTCCCCTCCAGGGTCATCACAGGATGCCAAATTCAACTGCTGCATTTACTCTCAAGCCTGTGCTTTTCCCAGGTTGGCATTTCATGGTTATTATTCCTTGCTGTGCTTTTAATGAGAGAAACAGGTAGTGATGTGCATACTCTAACTGGTAATGCTTTCTAATAATATTGTAATATGGGTTCATATAATAGTTCTGAGAAAAGTGTGGAGGGATCTTTGGCTCAGGAAAGAATATTACTTCCCTGGCTCTGTGACAAATGAGGATTTTAATCTGATTCATAACCTTTTACAAACAGCTCCATCTTGACCAGAGCACTGTATTTGGTGACCTATTCAATTTATTAATGTTTCACATAGGGCCTAAGTGCCTACAATGGGGAAACGACAACAAGTGAGTACCGGCGACCTCATTAACTTGGCTAATACCGCTAAACGGATGGCTCAGCATTATGGAAGTTTGCCCCATGGAAACCGTTCTACCTGAGGACGAAGATAGTAAGACACCATCTTGCTATTGGCTGGTGCAGAGATTTATGTTTCAGCTGCTCTGCTCATTTGCATACACCCTAATGCTGTCTGTTTTCTAAGGACTATCTTTCGTGCCCAGATGATACCTCTCTGTAAATGGGATTAATCTTTGGCTTGACTTGTTTTATCATCACAAATCTTTAATGCTTTAGGAAGTAGAATGTTTCATGGTTCAGGTTCAGGAAGCAGAGACCATACTAGCTCTTAAGAAGAGATTTAAATATAGAGAATTTTGTCCTTATACAATTGGAGTTGTGAGCTCAGTGTTGGGCCTGCAGAGGTGACTCCCAGAACTGTACTGCTGAACTAGATTGAAATTTTAGCTGCTACTTGATCAGAAAGGTGGGGAATCGGGAGGCTGTCATGGAACAGAGGAATTCAAAAACTCACCACTATAGCCTCATAAAACTAGCGACTGGACGCTGGAACCTGACTGCAGAAAAATTTAATATCTTGCCTTCCCAGCCCTACTCACCAGCAGCGAGAAAAAGAACAGCAGGGCATTTCCACCTTCTTTCCCACCTTCCAGATCTCATGTGATTGCATCTACTTGGTGGGTCCTGATTCCAGAACTCTTGCTGCAAGGGAATGTAGGGAAATATGGGGGTTTTTTTTGTGTTTGTTTTTTTTGTGTGTTTTTTAGCTCTCTTGTCTCTGCAGTACTGGCAGGCACACTCGGGATCTTGCAGTGGGTGTTGATTGCTAATTTACCATTTCCATCTCGTAGCCTAAACAAGCAAAAACGTGCAACAGGATAGGAAATCCATGGGTTCTCTTTCTCTTCCTGATGCCATTTGATTTTCATTTAGACAAGTGCATTTTTTCCACAAAAGTAATAAACATAGCGATGATTCCACATTAGTTTTTAATGGTTTGTCTGAAATAGCTTGCAACTTCATAGCCCTTTCCCAGGTTTTTTTTTTTTTTTTTTTTTTAAAGATTTTATTTATTTATTCGACAGAGATAGAGATAGCCAGCGAGAGAGGGAACACAAGCAGGGGGAGTGGGAGAGGAAGAAGCAGGCTCATAGCGGAGGAGCCTGATGTGGGGCTCGATCCCAGAACGCTGGGATCACGCCCTGAGCCGAAGGCAGACGCTTAACCGCTGTGCCACCCAGGCGCCCCCCTTTCCCAGGTTTTGATTGAAGATGTTCTAACCTGGGTCTCAGAGATTCTCTGTCTTCTTCTATCTTGTGTTCCGATCAGTTGCTCCTGATCTCTGTGTTGGCTCCCACTTGTTTTTGTCTCATTCTGTGCCTATTCCTCCTCACATTATTGCTTTGGTGGAATGGGGTTTTTGGCCTCAGCTTTCTTTCTGGAAGCTGTTGTTGGGATCTTCCTTGTTCTAGGCTCAGGGGCCAGAGAAAGCCTTAAGCAAATGCACATCTCTGTTCTTCTGACTCCAGCTTGGGTGTGTCATTTGGACCTGCAGTCATCCAGGAGGGGGGTTGGGCCAGTAACAGTTATATACTGAAATGCTCTCAAGTTTTTTTGTTATAAAAATCTCAAACAGAGCTAAATATGTCACTAAATAGAAACATTTAGGGACTGCATTTATTTCCTATTGCTGAGCTACCCTGACCTTGCTGGAATTGGCACCTAGCACAGTCACAGAGTAGGTGTGCAATATTTGTTGAATTAATCATGGAATTTGATGGCCATGATGCCACATTTTTAGAACTCATTCGTATATTTTGTAAGTAAGAATTATGCTTTAAGTTTACACATCTTCCTTTGGAGTGTAGACTTCACAAAGTGCTATGCTGTCAAGCCAGCTGATTACACAGTGTGGCTTAATTACAAAAGGGAGTGATTACACTATGTGTTAGTAAGAGCTCTTCAGGTAACTTCTTGATTCAAAACTGAAAGGCCAGGGGCAGCTGGTCAGAGCTTACGTGGTATCATTAGAACCTGTCTTCCTTTGTTTTTCTTTTTCTGTTTTTTAATTTTTAAAAATTTTTAAACATTTTATTCATTTATTTGAGAGAGAGAGAGAGTGTGCACAAGCCGGGGCAGCAGCAGACGAAGGCAGAAGGAGAAGGAGGCTCCCCACCCAGGACCCTGGGATCATGACCTGAGCCAAAGGCAGACGCTTAACCAACTGAGCCACCCAGGTGCGCCAAAGCTGTCTTCCTTTCACTGCCAGTGGATATATGGCTACCTTTTGCTGTATTCAATTCATTTTCAAGCTATTATATAAGATGGGTTCAAGCAACTACAAGAACATACATCAACCCGATTATAAATCCAGTGGCAAAAAGAGTTTACTTTCCCAAAGCACAAACAGAAGTCTAAGACCTGAATCTCCTTAGCCAGGATTGGCCTGATTTAGGGCATGTGACTATTTAGGAACCAGTCAGTGGCTGGGGGAGTGGAATGCTCTGATTGATTTAGTCTTGGGCTTAAGCTCTATCCTCAAATCCAGAGATGGAATCTGCTTCTTCAGAATGGGGCTGGAGTGGATCCCTAAATGGGAATTGAGGAGTTCTAATCACAGGCAGCAGAATAAACAGATGTCAGACAGCAGAAGCAGCACATATCCACCATAGGCAGAAAGCAAGCTATCTGTACCAAGAAGATACTATGTCCCCAGAAGCTTAAGAGATATGAAATCAAGAGCCATCATGAAATTTCTGGCTTTTTGTCAGTTTTCTGGGCCGCAGGTCCATTTGATAATCTGAAAGCATTTTTTCCCCCATAAAACAAATGAAATCAAACTGAGAGCCAGCTTTAAGGATGTGAGTCTAGAGTTGAACTGAGAAGGATGAACCATGATGGAATGCACTCTGCAGTTCTCAAGAATGATTCAGGACTCTGGGCATTATTTGTCTGGATTTATGTTTTTAATTTGAAATTGTTTTTGTAATAATGTAACACTTAAAAAAAAAACCCTCAAGCATACGCAAATGTAGACAGATGGTATAATGAACCCCCCATCTACTCACTACCCAAATTAAATTGCTAGATAGATTTTGTCATTTTCTTCATCTATCATCTTTTTCCTCCTTTGCTGAAATATTCTAAAGCATATCTCAGATATCATGCCATATTACCCCTACATTTCTCAGTATGAAATGTTTTTGTTTTTGTTTTTAAATAGCCTTTATTTACTACAACTGGGAATGATTCAGCCAAAACCCCAAATATTCTGGGGCATCGGGAGCTTAAACTCCTTTCTCCTAAAACCATAGATGCCAAATACACCTCTGACTCAGTACAAGGCCTACTGAGTATTCACAGTACTGAAAAGATTGCAGCATTCCAGACAATATGAAAGGAATGAAACAGACAGGTGTGTTCTGTGCCTACAAAGACAGAACTTTGGCTGGTTTCCTACTGCAGCAGTTCAGACATTTGTAAGGTACCATGGCTGCCAGGTGGATGGATCTGATCATCTTTAACAGTTGTCCTTTTATTAGGGACTTAAGGTTTTCTTCTTTGAGATTTCAACATGATTGTTTTCTTTTCTGGAAGTTGATCTCTTTAGAAAACTACTTATAAGTGTGAAACTCAAAGTTTATTTTAATGTTATTAATACTATCTTGGGTTTCAACACAGGTACCCTAATCTGGCTAGCTTGAGACATTTTCTTTTTTCTTTTTTTAAAAGATTTTATTTATTCATTTGAGAGAGAGAGTGAGAGGGAGGGAGAAGGAGAGAGAATCTAAAGCAGACTCCACACTGAGTGGAGAGCCCAAAGTGGGGCTCGATCCACAACCACGAGACCATGACCTGAACTGAAACCAAGAGTTGGATGCTTAACTGACTGAGCTGCTCAGGCGTTCCTTGAGACTTTTTAAAAAGATTTTATTTATTTGACAGAGAGAGAAAGAGAGAGAGCAAGTACGCAAGCAGGGGGAGTGACAGGCAGAGGGAGAGGGAGAAGCGGACTCCCCACTGAGCAGAGAGTCCTATGTGGGGCTTGATCCCAGGACGCTGGGATCATGACCTGGGCTGAAGGCAGATGCTTAACGACTGAGCCACCCAGGCACCCTGAGACATTTTCTTATATAAAGTTTGATATGCAGGGATAACCAAGTTCTAAAAGAAACTTGTGTTTAAAATTTTTACATTAAAAAATTTGATTGGAATTGTTGTCAGGGAGATTATAAATCTAAGTTTAGATATGTGGTTTAGCAGTATCTCTTTAAGTAAAATATCTGGTATCGTTTTTACAAAGTTTCTAATGAACCTTGTTCCCTGAACCTGTAATCTGGAAGGTCTCCTGAGCCTTTGATCTCTGGCAGCATTGCCATTGTTATTGATCTAGGTGAAACAAGGCAGGGGTGGAAAGAGCAGCTGGAAATAGCTGTTGATTTATTTATTTGACACATATTTGTGGAGTTTCCGTTATGTGCTGGGCACTGTGCTAGGTCCTGTGGGTAAATTAAAGAAGAAATGACGAGGATCTTGGTTACAAGGCGTTTATAGTCTGCTAGAGGTAAGACCTTTACACAAAGTAGAACATGAAGTATCCTAAAATGAATATGGGAATTCTGAAGAGGAAAAGATTTGTTCCTTTTAAATTCTGGGATCTAGACAGCTGCATGGAGAGATGACAGATGAAATGAGCTGGAGAGTATATTTTGAATTTGGACAGGCAGACATGGTCAGGAAAGAAAATAAAGCCTCCGCAGACTGTTCCAAATCATTGTATCTTGTACAGAAGAGCCTTAGAGGCTGCTGCCATCGTCCTTCACGTGTGCAGACAAACAGTATTGCTGTTTGTCAGTGTATGTCTTATGAATTACTTATGTATTATGTACAAGTTATTTATTACTTATTGTAAAAGGGACAAAAGAAATGACTTGTCAAATATTCTAATGCTATACCTTATCAGTATTCTGTGAATCTGTTGTAGCTTTGCTTCTGTAACCCCTCTAGGATTTGGGGATGAGTAGGGAGCAAGCTGTTGCTTCCATCAGTCTTTAATATGAAATTAATTCATAAACCTTGAACCCCATCCCCATATGTAAAATGCACAAAAAGTATAAATAAAAGAGGATATGATGTAATAAATAGCAATGATTACATTCTGTTTTACCTCCTTAAGTCTCTCTTTTTCCTTATGTTCACGATCCAGTTCCAGGTTGATAGTTCTCACTTAGGACTCCCTGCCTTTAGCTCTGTTCTCTTCCATTCCAGTCTCTATCCTGCAGAGTGAAATTTGCACAGCTCCAATATGATAATATTTCTTCTTGCTTAGGAACCCTTCAATGACACTGCATCGCTCCTACGATAAAATTTGAATTCCAGTGCATCAACCAAGGCCCTCCATAATCATTTGATCAGGATTGAGGTGTGTGATCCAAGAGCATCTAAATGTAATATAAGCAACTGAAAAAAAATAGTTGAGTATTATATTATAGGGTAGCAAACAGTAATAGATATCACATGATAATACATTTACTCTTGAATATATCTTATTTGGTATTTTTCTTATCCTGTTTCTTACATGAGCCATTTAGCTGAACCTTACTTTATAGAATAGATACTTTTCTCTATACAATTTATTTCTGAATTTTAAGTCTTTTCCACACTATATTTCTTTACAGAATTAGAAGTTGATGCTTCCATAAGGTCTATTGACCTTAAATCAAAAAAATCTAAACTTACAAACATCTTATGTTGAAAGGAAATGAAATTAACTTAAAGTTTTAATATATAAGTTTATGTATATTTCATATATTATATACAATTTTGTTATATATTATAAATTATAAATATATGGTTATATATCATATATATTATATATTTAATATATAAATTTATAGCAGTTAGGATTTTTTCTGGTCTTAAGACAATGAAATAAAGGTCATTCTAGAAAGATGCCAATGACTTGATTGAATATAATGCAACAGAGTGAATAATCATAATTTATCAATCCCAAATCTCAATAAGCTACGGCAAGGTGGTGTGTGATTTTCACATTCTGTTTTTTGGTACCTTTAAAAATTGCTGAAATTAGGAAACACAGGTTGATCTGGACAAAAGAAGGAGTAAGTTACAGAAAAAAAGCCAGTGCAATGATTAAATATCAACAATGGGGCTGCCTGGGTGGCTCAATAGGTTAAGCATCTGGCTTTGGCTCAGGTCATGATCCCAGCGTCCTGGGATTGAGCCCCACATCGGCTCCCTGCTCAGTGGGGAGTCTGCTTCTCCCTCTGCCTCTGCCCCTGCTGTCTCTCGCTCTCTCTCTCACATGCACATGTGCATACTCTCTAATAAATAAAGACAATCTTAAAAAAGAAAAATCAATAATGACTTTAAATATGGTACAGTTTAGGGACGCCTGGGTGACCCAATTGGCTGAGCGTCTGACTCTTGGTTTTAGCTCAGGTTGTGATCTTGAGATTGTGAGATTGAGCCCCACATCAGGCTCCATGCTTGGAGTGGAGTCTGCTTGGGATTCTCTCTCCTTCTCCCTTTGTCCCTCCCCACAACTCCTTCTCTCTAAAAGATAAATAAACAAATCTTTCAAAAGATGGGGCAGAGCATTTATTGACACTTACTCAAGGAGAAATTAAGTGATAAGAAAGTAACATCAAAAAGATGTTAATAAAACATAGACCAGGGTGTCTTGAACTTTTGAACAGTCAGCTGGGGTGATGTTTTCATTCATTCATTCACTCACTCATTCAAATGCTTATTCTGTATTCATTCAAAAATATGAGGCACACTAAGTAAGCCCTGGCAATGTAATGGTAGAGAAGTCAAAGTTCTGACTCCCTTAGAATTTTCAATCTAGTGTGAAGGCACGGGGAGGGTTGGGAGGAAACAGACAATAAATAAGTACATAATAAATAAGAAAGTTAGCTCTTGGGGTGCCTGGCTGGCTCAGTTGGTTGAGCTTCTGACTCTCGATTTCACTCAGGTCATGATCTCAGGATTGTGGGATTGAGCCCTAGGTTGGGCTCTGTGCTCAGCATGGAGTCTGCTTGTCCCTCTCCCTCTGCTTCTCCCCCTGCTCACTCTCTCTCTCAAGTAAATAATTAAAAAAAAATCTTTAAAAAAAAAAGTAAATTAAAAAAATTAACTTTTGATAGAAGCAAATTCCATGAAGGAAATAAGACAATGGGAAGTGATAGAAATTGCAGAAAGAGTGGTCATTTTATATAGGCTGGTCAGGAAAGAATTTCTAAGAACAGAGAATAGAGGGGCACCTGGGTGGCTCGGTCAGTTAAACGGCTGCCTTCAGTGCAGGCCATGATCCTGGGGTCGTGGGATCAAGCCCTGCATAGGGCTCCCTGCTCAGCTGGGAAGCCTGCTTCTCCCTCTCCCTCTGCCCTGACCAACTCCCACCCCATGCTCTCATACTCTCTCTCAAATAAATAAATAAAATCTTAAAAAGAAAACCAAAACCACACAGAGAACAGGTTTCTATGATGAGAAAGAGCCAGGAGAATAAAGGACTGGGAGAAGAGTGTATCTAGTGGAGGGCAGTATAAACGTAAAGGCCTATAGGTAGTAATAAATTTGGCATGTTTGCAAGAAACTCAGGAGCAAGAGGAGATGTGAGTGGCAGGGAAAAGATCATACCAGGCCATTGAAGCCATGGTTAGGAGTTTGGATTTTAATTTTAAATGAAATTATTGAAAACCTGGTTTTCCAAATGCTGTCTTCAAGGAGTTCACAGTCTAGTAGAGGAAACAGACCCCCCCCCCGCCCCCTGCCAAATAGTGACAATTCAACAGGAAATAGGTGATTTCCATCTCCTATCAGTGGTTCTCAAATATGGTTGCAAAGTGGAGAAAGTTAAGAACTTCATATGCCTGGGTGCCATCCCCCAGATTTCTGATTTTACTTGAACTGGGCTGAGATTGGGCCTCCATATATTTCAGAAGCTGATTAAGAAGGTGATTCTAATACCATCAAGGTTCTGAACTACTGGTGAGAACAAAGGCTTAATTCCAAAGCGCAGATGTTGGTAGTTTCCAGGCAGGTTCACTCAAGAAACCACAAGTACAGCAATGGAAAGTTTCCTTGAAGATCAAGGCTGGAATCAAATAGCTTATATCATGTCCAGAAGTTTATATTGTAAAGAAATGTGTTCAAGGAATAATCACAAAGCCCAGAGCAGGTAGCTTGATGAGTCTTGTATAAAGAAAAAAAAAAAAAATTAAAAGAACAGCTTTTCAGTAGAAAAATGATACAAGAAGAAAATCAGAGGTAACATACATATTTTAGAAGAGAAATAAAAATGAAGCTATCAATTCGACACTCAAATTACTGAGTCCCGATGGTTAGCCACTATTTGATGTTCTAAACCGTGTGAGACATCTGCCCTACAGCAAGGGAGGAACAAAGGGAGCTATGGAAATGCTGGCTTTTAAAAATGCTTGCCAGATGCTGTCTTCTGCAATCCAGTGATTCATTCCATGATTTGTAGAACCGTTCTTGGTACACTCACACCAAATATATAACAGGGGTTCTCGGTCTTTCCTTTTTCTCTTACTGTATACTCTGAGAAAGCCAAGGTAGTGACAAATTATATTTGGGTCAGTGTCACAATCCAGAATTAAAACTGGGGTACTACTAACTCCGTTTACACATATATTAAATAAATAATAATGCATCTTAGTGACTTGGAAAAATTAGAGGCAACACTTCAAAACTTAACTCTTTTCCTTAAGTTTTGTGAAAAATAGAGTTGAACAGGATGTGTGTAATGTGTTGTTGATCCTGGCATCTCAGTTTAGTGCACATACACTAACCTTATTGTTGCTGAGTTGTATGGATGTGTGTGTGTGTGTGTGTGTGTGTGTGTGTCTGTGTGTTTGGAAATAGTTTGGACCATGTTAGCTTATATCCTGCTCATTCTATTTGTATTTATAGTTTCTGTATTAAATTACTCTATGTTATAGTTTCTGCTTTTTATATATTTTGAATTTTTTACATTTTACTAAATTACTTTTGCTAAAATCTATCAAGGAGATGTCAACAAGTAATGAGTCTCTAATCTGTCACCATTAAACTGCTCCAATCCTACCATTCTACTGCTTAGAGACCATTCTGTTGCCTATGGAATTAAACATATACTTTGCCCTAGATGACCTCTAGGACAATGATTTCTAGACTTTTGGATCTCATGTACTTGTAAAAATTTAAAATAAAGTAGGGAAATTTATATGTGGTTGCAAATGGTTTATTTTCCCAAGTAAGGTCAATAAGGAAAATAAGTAGTCTAATAGAATTATCAGTTCATTAAAAAATGTTATATTCAAAAAAGTAAGAAATGACTGCTATAATACTCTTTCTGATTTTAAAGTTCTATTTTAAATGCTGATTGTTTAGAAGTGATAATTACCTTTCCACATTTCTTTATAATGATCGCTACCATACTTAGCACAGTGCTAAACACATAAGTGGTGCCCAGGAAATAGATATTTTTTCAGGAAATATTTTATTTTTTGAAAGACTTTATTTTTAAGTAATCTCTACACCCAATGTGGGGCTCAGACTTACAACCCCAAGATCAAGAGTCATAGGCTCCATCAGCTGAACCAGCCAGGCAACCCCATGAAATATTTTAAAACTGATATTCTGGTTGTTTTATTCATTTATTTATTTTTAAATTTTTAAAAAAGATTTTATTGTTAGGTAATCTCTACATCCAATGTGGAGCTTGAACTCACAACCTCGGGATCGAGAGTCTCATGCTTTACCAACTGAGCCCGCCAGATACCCCGTTCTGGCTGTTTGAGACTCATGTGTTATTTGGCACAGCAGTAGCTGCTCAGTAAAGGTTTGTTGAAGGAATGAGTGAACAAATGAATGAATGTCCTTTGTTAGTATATCCAGAGTTCAGACAGTGGAATTCTCATCATTTTGAGCAGGTAGGTATGATCACCAAGCCTGATGCATGGATTCTTCTCTATATCTGTCGATGTGCTGCTAGAAATAAAACAGCCATACTCAATGGAAATATACATTTTGGTTACAAATGGTGGTATTTCTGCTACTGACTAATTAGTTCATTTTATGTCAGTAATTTTAATAAGTAGTTAACATGTTTCTGATTAGTTTTCATTTTTTTAAGAGATTTATTTATTTTGGAGAGAGAATGAGGGGAGGGGCAGAGGGAGAGAATCTTCAAGCAGACTCCCCACTGAGCGTGGAACCTGACCCAGGACTTGATCTCAGGACCCATGATATCATGACCTGAGACCAAACCAAGAGTTGGGTGCTCAACCGACTGAGCTACCCAGGCACCCCTAATTTTTATTCTTTTTTTTTTTTTTAAGATTTTATTTATTTATTTTTTATTTGACAGAGAGAGACACAGCCAGGAGAGAGGGACACAAGCAGGGGGAGTGGGAGAGGAAAAAGCAGGATCCCAGCAGAGCAGGGAGCCCGATGCAGGGTTCGATCGCAGGACCCCGGGATCATGACCTGAGCCGAAGGCAGACACTTAACGACTGAGCCACCCAGGAGCCCCCCTAATTTTTATTCTTTTTTTTTACATTCTTTTTTAATTTTATTTTATTTATTTATTTGACAGAGATAGAGACAGCCAGTGAGAGAGGGAACACAAGCAGGGGGAGTGGGAGAGGAAGAAGCAGGCTTCCAGCAAAGGAGGCTGATGTGGGGCTCGATCCCAGAACGCCGGGATCACGCCCTGAGCCAAAGGCAGACGCTTAACGACTGAGCCACCCAGGCGCTCCCCTAATTTTTATTCTTGAATGTGAACTGATCAATAACTTTGTAAGAGGTTTTGATATCTTTCATTTGTTTCATTCTATCCCCTAAGTACACTAATCTTTTCTTTAATTACCTAACATATTGACATTGAAAAGTTCATGTGAAAGTTCAGGTAACTTCTTAAGGAAATGATACATGTGTTTAAATGTTTTTCAATCCTGCTTTGATCGGCAGCTTGCATGCTTCTATTGACTGCTGAATTGGATATAAGTGACTTGGCTCATTACTCTTTCATTGAAAGTTATAGCAATTAGGATCAAAAAACCACAAATGGGGGCGCCTGGGTGGCATAGTGGTTAAGCGTCTGCCTTCGGCTCAGGGCGTGATCCCGGCATTATGGGATCGAGCCCCACATCAGGCTCTTCCACTATGAGCCTGCTTCTTTCTCTCCCACTCCCCCTGCTTGTGTTCCCTCTCTCTCTGGCTGTCTCTATCTCTGTCAAATAAATAAATAAAATCTTTAAAAAAAAAAAAAAAGAAACCACAAATGGATCTAGGTTCCACTACAAAAAAAAAATGTAAAAAGTAATATTAGCTCACTGAAAATATTCAAATTATACAGAAGTATTTAAAGTATAAAAAGTCTCCTCCTGACCATCCCCTTTCCCTACTTCTAAGAAAACTCTTATTAACAATGTGGCATTTTATTCTGATACACACCCACATATATACAAATTTTTACATAATTCTATATTTTTAAAAATTATGGTAAAAACATAACATAAAAGTTACCATTTTAACTACTTTTGAGTGTGCAATTCAGTAGTGTTAAGTATATTCACATTGTTATGCAGCACATCACCAGACCTTTTCACCTTGCAAAATAGAAATTCTATATACCCATTAAACAACAACTCATTTGTCCTTCTCCTCTGCCCCTAGTAACTACCATTCTACTTTCTGTTTCTATGAATTTGACTACTTCATATGCTTTAAAAAAATAGGATCAATCTACATCTACTTTTTAAGTAATGTGCTTTTAAAAATTTTACCATGTATGAAGAATTTTCTTCCATGTCTCCGTTTTTTGGGGGGGGACAGGGAAATTTACTTTTTAAAGAGTAAAATTATTTGCTTTCAGTTCCTAACCCATTAATTTGTTATGGTTATAAAAATACCACATTCTCGGGGAGCCTGGGTGGCTCAGTTGGTTGAGTATCTGACTTCAGCTTAGGTCATGATCTCAAGGTCCTGGGATTGAGCCCCACTTCGAGCTCTGTGATTAGTGGGGAGTCTGCTTGTCCCTCTCCCTCTCTCCCTGCCCCTCCCCCTGCCTGTGCTCTCTCTCTCTCTCTCTCTCAAATAAATAAATAAAATCTTAAAAAATATTTGTGTACATAATTTTTAATAGCTGTAAAACATTCCATTCTTTCTATTACCGTAATTTGCTTTAAACATTTCCTTTGTTGGGCTTTCAGATTGTTTCTAGAATTTTGCTATTATAAACAATTCTGGTTCATTTTTGGGGATAGTCAACATTTTGCATTACTTCCTAAGGATGGACTCCTAGAAATATTAATACTGGGTCAAAGGGTGAGATGATTTATAAGGCTTTTGATTCATATAACCAAATTGATTTCCAGAAAGGACCAATTTATTTCCCAAAATGAAGTGAACATAAATGTCCATTTCATTGCACTCTGACCAGTATTGAGAATGAAAATAAATTACAGTACTTTCCTATTTGTTTTTGGAGATGGTATTTCATCATTTCCAATATTTTAAAATATAGAGGTTATTTTCTTCTCCTCACTTGTTCTTTTTATATTGGCACATTTTATGTTTTATCAAATTCCCTGCATAGAATCTAGTATGTATGGGAAGAAAGCTAACAAATTTAGGATCTATGATTGTTGAATGTAAATAATTTGTCAAAACTTGAAGTAAGTAGCTGACTAATAGTGCTATGTTAGGAGTAATAATGTTTGTAGCTGGAATAGAGTCCTCGTGTATCAGATTGCAAACATTGTTAAATTATACTAATGGCTCTTTACCACTGTCTCTATAGAAAAGAAATCTGAAATGGCACTACCAGGAAAATTCTGCATAAATTCCCACAATAAAGAAGCTAGCAAAAGCAAGTTTTATTGTGAAGTAAAGAACAAGAGTTTTATTTAAACGAGTGAAACATTTCCATTTAATTTTAATGTCTTTAAATGATACATTTCCCACTGTTAATAGCAGTAATCCCCATGGAGAGTAACGTTCTTGTTAAAGTCATAATAGATCTCTGTTCACTCATTTAACAGCTTGAAGGTACACTTTTTAGACAGTAGAATGGTAATTAATCTTTGCTGCAATATTTCTTCAATGACTTGTGAAAAAGCAGGATTTTTGTTAAGAGTATCATTACAATTGGTGAACCTGTGGATTTACTACTATACATTTTAAAGGAACTTTAAAATTTTTAATTAGAGATTACCATTTACAAATTCACAGTCATATTTACAAATTAACAATTTTTTTCTGTACAATTATAAATCCTAATTTGTGACTATAGAAAGAATTAGTGGCTTTCCAGGGTCATGGAGCTAAGAGGAAGATATTAAGATTGCTGACTCAGTCTTTATCCATTAGACCAAACTGTTAGTATATAATGATGTATAGCAGTTGTTAACCTTTTGGGGCTTCTGGAAAACACACATGTGCATATGAAAGGGGGCGTGTTCTAAATCAATACACAGCTAAACCAAGATTTGACTAAGGGAGGACTCATTAAAAAGGAAGCATTCATAACTACAGTAGTTTTCATTGACTTATCCCAGCATACTTAGAAAGTATTATGATAAATAAATACTGCAGTTTCCTTTTCCTTATCAAAATGCAAGAATGGATATATTTTATTTTATTTTATTTATTTATTTATTTTTAATGATTTTTTATTATATTGTGTTAGTCACCATACAGTACATCCCTGGTTTCCGATGTAAGGCTCGATGATTCATTAGTTGCGTATAACACCCAGTGCACCATGCAATACGTGCCCTCCTTACTACCTATCACGGGTCTATCCCATTCCCCCACCCCCCTCCCCTCTGAAGTCCTCAGTTTGTTTCTCATAGTCCATAGTCTCTCATGTTTCATTCTCCCTTCTGATTACCCCCCCTTTCTTTATCCCTTTCTTCCCCTACCGATCATCCTAGTTCTTATGTTCCATAGATGAGAGAGATCATATGATAGTTGTCTTTCTCTGCTTGACTTATTTCACTTAGCATTATCTCCTCCAGTGCCGTCCATGTTGTAACAAATGTTGAGAACTCGTTCTTTCTGATAGCTGAGTAATATTCCATTGTATATATGGACCACAACTTCTTAATCCAGTCATCTGTTGAAGGGCATCTCGGCTCCTTCCACGATTTAGCTATTGTGGACATTGCTGCTATGAACATTGGGGTGCATATGGCCCTTCTCTTCACTACGTCTGTATTTTTGGGGTAAATACCCAGTAGTGCAATGGCTGGATCATAGGGTAGCTCAATTTTTAACTTTTTAAGGGACCTCCACACTGTTTTCCAGAGTGGCTGTACCAACTTGCATTCCCACCAACAATGTAGGAGGGATCCCCTTTCTCCACATCCTCTCCAACAATTGTTGTTTCTTGCCTTGTCTATTTTTGCCATTCTAACTGGCGTAAGGTGGTATCCCAGTGTGGTTTTGATTTGAATTTCCTTGATGGCTAATGATTTTGAACATTTTTTCATGTGTCTGTTAACCATTTGTATGTCTTCATTGGAAAAGTGTCTGTTCATATCTTCTGCCCATTTTTTGATTTGTTTATTTGTTTCTTGTGTATTGAGTTTGAGAAGTTCTTTGTAGATCTTGGGTACCAGTCCTTTATCTGTAGTGTCATTTGCAAATATATTCTCCCATTCCGTGGGCTGCCTTTTAGTTTTTCTGACTGTTTCCTTGGCTGTGCAGAAACTTTTAATCTTGATGAAGTCCCATAAATTCATTTTATCTTTTGTTTCTCTTGCCTTTGGGGATGTGTCATGAAAAAGGTTGCTTTGGCCAATGTCGTAGAGGTTGTTGCCTATGTTCTCCTCTAGAATTTTGATGGATTCCTGTCTCACATCGAGGTCTTTCATCCATTTGGAGTTTATTTTTGTGTATGGTGTGAGATAGTGGTCAAGTTTCATTCTCTTGCATGTAGCTGTCCAATTTTCCCAGCACCATTTATTGAAGAGACTGTCTTTTTCCCACCGGATGTTTTTTCCTGCTTTATCAAATATTAGTTGCCCAAAGAGCCGAGGGTAAGAATGGATATATTTTAAAAAGAAAACAACTCCTGGGGCGCCTGGGTGGCACAGCGGTTGGGCGTCTGCCTTCGGCTCGGGGCGTGATCCTGGTGTTGTGGGATGGAGCCCCACATCAGGCTCCTCCGCTATGAGCCTGCTTCTTCCTCTCCCACTCCCCCCGCTTGTGTTCTCTCTCTCGCTGGCTGTCTCTCTCTCTGTCAAATGAATAAATGAAATCTTCAAAAAAAACAAAAAGAAAAAAAAAAAGAAAACAACTCCATAATTACATTGCTCTGACATTACATTACTCTTACTTGTGTATAAAGTGCATTGCTATTTGTGGATTGTTTTTCAGGTTTTGCTCACATCCATGATTTTTAAAAACATAATTGCAATAATATACATACAAGTTTTAGTATTTTTATAATTTTATATTACATTGAAGTTTAGGTAATTTCTTAAGGACCCATATGAATTGAAAATTCATAAACTCACAAACAAATCTAGGCATTCTAATAATCTGTTGCATACTGAAACTATTTTGCAATACAGACTATTTCGTTAAACATGTTTGACTTCATACCAATAACCTGCTGGGATCATGTAATTAATTCTTTAGGTATAGTTGTGAAAGGAGAAGAGCAATACAGAAATTCTTAATGATGATGATATATATATATATATATATATATATATATATATATTTTTTTTTTTTTTTTTAAAGAGATGTTGGGGTGGGGAGGAGGGACAGAGGGCAGGGGAGAAAAAAAATCTTAAGCAGGCTCCATGTCCAGCATGGAGCCTGATGTGGGGCTTGATCTCACGACCCTGAGATCATGACCTGAGTCAAAATCGGACACTTAACCAACTGAGCCACCCAGGTGCCCCTCAATGATGTTTCAGAATAGAGTCAGGCACGAGCCAGCCACCTGGGGCATAAATGGCAGGGTGAGAAGGAATAAGACTGATCAAACTGAGGTTTTTGAAATGGTCATTATTGTGAGACTCTGGGTGGGTCTAGAGAGGAAGTCCAGGCTGGTGGGCACTTCATGGCAAATGAAGTTGAAGACACGCCAGTAAAATTATATGTATCTTGAAAATCCTGTGTGGGGATATTGTTCTTCGACAGCCATGCAAAGCCTAGGTACAGAGAATCCAGGAGCTTGTGGTATTCGAAAATTGGCATGGTCCTTTTGGTATGACAAAACCCTTGCCTCAGGATTTAGGATCTGCTGCAAGATCCTCTTCCCTGAGAGGGGCCTGATAAGAGCCTGGCAGGGTTACAATCCCCAGGAACTGATATACCACCTCAGATTCAGAGAGTGAGACCATCAAGGATTCACTTACCACAAATGGAGATCTGGATAGGCACTGACCTATGGAATAAGACCAAAGTGCACTTGACAAAAGTGGGCCAGGTGGGCAGTCAGAAGGGGTAAATTGAACTTGGTTCTATACTATTGAATTAAAACTCGTTAAATCATTATTGTCTAAGGTTAGGATTGATTGTAGAGACAAGGGTCAGAATTGAGCGCAAGGTTGGGAGAGTAGGGAAAGGGGATGAGGACGAGAGTGGAATGAAGTCAGTTTAAGCTATCTGGAAGGGGGAGAGAGGATGGGGAACCTGTCAGGGGTGGATTGAGTGGATGCCGCTGAAGCACACTGGATGTTTTCAATATTCTTTATGACTTAAAATGGGAAGTCAGAAACTTATTTCTTAGTTTTGGAGATACTTGGAGTAAAAATTACCTGAAATGTTTCCATAAAGATGCACAAGTATTTAGGCAAAATAATATAATTATTATACCAGCTATGTGAAAGCTGCAGTTGCCATTTTTAATGGCTTGTCTCTACACCCAAGGTGGGACTCAAACTCACGACCCTGAGACCAAGAGTCATATGTTCTTCCGACTGAGCCAGCCAGCCACCCCTTTTAATGGCTTGTCTTAATGATCAAACCAACTTTTAATTTTTCCTGAGATAATCTCTTTCTTTCTAGATAAGTACCTGAAGTCCCTTTTATTTAGTGATTATTAGAATGATGTCCATGATTTGACTTTCCCCTTTTGGTCTTCCATTCTTCTTCTTCTTCTTCTTCTTCTTCTTCTTCTTTTTTTTTAACTGAGATATAGTTGATGTATAACACTACATTGGTTTCAGGTATACAACATAATGATTTGATATTTTTATGTATTGCAAGATGATCACCACAATAACTCTAGTTAACTTCCATCCCACACATAGTTAACATTTTTTTTGGTTTGATGAGAACTTTGAAGATTTAGTCTCTTAGCAACTTTCAAATATACAATACAGTATTATTAATTATAGTCACTATGCTGTACATTACATCCCCAGGACTTATTTTATCACTGGAAGTTTGTACCTTTTGACCCCCTTGCCCATTTCCCCTATCTCCCACCCCCCACCTCTGGCAACCACCAATTTGTTTTCTGTATTTACGATTTTTTTTTATTAAGGTTCCACTGTAAGTGAGATAATAAGGTATTTGTCTTACTATGCTTGCCTTATTTTGTTTAGCATAATGCTCTTGAATCCATCCATGTTGTCAAAAATGGCACGATTTTCTTCTTTATGGCTGAGTAATATTCCATTATATAGATATATATCAATATATATATATATATAGATTTATAGGGGCACCTGGGTGGCTCAGTCAGCTAAGCGTCTGCTTTCGGCTCAGGTCATGATCTCAGGGTCCTGGGATCGAGCCCCACATCGGGCTCTCTATTCAGTGGAGAGTCTGCTTCTCCTTCTCACTCTCTCTCTGCTCTCTCTCTCTCTTCCTATCTATCTCACAAATAAATAAATAAAAATCTTAAAAAATATATAGATTTATATATCTTTTTAAAACTAACATCTTTTTTAATGTTATTTAAAATCAGTTAACATCTAGTGTATTATTAGTTTCAGAGGTAGTTTAGTGATTCATCAGTTGCATATAACCCCTAGTGCTCATCACATCAGGTGCCCTTCTTAATGCCCATCACCCAGTTATACCATCCCCCACCCACCTCCCCTCCAGCAACCCTCGTTTTTTCCCTATAGTTCAGAGTCTCTTTTGGTTTGTCTACTTCTCTGATTTTGTCTTACTTATTTTTTTCCCCTCCCTTCTCTTATGTTCATCTGTTTTTGTATCACATCTTCTTTATCTATATGTCTATCAGTGGACACTTGGGCTGCTTCCATAATTTGGCTATTGTAAATAATGCTGCTATAAACATAGAGGTGCACGTATCCTTTTGAATTTGTGTTTTTGTATTTTTTGGGTAAATATTCAGTAGCACAATTACTAGATTGTAGGGTGTTCTATTTTTAATTTTTTTGCGGAAACTCCATATTGTTTTCCATAGTGTCTGCACCAGTTTGCATTCCCACCAACAGTGCATGAGGGTTCCTTTTTCTTCACATCCTTGCCAACACTAGTTGTTTCTTGTGTTTTTGCTTTTAGCCATTCCGACAGGTATGAGGTGATATCGCATTGTAGTTTTGGTTTGCATTTCCCTGATGATGAGTGATGTTGAGTGTTTTTAATTTTTTGAGGAAGCCTCATACTTTTTCTACATTGATGGCATCAATTTACATCCCCACCAGTAGTGCACAAGGGGTCCCTTTTCCCTCCACATCCTTACCAACTCTTGTTATTTCTTACTTTTTTATTAACTAGCCATTCTTTATTTTTTTTTAAGATTTTATTTATTTATTTGAGAGAGAGAGCACAAGAGGGGTGAAGGTCAGAGGGAGAAGCAGACTCCCTGCTGAGCAGGGAGCCTGATGTGAGCTCGGTCCTGGGACTCCAGGATCATGACTTGAGCTGAAGGCAGCTGCCGAACCAACTGAGCCACTCAGGCATCCTTAACTAGCCATTCTAACAAGTGTGAGGTAATATTTCATTGTGGTTTTGACTTGCATTTCCCTGATGATTAATGATGCTGAGCACCTTTTCATGTACCTATTGGCCATTAGTGTGTCTTTTTTAGAAAAATATCTTTTCAGATCCTCTGTCTATTTTTATTTTTTTAAATTTTTAAATTTTTAATTTTTTAAAAAAGATTTTATTTATTTATTAGAGAGACAGAAAATGACAGACAGAATGAGCAGGGGGAGGACAGAGGGAGAAGCAGACTCCCTGATGAGCAAGGAGCCTGATGCTGAGCTCGATCCCAGGACCCTGAGATCATGACCTGAGCCGAGGGCAGATGCCTAACCAACTGAGCCACCCAAACACCCCTCCCCCCCATCCATTTTTGATTGGATTCTTTTAATGCTATTGAGTTATATGAGTTCCTTATATATTTTCAATATATGGTTTGTAAATACCTTTTCCCATTCATTAGGCTGTCTTTTCATTTTGTTGTTGGTTTCCTTTGCTGTGCGAAAGTTTTTTAGTTGGATGTAGTTACATTTATTTTTCCTTTTGTGGCTTTGCTTTTGGTGTCATACCCAAAAACTCATCGCCAAGACCAGTGTTAAGGAGCTTTTCTTCTAGGAGTTTTATGGTTTTGGGTCTTACAATTCAAGTCTTTAATCCATTTTGAAGTAATTTTGTGTGTGGTGTTGACCTCCATTCTTGTCTGGTTGACCTAAACCTTAACTGTTGAGATCATTACCACTTTTACCAGGCAGAGGAACTTCTTAAGAATTATAAATGTATAATTTCTTGTCCAAATTGGAATATTTGTGAGAGTGAAAGGGGGTGCTATTGATTATTAAACTTGGACAAAAGGTAATAGTTTGGGCTGTCCCAAGCAAACCAAGATATATGGTCACCTTAGTGTGAGAACATAATTCTCCTTGGATCTCTGAAGTTCTGCATGTCTTTTGAGCATTGCCCTTGCCAGCCTTTTGTTCAGGAATATTTTTTCAAGAATGTTGGTATAGCAAACAGCCTCGGAAGAGGGTATCTCTCTCTGGAGCAGAAAGAAAAGATTGAGGTTTTTCTAAGCTCAGAGTTCCTCTTCTTTAACACAACCCACTCTGTGTGCAGGTGTCTCTTGGCCCTTGTATCATCCTGTGGGAATTGGGGCTTGAAGAACTGGCACAAGAAAATGATCCTCTTGCTACTACTTTTCTGTGGGTAACAAACTGTCTTTTGTCTCTAATCCAGGAGTCTTGTGTCTTCTGCTAACATCCATGAAATTATGGTATGCTCTCTTGTTTGTTTGCAAATGGGGTAAATCTCAAACCCTTAACATTTATTGCCATCTGATACAATTATAAATAACTATACAAATGTGTCACTACTAAAAAAACAAAAAACCAAAAAACCGAATATGTCACTACTACTGCTACTACTACTACTACTACTATGAATTCAGTTGAAATTTCATTTGTGCATTTGAGAATTTCTCTTCCAAAGAATATTATAAGATTAAGATCAGCAAAAGCAAAGGTAGGCCTAACTGGATCTGGTCTCATTGATTTCAAGATAGACTGTTTTAATCAATCAGCTTAAATATGTAATTACTATAATTAATAATTAAAAATTTAAAAGTACATTATAATTTTATCTCAATGCACCATTTAATTGTTTAGTTCTGTTGTAAATTGATTTCTTAAAACTATGTAGTGTATTTTGAACTCAAAATGTGTGTGGATAGAATTCTTTTTCCTAGCATAATGATCCATACTTTTAGGGAGCATATAAGTTTTTTTCTGGTGTGATGATGAGGTTGGGTTTTTTATTATTTTTATAATAGCTTTATTGAGATTTAACTCACATACCATGCAATTCATCCATTTAAAATGTAAAGTTCAGTGGTGTTTAGTCTAAGAAGCATGTAACTTGGTGTAACAAGAAGCATGTAATAAGATGTGCCAAATTCCAAATCTCTCTTTCTTCTACCCAAACTTAGCCCAAGTGCTTTTTTTGTTTAACCTCTTGAACTTTCCTTGACCTTTTTTAAATATTTCAGGAGTGAGACACCCGCGCAAGCCATAGAATTTTAAGGTGGCAGATAATTGCAAAGAGATACACAATGCACCCTAATGATAACATTTAGCACTTAGGCAATGCTTTAAGAACATTAACCAACTGATTTGCACAGTACCCCCTGTGAAGCAGTAAGTAGCATTTTCTCCACTTTCACAGTGAGAAAATGTACAGACAGAAGCTAGTTGACTTTCCTGAGCGATTAAAGCTAGTGAGATCTTAATATAAATTAAAACTCTCATGTATTCAAACTTCTGAAACTGGCTCCATTCATGATAGTTTATTTGAGGGTCTTTGGAAAAGGTATATTTTTTAAAGGCTGTGTGTCTTGCATACGTTCATGTTATATATTTGTTTTGCAAAGCATATTATTGAAATTCCCTTAGCTAAAAGGTAGAAGTCCTTTTATTGACCAAATGCTTTAAATTAAATGGTCTTTCATAGCAATCACAAGATTATTGTCCTAAGAAGTAGACCTGTGTGACAAACTATTTTAGTTATAATAAAATGAGGTGGGGTCAAATATTAGTTTGTATTAATTTAAGGATCAGTAGTTAATGTTACTATTTTACCCTTTTCTTTTCTTTTTTCTTTTCTTTTCTTTTCTTTTCTTTTCTTTTCTTTTTTCTTTTCTTTTTGTAGGTTCCATGTGGAGTCCAATGCAGGGCTTGAACTCATGACCCTGAGATCAAGAGTCGGACGCTTAACTACTTAGCCACCTAGGCACCCGTGCTTTACATATAGCTAAGTTTAACATGCTGAAGTATTGGAACTTTTCATATCAAAATGATGCAGGGGCGCCTGGGTGGCTCAGTTGGTTGGGCGTCTGCCTTTGGCTCAGGTCATGATCCCAGGGTCTTGGGATCCAGCCCCGCATCGGGCTCCCTGCTCAGTGGCGAGCCTGCTTCTCCCTCTCCCTCTGCTGCTCCTCTTGTTTGTGCTCTCGCTCTTGTTCTCTTTCTCAAATTAATAAATAAAATCTTAAAAAAAAAAAGATGCAAAGGTCATTTGCTATCAGTTTGATTTCTAAATAAATAATTTCTGAATTGTCTGTTTTGGAGTGGTGATGAGTTGTGCTAAACTATTTCTCTGTCTGATTCTCCTTGCATCCATGAGAGAGATGGCTTATTGGAATAAGAAATGAAAGTGTGACTAGAACAAGGCCAAAAGACTTTTTTGAGGAGTGAGCCCTTGGCCTCAAGTTCTTATACAAATAAACGGCTAATTAGCAGCAGTGCTATTGCAGTATGGTACAACTTGGTAATCGCTTCTCAGTAAGTCAATTATGTTATTGTGTCACTGGTTTAAGAAACATTTATTGAGCATTTATTATATTCAGGCAACATGCTAGATATTGAAAATAGGAGGTAAAAGAAACATATTTCTTGTTCTTGAAAGAACTAGATGATTATCTATAGTTAGCAAGTAATTTCAAAATTCCTTACTTGTGAATCAAAATATAAGACTTCATATACTAACCATATTTTTTGTAAAAGGTTTCAGTGCGTATCCATGGACAGAATAGCCAGTGTTCTCTAGGAATGAGCAACCTTGTCAGCTCGTCGCTGTTTCTCCTGTTAGTGCATTGGAACATGTATGTTCCAAGAAGTGGTGCGTTTTGACAGAATGGGAGTGGTGTAGCTTCATGGCATTTTGTTTCCTCTTAAAAGAGCATCATTAGCAGCTCTTATCCTTGACCTGATTTGGGCACTTGATAAGGCATTTGAATCAGTTAGATGTGAGTGGACAAATTCAATGAAAAAGCATATGAATCGGGCACCTGGGTGGCTCAGCTCATGATCCCAGGGAGCTGGGATACAGCCCCTGATCCTTGGGCTCCCTGCTCAGCGGTGAGCCTCCTTCTCCATCTGCTACTCCCCCTGCTTGTGCACGCGTGCTCTCTCTCTCTCAGATAAATAAATAAAGTCTTTAAAAAAAAATAAGCAAAAGCATATTAGTAAGATTAACTTGGAAAGAACAATGACGGTGGTCAATAAAACAGATCTTATTCAAGTGCTCTAAATGGAAGATTTAGGTTTGGAATAATTCAAGAGTTTGACTTCTTTTTTTCCTCAGTAAAAACTGCTCAGTAAAAACAGTTAAATCAGTATACATGTTACTAGAAAGAGAATGGGAATTACAACCTTCCCTAAGAGATGTGCTTCAAAAAATACATGAGAAATACCTGAAAATGAGAAACAAATATTTTGAATTTTGTATTTATATATTTGAAATTTATATTTATATTTATAAATCACTTACATTCAAATTGTGACTTTATGGAATCAGATTTCTGAACAAAAGAAAGGAAACACTTTCTTTTTTTTCCCCTTTTCTTTTCCTTAATTTCTTTTTTTCCTAGTAGGAAACATTCTGTAGCCCGAACTACAGTTGAAAAATTTGTTAACCTTTGCATCTGATGCTGACCTAGAAAAGTACTTAAACTTGCTGAATACATGGGCAAAGATGATTCTTTCAAACAGAACAATTTTATTTAAGAAGGATAAGGTTCAGAAGTGAAAGTAAAAGCTAGCTTCAGATTCTGAAATAGGCTAAAGATAACATCAGCATTTATGACTCTCCTATAGAGCTGGAAGACAGGTCTCACAGTGGTTGACAACATATCTGAACAACAAAAGGGGAAAGAGTGACTTTTTGTATTCACTGGTTAAAATTATTGGGGTTATTTTGAGTACAGGCAGAACATATCTGGTTAATTTTTTTCTTGTTTGTTTAACAAACTGTTTAAAATACAACATAGCCTAATTTAATTTGTTTATTTATATTTTAAAAAATGACCAATCCCAGAGCCTGTATATAATAACGAAGTAATATATTCTGCAGATGAAATATTTATAGCTTGTATGTAGCTATTTTATGCAATTTATGTAGCTTTCTTTTTTTTTTTTTAAAGATTTTATTTATTTATTCGACAGAGATAGAGACAGCCAGCGAGAGAGGGAACACAAGCAGGGGGAGTGGGAGAGGAAGAAGCAGGCTCATAGTGAAAGAGCCTGATGTGGGGCTCGATCCCATAACACCAGGGTCACGCCCTGAGCTGAAGGCAGATGCTTAACCACTATGCCACCCAGGCGCCCCAATTTTTTTTTTTTTTTAAAGATTTTTTATTTATTTATTCGACAGAGACAGAGACAGCCAGCGAGAGAGGGAACACAAGCAGGGGGAGTGGGAGAGGAAGAAGCAGGCTCATAGCGGAGGAGCCTGATATGGGGCTCGATCCCATAACACCGGGATCACGCCCTGAGCCGAAGGCAGACGCTTAACCGCTGTGCCACCCAGGCGCCCCAAGGCGCCCCAATTTATGTAGCTTTTTAACTACTGTTCAAAGTTTATTTTTCTTTTTATTTTCAAAGTAATATGTACTTATTATACAATATTTCGGAAATACAAAATAAGAAGTAAAAATACTCAGTAAACATTTGCTCTCAAATAACCATAGTTAGTATTTTGGTTTACTTCCTTTTAATCAAATTTTTTGTGAGTAGATGTTTCCTTTTTGCATACTTGTCAAAGTACATATGTGATTTGGGTATTCTTTTTTTTTTTTTTTAAAGATTTTATTTATTTATTCGACAGAGAGAGAGACAGCCAGTGAGAGAGGGAACACAAGCAGGGGGAGTGGGAGAGGAAGAAGCAGGCTCATAGCGGAGGAGCCTGATGCGGGGCTTGATCCTGGAACGCCGGGATCACGCCCTGAGCCGAAGGCAGACGCTTAACCGCTGTGCCACCCAGGTGCCCCAGGGTATTCTTTTTTTTTTAAAGCAATTTATATATTTTATTATTTTTTAACATTTTATTTTATTTATTTGAGAGAGAGTGTGCACATGAGTGCGGGGAAGGGCAGAGGGGAAGGGAGGGAGAGAATCCCAGGCTGACTCTGTCCTGAGCCCCACTCAGGGCTTGATTCCAGGACCCTGAGATCATGACCTGAGCTGAAACCAAGAGTTGGACGCTCAACCAACTGAACCACCCAGGCTCTTTATATATATATTTTAAAGTAATCTCTACACCCAACATGGGCCTCAAATTCACTACCTCAAGATCAAGAGTCACACGCTCTACTGACTGAGCTAGCCAAGTGCCCCTCATGTTTTTCTTTTAATACTACATCTTAAACATTTCTCGTGTTGTTGGCTATTACATCATCTTTTAAAATAATTTTCATGATTTAAAAATGGTATATAGCAACTAATGAATCATCGAGCCTTACATCGGAAACCGGGGATGTACTGTATGGTGACTAACATAATATAATAAAAAATCATTAAAAAAAAATAAAATAAAAATGGTATATAATATTTTATTGAGTTAATGTGCAGTAATTTACTCAGCCATTTTATTTTGTTGAGTGTTAAAATTATTTCATGTTTTTTACCATTATAAATAATATTTGAACAGTGTTTTAAAAATTATCCTATGTTGGGGCATTTGGGTGGCTCAGTGAGTTAAACATCTGCCTTCGGCTCAGTTATGATCCCAGGGCCTGGGATAGATCAGGCTCAGTGGGGAGCCTGCTCAGTGGGGAGCTTGCTTCTTCCCTGCTGCCCCTCACCCCCCCACGCCTGCGCTTTCTTGCTTGCCCTCTCACTATCAAATAAATACATAAAATCTTGAAAAATTTAAAAATTATTCTGTTTTCAGATTTTCCTTGAGATTGATAACTAGAAGTATAATTAGTGAATAGGAAAAAAATGAAAAAATTTAAGTCTCTTGATAAATACCATCAAATTGCTTCCCAAAGAATATGTAACGCTTAAAAAAATGCTTTCACATTTATTATCTAACTTCATGACATAGCAAACTACAGTTAGGCAAGACAGATATTGTTATGCCCATTTGTTAGATGAGGAAATTGAGGTATATAAAGTGTGAATGTCTCACCCAAATTCATTTACATGATCATTAACTGAGTTTGAACTAGGTGCTATGGGAAATACAAAATGGAGAAACTCAAAATTGAGTTGAAGAGATACATGTAGACACCAATAACTATAAAACAAAGTGACATGGGAGCAGCTGCAGAAGATGTTAGAAGAGCAATGAATGAGTGCCCAGAGTGTAGCCTTGCACTTGGCTGTGCAAGGCTGGAAAGAATGTTCATGAAGCATGGTGTGGAGATAGAGGGGGAGATGGAAAGGTGAGACAGGGTATTCCAGACAGGACAAGCAAATGAATGAGGAGAGACTGCAAGAGGTGATATTTAAAGAATTTTTGGTAAAATAAACAATGACTTTTGTGTTTTAAATATATTTATTCTCTTCTTAGGCTCTATTAAAAGGATTTTGCTAAAAATATTATTTCATCTTATCCTGTTGTTGGCTTATAGTAAAGCATAAAGTGTTAATATAGATGATACTTTATTTTAAAAAGTTATTTATTGTCATAAGACACCTAGGAATAAACCTAAGTAAAGAGGTAAAGGATCTGTACTCTGAAAACTATAGAACACTTTTGAAAGAAATAGAGAAGACACAAAGAAATGGAAAAACATTGCATGCTCATGGATTGGAAGAACAAATATTAAAATATTATTAAAATGTCTATGCTACCCAGAGCGATCTACACATTCAGTGCAATCCTTATCAAAATGCCATCAGCAGAGTTGGAACAAATAATCTTAAAATTTGTATGGAACCACAAAAGACCCCAAATAGACAGAAGAAAGATGAAAAAGAAAACCAAAACCAAAGCTGGTGGCATCACACTTCCAGACTTCAAGCTCTATTACAAAGCTGTAATCATCAACACAGTATGATACTGGCGAAAAACAGATACATAGATCAATGGAACAGAATAGAGAACCCAGAAATCGACCCTCAACTTTATGGTCAACTAATCTTTGACAAAGCAGGAAAGACTATCCAATGGAAAAAAGACAGTCTCTTCAACAAATGATGTTGGGAAAATTGGACAGCCACGTGTAGAAGAATGAAACTGGACCATTTTCTTACACCATATGCAAAGATAAACGCAAAATGGATGAAAGACCTAAATGTGAGACAGGAATCCATCAAAATCCTAGAGGAGAACACAGGCAGCAACCTCTTTGACCTTGGCCACAGCAACTTCTTGCTAGACATGTCTCCAAAGGCAAGGGAAACAAAAGCAAAAATGAACTATTGGGACTTCATCAAGATAAAAACTTTTACACAGTAAAGGAAACAGTCAACAAAGTCAAAAGACAACTACAGGATTGGAGAAGATATTTGCAAATGTCTTATCAGATAAAGGACTAGTATCCAAAATCTATAAAGAACTCATCAAACTCAACACCCAAAAAATAAATAATCCAATCAAGAAATGGGCAGAAGACATGAACAGACATTCCTGCAAAGAAGGCATACAGATGTCCAACAGACACATGAAAAAATGCACCACATCACTCGGCATCAGGGACATACAAATCGAAACCACAATGAGATGCTTCCTCACACCAGTCAGAATGGCTAAAATGAACCAGTCAGGAAACGACATGTTGGCAAGGTTGCAGAGAAAGGGGAACCCTCCTACACTGTTGGTGGGAATGCAAGCTGGTGCAGCCACTCTGGAAAACAGTATGGAGGTTCCTCAAAAAGTTGAAAAACAGAGCTACCCTATGACCCAGCAATTGCATTACTAGATATTTACCCAAAGGATACAAACATAGTGGTCCGAAGGGGCACCTGCACCCCAATGTTTATAGAAGCAATGTCAATAGCCAAACAATGGAAAGAGCCCAAATGTCCATCGATGAATGAATGGATAAAGAAGATGTGGTATATATGTACAATGCAATATTACTCAGCCATCAAAAAAATGAAATCTTACCATTTGCATTGACGTGGATGGAACTAGAGGGTATTTAATGCTAAGCAAAATAACTCAGTCAGAGAAAGGCAATTATCACATCATTCCACTCCTATGTGGAATTTAAGAAACAAAACAGAAGATCATAGGGGAAGGGAGGGAAGAATAAAATGAGAGGAAGTCAGAGAGGGAGACAAACCATAAGAGACTCTTAACTATAAGGAAACAAACTGAGGGTTGCTGGAGAGGAGGTAGGGGGTGATGGGGTAACTGGGTGATGGGCATTGGGGAGGGCATGTGACGTGAGGAGCATCGAGTGTTATATGCAACTGATGAATAACTGAACTCTACCTCTGAAACTAATGATACACTATGTGTTAATCAATTGAATTGAAATAAAATTAAATTTAAAAATTATTTATTATTGAAACATAATTGGCATACAATGCTATTTTAGTGTTAGGTGTACAGCATATTGATTTGACAATTCTGTACAATACTGAGTGCTCCCCACAATAAGTACAGTCACCATCTCGCACTATGCAACACCATTATAATATTATTGACATATTCCCTATGCTGCACCTTCATCTCTGTGACATTTATTTCATAACTGGAAGTTTTTACCTCCTAATCCTTCTCATCTTCCCACTAACCTCCCTCTGACAACCATCAGTTTGTTCTCTGTATTTAAGGGTATGTTTTTTTGTTTGTTTGTTCATTTGTTCTGTTTCTTATATGGTATTTGTCTTTCTCTGACTTATTTCAATTAGCATAATACCCTCTGGGTCCATCCATAAATGGCCAGATCATGTCCTTTTTATGGTTGAGTAATATTCCATTGTGTATATATGGCACATTTTCTTTATCCGTTCATCCATTGATGGACACCTGGGTTGCTTCCCTATCTTGGCTCTTTTTTTCCCTTTTTTTTTTTTGAGATAGAGAGAGCTGGGGGAGGGGCAGAGGGAGAGGGGAGAGTGAATCTTAAGCCGGCTCCATGCTTTGCACGGAGCCTGACGCGGGGCTCAACCCCATGACCCTGAGATGATGACCTGAGCTGAAATCAAGAGTTTGATGCCCAACCAACTGAGCCAACCAGGTGCCCCTATCTTGGCTCTTATAAATAGGGCTGCAGTAAGCATAGGGTTGCCTATATCTTTTTAAATTAGTTTTTTTGTTTTCTTTGCGTAAAGACCCAATAGTAGAATTATTGGATCATATGGATATATCATTTGCAAATACCTTCTCCCATTTGATAGGTTGCCTTTTTGTTTTGTTGATGGTTTCCTTTGCAGTGCAAAAGCTTTTTATTTTGGTGTAGTCCCAAAAGTTTATTTTTGTTTTTATTTTCCTTGCCTGAGGAGACATATCTATAAATACATGGCTAAGGCCAAAGTCCAAGAGATTGCTGCATATGTTTTCCTTTAGGAGTTTCATGGTTTCATGGATTAAAGATACATTTAGGTCTTTAATCTGTTTTGAGTTTATTGTTGTATATGGTGTAAGAAAGTGCTCCTGTTTCATTCTTTGTATGTAGCTGTCAAGTCCTAACACCGTTTATTGAAAAGACTATCTTTTCTCCATTGTATATTTTTGCTTCCTTTGTCATCGAATAATTGATCACATAGGCATGGGCTCCCATTTCTGGGAGATGATACTTTTCTTTAAAAATAAACATCCCAGGATTGTTTTTATCATGTTTGTTAATTGACACCTAAGCATGGTGCTAAAATACTGGGCTATTTTGGCTAGTGGATGACCAACTCATATGTTTTGAGCCACTTAAAGACTTTTCTTGAGGCAACTGAAAGGCAGACGATCGCTAGTACAGTGTGTGCTCACAGCAGCTCGTGGCCTAACGAGCGCTGTCAGGCGGCTGTGCCTTTCAGCTGTTCGTTTTGCTGAAGGCAGATAATTTATGCTGTATCCCACAGCACAGATCAAGTACATAAGACCAGAGAGGAATGTTAATGGAAAATGTTACAAATTCTTAAAGTGACAGAGTTTTAAATTTTTAACTGATATAGTCGGGTTGCAATATTATCAGATAATGTGAAAATTTGAGTGAAAGTAGACAAAGTAAATGAAAGAACTTTTTAAGAGTGAATGAATACAGTGTATTTGATTTATTTTTATTTTTATTTTTATTTTTTTATTTTTTTAAAGATTTTATTTATTTATTCGACAGAGATAGAGACAGCCAGCGAGAGAGGGAACACAAGCAGGGGGAGTGAGAGAGGAAGAAGCAGGCTCATAGCAGAGGAGCCTGATGTGGGGCTCGATCCCATAACGCCGGGATCACACCCTGAGCCGAAGGCAGACGCCCAACCACTGTGCCACCCAGGTGCCCCAGTGTATTTGATTTAAAACATAAGGCCATCTCTGCCACATAGTAGGCATTCAGAAATGTTTGTTGACTTAATAAATGAATGGGTGTGTTTATGTTTTTTGAGGTACTTACTATACATTTTAATTTTTATTTATTTTTTAAAATTCCAGTTATTTAACATACAATGTTATATTAGTTTCAGGTGTACAATATAATGATTCAACACTTCCATATATCACTCTGTGCTCATCATAACAGCTTAACTGACATTTAAAAATTTTGCTACTACTGAATTTTACTGAACTGGCAAACTTTTAAAATATGCAGAGTTATTATTAAGGCTGATACACCTAAAAGCAAATGTGTTTTGCTTTATTTTTGCTAGAATTTTTGAGACATTTGCCTTATTGCTTTTATGACTATGACTTAATTATAAAGTACAATACATAAATACGGGCAGAATATTAATCATAGCTCTCAGAGACAATTCAAATTTTTCAATTACCTCAGATAAATTTTCTGCTTAGTTTAGTTAAACCACAATAATGAGACCCAGATCATATGGTAGACCAATCTAAAAGTATGCTGATGCCCTGCGTAAATTACTTCCTAGGAAAGACTAATACATTGTCTTAAAAGAGAATGTTATTTCTGATGAGAGCAAGAACTGATTCCAATAGACAGTATATTTTGGGGCGCCTAGACGGCTCAGTTGGTTAAGAGTCCAACTCTTGATTAAGTGTCCAACTCTCGATCTCAGCTCAGGTCTTGATCTCAGGGTCATGAGTTCAAGTTCAGTGTTGGGCTCCATG
This sequence comes from Ursus americanus, assembly GCF_024610735.1. Lineage (NCBI taxonomy): Eukaryota > Metazoa > Chordata > Mammalia > Carnivora > Ursidae > Ursus > Ursus americanus. The sequence goes on from NC_142129.1 coordinate 47,744,256, forward strand.
CCCAGCATGGCGCCTACTTAAGAAAAACAAAACAAAACAAAAAAAAAAAAAAAGAAAATATCCAATAGACAGTGTATTTTGCTTTCTCTACTCAGAGGTGGGCTTTAAATGTAAATAACAAACAACCCTCTGGTTTTTTTGTTTTGTTTTGTTTTGTTTTGGTGAAGAAAACAATAATAGCTATCAATTATTAAGCACTTCTCATGGGACAAGGATTGTACCAAGAGCTGTAGTAATAAGACGTGTGTGGTCTCATTTTATACTCACTCCAACATTATGACGTAAACTCTATTATTATCACCCTCACTTTACAAATGTGGAACAGAGGCATAAAGTTTATGTGACTTGTGCAAGGTCACAGAGCTAGGGAGAGGTGGAGCTGGGTTCCAAATCCAGCTCTGAGTCTAGGTATTTAGTAACTGGGGTTTGCTGCCTTTCCATACAGGTGTTCAACCTGTTATCTATAATAACTCATGAAATAGAGGAACTTGAAACTTTCCTCCTTTGCTAGTGAGTGTGCAAGGATGCAACAGGAAAGTTTTCACTTTCTTTCACCCTGACTTCCTATTTTCTAAGCTTTTGGAATGGAGGTTAGCTAATAAACTTGCCTTTTGAAACAATGCCATAGTAGCCAACATTTACTGGCTGCTTACTATGTGCCAGACACCTTCTTCTTCTTCTTCTTTTTTTTTTTTTTTAAGATTTTATTTATTTATTTGTCAGAGAGAGAGAGTGCGAGCGCAAGCAGGGGGAGCAGCAGAAGCAGGCTCCCCACTGAGCAAGGACCCCAAGCGGGACTCAATCCCAGGACCCTGGGATCACGAACTGAGCCGAAGGCAGATGCTTAACCAACTGACAAGGCACTTTCTAATCGCTGTATAAACATTATTTTATTTAATCATTGCAGTATCCTAAGGAAGGTACTATTATTAGCCCCCATTTTATAGATCAGGAAGCTGAAGCTTAGCAAAGTTAAAAAGGAGAGCAACTCAAAATCACATACATTAAGTCCAGAAGCAGAGAAGTTTGGGTTTGAACCCAGGTAGTTTCACCAACACCTTACTTAACTGCCTCACTCTACTGCTTTTCTAAATCACCAGCAGTGGGCCTGTCTCAGAGCAGGTTCAGACACCACTTCCCCTCCCCTGTGAAGCATGCCTCATGCTGACATTCCAGGTCCAAGTGAGAAGTCTGCAAGAGGCAGGGTCCCATAGAACATCGCTCTGAGCTCTATCAGGCCTTCACATGTTGGAATGTTCTGTATGGATTTTTGTTTTCTCATGGCTAGAACATTGACATCCTTCACAATTCCCCTGAGGGAGGACAAACTTTTTTCTGACATGTGAGCTTCTCTCTGATTGCAGATGGAGGGTGTGGATTGCATCTGTCCTGGGCAGCTTCTCTCTTTTCTCTTTCTCTCTTTCTCTCTCACTTACCAGCTGAAATGCCCCAAGCACTTGCCTGCTTCTTTCGTTTTCCCACTATTTCCCACAGTTTTTTTTTTTTTTTCAAAGGTAAAACATAGATCTTTCTGTTTCATGTTACACCAGCTGTCTGGTTTACCCCCCTTCACCTCCTACCACCAATTGGAGCAAATGGAAAAGAACACATTTGCTAAAATGGGACTGACCCAGGCAGCCCACCCCTGTTGGCTCAGTGGGTACCCTCTGCAGGGGAGACAGTGTGAGTTTTTGTAATCTTGCTACTCACCCTGGGAGGTCTTTTAAGGGCTGGGGACCTAGGGATGTTTTTCTATCAGGCCTTCTTTTTTTTTCCCCCACCTAGGTTTGATCTTGCATTCCACTGCTAAATAAGGTTAACAGCACTAATATCTGCTATGGAACTATACAGTTTACGAACTTCTTTTTTAATTCAGTCTCTCATTTAACCTTTACAACCACCTGGTGGTAAGTATCATTCACACACTGAGGGATGAGAAAACTGGCTTAGAGAGATTAAGTTGTTTGTCCAGGATCACAAAACCCAAGATCTTTTGCCAGGGAATCCCTGGTCCTTTCTGCTATATAATGTCACAGTACTTTTTTTTTTTTCACAGTAACTTTTAAGTAGCATGATCATCAAGTTGAGTGAAACCCTGAGAGATGCTTCATACCATGGAAAGTCTTTGTGGGGAGAGCATTTTGGAATGTGCAGGTCAGCACAGTGCCCAGGCCTTAGCAGGTGTTCAATAAATTGTTGCACTAAGCTAGTCAGACATTGTCACTGACTTGCAGTATGCAGTTTAGCCTCAGGCAACCCTTTTAACCTCCTTTGCCCTTTATTTTTATCTGCCCTGATGGTCTAGATGGTTGTTGCAGGCATCAAATGAGATGAACATATAGCTTTACAGAGTGATATAGAAATGTAAGGAATTAACTTTATGCCACTATTTTAAATCTGAATTTCTCTGGCAAACTCCATACTTTGTTTCCTTTATGAATATCTTTCTTTGGGATGATCTTTTCTCGGAAGCTCCGTGGGAGAATTTTAGTGACTAAATGCATACTTCTTTTAAAAAGAAGGCAAGAAGAAAAGGAGAGACCAAAAAAACAAAACAAAACAAAACAAAACAAAACAAAACAAAAAAACACCCAAACAAACAAACAAACAAACAAACAAAAAACCAACAAAAAACCAAAAAAACCAACAACAAGGCTTAATGGGAAGGGTAAGTATTAGCCCAGGGAGGCAGCACTTTTAGAGAAAGATAAACAGCAGGACAGTTGAAGAGCAGGTAAAATAGCAAACATTACGCAGTTCTTAGTGTGAGCCTGGGCATGCTTCTTGGGGATTAATTAATCCTCACGGTGACCTTATGAACACTGTCCAGATGATGAAATAAGGACTTAAATAATGTGCACAGACCGTACAGCCACTGAATAGTAGAGCAGGCATTGGGGCTGGTCAGTTGCTGCAGGGCTCAGGCCCTCACGCTTCACCTTCTGCCTTTGGAATTAGAGGTGTGGAGACAGCACATGGGGTGTCTTTTGTAAATTGAGGCAAGTGCATTCAATCCTGCTATAATGTAAATCCTCTTCAAAATACGTTTTGCTCACTTTTAATACAGAGATGCAAATTGATAAAGGCATAGGATTTGTAAATAATTTTTTGTAAGTATTATTGTAAAACTGTTTTGGAGGTCTTTTAGCCTGTTCTTCAACCAGAATCAATTGTAGTGTCTTTCACTGATAGTTTTCTATATTTTATTTCTCTATTTCCTGATAACTTATTCTCTCCACCAAACTAGAGTGCCAATAGCCTAACAATGAGACTTTCTTAGTATTTCCTCTTTCTTTTTTTCTTTCTTTCTTTCTTTCTTTCTTTCTTTCTTTCTTTCTTTCTTTCTTTCTTTCTTTCTTTCTTTCTCCTTTCTTTCTTTCTCTCTTTCAGCTTCCTTGGACTGAATAAAGCTTCCATTTCTTTTTAAAAATGTAAATAAGCAATATAATCATATAGTTCAAAAATAAATGAAAAAAGATAAGGAGGTATATCATGAAAATTGTCCTTCCCACTCTCCTATCCTTCATCATGCATACTTCTCACACACTTCGACTCCAATAACCAGTGTTAAGTTTTTAGTGTATCTTTTCAGAGTTCCTTTATGAATGCAGAAGCTATTTTGAGTATTTTTCAACTTTTTTCATGCAAAAGGTAATACTATTCTTATCTTCCTTCTTTATTTAATATATCTTGGAAATCTCTCCACATTAGTACTTAAGGAACATCCTCATTTCCTTCCTTCCTTCGTTCTTTCCTCCCTTTCTTCCTCCTTTTCTTTTTTCTTTTTTTAAACAATACATAGTAATTCGTCTTATGGAGTACCATAATGTATTTGGTGGACTTTTGAGTTGTCTTTTCAAAGCTGCCATTTTAAATGCCTTAGGGAATGTGGGGGGCAAAGATACGATGAGGACAAGAAAATCTAGAAAATCTCCAAAATCTCCAGCTAAGAAGCTGTGACCTGGGAGGCAGAAATTAAAAAAGCTCTGGCTCTGCACGGCGCTGAAGCACATCTGGAGCGCCAGAGGCTTGCGTTCTGACTGCACCTGTCCTAGTTGCAGAAGGAAGGAAAACACTCAATTCTTGTGAAGCTTCAATACACCTGAGTGTGGTTGCTGCAGAGTCTCAAAGTGAGGACAGATTGGCAGCTGGTGTATGAGCTGCCCAAAGGTAAACTCCTGTAATAAAGAAATTGATAGCATGATAGATAGAGGTGAGATAAGGACTTTTATGCACAGGTAAAGTTCTTTCAACAGGCTGCTACCAATTCTCATGTATAACTTGCAATAGAGAAAAAATTGGTTCAACAGCTCTATTCTTAAACCTTTAAGTGAACTCTGACACCTATCAAAGAGCAAGAGAGAAGATTTATCTTTGTATCTTGGACACATGTCAAATAAAAACCTCAGTAAAGGATAAAGTATTTAAAATACAAATGACTTACCTTAAACATATAATATTTAGCAGTTTATTAAAGGCTTATTTGAATGACAAGACCAAGAAGCAGTTTAATCTTAAGCTTTCGAAGGTTAGTAATTATATATATGGGATTTTGTGTCATAGTTTTGATATGGATCCATGGTTTTCCCTCTGTTAATGCGTAAGGAATAGTTGCAAGCTGATATAAGAGATTATCACTGTACTTAATAAATGAAATATACTTGAAATATGCAAATATAAAATTTATATCAGTGTTACACAAACATTGTTTTATGGATTGACAGTGAAATGGAAGATACTTTTAATTTAATATTACTGCAGAGAATACTGAAGTATTTGCATGGTTAAGGAAGAAAACTTAGTATTACTACTGATGTTCAGATGTAAACCCAAAGGTCATTTGTTCTCTTCTCTTCTCTTCTCTTCTCTTCTTTTTCTTTTCCTTTCTTTTCTTTCCTCCCTTCCTTCCTTCCTTCCTTCCTTCCTTCCTTCCTTCCTTCCTTCCTTCCTTCTGTTTATTCTCTTTTTTTTAAGAGGCCAGATGAAAGGAGACAGAACTGTCAAAGAAATACCAGTTTCAGTTTTATAAATATTTGTCTCGGGTGAGAATGATAATAAGGAAGATACAAAAAAGAAGCTGAAGTATTAAGCTATAAAATGAGATTTCTCTAAACTTGATTTTCTAGAGTAACTTTTTCAAGAGGTACATTTTATGGATATAATACTGTATTAGAAATAGCAAGGTTCTTTAACATTTGGGGTTAATTGAATTATAAGGAACTTATCAGGACCCGTATTGTGTTCTTTGTTACTTTGGGAAACTTTTCTGAGGCTCATTGAGAAAAATATTTTTAAACACTAAATAAGTGTGAAATACAAGTAACTCTGGAAAGAAAGGCAAGTTGAGTAACTTGTTTTCTCATCTGTGAAGATTGATAAGGTAAAAAATATTTAACCAAAGCAATTTTTTTCCTTTTAAAAATTTGACCAATAATCTTAGAAAAGTTTCATGTTAAGTTCAATTCAGTTTAATAACCTTATGCTTTTGAAAAATATTTTTTTGAAGATTTGAAGGTGACAATTTCAGAAACATCACCGAATATCTTGCTTATTCTTTTTTCGTGTGTGTTAAGAAATATTAGTTTTATTTAACTGGTTTTCACAGCTGAATATTTATTCTGTAAAAACTTTACAGATTGAACAGTTTATTATATATAGTTCAAACTACTGAACAAAAACTTAGGTCCTTCAGATGCAACAATATTGCACCAACCAACTTAAGGCAAAGACAGATTTCCACACTGTGGCTGGGAGGTAGTTGGTTCTAAGTGTAAACTTCAAAACTGTACAAATACAAGGTTTTCATTTTATTTCGTTCTCCAACATTCAATATGATTGCAAACCCAGAAGCCTAACTACTAATGGGTGTTGGTAATCAGGAATCAGTCCCGTCTCCTGAAAGGAATGTGGCTATTTAAACAGGGTAGACTGTGCTCTGTGTACTGTGTAGACATGAAAGCAGTGACCAGGAACATTAAACAGTTAATATAAGCAAGTTCTTTTCTTTTTTAAAAGGAGTTTCTGTGTTTAATAGTGTGCCAGAAGAGTTTTAACTTATTAAATAAAATATATTCTAAGTGAACCTAAAAATTATATTTTATAAACTTAAAAATACTTTTTTTAGGTGTAATGCATCATCCATATCTGCAAATAGAAAACCAAAACTGTATATAAAGTAGTATTTCTCACCCAGCAATAAGAAGCACTTATGTAATTATTTTTCAAAAGCGTCAGAAAAACTATCTCAAATCCACTAAGACTAACTTACAACTTAGATACTCATACTGAAGCTACTTATTCAGTGATTCACTAATACCGCAAAACAAGCTTTCTTCCAGAGACACAGTGGTTTCTTCAGGTTAACTGGGTAAGAACTGAACATATTAAAAAAGAAGGAAGAATCAATGAATTTTCCAGCATGAATCCTAAGTTGCTTATTTTTTTTAAGTTTATTTATTTAAGTAATCTGTACACTCAAAGTGAGGCTCAAGTTCACAGCCCCGATATCAAGAACTGCATGCTCTACCAACTGAGCCAGCCAGAGGCCAGTAAGTTGCTTATTCTTGAACCAAAAAAGTTTGAGTCCATGATGAAATAAATCAAGTTATATCTTCCTCAGCAGTCCACTTGGACACTGACTTATTATCCTCTTCTACAGTCTACCAGTTCAGTTTTTCTGAAGGTGTGAACCAGTTATATTGGGATCACTTGGGGTCTTTAGGTATGATTATTGTATTGTAGTCATGTTAAGAAAAATAAAGTCATTTTCTTTTAGAGACCCAAATTGAAGTATTAATGGATAAAATACTAAGATCTGGGATTATCTTCAAAATAAATTAGTGTTGAAAGGGAAGTAGTGGCATATAGATGAAATAAGACTGGTTTGGTGTTGTCTATTGAAGCTGGGTGATGTGAATGTGGATGACCTTACACTATTTTCTATAATTTTGTATGGTTTAAAAATTTCATTGCAAACAGTTAAAACAAGAATCCCTTTGGTCTTGTTAAAAATTCAGATTCCTGGATTCCATCCAGGATCTCCCGAGTGAGAGTCTCGGGGGGAGAGAGTAGAGAAGTCCCATTACGTAGCCCGCTTGTGCTCACTGAAGTTTGAGGACTGCTGACGCAAGGTTACTTTGTGCATCTGATTCAGTGTATTCATGCGATCCACGCATGTGTTTCCTGTTTTCCACACATGAGCCCATTTCAATTCATAGAATACAATTTTAAATTAAAGCAATTACTGTATTTGGATAATTGACACTTTAAAATTTAGTTTCAAAGAATTTGTAAAGTGAAACAAAATAAAACCAAAATACATCTACTTCGAATTGAAATATATATTCAGGCAAATAGGTTAGCTTTCTTTCACTTTCAGCTGAAAATGGATTATTTTTATGAATGTCTTATATTCCTTTTCTTACCAGGGCATTAACATCCTATCCCAGACATCTACCTGCCCTTCACAGTAGTTCCTTGCTTTTTCTCAAATGTACCATGTTACCTGGCACCTCTAAGACTTTACGTATGGGGCTCTCTTCGACTGAAACATTCCTCAATCCTCTCTTGATTTCTATACCTTTACCCCACCCCATTGCCAGGGTTGTGTCCTACACAGGAAAGCCTTTATTGTATGTGTAAGGAGGATGGGGTGCTATTCTTCTGTGGTTCCACAGTCTGCTCTAATACTGTAGTGCTGTAATGCTGAACACACTGTCGCGGCACTTTGCGCTTTGTTAGAAGGCTCTAGTTACCTGCCCTCTTCTCTCTCCTCAACTAGACCATACATTGCTATTGGTTAAGGATTGCATTTTGTTTATAATTGTATCTGCACTGTGCCTGGCATGTGGGAAATATGTACTGAGTAAATATTTGGTAAACAACTGAATGAGTCAAAAGATATCTTGGCACTGTTTTCCAAAATGCCAAAGAGTCTTAAGAAGAGTTATAGTCATCCTTTAAGGAAGAACACCTCTTTGGAAAGCGCTCCTTGGCCGTAAATACAGAAAAAAAGTTCCCCAGAAGGAGGCAAAGATTGCACCAGGAATTTTTCCCTTGGATACAACAATGTTTATAATTACAGTGCTTCTGTGCTTAGGTTGTTGCATGTGTACTTATTAATTTACCATAATTAAATTCTATCTCTTGACCCCAATTTTTTTGTGAAAAATTTCAAACATATGAGTCAAAAGAATAGTATAGTATACCCATAAATTCAACACCTGGATTCTATAATTAAAACAGGATGTTCAAAAAGTCTTAGTGAAGTTTTAAGTTTTAATAAGTTCAGAGGTATATATGCTAAAAATTTATAAAAATATTATGTAAACATTTATTTGATTTTATATTTAATTTTGTGAATTTTAATATTTTATTTTCTTTGTTTTGCATCTTCAGAGGCACTGAAAGAAAAAAATTAAAATTAAAAATTTGTAAGTAAAAATTTATAAAGCTAAACAAGTCCAAAAATGTGAATAATTCAACTTTTAAATGATGAAAATTTATAGCATTAAATTATTAAAGCTTAAAAATTATTAAAGCTTGAAACTACACTAAGGACATAATCAACAGAGTGAAAAGGCAACACATAGAATGGGGAGAAAATATTCTCAAATCATATATCTTCGGGGGCACCTGGGTGGCTCAGTTGTTAAGCGTCTGCCTTCAGCTCAGGGCGTGATCCCAGAGTCCTGGGATTGAGCCCCACGTTGGGCTCCCTGCTCCACTGGGAGCCTGCTTCTTCCTCTCCCACTCCCCCTGCTTGTGTTCCCTTTCTCGCTGTGTCTCTCTCTGTCAAATAAATTAATAAAATCTTAAAAAAAAAAAGAATATATGAATAATTCCTACGACTTGACAACAGCAACAAAACAATTAAAAAATAGGCCAAGGATGTGGATATTTTTCTGAAGAAGTTATGCAAATGACCAATAAGCACATGAAGAGATGCTCAACATCATTAATCATTAGGGAAATGCAAATCAAAACCACAATGCGATCCCACTTCACACTTATTCGGATGTTATTATAAAAACAAAAGACAAAAAAACCCAAATAAAATCTTGATGAGGTTGTGAAAAAACTGGAATCCTTGTGCCTTGCTGGTAGAAATGTAAAATAGTGTGGCCACTGTGGACAACAATGTAGCATTGCCAAAAAAATTAAACATAGAATTTCCATATGATTCAGGATTCTACTTCTGAGATTCAAATAGCTGTTTGTATACCCGTGTTCATAGCAGTTCTTCACAACAGCCAAAAGGTGTAAAATGTCCATTGACTGATGAACGGATGAACAAAGGGTGGTGTTTACATACAATGGAATATTATTCAGCCTTAAAGAGGAAGGACAGTCTGATGTATGCTACACACCGTGGATGAACTTTGAAAAGATTATGCTCACTGAAATAAGCCAGTCACACCACAAAAGGACAAATACTATGTGATTCCATTGATATGAGATACAGAGTTGTCAATTCATAGAGACAGCAGCTAGAATGGTGGTTGCCGGGGTTTGGGTGGGTAGGGAGGACTAAAGTGTTGCCATTTAATGGGTAGTGTCAGTTTGGGAGATGAAAAGAGTTCTAGAGATGAATGGTGGTGCGGGCAGCACGGCAATATGAATGCGCTTAATACCACTGAACTGTGCACTGGACAGTGGTTAAAATGGTTAAATATTTTTACCACAATAAAAAGTGCTGTTTTAGAAATGTTGAGCAAATATTCATAATTGACTAAAGCAAATTTGTTAGCTAAAATATGAAAAGAAGGGGAGGGGCGCCTGGCGGGCGCAGTCAGTGGAGCATGTGACTCTTGATCTTGAGGTTGTAAGATTGAGCTCCACATTGGGTGTAGAGATTACTTGAAAAAAGTAATAAAATAATAAAATAAAAGAAGTGGAAAGCTTCAAATTTTAAAGCAAATTAAAAGAGAAAAATATATTGCTTCCTCTCAAGGAATTGTCAAGTTACTGAGTCATACAACAGTTTGGTTTAATCTGTGACCATTTGCTATGGTGAAATGAATATACAAAGAAAGTAAGGGGGAAAAATTGCTGACTCTGGTAAATTTTCCCCATATATTCCCATTAACGTATCCCTTTCTTTTTCTTTTCTTTTTTTTTTTAATTTCTTTTTGTCAGTTCAAATGTGTTCAGATATAAATAGCTTGTCCATGGATGCAAATAACATAGCACTTTCCCCAAAGGCAGAATTTGTGCATATGGTAATTTAGAGAGACAAAAAAGAGACAATTTAGCTCCCTTGTGTAAATTGCCATGACTACCGTGAATATGCTTCCTGGAACTAGGGGCAGATAAGACTGAGATTATTATGAAATCCGTAGATTTGGCCTTATAGAATTGGCTTTATCTGAAAGGATCTACAATTGCGTTTATTATTTAGCCTAATTGGAGAACAGTCAACAAAAACCCCATAAAATCTCACAAAAGTCTTTGTTCAGCGTGCACTAACTGCTACAATAATGATGGGCTGAAAAGAAAACAAATTTGGGCATTATAAAGATATGGGTTTACAATGCTTGAGCTTTCTAAAAATTAAAGATCCAGAAGACCAGCATGCAAATCACATATACAGATACTTTTAGTGTTGACTGCACCACAGAATAAACACCGCTTTAGAGATCATTGTCATGTTTCCTTCAGCTTCAAAACAAATTGATAGAATGTGATACACGGTCTTCCTGCCACCGGCAACAGCAGGAAATACGGATAGTTTATACTGCTTGGGCTTACAAAAAGAAGAGAAAATACCAAAAAATTAATGGTTAACTCAGCCTTAAGATTTGAATATTGCCCCTTTGCTGAACTATTTTTTACCTAGCCCCAATCACCCAGTTAAAAAAAAAATCAGGTTTTTATGGAGAAGGGATTGAAGAAGGGGAATTGGGTGAGAACTGTTTTAAAGAGGGGTGAGGGGTAGAGGGGAACTACGTTTTCTTGCCAATGAAAATCCATAAGTAATGAATTCATATTGTACAAAGTTTTATTTATTTCAAAAAATGCATTGAAATTAGTTTCTAATGTATATTTGAAAACTCAGCTACAGTCCCTTTGTTTTTATGTGTTTCTGAATTGATCTGCCACCTGCCTTGGGTGTAGGACACACCAAATTGCTTGGGTCATCATATGTCCAATAGGCTTCCATCTTGAATTAGGGTCAAGCCATTTTCTTGCCTCGCAGAGAAACCTTTGTGATTTTGTTCACATCTTTTCTCCTGTGAATCAAAACAAAAATCTGAAGTCAAAATTCCTTTTAAGTGGTAAGGCTCTTTAAAACGAGAAGTACTGCTGTTGGGGCAGTAAATATATACTAACACACAAAACACACACACACACACACACACACACACACACACACACGGAATTTTTAAAAAGACTCTCACTGTTTAAAAACAAAATCCGAAATAATGTGTCCCTCTAGATTTTATTTGTATTTACTAACTATAGTCCTCTTTCCTTTATGGGCTACGGTCCCTGAATGTGCTGAACCCTCCTTGGAGAGCACAGTGGAAAACTCCTCTGAGTGTCACTGCTCCTGTTATTGATGTTGATGGCAGAGTCTTCTAATTCTAACCCCTGCTGAGTCTTTAGAAACCTGGTAGATTGTTAACATGGTTAGCAGGAGTTCATGAACTCTGCTCTGTATAAATGCAAAATCCTGAGAACTTTGATATGGAATTGGTGTTTAAAGATTTCTCTTCATATTTCTTAAAATGTTTTAATAGTTTATATTTTAAAAGAAGCTTGTTGGGTTTTAGTATTATGGTTTCTACTGTATAAATATTGCATTTTCAAACATAATATGCTTAGAGAGTTGTTATAAAACTCATTTTTTGGCAATATTCTTATAACCTGCCCCTCAGCCATTTAAAAATAAATAGTGAGTGGTTTTTCTATATATTAATGGAGCAATTTAGGAATATTTAGTTATTTACATAACAGAAACATACGGTAGCAATGCAGTGAAAATCAGTCATTTGGAAATGATTTGAACCTACAGTCATTAAAGGGTGTATTTATTACTCTCATAAAATTAAGGAAATATCTAAAGGAACAATCATTACATTAGATTTACAGTTAAGATACCCAGTTGTATGTGTTGTGGTTGTAAATCGAATGTATTTTTCCAGAGGGTATTCGAGTACAGAGGCTCGAAAAATTTCCTGGTGGCCACTTTTAACTTTTTCTGCTTGTCAGAAATGAACTCAGCTGAAGAAAGAAAAAGAGAGAAAGGGAGACAGAGGTACATAAAGAAAGAGAGAAAGAAAGACACTGGAGAAAGAAAAGCTAAAGTGAGTGAGTTTTTTATCTCTAGTGCAAATTTCTGACCAACTAGATAGCATTTGCCTGTGGATTAATTTATTCAAGTGCTTTTTAAGGATCTACTAAATACAGAGCACTGGCGGAAGATTCTGTTGAGTCCTCAACTTTGTAAACAAGGAATAAATTCTCTCTTTGTATATAGGAAAAGTACACTGCATCATTAAAGGAGTGGTCATCTATCACTCTTTTCCTCCTTCTCTATCTCTCCTACCCCATCTCAATCCCTCTTTTAAGCTGAAGGAAAATATTCTGATCTTATTCTAGGTATGGGCTGATACATAGAGTAAGACTCCATGGACCTGAAGAGCTCTCTCTGGGAAAAAGCACTTTCTGGGGAGTCCTAGGGTTCCTTTCTTGTGTGGAAAGCTGACTCTCTTGATATCCATTAGCATTTATTGAGTGTTTAGTGAACAGGTGGGAACACCAAAAAATAAGAGATGAAGCCTGTCTTTTAGAAACTTACAATCTTGGTCTCCTTTATCCAAGGAGACAAATATATAAACCAGTACTTGCAGTGCATCTTGAAAAGTCCATGATAGAGAAGATATTAGCAAATGATCTATCTGATAAAGGATTAGTATCGAAAATATATAAAGAACTTCTACAACATCCCCAAAATAAATAATCCAATTTAAAAATGGGCAGAAGACGTGAACAGACATTTCTCTAAAGAAGATATGCAGATAGCCAATACACACAGGAAAAGATGCTTAACATCACACATCATCAGGGAAATGCAAATCAAAACAATGAGATATCACTTCATACCTATCAGAATCGCTAAAATAAAAAACACAAGAAACAAGTGTTGGAGAGAATGTGGAGAGATAGGAACCCTAGTACACTGTTGGTGGGAATGCAAACTGGTGCAGCCACTCTGGAAAACAGTATGGAGGTTCCTCAAAAAGTTAAAAATAGAACTACCTTAAAATCCAGGAATCACACTTCAGGGTGTTTACCCCAAAAATACAAAAACACTAATTCAAAAGGATACATGCACCTCTATGTTTATAGCAGCATTATTTACAATAGTCAAATTATGGAGGCAGCCCAAATGTCCATTGATAGATGAATGGATAAAGAAGAAGCGGTATATACATACAATGAAATATTACTCAACCATAAAAAAGAATGACATCTTGCCATTTGCCACAACGTGGATGGAGCTATAGAGTATTATGCTAAGTGAAATAAGTCAGAGAAAGTCAAATACTATATGACTTCACTCATATGTGGAATTTAAGAAATAAAACAAATGAGCAAAGTAAAAAAAAAAGAGAGAGACAAACCAAGAAACAGACTCTTAACTGTAGAGAACAAACTGATGGTCACGAGGAGAGGCGCATAGGGGGATGGGTGAAATAGGTGATGGGGATTAAAGAGCACACTTATCATGATGAGCACTGAGTACTGTATAGAATTGTTGAATCACTTATTGCACACCTGAAACTAATATCACACTGTATGTTAACTGTACCGAAATTAAAATAATAAACTTAATTTAAAAAAGAAAGAAAAGTACCCTAATAAAGGACCAAGTATTCCATAGGTAAATGTGAGTAATTTATTAGGCAGGGAGTGAAAACTTTACAGAGTAATGACATTACTTAAAGAAGTGAAGGAGCTCACCTGGAAAGGAAAAGCATTTCGTATAGAGGGAACAGAACATGCAAAGGCAAAACATCAAGGATCATGTGTTTGGGGAATAACAAGCAGTTTGGTGTGGCTGAATTGTAGCGCTTGAAATAAGGGTGGTGGGATGCAGTGGGGGGACCTGCAAGATATGGGTATGTTAAAGAAGACTGAGCAAGGTTATGAAGAAACTTGTTTGGATTTGGACTTTTATTTCAGGAAACAGAAAAGAGCCATCAGAGGCTATTGGGATTATTAAAGGAGTATTACATTTGTGTTTTAGAAAGATCACTTTGATGCCAAGATTGTCCAGAAAAGATACTAGACACAGAGAAGTTAGGAGTCCAGGTGGGAGATGATGGGAATTTTATCTAAGACAGTGGCTATAGGATTGGAAGAACAGCATAGACTGGAGAGAGATTCAGGAAGTAGAATCAAGAGCACTTGGTGATAGATTGGATTTGGGAGTTGAAGTAGAAGAAACATCAAGAAGGACTACAGAGCTGCTTTTATGTTGAGCACTGGTAGATACCATGTGGATAGTGGCAAGAGGTTTAGGAAGTGTGGAGGTAACAACTTTGATTTTAGACATGATCACCAGCTGCTGACTATGGCCAGTTTGGTTTGTGGGTTTTAGAAGAGAGAATGGGTTGAAAGGGGTGTGTTTGGGAGTTGTCATTATTTAAGGGGTAGGAAAAGTCACAGAAATAAATAAAATTGTTCAGATAGAGCTTCTGGAGTGAGAGCTCCAAGGAGTGAACTCTGGGGACTAATTAGGGGGAGGGCGTGTATGTAGGGAGGCACACGAGGAATAGAATAGAGAGGTGTCCAGAAAGCCAGGGAGCTGAGGAGCTCCAAGAAGGAGGGAGCAGGGAGCGCCTGGGTGGCTCAGTTGATTAAGCATCTGCCTTCTGCTCAGGTCATGATCCTGGGGTCCTGGGATTGAGTCCCACATCGGGCTCCCTGCCCAGTGGGGCCTGCTTCTCCCTCTCTCTCTGCTGCCCCCCACCCCCGTCTCAAGCACGTGCACTCTCTCTCTCTCCATAAATAAATAAAATCTAAAAAAAAAAAAAAAAGAAAAGAAGGGAGCAGTCCATAGTGCTGCTCACTTTAGGCAACCCGCCCAGAAGTGCTTTTCTCCAGGCTGCCCATCAAAGGGATACTCTCTTAGAGGCTAGGAAGAAAGAGAAACTACTTCTCCTTGAGATGTTCTTTCTCTCTCCTCCTTCCTCTTACTTCCTTGTTCTCTCCTACCCCTTCACCCCCCCCTTTTTTTTTTAAGATTTTATTTATTTATTTGAAAGAGAGAGAGAGAGAGAACATGAGTCGGGGTGGGGGGTGTCGCAGGGAGGAGCAGAGGGAGTGGGAGAAAGCTCCCCACTGAGCGGGGAGCCCTACACAGGACTCCATCCCAGGACCCGGGGATCATGACCTGAGCTGAAGGCAGACGCTTAACCAACTGAGCCACTCAGGCGCCCCTCCTTCATTCCTTTTTTAAAAAACTCGTGGTTGCTTCCTGAAATGAATTTGGGGTTCCTTCCATGCCCTCCCAAAACAATTCATAGTACTTGCATTGCTAGTTCAGAACCAACAAATGCTGGAATTTGAGCTATGACTCATTTTACTTTGAACACAGAATTTATTCTTCTCTATGGATGCAGTTCAGACTTACTATACTGCTCTTGAAATTTGCTTTTAATAAAGCAGTCCCCCAGGGCCCAGGTCTCACTGTAGAGTAAGAGGGAGCACAGGCCTCAACCAGGGCTCAGGCTGTTCAGTGCCTTGGGGTCTCTGCCTAACTGCTGGATCAATATTTGAAAGGGGATCCAAGTATAACATTCTCCGATTAAGAGGAGCCAGGCATTCTTTCTAATTCCCAGATTCCTCGAAACTTCCTGTGTTGAAAATTGCTTTTTTCTGATCAGCAGGAAACTCAGTCTTTTGGGAATCAGACAACCATGAAGGTTATCAGCCCTTGCAAATGAACATCCTATTTACTCCAGGGATTGGGAAATCTTTCCATCCGCGGCTACCGACCCACAGAAAATGAATAATGAAGTAAAGGGCCCAAAGTTCTAGTAGATGTGAGCGAAAGTTGAAAGAAGAAGAAATGTAGACTCAAAGAATTAAAGAAGAGGAGAAGAAAGGTGCTAACACGTTTTTAAGCACCCACAGTGAGCCGGATACCTGCTGTATATTTTATAGCATCTTATTCCCTCCTTACAGGAACTCCAGGAGGTGAGCATCCTTCTGTCTGTTTTACAGATGAGGGAGCCAGAGTTGAGGGGTGTTAGTGAAATTACCAGAACCACACAGCTAATATATGATGGGCTGAGATTCAAGCCCTGACGATGGCTCCAAAGCCCATGTTCTCACCAAGCAAACAAGGTAGCAAGAGGACTAAGAAGAAAGATCTAAAAATGGATAAGAAAGAAAAAGCAGCATTTCTCCCTTCTCACTTGTGTTCCCTGCAGCTCCAGTTGCAAGGCTTTCAATCTTTTCCTCCCTTCTTGTCAGCTGTCAGAATCTTCCCTGTTTGTTGTCCGAGAATCCCCACCCATCTGTCTTGTATCTTCTCTTACTGGTTCAGACTGGAATTCACCTTTGCCAACATCTCCTCGTCCCTCTCTGAGGTTGCTGACTCAGAGGATCGTGCACATGTCTGAAAGAGAATTCCCTCCGGAGGAGCCAGGGCATGCATCTTACCGCAGGAACACACATTCCTGCTGTTTGCACAGCTGTATTTGTTGCTCTTAATGGTAGAGAAGGGAGGCTCAAAAGACACTTGGTTTTAGAAAACTTTTCATGGTCTAGCTAGAAGAAATTAAACGAAGGGCCAGAGGTTTCCCACTGCTTTTCTAGAGGCCAAGATTCTTTTCTTTTTGAATTCTCTCTTGTCAGTGAGGAAGCATTCTAGCAACTGCTATATAAATGTTACCATTTATTTTTGAGATTTGCCTGAAGGAAGTTTCTCCCTAAAGAAATTATTTTTTTTTCTTCCTCAAAAATCTTTGAGTTCTCTTTCTAAATGGAGTATTTATGACTTTTCCTTGACCAGAACTGAGTCATTGTGTTCAGTGACCACATCGCTCACCAATGCTGAACTGTCTTCTTCTGCCTCTCTCAACAATCTGGGTCTGTTTTTCAATTTAAAGCAACTGTTCATGGAAATCCTGCCATGAAGGAAAATATTGTGAGTCAATACACTTTGGGCCAAGTCCAAGCCTCAGATAACGAAGTCGGTAGTACTTGTGCAAAAAGTAATTTGCCCCGTGATAGTAATAAATCTGTTATTTGTATGTCACAAACATAAATGCCTAAATGTATTCCAAGGTCTTGATGGAAATTAGTGAAGTGGATTTTCTGATGCATCCATAACTAATTTTGTGACTATTTATAGAACTGTTTTTACTTATATCCTAAGTACTAGCGAGTATGCTTTATTTAAGTACTAAAATAGGGAAGCGATATTCACTTGTAATAAATATAGGGCCTCGTCAGTATTTCCTGGTGTCGTTTGAGTATTTATGCCTTATGGGGCAGAAGTGGTGATACCTTCCCTTAGGTAACTCAAGGGATAGGCTGAGTGATTAATAGTGAAAATATTGGGGGCGCCTGGGTGGCACAGCGGTTAAGTGTCTGCCTTCGGCTCAGGGCGTAATCCCGGCTTAATGGGATCGAGCCCCACATCAGGCTCCTCCACTATGAGCCTACTTCTTCCTCTCCCACTCCCCCTGCTTGTGTTCCCTCTCTCACTGGCTGTCTCTATCTCTGTCGAACAAATAAATAAAATCTTTAAGAAAAAATAGTGAAAATATTGGATTATGTAGTAAAGAGTTGATAATATTGCGTTGACTAGAAAATTGTTGGCGTCCCCATGAAATGTTACTGCAAAGGTTCTTTTGAGATAGGTGACCAGTTTATGTGCCGTCTCCAAACTAAATGGATCTCAAATCAGATTCTGTGAAGTATAAACCACATTAAAAATTATATTTGGACCAAAAGCCCGTTCTCCTTTCCACAGAAATTATGATTTTGATCAAATCAATGCTGAAAAATATTACTTTTTCTTCCTAGCTCTGGTGTGTCTAGAAATGGTTTGTGACAGAAAGTCTTTTTATAGCTTTGCTTTCAACATGCATTTATGTTTTAATGATACATTCTTCTCCAGTAAAAATGTAATTGTAACACACAGAAATCAACACATTTTAAGCTTTCTGAGTATATTTAAACTGTCAACAGTGTGCTGTCTGACATACAACGTTGCTCTGCTTCCGCCTTTAATGGCTAAGTTGTTTTCTAAAGACTGTCTAATGACACAAGACTCCTAAATCCTGTCAGACCATGTGAACTAAGAATGACCTGAGTGGCTAGGGATGCCTTGACCATCTGTCATTGATAGCCGTATTGATCTGGAGATGGTAGCTGAGGGCACTGTGTACTGAGGATATGGCAGTTTGCTGAGGTGATGATAACCATCACTGATACCTTTGTGAAGGGCTTGATTTCTCATTGTGTGTTCCCTAGCTATGGAACCCTTGGGCGGTACGTAACCTGGTTTTAAAAGTACTCTTCTGGGTCAAAAGGGTACATCAGTCCTCATACATTATTCTCCTAGGTCACCCTTCAGCCTGTCTCAGTAAAATACAAAAAAGAGCTTCCTTTTAAGTTTTACTTCGAAAGATTTAAAAACATACAGGAATTTATACCCTCCTAGATTCACAAATTTTTTTTTTTCTTTTTTTAGAGATAGAGACAGCCAGTGAGGGAGGGAACACAAGCAGGGGGAGTGGGAGAGGAAGAAGCAGGCTCACAGCAGAAGAGCCTGATGTGGGGCTCGATCCCATAACTCCGGGATCACGCCCTGAGCCGAAGGCAGACGCTTAACCGCTGTGCCACCCAGGCGCCCCATAGATTCACAAATTTTTAATAATTTGCATTATTGCCTTTATCTGTGTATCTCTGTGAACCATTTCAAATGAAGTTTCAGAGGGGTGCCCGGCTGACTCAGTCAGGTGGAGTACAAGACTCTTGTTCTCAGGGTTGTAACTTTGAGCCCCACGTTGGGTGTAGAGATTACTTAAGAATAAATAAAGTTTTGGGTTTGCTGTAGTGGCAGCAGCCTCATTTGGATTAATGCAGTAAGCAAGTGATGTGCACAAGTATATTAGAGTTAGAGCGTGTAATAATGAACACAGATGTGATGAAATGCATTCTCTGTGTATGGGAATGACCTTTGTTTTTCATCTGTGGTCTTCCTGTGGTTTCATAAAGATGTTTCTCAGTAGATAACACTCTATGCTATTGTCTTATACATTAAAAAGAGTCCAGCAGGGTGCTGGCTGTTTACATAGTGAGCATTCTATAAATGTTAATTGTTGATATACAAGCATCCCTTCACCCTTTGATGTAATTTGTAGATCACAAAAGAAGGCAATAGGATTGAAGAATTAGATAATGTCCAAGGGAAACAAACACTGAAGGGACCCAGGAAGATAATATAATTTTTCAATGGCTACAGTAACTCATATTGGAATTCAGAAACATTTGCATTTACTAATATACTTTGTTCAGCGTATATTTGTTAAGAATTTTTGATGTGTTAGGCCCTGTATAGAGGCATTACATTAAAAAAAAAACTTTTATATGGAAAAAGTCAAACATACATAAAAGTAGAGAGAATAGTGTGATGGATCCCTCTGTACCCCGCATTCAGCTTTACTGCATTATAATATTTTGCCAATCTGGCTTTACCTATCCTTTTCACTTTTTGGGAGGGGTGGTGATGAAGTATTTTAGAGCAAGTTCCAGATATCATGACATTCATATATAAATACTTCTGTGAATTAGACTGTGCACTAGACTGTGAAGTTTTATGAAGACTATGAAGTTTGGATTTCTAGAACATTTTGACTAAAGATAGATTAGTGACTTTAAAAGATTCAAACCTGGGGTGCCTGGCTGACTCAGTTGGTAGAGAATGTGACTCTTTATCTCAGGCTTGTAAGTTCAAGCCCCACATTGGGTATAGAGATTACTTTAAAATCTTTACAAATATAAATAAAAGATTCAAACCCTACAGATAGTAGTTTATCGTTGACCCATATTCATTTAATAAAAATAGTTGGTCCAGGAGCACCTGGGTGGCTTAGTTCGTTGGGCATCCAGTTCTTGATTTCACGATCTTGGGGTAGTGGAGTCGAGTCCAGCATTGGGCTCTGCACTCAGTGGGGAGTCTGCTTGAGATTCTCTCTCTCCCTCTCCCTGTGCCCCTCTCCCAATCAGTGCATGTGCACACATGCTCTTTCACTCTCTCAAATAAATAAATAAATGAAACTTTAATAAAGATAGTTGGTCCATAACAAGGTTGAATAGTTTGGAAAAGTATTATATGTTTCCCTGAGGTATGAAATGATGAAATGTTAATAATAAGCATTTTCATAGAAATTGGATTACAAAGTATCCATCAATATATTATTTTAAGTAGTAGTAGGTTATGGTTTTTATGAGGATATTTGTGTGTGTGTGTGTGTGTGTTGTATGTGTGTGAAGGGAACAGCATTAAATTTAAGACATACATATATATATGCAATGGGGAATAGTCCATAGGTTTTTTAATCACATAATGTTCTATGTAAAGCCTAAGAATAATAATCATGCAGAATTCCTATACAATTTATCACTTTATGATGAACATTTGAGCCTGAAATGAAATCAAGAGTGGTTTGATTGGAGGCAATCAGGAAAAGACAATGAAGCAGAGACTCAAGCAAGGTTCAGCTCAATTAGGTGACTTTTAAGGTTAAAGGTAGAAGAAGGGGGCCCTGTTTGTTCATCCTCTGATGTGCTTCCATCGTGTCCTGGGACAAGCCCATGGATGGGTTCACTGCACTGTCATACTTAAATGCAAAACCTATTTCTGAGTTTGCGTTGCTCCTTGAATTCTCCCTCATTTTTTAAAAAGTTTTTATATTTAAGTGATCTCTATACCCAATGTGGGGCCTGAACTCACAACCCTGAAATCAGGAGTTGTACACTCCACCAACTGAGCCAGCCAGGTGCCCCTTTAGACCCTTATTTTATAATAGAAATATATAATATATTATCAAGCAGAAAAGGACCTGAGAAAACATCTGATATAACCAATTCCCTTGTTTCAGAGAAAGAATACTGAGGTCCAAGTTTCAGTGACTTGCAAGCCTGTAGAGTTAAGACTATAATCCAGATTTTCTGATTTTCTACTTTCTACTTCATCATGTAGCCCCTCCGTATAGTTTCATATTCAGAGGTAGTTCAGTATTAAGGTAAATGAGATAACCCTTTGGGGCCTC
The DNA here is from genome assembly GCF_024610735.1 of Ursus americanus. Lineage (NCBI taxonomy): Eukaryota > Metazoa > Chordata > Mammalia > Carnivora > Ursidae > Ursus > Ursus americanus. The sequence goes on from NC_142129.1 coordinate 47,765,558, forward strand.
AAATGTGTAAAGGTTTTCCTAGACCAGCACTTCAAAATGAGTAGAATGAACATTCCACTTGGCCTAATGTGAGGGACAGAACATTCCATCATTTCAAGTAATGGTGCAGCTCACTTGCAGTACTGATGTCTTTACTTTATAAATGTGCATAAAATTTCAGACTTTTTAGGGAGGCAGTCTGACTTACTTTACTGTAAGAATGGTTTTCACAACCTGCACTTTTGTGCAACACTGACTATTGCATGGACCAAGCAATGTATAAGTGAATTTAGCTAGTCAGAATGCTGGGACACGTGCACGCACACACACACACACACACACACACACACACACACGTGGAGAGAGAGTGCACGTGCGTGCAAGAGCAAGAGCAAGCAAGCTCTATAATAAAGGTGTTAACTATCAATAATTCTATCTGGGAGAGTCAGGGAAGGCAGTGGTATAGACCTGATATTGGAGCTAAGTCTTTTTTTTTTTTTTAAAGATTTTATTTATTTATTCGATAGAGATAGAGACAGCCAGCGAGAGAGGGAACACAAGCAGGGGGAGTGGGAGAGGAAGAAGCAGGCTCATAGCAGAGGAGCCTGATGCGGGGCTCGATCCCATAACGCCGGGATCACGCCCTGAGCCGAAGGCAGACGCTTAACCACTGTGCCACCCAGGCGCCCCTGGAGCTAAGTCTTGAAATAAGTATTTTGCCACAGATATGTGGGGAAGAGTATTCCAAGAAGAGGACAAAACGTGTGCAAAGACATACTTTGTTTGGAAAAGAGGGAATCCTTTGACCCTAAGAGCATCAATTGATTTGGGGCACTCTTGGAGTTTGGATCTGTTTTAGATAGAATAGTGCATAGCTATCACTAAGACTCCTCTTCCTCATCATATCAGCCTACCCAGCATTCTTTCCTATACTTCCTGCTTGGTTCTCTAAAAGAGCAGACGGGGACTCTTGGGTAGCTGTCAACTAGCAAGCATCTTGACATTCCTTTAACTCAGTGACAGTTGGATGGTGTTCAAATCCATCTTCATTGTCCAGCCTCTTTGCACTCAATCTACCACAGTGGTTTTCATGTATTATGGGTAGGACATAGAGGTAGTCTCAATAGAATTTTCTTCACAATTACTAAGATTTCTTTTTTTTTTTTTTAAAGATTTTATTTATTTATTTGACAGAAAGAGAGAGACAGCCATCGAGAGAGGGAACACAAGCAGGGACAGTGGAAGGGGAAGAAGCAGGCTCCCAGCGGAAGAGCCTGATGTGGGGCTCGATCCCAGAACGCTGGGATCACGCCCTGAGCCGAAGGCAGACACTTAACGACTGTGCCACCCAGGTGCCCCCACAATTACTAAGATTTCTAAAAAGAAAAAAGTCCAGTAACATTATTATAGTTTTCAGCATTCTTACAAGTTATCATATGGTGTCATGGTTAAGAGCATTGGAATCAGACTTCGGTGTGCAACCTGGTTATGTTACTTTACTAGATTTATGATACTGTTTGGGATACTTAAAATCTATGAGTCTGTTTCTTCAAGTAAAGCATTCAATTCAGTGACCAGAACATTGTTAACCCCTTTTTTCTCTGTCTCAGAAAAGTGGCTTTTCTGGACTATTCTTAAAGAGCCCAGGTGAGATTAGGAAGAAAGAGAAAAACTGCACAATATGGTATTCATTTGCACGTGGGTTGTTCTGTGAAAGTTTCAGAAGACATTTATATCTTTTCTGATTTTCTGCTGAATTGTGAGCAGTTTAAGGTTAAGGACTATTTTTTCTTCTGTTTATTTTCTCTCTAGAGCAGTTAGGACTGACTGTACAAAGGAGTGAACCATATAAATATTTTTGATTAGCTGATATTCTGGACTTCCCAGGGCATCCTGGATGTGACTCTGACCTTTGCTCTCCCACTGGACCCATCCTGGTATAGATTTAATCTATGGCAGCAGCTGCCTTAGAATTCAACCATGTGCAAATCCTGAGGCTTTAGAGGATGATATTCAGATATGTGTATGTGTGTGCTTGTATACACACACACACACACACATATGCATGTATTTACACACATATATACACATACAGATACAAGGCATAGTATATACATAGTATGTGCTGAACGTGTATACTGCAGAGTTAGGACTATAATCCAGGTTTTCTGATTTTCTATTTTCTATTTTCTTTTTCTTTCTTTTTTTTTTTTTTAACCATTTAACTTGTTTTAATGTTTCTTCTCAAATGGTGAAAAATACTAAAGTACAGACAAGGAATAATCATAATGTTGTGGCCAACATTATAAATATGGAATTATAGATTTAAAACATTTTTTTCTGATTTAAAAAATAAATCTGGTAGTCAGTGCAGCTCTGCAGGGTCTCTGCGTCTAGTAGGGCCGGTCTCTGCGTCTAGTAGGGCCGGTCTCTGCGTTCCTGACGGTGCTTGCCTTTATCCATTTTTCCAGGTCCTACGCGTCCGCTTCTTCTTCCTCCCATCTGTTCCATCAAAGGTCCAGGGGGCCCACCAGGGCCGCCCTGTCTTCCTCCACCAAAGCCACCTTGGTCCATGCCCTGGCCATCACGGAAACCCCCTCTGTCTCCACCGTGGTCACCTCTGAACACGCCACCAGGACCACCGCGGTCCATGAGGCCTCCTCTTCCGCCCCGCATGCCACCAGGGCCGCCTCTGCCACGGTCACCGCCCAGGGGTGGAAAGGGTGGTGGAAGGAAGCCTTCAGGCTTTGGGGCCTTACACCGGTTGCATTCTGTTCTCCAGGCGAAGTTCTGGTTTCCACACCCCGGATTGGGGCACTGCCAGTCTCCAGCTCGGTGCAGGACGTTTCCTCCTCCGGATGGGTTCCCTCAGGAACCCCGGGGCCCTCTTGGGGGAAAGCCACCTCTGTCTCCTCCACAGCCTCCCATGTGACCCATGGGGCCCCCAGGACATCCTGGGCCCCCGGGACCTCCACGGAGCGGCGGCGGCATCCCTCTGCCCTCATGGGGAGGCATAGCACCCCGCACGCTGTTCATCAGAGGCTTCTTCTGAGCAAGAGACACCTTAATCTTGCTCCCTTGGAAATCTTTCCCATCAAACCACTCCACGGCAGCCTTGGCAGTTGGTTGGTCTTCATAGGACATTGTAGCATCACCTTTGGGCTTTCCTGTTTCCTTGTCCAAGTAGATATGGATCATGGGTTGTCCGGTTCTCTTGTTCATCTTAACAACTCCACACTGCTTCAAGAAGTCTGCCAGATCATCTAGAGTCCCACTGTCATTTCAGCCTTGCACATGAATTGCACTGTTGTCAGAGTCTTCATCTGGATCTACACGTGGGCCTAGATCAAGATCTGGTCCTTCATCCATGGGTCCACCAGGCTTATTGAAGACAACTCGCTCTCCAGCGTCCATTCCACCATGTCCTCCTCCCCGCCCACCTCTGCTCATGCCTCCGCTATCAAATCCCCCTCTTCCCCTGTCCCGGTTATCAGGACCACTCATGCTCTGGTTCTCTCCTGGTCTGGAAAATCCTCCAGACTCCTGTGCATAAACACCCATGCTACTGGGGTGGTCCTGTTGGAATGAACTCTGCTGCCCATAGCTGCTGCTCTGTTGGCTATATTGACTTGGAGCCTGGCTGTAGGATCCAGTTTGGGGGGGATAACTAGTGGGCGGCTGATGCCCGTAGCTGCTTTGTTGACCATAGCTACTCTGCTGTCCATAGCTGCTCGGCTGTCCATAGGTGTTCTGCTGAGAGTAACTGCTCTGATCATAACTAGTCGGCTGTGTAGAGGAGTAGCTGGTAGGAGGGTAAGATGGTGGTGCCGTGACTGGCTGCATGGGGTAGCTCCCAAGTACCTGGGGATAACTGTAGTTACTCTGTCCATATCCTAGGCTGGGCTGGTTGTAACCCCCTGTGCTAGATTGAGGTTGACTAGTCTCAGTGGGTTTGTTACCATCCTGCGGTCTTTCAGGTGCGGTGGCTGCCGGCTGCTGCACATAGGCTGGGTAAGCAGGCTGAGTGCCATAAGCAGACTGAGCTGCATAGGAGGCCTGGGTGGTAGTGACTGTAGCAGTGGTGGTATCGTAAGCACCAGTGCCGTACCCCTGGACATGCTGACTGTATGCCTGGGTGGCAGTTGGAGTAGTATAACCAGCGGGAGGCTGTCCATAAGGAGTTGCATAGGCAGTCTGCCCATAGGTCGCAGTGGTCTGAGCCTGGGTATAGCTGACATCAGTGGGCTGTCCATAGGTTCCATAACTTTGCTGCCCATATGCCTGGGTGGTCTGTGCATATCCTTGAGTGGGTTGGGCCTGCTGGGCTGCAGCTTGGCTATAGGTACTGTAATGCGTGGACGTCATTTTCTCTCCTTCCTTCTCGTTCTCTCAATGTCCGTCTCCCTCTAGCTTTCCCTCTAGGCGCCGCACTGCCTAATTTCCTATTTTCTACTTCATCATGTAGACTCTCCATAGAGTGTATGTATACTATACATATAGTATGTGTTGTATGGCTATTTGTGTATATATACATACACACACTTAGAATTTCCTACATATATAGGACGAGTTCAGCATTGGTGTTAGGTTAGGGAGAAAATGCTGAAATATTTATCTTTTGCCTAAGCCATGGAGACATGGCTTTGTATCAATTAAAATGTCATTTTTCTGTTCAATAAGATATCTGGGGTGCCTGGGTGGCACAGTCATTAAGCGTGTGCCTTCGGCTCAAGGCGTGATCCCAGAGTCCTGGGATCGAGCCCCGCATCAGGCTCCTCCGGTGGGAGCCTTCTTCTTTCTCTCCCACTTCCCCTGCTTGTGTTCCCTCTCTCCCTGGCTGTCTCTGTCAAGTAAATAAATAAAATCTTTAAAAAAAAAATAAGATATCTAAAAGTTCCACATTTATGTTTCTTACTCTAATAGTCAGTACCCAAATAAAATATTTTCTCTATTAAATAATCCCCTTTATTTCTATAGGGCTTTGAAATTTACAAATCTTTTTAATATCCATTATCTGGCATAGATACTAAAGTCTTGCTGATGAATCAACAGATGAGTTCCATTGACTCCTCAAGACAGACCTATAAGGTATGTAGAACAAGTATTAATATTAAATATAATTATTCCCATTTCCCACATGAGGAAACTCAGAGCTATTGAGTCAAACCATCTCGTTCAGAGTCCTACAACTAATAAATGGCACAGCCAGGACTCAGCTTCAATCTCCTGATTCCCAAATCAGTGCAATTTCTACTACTATGTGATCACAGTGAAGACATTTAAAAGAATTCCAGTACTTAGGGAGAGATCATATTACTGCAGTTAATTCTCCTGCTCTTACACCAGATAATTGGGGCTTCTGATAATGGCTTACTTTTATATCTCCTCTGTATTATAACCTTAAGACTCAATTTAGTTCTAACTGTGAAATATTTCCTGCCCTAAGAAATACTGTAAGAATGGACCATAGCTATTGATCAAACCCAGTACCTACAAAGCAGTACTTTTGGTGTGTATTAAATCTAATATCCAGATACATTAGTATACATGCTACCTTCTTAACTAACATTTGTCTCTCATACTTCACTGAAATTACTAGTGAAACTATGACTAATAAAATTGGTTTAGAACCAAAATTCAATAAAAGCAAAGTTAATTATGTGTTTGTAAGAGAATAAGCATACAGTTAGATCAATATGCAAATTGTGACCTTCGATGGTCTTTTCTGTCTTCTTTTAAGCCCTTAGTCTTGCAAAGATTAATTTACTACCTAGAACTTCATTTTATGAAGCTACTAGGATTTAGATTACTAGATTTTTAATTGTTTACATATCAATGATACGTATGTAGATCTGTGTCTCAATCTTTATATCTTTGTGCGGGAGCCCTGTTCTAACAAAAGAAACAGTGCATGAGGCGAATAAATATGTTCAGCATCATGTTAACAAAAGAACAGACCAATTTAGAAAATTAAGTTCACATCAGCGTTTTCTAGGCACCATTGTTTGACACCATGGTTGACACGGTGGGAAGTTCAAAGTTAAATAAGACATTTAAGAGTTTACAGTTTAGTGGAAGAAATAGTCATGTTCACAAATAACTAAAATACAACTAGTGTTTATTTTTAAAGAGAGACACAAACAAAAGCAACAGAATGGAAAACAGATGGAGAGATTTATTCTATACTTGGGAAGGCTTCACTGAGGAGATGGCATTTGATCAGATCTGGTGTCAGATTTTCACTGGAGGAAGTAGGAAGGCAGGGCTAGATGGGAGAAATAAGAAAAGCAAAGGCACAGAGGACAAAGGGCAAGCATACCTGGGGAACAGTGGGGAGGAGCCTCCATCCTATTCTCCAAACATATGACAAAACAAGGTCTGTCCCTGCACCTTCAAATCCTGACATTGAGTTAGTTTCCACAATGGCTGATGTATTCCTGAAAGTGATTCTCGTGTTGGAAACAGCTGGTCATAACTTACTTCTTCATGGAAGTAACTGCACACCACATAACTATCTCACTAAGCCCAATCTAAATGTATACCAACTTAACTTCCGCTTGGATTTCACAATGTTTGTGGCCACTTCAACATGCCTGCATAAGAGAGAAAGTGTGATGGAAGGAAAGTCAGAATCGAAGAGAAAGTGGTCTCAGTTATTGGGGATAAGTGTATCTTATTTTTGCAAATTTTACAAAAACATATGACTGTGTAAACACATAACTAGAAGCTTAAGCTTCATTAATGGTATGGTAAATTAACTTGCTCATGACCCTGATGTTAATTCCCTTTCCATAAATTCATGAAGTGCTTTTTCCAGAAGTGCCCTTTAATACCTGCTAATAGATTAGAGCAGATTTCCCAAATGGTTCTGAAGATCTTAGAGCACACTTCTAAACAAAAACACCTGAGCCTATAGGTGATATGCAAGAATAAAGCAGGCAGTGACCTCTTAGCTCTACGTTTGCACTCAGGCTACTAAAAGGTTCGGTCTGAACCAGCATAGAAGACTACTTATTTATGTTCTTATTAAGAATGTGCTACATATGAGAGAAAGGGGAGGTGCGATTTCTGCTGTTTCTATTGCATTTTGTTTATCCTTAGACAGTTTGAAAAGTTGAAATAGCTTGTTTAATTCCCAGATAACTTCTTTTTCTTGGCTCCCTTCCTCAGTTTAGCTTTCTTCATTATTTTCTTTTTAAACAAAGGAAAAGTTACATATTTTAGGTTAAGATTCTAAGGTCATTTTTCTTTCAATGCCAATTATGTAGTACAGAATAAAGAACTTCTGTCTTTAAGGCTATCGAGTAACTGAGACCCTTTGTGTTATGTAGAGATGTTGCATTTTGGAAGAAACAAATTATTTTTGTGAACTTCCTGCTCGCTGACCAACACAGACTTCCCACTAGAGTCCATTTAGGCCCCTTGTGGGGTTCTTCTCTACTGTAGCCATCAAATGACTTATGCAAAGTCATCTGAGACAGTTACACTGGAAAGAAATGAAAAGGAATTCATTAATTCTGGAAACATTAAGTGAACACTTATTTGAAGTAGATGCTGTAATTAGTTTCTGGAAATGCAAATATGAAGAAGACAGTTTCTGCCATTAAAAAACTTAGACTCTATTAAATAGATAAACACAGTATCGTAAGAGAAATCCTATTGAGGAGAAAAGTGTAAAGCATGTAATAACTTTCCTTGCCTGGTGATGATAGGAAGGGTTCACTGTGGTGGTATCATCAAAGCTGGGTCTGAAAGGATCCATGGGAGTTTGCAGAAACCGTAGATAAGGCATTGTAGGTAAAAGATTCTAGATAGGAGGAAGAACACGTGCTAAGACCCCTTTTCTGGAAGAGTGCCCCCAAAAGTGAGAAATGTGGTATTTAGGGGAATAGTTGGAGATACAATGGGGAAGTTAGATTGTTGCTGACTGTAACTAAGAAGGTTCGATTTGTGAAATAATACAACTTGAAAGGCAGAAAAAATATAAACTTGAGGATTATTTTTAAAGATTTGTTTGTAGATGATCCATTAAGTTCTGATCCTCAGAACTAAGATTTGGTCCTTTAAACAATGTAACCTTTGCATGATGCTTCTGGATTAAAACAAATAATCTCAGAGGTGCCTGGGTGGCTCTGTCAGTTGGGCATCTGCCTTTGGCTCCAGTTGTGATCTCGGGGTCCTGGGGTTGGGGCCCCTGTGCATTGGGCCTCCTGCTCAGTGGGGAGTCTGCTTCTCCTTCTCCCTCCCTCTGTTTCTCCCCCAGCTGGTGCTTTCACTCTCTCAAATAAAACAACAAAACAAAATAAATAATTTCATTGCACGCTTTGAGATTATCTATAATTATTACAATGTGAAACATATTGACTGTAGCCTTTATAGACCCAAGATATAAAACACAACATTCTCATGTCTTCCCTTAGGTTAGAAGAGTAATTATAAGTATGATTGTTACAGTAACAGGGAGCAAGCTGGGGGGTTTTGAAAAGGCAATAAGATTTTGTCAAGGCAAAAAAACCTCACCCAATGACTTAATTCAAGTTCTCTATTAGATTGGATGCCATTTATTGATGGATCCAGTGAAATTGTACTTTAGCTCAGATGAAATAAAAGGTTGTTTTTTTTTTTAACCAAATACTTATAAGGAGGTACAAATTACTAGTCTGAGAATTCTTTTTTCTTTTAAAGATTTTTATTTATTTATATGTCAGAGAGAGAGGGAGCACAAGCAGGGAGAGCTGTAGGCAGAGGGAGAAGAAGGCTCCCCACTGAGCAAGGAGCCCGATGGTGGGACTTGATCCCAGGACCCTGGGATCATGACCTGAGCTGAGGCAGAGGCTTAACTGACTGAGCCACCCAGGCATTTCTGGTCTGAGAATTCTTAAACTGGTCCCGTTTTCTCCCAGGCTGCATAGTGAATATGCAACATAGAGAATAAAATGAGTAAAAGACACTAAAATGGTTTTTCCTAGGTACTGTAAGTGGTTACTAATTATCAGTAAGTGGGGAATGGACCAGTAGCCTTTCTGTATTCATAAAAAGGCTGAAAGTTGTAAAACAAAAATGTCATTGCTTTTCTCCTATTAAAAAAATAAACATTTACACTGAACCTCACATTCTCCTTAAGCCAATTCTTTTTTTTTTTTTTTTTTTTTGGTTTCAAGTTTTTATTTAAATTCTACTTAGTTAACATATAGGGTAATATTGGTTTCGGGAGTAACATTTAGTGATTCATCACTTACATATAGCACCCAGTGCTCATCCCAACAAGTGCCCTCCTTAATACCCATCACCCATTTAGCCCATCGCCCGCCCCCTTCCGTTCATCAACCCTCAGTTTGCTCTCTATAGTTAAGAGTCTTCCTTAAGCCTATTCAAATAAATTTTTAAGAATTATAGCCGTCACCTTTTATCACCAGTCTTATTAGGCATAAAAGTATTTGTCTAAATAGTATTCCTGACAGCTTATTCTGGGCATACTTGGTGCTATGGAGGGTTCCTCAAACTATACTCAAATAAAAAATTAACTAATTAATTTAGTTTTTTAATTTAAAAAATTTAAATTTTAATTAATTTTATACTTAAAACACTAGAAAACAAGTCACAAGATGATCCATGATTATGTGCCAAAGGTGGGGGCAGACATAGGTGGTAGGATCCACAAGATGATTCCCAAAGGTGAGTGTTAATATTATTTATATAAGTGACATATTTTACATAAATGATATCAAAAGGTATATGTCATTCTGTAATTTGTTTTTTGACTCAGCAGTATGTCTTAGAGATCTTTCCATGTTAATACGTAAAAATATTTATGTTAATCCAAAGTTGCATAGTACTTCTGGGTATGTAGATATCATAGTCTGTTTAGCTACCCTCCTACGCTGGTTAGCATTTAGATCATTTCTAATATGTAAATGAACCTTAAGAGGTCTGGAGCATCCAGTGGGTAGAAATAAAGTTTACCTTTCCTGTTATGTTTATTTTTAAATTATTTTTAAGATTATATTTATTTATTTGTCAAAGAGAAAGAGAGAAAGCATGAGCAAGGGGAGCAGCAGGCAGAGGGAGAAGCAGGCTCCCCACTGAGCAAGGAGCCCAATGCAGGACTTGATCCCAGGACCCTGGGATCATGACCCAAGCTGAAGGCAGGCGCTTAACAGACTGAGCCACCCAGATGTCCCTATCTGTTATGTTTAATTTTTTAAATAAGGAGGATATATTAATGTACTATTTGTATAATTAAAAAAATTTTTTAAAGATTTTATTTATTTATTTGACAGAGAGAGAGAGCACAAGCAGGGGGAGGAGCAGAGGGAGAGAGAAAAGCAGGCCTGATGTGAGGCTCAATCCCAGGACTCAGGGATCATGATCTTAGCCAAAAGCAGATGCTTAACTGACTGAGCCACCCAGGTGCCCCCGTATAATTAAAATTTTAAAGGTTTTTTTGTGTGTGAGAGAGAGAGAGCACGAACACGAGTGCGGGGAGGGGCAGAGGGAGAGGGAGAGACAGAATCTCAAGCAGACTCCCTGCTGAGTGTGGAGCTAGTTGCTGGGCTCAATCCTAGGACCCTGAGATCATGACATGAGCCAAAACCAAGAGTCATGAGCTTAAACTGACTGAGCCACCCAGATGCCCCTAAAATTTTAAAGTCTGAATAATGCTTATTTTGGGGCAACCATTTAATATTTGCCCCCATACCCATCATCCCTATGACATGCTGGTCTACCTGCCCTGCCTCTGATATGTATAGCCAATCAGCCAGCTTGGAGAGGTGTCTCAGTTTTCCACTGGGCACTTGTATCCATTGGAGTTGAAGCTCTCCCTAAATTCTAGTCCCTTTGGCTGAAGCTTTGATTCCCAAGCCTCCTTGCTGTCAGCCTTTGCTGCCTCCAGCAAACTGAAGGTGATATGTATTTTAATTCTCAGTGTGGTTGGTTTTCTGAGAAGTAAATCTTGATTTAATACTGTCATAAAGATATTTTATTTTATTTTATTTTTTTAAGATTTATTTATTTGAGAGAGAGAGAGAGAGAGCGCGCGCGCACATGAGAGCCGGGGGAGGGGCAGAGGGACAGGGAGAGAGAGAATCTCCAGCAGACCCCCCCTGAGCCTGGCACCCTATGCAGGGCTCATCCATCTCGTGACCCTGAGAGCACAACCTGAGCTGAAATCAAGGGTCCCATGCTCAACTGACTGAGCCACCTGGGTGCCCTTGTCATATGGTTATTTTAGATTGAGCTTTCTATTTCATCTCTTAAAAAAAAACCCCAAAAGCCCAAAAAACCAAAAAAACCCAAAAAAACTAAAAGGTAGTTCTTGTTTTATAAATTTCTTAGTTTTCAACTTCAATTTTATCTTTGATGATTTTCATTTCGAAAAATTTGGTTTTTATTCTGTGTGGGCACTTGGCTGGCTCAGTCAGTGGAGCATGCAACTCTTGATCTCAGGATTGTAAGTTTGAGCCCCACATTGGGTGTAGAGATTTCTTAAAAATAAAAATTTTTTTAAAAATAAATAAAGTATTCTATGAATTCGATTTAGTGTGTGTTTCATAGCATACTAAGGAAAGAACACTACCAACTCTATAAATTCTAAAGATTAGAATTGCATTTAAATCTTTTGGGTTGGTTTCTTTTCATACTATTTTTCAAAGTCATCTATTTTCTTGTGAGGTAAAGATATAAAGAAACTGAAAGTAGTCACTCAAACAAAATTAAGCACATATAAATGTCTCCCAGTTTGTCTGAGATTTTTTCAGAAAAAAAAACAACAACCTATAAGTCTGCTGTAATCTTTGTTAAAAAGAAACAACAATCAATTCCTTTCATCTTGACTTCACTTGTAGTGAAGTAAATTGAGATTAGCTAATAAATTTGGAGTATTTTTCCAAGTACATGATAAAACGCTTGGTGTCTATAAACGAGATTTTAGAATAATGCTGTTTAAGCATTGACTTGTAGATTGTGATGAGCACCGAGTGATGTATGGAAGCGTGGAATCACTATATTGCACACCTGAAACTAACATTACACTGTATGTTAACTAACTCGAATTTAAATAAAAACGTAAAAAAATAAAAATAAAAATTGCCTTCAGAATATTTCTAAAAACTCAATTCTATTTACACAATAAATATTTGTATATTTGAAGCAGAAGTTTAGCAGAAGATTTTTTTTAAAGGAAGTATTTAAGAGGATAATCTCCACTGCTCCTTGCTGTTTTAGGAGTTGTTTTGGAAATGCCCAAGTCACCATACAGTGATGGAATATCATAAGCATTGCTAAAGGTCAAGCTGTAGTAATCCTGACAGTTTACTCCAGAGCTCTGCATTTCGTGTCTTTTTCCATAATGAGAGCAGATTGTGAAAGACTTTTGGTATTTGAAAAATATCCCTTTCCAGTTTATGGTTGTGGAAGCTTGAAGGAAATGCACTTATAACTTTCTCATTTCTTAGCAGGATAAATTTCATCTCTTGCCTTCTTATTGTTGTGTTCATAGATGAAATAAAGAAGCAGGTAGAAAGGAGGGTCCATGCAGTAACTAACCTAGCCGAGAAACACATGGTCATTGAAATCTAAAGGCAGGGAGGTTTCGATCTTTGGGCTCACCTATAATTTGTGCACCATAAATGTAGAAGGCAGTCAGCGGGGACTTTTTAATGACAGTGCTGTCTATAACAGTATCATCAAGCACGACACTGGCATAAATCATTGGCACTTTGCAAAGTGTCACTTCTGTCAACCTTCTAGTGATGTGATCTTTAGTCTTTCAAATCCATAGACTGGCATTTGGATCAGCTAAGCATCTTACATCCTGTCTTGCATATTAAAGCTGTTTTAGCCAATATTGAAATGCTGAAGTAACGCTTGTTCTAAAATATTTGTAAGTAACTGACCTAATAACTAAGCTTTGCTCTTGGTATAGCTTGCAGAGTGTCCTGTTTGCAAATGCAAATGAGGCTATTATCCATTTTAGGAAGTTCCCAGGAAAAAAAAGATAATAAAGTGGTGGTGATTTTTATATCACTTCAAAGGACTTTTATTAATGAAGGTTTTACTTTAAGTTCAAAGGCAGCTTTACTTTTGGTTTAAGTTTACTTAACAAAAGAAACGACTTGTTAAAGTGGTTGATGTGCAGTTGGATGAATTTTATAAAAACAATAATAATAACATTGATAAATGTAATAAATTACCCTTGCCTAGATGAGATAAAATTAACCCACATCTGTACATAATGAGAGGGAAAATTTGTATGCTCTACTTCAGTGTAATCTGAATGAATGCTTGTGGTCAGCAGGATGGCTGTTTGCATCTGTGGAGCTCAAGTCTTATAGAACTTGCGTTGGTGTTTAGTGATTATGAAGTTAAACTGAAAAAATATCTTGAGAGGCATAAATTCATACCTCCTTATTAAGTTTTCATCATCATTTTCTCCCTAACTTTGTGTTCTGAGTACAAGGTATTGAGAAGACTGAACTTCAGGTAGTAAAACTTCAGTAATACTAGATCAGCTCATGGCTTGGGTTTGCCACATTGCTGTTAATTTCATTTTAAATTTTTTCAGGCATAGGTATTTATCCCTCAGGAAGAGACCTTAGGAACTGTGAAACCTGCTCGTTGTCTTCCCAGAGGTTCTATTCTTCCCACCACCACCACCATTACTTCTCACTCCCTGGTTTCACACCCTAGGAATCTAAGAGCAGTTCAAAGCCTGTATGATGAATTTACATGTCTCAGTGTCCTTGGAACAGTCAGATGCCCCATTGTCCAGCTCCCCAAGATCCCAAGGCGAGCAGAGAAAGGTCCTATATGAAACGTCCAGGGAGGCTGCAGACAAGAGCAGTAATCTAAGATCTGCTATTTCAGCCCAAACTAACGGAGCTTCCAAACTTCTCCTGATTCTCAGAGCGTTGCTTAGACAGCCAGAATCCAGTTGACCTGGTAATACGAGAAAGGCCTAGAATGAGAGGCTGTGGCATTCCCTGGGCTCCGCTGAATTTCTAGAGGACCTTTGCAATAAATATACCTTCAAGGTGCTACAAGACTCTTAGAAAGCCAAGACATAGTCTCAAAAGCTGCTAAATGTTTCTGTTTCTCTACCTGTGTATTTGTGGCATCTTCCACTTGAGTCTTGGCCGCTTGCCTCCAGAGTGACTGACCACTTGCAGAAGCCACAAAATGTGGGTTCCTCTGCTTGTAATTTTTGTTGGTTTTCTTAACATGTGTAGACCTACAGCTTTGTTCAGAGCAAATCCTGGCTTTAAAGGAAACAATCAAACCACTCTTTTCCAAAGCTAAGTTGGGCAGAAGAATAGTTTTTTTGGACAAGGCACTAGGCCCCCAGCTTTAGCTTCTACTTTGTCAGAAACCGTGTGCATAATTAAAATGGAGAGAGGGTGGAACAACAGAAGACAGTGCTGCAATGAGAGAGCCTCAGCCTTCCCCCGGCCTGTAACTGACCTTTGAGATCTCATACAAGCAGCTCTCTCTATTTCAACGGGCCAGGTAGAAACTGGGAGTGATTATTCATGTTTATCGCAGAAGGTGCTTATAAAAAAAAGGATTTAAAAAACTCCAGGTAAAAAAGTCCTTAACAATCTGCTGGTTTTGCCCGGATGTAATTGTGCATCAAACTAGAAATAGTTCTAAAGAGGTGGCTTACTGTGTAGACCTGATTGCCCCAGATTCATCCCCACCCCTTCCCTACTTGGCTGGTGTTACAGGAGGGCAGACGTCTGCAGGCTGCATTTCCCTGACTTCTAAAGGGAAGTCGGAGACGAAAGGGCAAGAGGAAGGAATAAGCCACCATATTTCTCTCTTCCGCTCTGCTTCTGGCAGCAGGTGTCTTCAGCTATGGTCTAGCTGCTGGGAGGAGACCCCATCCCCAGGCTCCAGTAACCACCTCCTTCCTCGGCTTCTAGGGTAGGGGTGATGATGCAGTGGCTTCCTGCTTCTGCCTTTCTCAGGCTCCTCACTGTTCTCCAGCTCTTCTGTCGCCTGTGTTACCAATTTCCTCTGTTCAAATACTCTCAGTAACTTGTTGACCTGATTAAACTCTAATTTACATACCTGTAATATTAAGAATAATAATTTTACCTTATTCTTTCCCAAGAGGAGATAAGGAAGGAGACAAGATGTGGAAAGGAAGGAGGGAGGGAGGGAGGGAAAGTAGGAAAGGGGGAAAGGTCTTCAAGATGAGTTTCTTTTTAACCTTTTCCCCTTGCCCCCCTTGCTCTGTCTCTACTTAAAACCATGGGGTGGCCTGATTATGAGTCATATCCTTTCGGGACTGAGACCAAGACTGAGATGTAAGTAGGCTGGGGGTGGGGGTCGTTTGGGGAGGAGTTCAAGAATCACAATTAGAAGCATCCCAGGTGAAGCCAGGTTACTTTGGAACTGGGGACCCTCTGACTTACAGCTAGATTTGGGCTTGTTCCTGATGGCTCCATATCTTCATCCTCTTATTTCTTTTCCATCCCTCTGCCCACTCACCCCTCCAAACTTCTCACTACCCTTGCTACGTTCTTTTAAATAAGGCTTTAATTTGAGAATAGTTCCAATTTATAGAAAAGTTGTAAAGATGGTACAGAGTTCCCATGTACCCAACACCAAACTTCCACTGTTATTAGCATTTTACATCAATATGGTACATTTGTCACAGGTAATGAATGGATATTGGTAGATTATTATTAACTGAGGTCCGTATTTTATTCAGATTTTCTTAGTTTTCTCATAATATCCTTTTGCTGTTCCAGGATTGCATCCAGGATACCATATTACGTTTTGTCATTCTCCTCCTTAGGCCCAGACTTTCCTTGTTTTTCTTTGTTTTTGATGATCTTGATAGTTTTGAGGAGTACTGGTGAGGTATTTTGTAGAATGTCCCTCAATTGGGATTAATCTGATATTTTTCTCATGTTTGACTGGGGTTATGTGGTTTCCAGGGAAGACCATAGAAGTAAAGTACTATTTTCATCACATTATGTCAGGGTATATACTGTCAACATGACTTATCACTGTTGATGATAGTCTTCATTTCCTGGCTGCGATAGTGTTCGTCAGGTTACTCCAATGTAAAGTTACTCTATTTCCCCCCTTTCCATAGTGTATTTCCTGGAAGTAAAGTCATCGTGTGTAGCCCACACTTAAGGAGTAGGGAGTTATCCTTCTTTGAGGGTGGAATATTTATATAAACTATTGAGAATTCTTCTAATCAAAAGATGTGTCTATTCTCCTTTATTTAATCGCTGATTTATATGAGTATAGACTCATGGATATTTATTTTATTTTTTGGGTTATAATCCAATACTACTTTACTTACTTTGTTGCTCAGATTGTTCCAGCTTTGGCTACTGAGGACTCTCAGTTGGTTCCTGTGGCCCTCTGACATATCCAATCATTGTGGGGTTTTTTAGTGCTTCCTTATTCCCCACTCATCTTGTATATTTCCTGACCCAGTCCTAGAATCAGCCATATCTCCAAGGGGCCCTGGTTCCTTTTATTTGAGAATGGTATTAGAAACCAAGATGAGGGC
Organism: Ursus americanus; assembly: GCF_024610735.1. Classification (NCBI taxonomy): domain Eukaryota; kingdom Metazoa; phylum Chordata; class Mammalia; order Carnivora; family Ursidae; genus Ursus; species Ursus americanus. The sequence goes on from NC_142129.1 coordinate 47,782,071, forward strand.
TCTGGGTGTGCTTATTGCAACCTAGATGTCAGCACTCCTCTTACTTCTGCCTGTTTGCATACTTAACCAGTAATTCTTCAACACAAGGCTCCAGGTTTCTTTTACTCCTGAAGATAATTTGCACAGCAATAGAGTTCAGAATGAAAAAACAGAAAAAATGGGTGTTCACGTCTAGGTTGGGTCACTTTTGGAAACTTCATTAATTAGGAGATTAGATCAAATGATCTGAAAAATCACATCCAGTGCCAAGGTTCTAAGATACCTTATTCTAATGGTTTGAGGTAGGAGAACATTCCATTGATTTTCCATGTGGCCCAAGATGAGTGATATGGGAGTGTGCATGGACACAGGGAATATGCTAGTCTGTCGGGAGTGGACAGCTTTTATAAGCAAATGCTGAGAGATGTTGGGAAAGAAGACTGGGACTGTGTACAGAGGGCCTGCCCTTAAATATCAGGCTACGTTCTATAAGCTGTGGTGGTCATTTTATTTAAGAGACCAGGTTTATATGTACAATGATTTGTAATATACATAAGATAAAGATTATTCAGTGTGAGCTTGGCCCCACAGGGGCAGGGAGATATTAATGATTTGCCATGCAAATTACTAGGACTCATGGCTGGGTGTGCCAATTCCTTTTCTGTTCCTTAGTCATTACATATTAATCATTCTCTTTATTACCTAGTGGACATAGATATTCAAGTAAATTAGGGGAGCATTTAAATATATTGTAGGACAGTAAGCCTGAAATGGACTGTACAGACTCATTTTCTTTCATAACATTCTGTTCCTATTAGATTTCAAGCAATGCTAGGAAGCCCTAGAGGAAGTAAGAAAATGGTATATGTAACCCAGTTGTCTCACTGGATGATTGTATGTGTACATATAATCTCATTGTCTGAGGCTAGAAGATTATGGGAGTGTGAGAACAATTTTGAAGCCTTGGGCAGGAAATATTAATAGGTCTTAGTCTTTAAACTGACATAATAAATATTGTCCCACTTATCTTTTCCTTCTGAGTTTGTGTTACTTCTTAATTCCCCCATCCCTTTGTACCCTAAACTTTGATATTTATATGTATATAAATATATGTATATGTATAATATATATATGTGTGTATATATGTATATATCTATATTTCCCTTCAGCACCCCCTTATGATTCATCCTTCTGTATCTGGGTTTGGGTTAGGTGGTTAACCTATTTAATGCGGTAATTACTCTCTGAAAGGAGAATAATTTATACAGAAGCAGTTTACCTTGCCCCAAACCTCCACTGAATTGATAACCTTGAAGAGGGAAATCTAATCCTCACTTTTTAATTTTTTTTAGTATTTTATGACCTCATCTTCCCTTTCTTTTCTTAGCTCTGGAATTAACTACGTTTGTCTAACCCTTAATCGGACTGCTTGTAATGACCTTCCGTAAGTGATAATTGTTCAGATAACAGGGGTAAATATTTTCACAAAGAGGAGCAAGTCTTAGGTTTTTGATCCATTCTATAATTCTTGCTTATTGAGATGTGGGTACTTAGATGTTTCCCTCAATACCATTTAGAGGACAAAAACATTTTAATGAGGCCTCATTTATCAAAAATTTTAGGAGCATGTCACGTTGGGGTAAAAAAAAAAAAACAACACAAAAAACACCTCATTCTGCCTGTATCATATCTCACATAAAACAAATCAGATTAAAACCAAGGGAGAGAAGTGATGTCCTGGAGGCAAACCAGAGCACCAAAGGACTTGGCTGCCAGAATTATAGAGATGCAGAGGTGACTTCTGAGAGAAGAAAAAAGGATTTTGGAAGGACAAGAGTGATGAATCATTCTGACTTGATGGTTGGTTGCCTCTTCCTTCCTTTGCTGGAAAATGCCATGAAGTTTACAAAAATGAAAAGTGAATAGTTAGGCTGGAAGAATTTTGGGGGTTCGAAGTGATGAGAGGAGAAGGAGAAAGTCAAGTCCACCAAGCCCAGTGATGAATACAAAGTGTGTCAGGCCAGGAAGACAAAGGGAGGATTCCTAAAGGTAGATCACCCATTATTTGCCCTCCTTGTTGAGATAAGTATATTTTAATACAGTTTTTATTTAATAATTATGAATACCCCCCCTTTTTTTACAGATGGGGAATAAGTGCCATTTAGCCTTTTATAGGTCAATTAGTAGGAGAATAGGGAACCGACAGACTGATTCTTAAATTTGTCTGCAATAACTAGACTTGCCTTCAGATGATGGTTTCCTGTTGTCATTTTCATGATTGTTTCTACTCGCTCAACAAACTATTGGGGAGATGGCATTTTAAGTGGGTGTATGATGTGGCTGGAAAGAGCTATGCATTTTCATCACTTCCCACCTTCCTAAGCATCACAATGTTAAGTCTTTGCCAGATGCAAGCGGAAAGGAAGGAGCCACGTGGACATTCTCCGGCTGGCCTTGGACAATGCTGACAGCACACATCAGCCACTCAGCACTTTTCCAAGTAGCAGCCGATGCCCGGCTACTCAACTTTAACCCGGGGGAAGGAGGTCAATGAAGGAAAGAAAAGCATGTCAGAGATCGTGCTGGTGGTCTGCTGGGGAAGACTGTGGTCTGCTGGGACGGCCGTCTTCTGAGATTTCCTTCAGCTCACTGTCAGCACTCTCTTTGGGGGCAGTAACGCAAGTGCTTATCTGACAAGGAATAAACTACATGTAAATTCATCACTGCAAGCTAAGAGAAAGAAAATAGTTTTTATCTCAGAGTATTGGAAGAGATCATGGTAATTAACATGTTTGAGGATTTACTCTTAGAAACTATGCTTATGGTCTTACATAAGTTGTCTCATTTAATACTTAAAATAATCAGAGCCACACCTCATTTGTCTCCCAAGATTAGCTTTTTCCTTTAGTGGACATTGTGATTAAAATACCACTTATTTAAAGTTACATTTTTGTCTCTGATCTATACTTCGTAATAATTGTACCACATTATAAAATATTCTGTCTCTGACCTGAGTTTCATTTAAGCTCAAATATGCTTTATTTTTCTGCACAGTTCCTCTTACCCCACTGTTTATTGTCATGAATTATGAAGACAGAAAATGCCTATTCCGGTCTCTGCCTCTTGCACACTTGGAACCGTGTATGTGTGGTTGGTAGGACTTCAGAGCTACACAGATGGGAGAGTGCAGCTCACTTCCAGAGCCTCATCATTAGTCCAGACACACCAACTGAGTGTTCAAGACTGAATAGGGTCCCCATCTATGTCCATTCCCTAATTCAGGGCACCTGTGACTCTTACTTTATATAGAAAAAGGAACTTTGTAGATGTGATTCAATTAAGGGTTTTGAGGGACAGCTGGGTGGTTCAGTCAGTTAAGCATCTGCCTTCAGCTCAGGTCATGATCCCAGGAGTCCTGCATCTGGCTCCTTGTTCAGCAGGGAGCCTGCTTCTCCCTCTGCCTTTTCCCCTGCTCGTGCTCTCTTTCTTTCTCTCTCTATGACAAAAAAATAAATAAAATCTTTTAAAAAAATAAATTAAGCGTTTTGAGATGAGGAAATTATCCTGGGTTATCAGTGTGGGCCTATTATAATCACAGCGGTCCTTCAGAGGGATGCAGAAAACAGAGAGAGAAGGTGGGGGGGCAGGGAGAAGGTCATGTGGTGATGACAAAAGCAGAGGCTGGAACGATTTGCTCTGAAGATGGAGAAAGGGACCACAACCCATGGAATACAAGTGACCTCTAAAAGCTGAAAAATCAAGGAAGCAGATTCTGCCTCAGAGCCTCCAGAAGGAAACAGCCTGGCTGACAGCTCGACTTTAGCCCAGTGAAACTGATTTAAGATTTATGACCCCCAGACCTGTAAGAGAATATATTTGTATTGCTTTAAGTGACTTCGTTTGTGGTAACTTGTTATAGCGGTGGTAGGATACTAATACGTGTAGTGAGCATAAAATGTAAGACTGTGAGACAGCAATTATATGGAGCAGCTGTAGAAATTGATGTGCACAGAGTGCAGGGCAGAGGACAGCACAGTTTTGAGTGCTCAAGATTAGATGGCACTGGGCAGCACCCACTACGGGACCTCTCGCCTTATCCCCCTTATCACTACGGGCACTTCACGGTCCTCCCTGAAATGCGCACACACACAGGAACAAAACAGCTTTCCTCTGAGTGGTTAGTTCGCTTTCATTCTCAGAATAAGAATTATTTTACATTGTTTTCAAGGGGGGTCTTGGAGTGAAAAAATATCTTTGATTTAATCTTAGTGGCCTGCTTTGTTTTCACTTGTGTTCTGAGGGATTCATTCAAAATAGAGAGCTGGGGTGCCAAGGGTAAGCAGAAAGAAAGATCTATTTATTTGTCCTTTGTTAGCTTAGGATAGTAAAAGTAATTAATTTGGTTACCTCTTGGTGCATTTTTATGAGTGAAACCTTGGAGTGCTTGATATATAATACTATTTGCAAGCTGTACAATCAGGAGTTAAAAGGCGTGGTAAATTCTATGGTTAATCACAGAAGGATCCCAGGCATTGTAGTACAAGGAGAGTCACAATCTCATTTAGATTTTATTTCAAAAATTTTTATTTTATTTTTGTTTTTTAAGCAATCTTTACCTCTGGCATGGGGCTTGAACCCATGACCCCAAGATCAAGAGTTGCATGCTTTGCTGACTGAGCCAGCCAGGTGCCCCTCAATTAGAAGCAGCATCTCAGGAAATACATTAAAATGATAGAGGAAAAAGAGGTATTTTTGTGGAGTGTCAACTACTGAACTTATTTATTTATTTATTTATTTATTTATTTATTTATTTATTTATTTATTTTGAGAGAGCGAGAGAGAGTGAAAGAGAGGGAGCAGGGAGAAGGGAAGAGGAAAAGGGAGAGAGAGAATCTTAAGCAGGCTCCATGCCCAGTGTGGAGCCCGGCAGGGGGCTGGATATCATCACACTGACATCATGACCGGAGCTGAAATCAGGGGTCCACCGCTTAACGGACTGAACCACCCAGATGCCCCTCGACTACCAAACTATTAAGGAGCACTTTATTGCTAGCATCAGTCGTAATAGGCAGTTAGGAAATAGAATGCTTTGCTTATTAAAATATTCATATGATTGAGAGTAGGTCTACATAAACAATTGATTTTCAAAGAATATGATAGATTAAAATTCAGTTAATGCTGAAGCTAAATTGTACATAATTTATTCAAACTCCAGTGATTTGGATTTTACACAGGATTATGTTATGCACCTAAAATATCACTGAACTGTAGAGCTACAGAACAAAGGGTCTGTCTTTACATTCTGGCCCCTCACCACCACTAGTAGCAAATTTAGTGCCTCATTGGCCCTGAAGAATCCAAAATGGTGAAAGGTATTTCCTTATTGTCATTGTTAGACATTTAAATCAATGTAGTTACCTTTCCTCAGAGAAGGGTATATGTGGGTTATGGAAAATTCTGGAAGAAAAGAACAACTGGAATGAAATGATTAGCCTTTTCAGGGTTTGTGTATGACTTCTCCCCCCATTCCATTCCCCACAGAGGGTTGAAATGGTCTAGTTAAGCTAAGGAAATACGCTTGTAAATTTTCACTAGCATCTTAATTTGAAATTGCAGTTTGAGAAGACTAATATTCACACTGCTTTTAAGAAATGTTCTGTGCCTACACATACTCAATTAAAATGCCTGTATTTAGGCCAAATCACTTCATTGTGGTTATATTCCTGGAAGTGCTCTCATTCCCCTGACTGGCATTTCCAGAAATAATGTTACAGCTCTGGCCAATCAGAGAAAAACAAACGGAAATGGTAAAAGTATTTCTACTAATTGCAATAAACAGTTAAAGAAAACATAAGGAAAGTGAATGACAAATGCTCATGCGGAAAGTGAACCACTAAATGCGTTTCTTTTGGACAGTTATTCCTCCTAAAAGCATAATTTAGTATCCTTCAGTCACCAATCATTGAGTCATCGAGTGTTGAAAACTAAAAATCTGCAAGCATGAAATTGCACTGATTGAATCTCTTCAGGAAATATAAAATGGGAAACAGGATAAGTAGGACATATTAGATACAGGAAATATTAGAAAGTAAACTATCTAGGCAAAATTCTCTATCTCTTTTTATTATCTCCTGAAAGGAAGCGAATGTTTCTGGGTATACTGTTTAGACAAAACAAAACAAGACTTGCATTTTAAAAAAATCGTCTTTATGCTTTTCTTCTTTGGTAGTGTTAATTTTTTAAGTAGCTTGATCTGGCGATAAAAAATGGTATAGCTATCATTATCATTGAATATTTCAAGGCAGAAAATGTCAGTTGCTGTGAAAATCCTGCCAATTCTGGAACCTGTGTGTACAGAGAAAGTTGGCCATATGTAGGATCATTTTGGGGGGTGAAGGCCGTGCATGACCTCTAACATTAGACCCGTTAAAAAGTCTGAGTATTTTTTTTTTTAAGATTTTATTTATTTATTTGAAAGAGAGACAGCCAGCGGGAGAGGGAACACAAGCAGGGGGAGTGGGAGAGGAAGAAGCAGGCTCCCAGTGGAGGAGCCCGATGTGGGGCTTGATCCCAGGACTCTGGGATCACGCCCTGAGCCAAAGGTAGACACTTAACGACTGAGGCACCCTGGCACCCCTAAAGATTTTTTTTTTTTACCCCTAAAGATTTTTATTTATATATTTGAGAGAGAGAGAGAGAGAGAGCACAAGCAGGAAGAGGGCCAGAGGGAGAGGGAGAAGCAGACTCCCCGGCTGAGCAGGGAGCCCGATGTGGGGCTCAATCCCAGGACCCTGGGATCATGACCTGAGCCGAAGGCAGATGCTTAACTAACTAGCCACCCAGGCACCCCAGTAAATGATATTTTAATACACTCATGCAGTTTCTGATATACTTGAACTTGTGATCTCAAATGCTGAAATGGTAGGTCTCTTTATGGAGCTGATTTAATGTTGTCTTTTCAGATGGTATCACTGGTAATTGAGTCATTCTATAGTAAGACTGGCAGATTTAGAAATGCGATTTGTATCTCTGTCTTTCAGCTTATTGCTACTTTTAAGAATAAATATACAGTAGTCTAATTTTACATATTATTTTTCAACAGTATTGGGATGATCAAAGTAACAGCTGTTACGGAAAGTTTCTTTGGGGAACTTGAGTGATTTAGAATAATGTACGTAAAATACCAGCTTTCCCACTAAGCTTACCTCAGTTATGATCCTCCGGGTAGGCTCTGTATCCGTCTTTCAGAAAGAAAAAACCAGTTGATGTTTTTATATGCCCTTTTAGCTCTGACTAACAATTACATTTATATTTTAAGAGAGCTGATGAGGAAAAATATTGTTCATGTTCACCACTGAGTTTTAAGAAAACTTAAAATTAATGTCATGTTTTTCCCCCTGTTAAAACAAACCTCTGAGATTTCACCCTCAGGCTTTGACAGTTAACAATTAACAAGGGTTTGAAGAATGCTCTTACCACCATTTCCCCTGGAGAACTTTGTAAGCTTTGCATGTAAATGCAAACAAAAATTTTAAGGCTTTTGATCTTGGGGATTTGATGAAATCTCCAAATCTCCAGAGCAAATTTAAGGATTACAGGCTACAACAAGTACACATATGAAAGCATGACAAATTAACAGTAAATACGTAGTATTGATCCCAAACAGGAATATGATGGATTTATTTCTTATGACGACATTCTAGTCTGAGTCACTAAAAAAATAAATGTCACTGGGATGGGTGGGAGTGGGAGGAAGATGGCAAAAGTCTGTCTATTGACCGTATTCATATTCATTTATATGCAAAAGAAAGAACACTGCTCACTCAAAGGTTTCATTTACTTTAATCCTCTTTTCTTTTCTTTTCTTTTCTTTTCTTTTCTTTTCTTTTCTTTTCTTTTCTTTTCTTTTCTTTTCTTTTCTTTTCTTTTCTTTCTTTTTTTTCCCCAAACTTGTTCTAAGCAGAGTGAAATTCAATTCTGATCAGACCTGGGTCACCAGGGAGCTGATATCCCAAAGGCCTTTTTGTTTCCCTTGTGTCAAGATCTGAGTGAGCTGGTATTTAGCTGTGGGAGCAGAGGAAGCCTCTTGCTAAGCAGGACAATGACTGAGGCTTGTGGAATTACCATAGCTCCACATAGTAATTGTTATTCTGAGAGGTGATCTATGCGTTCCCCTCTCCCACTTGGTAGCAGTGGTAGCAAGTTGACCTGGTCATCCCAGGTTCAAGTGTCATTGATTGGCTGATGATGGACAAGGCAGGACATGAATCTACTTGACATTTCACTCAACAAGCATCTTAGATGTATTATCTAAATCAGTCTTTCTTTTCCCTTTACTTTGCTCACAGTTTAGCAACAGTAGCGTGCAGGGACATATCACCTTGTTTGCATCTGGTAGCAACTCTAGGAAGAAAAAAAGGTCTCCCACAATCTTATGTAGACATTTCACATTCCACAACTATTAGAGAAGTTGATTGAACCATAGCAGTTGCTAAAATGATCAGAAATGGTAGCAGTTGTCTCTAAAGAAGAGGAACAGAAAATGAACCCGATCCTATTTCTTTTATGCTAGTGGATTATCATTGCTTTCTTTCCTTGCATGTTTTAAATACAGAGGAGAATGAAACTTAGTGAAGTGATAATTTCTCTTTGGAGTTACCCATGGAATTTATACAGATCTGCATATGTGAAACTTGAGAAATTTCTTTAATTTCAGTATAAAAACCTTGTAAAAAGGAGCATGTTTTGTTCATATGCTGGATGCATACTTTTATTGTCTTCTATAGGCCTTGATGTCTAAACTGAAGTAAAGACTCGCCCAGGCTCAGTGGTGGGTTAAAAAAAAAAAAAGACTCAAAATGTGGAAAATTGAGATTTATAAGGAAATAATAAGGCAACTGAGAATAATATCGAGGAAGAGGCCAGAAGCATAAACAGGGAAATTCTTAATGAGATGGTAATCACACTCTTTGGCTTGGGCTTCTGGGAGATGTCTATAGAACTGGAGAGACTCTGATATCAAGTTCTGTACCCACTCTTCTGGATGACATGATTGATAATACAGAGAAAAACAGAATTCACATTAAATTTGTTTTTGCCCATCCACACATATACCTTTGGTTTTCAAAAACGTACATATAAAGCCTTGCAATGTTGATTTACACCGTAAATCATTTCTAAAAGAAGATTTCTTATAAATTACAAGAAGTATCATCTGCAGTCTACAACAGGGTATAATTCCACGTGATACTAGGTTGGGAGAGGTCACAAGTCACAAAAACTCAACATAGAAGCTCTCAGTTGAGAGTTGGTTTTGGTTTAATTTTCTTTGTAACCTTGGTTAAGACCATAGTTCAAAACTGTCATCTTAAATAGGCATTCCCAACAATTCACTGATGTAATGCTGAAAACTTTTAGAGGGATCTGTTGTAAATACTGAAATTAGAGAATAAAGGTAGATATATGCCTAAGTTAGCAGTTAAAATTGAACACATAGTAGTTTATGACTAAATAATGAGCCCTATGTTAATACATTTTATATAAGATGAGGCTTATTACTTAAATGTCACTTAAGGATTTAAGCCAGATATGGCCTCTCTTCATTGATTTCAGTCATTTACTTTGGGGAAGAACTTTTTTCTGGGACTAGAACTTCTCATGCCAGCTCCTTATACTGATCTTTTGATACTAATACAGAAGTTTGAGGCCCTTGACTCAAACAGGATGAAGACCTATAAGTACCCAGGAAATACTCAGACTATGACTCTGGAATTGTAAAGGTATTATCAGGCAAGGGAACAGCATGAAAGTACCACTCACCTACAAGGCTTCATTTTTTTACCATATAAGGGATTGCTGATAAAACTGTTTGTAATTCAAGAAACCCAGTGAGTAAAGAGTGAATGGACAGCAGTATAAACGAAGTTAGTGTACAAATTATTAATAACAGTTTCTGAGCAATATCCTATTGTGGTCGATTGTATCCTTTTCCCCAGTAACTTCTACTATAAGAGAACATCTTCCGGTAAGCAAAGAAATCCTATGTGCTGGATCCTAGTTTAAGACATAGTACATGTTTCCAAAGGCTCTGGCTCTTTTCCCTCTGCCATGAGAATGAGATGACCCAGGGCATGTACCAGAGAGGAGCCACTGCCTCAGCCTGAGCCTTGGAATGAAGATCACTGGTACAAAGCCACAACTAATCTGCAGTTCATGTAAAACGTGAGCAAGAAACAGTCTTTTTCTCTTAAGTCTAGCGATTTTTTTGGAGTTGTTTGTTATTGCTGAATAATATATTTAAGAACTGACTGATACACACCAAGAATAAAAGGTTTTAAATGTTAAGTAAAGGACCTTTGTAATCTTCAGTACTTATTCATTCATAAATGTTACTGAGTACCTTCTACGTTCAGGATATTTGCTATGTCGTGTCAATATGATACTTCGTGAAGCTTCCGATGGGGAAGCTTTCCGTGGGAGAGAGAGACAAGAGATGAAAAAGAAGTGCACAATTTAAATAATCATGGCCGTAATAATTTCATGAAGGAGAGAAACAGAGTGCTGTGATGCATAATAACTAGAGAGAGAAGTTGAAAAACATCTACTTTATATAGCATATTAACAATAGGTATCTTTAAGAAAGTGACATTCAAACAAAGACTTGCAGAATAAGAAGCTGGCCACATGAAGAGTATTCTGGTCAGAGAACAACAGAAGCAGAAGCTCTGTATCTTTCTTCAACTTCCAGTTTGATCGGTGTCTAGCAGATAATAATAGCATTCTGAGAGATTATGGTGAAACTGCTTCAGGAGTTAGACCTGAGTTTAATCCATCAGAAATACATGGGGTTGCACTGCTTCCTTAAATAAAGCAGAAGCTAAAAAGCATCTTCTGATCGGTTATAATGTGGTGGACATAGGATCCTAGAAGGGATAGTGGTGGCAAATGCACAAACCAGAGTACAGGGTGGTTTTACTTTCTCTCTGTGTACTACTCCAACCTGCTTCCTTGCTAGCCATTTCCTAATGAACTAGTTAGAAAATTCTTGTCCTCCCAACAGTGCTCTGGAACAGGCCTCTCTTTTCAAAATTATATCAATGAAGAAATACTTGTATAGTGTCAACAATGCCCAAGGTCCCATGCCCAGCGTAGATCTATACTTCCAGGGGTTGGCTTTGAATTGGTTTGAGAGGAATGGGTCTCTATTGCACTGGTGTTCTGTTGGATATTAATAATTTAATCACATCACACAAATTCTTCCAGTGGAATCATGTTCATCCTGCATCTGGACCAAAGCTGGAGACCTGCCTGGATGTCTAACCTGCTTTCTGAATTCTAGGTTCCTCTTATGTTTTTACTGACATGGATCAGTGAGGACACAGAGGACTCTCACAGCCACCTGTCGAGCAGAGAGAGAGCCACAGGAAAAGCAATTAAGTTCATTTCAATTCAGATGACTTCTCCCAATGTGCCATCCCCCACCTTTTTCTCTCCCTTAAGGCAAAAGGTGCAGGAAAACAGTTCTTGTTTGGTGTCTTTAAATAGTAAATTCTGCATTTCTGTGATTCCTAACTCGACAAGTACATTTAGAAATCAAAACTCAAAGGTGGGTTGGGAAGACAGCCAATTCTTTGCCCATCGCACCTGGTCCCTTAAAAGATAATTTATATGTGAGGCAAAGAAGGCATGGGAGTGTTCTCTCTAAAAGGAGAAAAATGCTTTTATCTTTTACAGACATTATCTATAGACAGCAGCAGACAATTTATATGTATAATTCCCAATTCGATGTCGTAGTTAAACTACTTTATCTGGCCTTTCCAGTGACAGAAAACACACTTCTCTACAGCTCCCGTATAACGACATAAAGCAGAAATAGAATATAGACAGATAAAATTGCATAATGCTCTCATGATGGTGATTTGAGAAGCAATTGCTACATTTCATTTAGAACAGGGAGAATGCCTACAGTCTTCTTAGAAAAAGCCATTCTAGTCTAATTAGGGATGCAGGTAAATACTCCTAGCCATTCTGATTTTTCAAAGTTATTTCTAAATGAATTTCAAGGCACAATTTTAAAGTACAGTTAGTATTAAACTAAATAGCATTTTCTTCCTCTTTAGAAAATGGATGTAAAAGGGAATAATTTGTAAGCCATTCCCCTGACTAAAAAGCTAGTTCCTACAAACTGATCATCATTTAGATAAAGTGTTAAAACTGAAAAACAGAATACCAAGGTAAGTGTGTTAGGGAATACAATTGCATAGTAAGCCTGCTTTAAATTGGTTGTCAAATATCAGTACAGATCCTCAAATAAAAGCCCTGTGTACAATTCATTAAAAGCTAGGACATTTAAAAAAATAGGTGCCAGGTTTAAGTGACTTTGAAAGATAATACTGAAAACCAAATTTGGGATGTACTGAATGTCTACATACTAGCAATGTTTTCATTGTTTTATTTATTTATAATTGTAACGCCAGTGTGTTCATTTTCTATTTGTTTATATTTTTTTAGCTAGAAACCAGAAGTACTTAGCACATAGCCTTCTTCGGAAGACCTACTTAATAAGATAGTTTATTCTTACATTAACTGTCTTACCATATTATCTTTCATAATATAAACACCCTTCCATTAGATCTTTTAAGTAGTTTTATGTGATCAAGTGAAAGGGTTAGTATTTAGATAAGTTCTTTGCCACACTAATGACCTAAACAGAGTAGAACAGCATAAAGGAATTTTGAGTACTTGAAAAATAGTCAGCTTAAAAAATATATATTTTATTTATGTGAGAGGGAGAGAGAGTGAGCACGAACAGGGTGGGGGTGGGGGATGAGGGGCAGAGGGAGAAGCAGACCCCCCTGAGCAGGGATCCCTACTCGGGGCTCCATCCCAGGACCCTGAGATCATGACCTGAGACAAAGGCAGACCCTTAACTGACTGACCCACCTAGGCCCCCGTAAAAATAGTTTCTACAAATGCCTTCACTTTTATTTACCTACCTTATGTTGGTAAATAAAGTAAGATCTCTATTTCTTAAACAGTTTAAAATTCTCAAATCAAGCGTGTTTATAACCATTATTTGAAAAACTTAGCTGGTGAAGCATACCATACAATCAGAAATCTATGTAATTTTCTTTTTTGGCTTACATATCAAATTTAGTTTTTATTTAAATCAAGGTTATACATGCATATAGGTTAAAAAATGAAATAGTTCTGCAAGCCTTACTTTGATAAACCGCGGGTCTGTCCCTCCCTCTCAACCATCATAATGCCATATTCCAATTACTGGAGGAAATCATTTTTAACTCTTTGGGCTGTTTTTCTCGGTTTTTACCTCTATGTCACTAGATGTTCTTATACTGATACTTCTTGATTTTTATTTTTAGGCAGTATCTATTGACGTCCCCCTATAAATAAGAATTTATCTTTCTTTCCCTCTCGTTGTCGCCAGTATTCTTATTCCAGCCTGGTACATTTCTAGTTTCCCCATTTTCCTCATATAACTATATTCTAATTTTGTTTAATGTTCATTGCTTATATTCTTAGGACTACATAAATGCTGTTCACGGCTAAGCCATGTAGTATACTGTAATAGTTATTCTTCCTGTACCATGATTTAAAAAATAATTTAATAATGCTCTTGTTTTTCATTTAATTTTCTGTGTGGTTATAACCAATTTATCCCCCAGTCCTAACCAAGTCATACAAATCTCCTTTCAATGCTTTCAGCCTTTTCACCAATTTTATTAATTTTATTTTTTTTGAAGACCACAGCTCTTCTGATTTGTTCAAGTTTGGGCCATTTGCTGTCTGTGCTTACTGTATAGCTACTCTTCTGGGATCTTCCTTCACCATCCTCCAGGGCAAGGCAAACTTGTTCTATAGAGGTATATAAAAAAATATTTTGGGTTTGTTAGGCCATGTGGTCTTGGGCACATTTACTTAGCTTTGCCATTATAAAACAAAAGTGGCCATAGATAATACATGAATGAGTGTGTCCTTTTCCAGTAAAACTTTATTTATGGATACTAAAATTTGAATTTCATATAATTTTCATGTGTCACGAAATACTGCTTTTTGACTTTTAAAAATCCACCTTAAGAAGTAAAAACCATTCTTAGCTCATGGGCCATATAAAAACAAGTTTTAGGATGGACACAGCATTTGGCCTATAGTTTGCTGACCCCTGACTCAGGGAATTCTCTTTGTTTCACTTTCGTTTTGGACCCCCCCCCCCCCCGCCATTTCCTAGATTTTACATGTCACATTCTTATTTTGATAGATCATATCGTACAACAGCTTCCTGAGAAATATTAGAGATCTTGAATTACTGAAATCCATTATTCTACCTTCATATTTAACTGTTTAAAATTTAAAAATTTTGAGGACATTTCTCCATTGTCTGCTGGCTTCCATTATTGTTACTAAGAAGTCTGATACCATTTTGATTCTTAATCTTGTGTGCTTGTGGTTTTCTTTTTTGATCTGAAGGCTTTTAAAATCTTTTCTTTGTGCTAGGATTCTGAACTTTGATAATGATTTATATGTATAGGTATGGGACCAGTTTCATCTATTGTGTTAGATACTACATGGATCTTTTCATTATGGAAACATATATTTCAGTGCAGAGAAATTTCTTGAATTATTTCTTCAGTGATTTTCTCCAGTCTCTTTTTGGAGCTCCTGGTAGTGGACTTTGGACTTCCTGGATTGATTCTCTTCCATATTTCATCTTTTCTCAATTTTAAAAAATCTTTTTTTTCCCCTCTCCTTCCTTGGAGATATCTCAATTCCTCCATGGATTTTTGATTTTTAATTCCCAAGATTTCATTCTTATTCCCTATTTCAAAAAAAGAGCACCCTACTCTTCTTTCATGGATGTAATAACTTCTCATATCATTCTAAGGTGTGACAAGAGAAGATAGCTTGTTTGTGTTTTGGAAGTTTTCTTCTCTACTCGTAGTCTCTATTTCCCCCAACTTGCTTTTTTCTCTTTGTTTTGGTAGTTGACTTTAACATTAGAGATTTTTTTTTTAATGTCTTGTCTATCTGTTGGTGATTAAGTAGACTGAGATTAAAAAGCCAGTTGAAAGCTGTGAGCACATGAGAGAGCTTGTTGGCTTTGAGCTTTACTGTGGGTTGATCTCTATGGGCTGTTTGTAGGGGAACACCCCAGTGTCAGAATCTTTAGGTCTGTCATCTTGTGCTGGTCATATTCCCCAAAAAGGAATCATACATTTTCTTCTTTGAAGATATAAATGGGGCTGCCAAATTCTGGCAGTGAAATAGGGTGAGAGGGCTGGGGGTTTTAAAGTTCTGTTGATAAACTTCCATTTAATCTATTTTTAGTATAATGCTTCTTCTTTTTTTTTAATAAGGAGAGTTATATTCATCTACCTCTAGATTAAAACAGTTTTCTCAATGGATCTCCTTCTGCCTTTTTTTTTTTTTTTAGATTTTATATATTTATTTGGAAGACAGAGAGAGTACAAACAGGGGGAGGGGCAGAGGCAGAGGGAGAAGCAGTCTCCCTGCTCAGTGGGGAGTCTGACATGGGGCTCGATCCCAGGACTCTGAGATCATGACCTGAGCCAAAGGCAGTCACTTAACCAACTGAGCCACTCACTCAGGCATCCCTAGTATGATACTTCAATCTCACTTATGCCATGATTCCGCCAGTCCAGGATCCCTCTATTTTACCTTCTTCAGAGAATTAACCTCCTGTTGTCTGGTGAGACTGGGAAGGGGCAGTTGTCCAGCTGCGTGGAACTGAGGAGTTGAATAGCTCTACATTCATCTCTTTACTTCCACAGTGAGTTGTGATGTCAATCCCTGGGCCTTCTGGGAGTTCTTAGAAGCAAATTAAGTTGCTTCCAAGCTATTCCCACTGCCAGTTTAGGATTCAGCAACTGCCCTCTAGTTTCCAAAATGTTGTGACTTCATCCCTTCTTTCATTGTTCTTCTTGTGGGTTTGTCTTGAAAACTCTCTACCATCATTAGAGGGTTTGGGCGAGGGAGTGGAGATAAATGAGGTGTTCAATTTGTGATTTGAAACTGGACCAATTTTATGTGAGAATTTCTCCCCTTATGAAAATGTATTAACTTCTTTATATATTTTAGTCAGACACCATTTGGATTATAAAATATATGGCCATGTGAAACATAGGGCATGAAGAAATAGGTTAATTCTCAAAAGGGTAGTAAATGAGTGGTTGCATATACTTCTGACAGATCCCTGGACTTGTGCATTCTAAGTTTTTACATATTTTAAATGTAGAATAGTGGAAATCTATAGGAGTTGTTCTAAAGTACATTATGTGTCACTGCATTGTTATGAAGATTAGTCTATTAGTTTGTTAGTACTAGGTTTAGCTGGTATTGACAAAAATTCTCAAATAACAGTGGCTTGGCTAATGTATGAATGTATTTATTTCTTATATAAATGCCATCCAAAGATAAACAGACCAGGGTTTGTAAGGAGCCCCAAGATCAACAGGAATGTAGACTCTTCCGTATTGTTACTCCATCATCCTCCATATATGACTTCCTCCTTATGGTCTAAAATGGCAGCTGGAGCTCTCAGGCATCATGTTCTTTGTTAAGCCAGCAGGTAGAAGGAATGGAGAAGAAGGAGCACATTCCCTCTTTTTAGGGACACTTTCCAGAAATTGTATGCATTCCTTCTACTTATATCCCATTGGCCAGAAATTAGTCATATAGTTTTATCTAATGGCAAAGGAGTCTGGAAAATGTAACCTTTATTCTAGATAGTCCAATAAAAAGTTTTATGTTCAATTACAAAGAAGAGGGGAGGAATGCATATTGGAAGGTAACAACCAGATTCTACGACAATATCTAAGATCTTATATATAGAAACTGGGCCTAATAAGGGCATATGGTCCCTGGAAGTAAAATGCACTAAAGAACAAAAAGAGAAGTAACAAGGAGAAAGAAAGTAGTGTTTGAGGATGGGGTGAAAAGGGCATCGAGATAAGGGAGGAAAGGACACTGTGATGTGATGAAGAAAGCTTATCTGGGTAGACAGATAGGAGACAAGGTTCTACTCTTGGTCCTATAATTAATTCTGTTCTCTTAGGCAAGTCCCTTAGCTCTTTGCACCTTGTTTCTTTATCAATATGTTGAAGACCATCTAGTAATAAATGCAAAGACGGGAATACCCTTGTCCATAGATTTACTCTGCAGATTCAAGGTCTGTGGCATCTAGTTAAAAATCAAGAACCTGGGTAAATTCTCAGTACTTTCAACGTAATTTCTTGTTTTGACTTAGCTTATAATTAGCTGGATGATCTTGGAAAACTTCTTTGTTCTTGGTATCATTTTGTGAATCCATGAAATGGTCTGCTAGTCTAGACTCAATTACCAAACTGCATGCTAAGGTGCCTTAGGGTGCTGCAATGAACTCACAGAGGGGTTGCAGGATATCTTAAATTTTCAAGGGAAAGACAGAGATACTTGACATGTTTTAGATGCTAGGCAAGTACTAGCTTGGGAGAGTTCACACATTAGCTCATGCTGCTTTTCTTTTGATGTCATATCATTGTAAAGTGGGGTTTTGTCCATTGCTTTAAAGATCATTGTAGAACAGGCTAAGAGGGCGGTGGTGTCCAATTTGATTACAAGGTTTAAGATGTGCAGTGCCAAACAGGTGCACACACTTCTCATTAGGAGGTAACTGTGGTTTTTTAAGAAATAGGGACACCTGGGTGGTACAGTCGGTTAAGCGTCCAATTCTTGGTTTCAGCTCAGGTGCTGATCTTGGGGTCATGAGATTGAATCCTGTGTTGGGCACCTGCTCAGGGTGGAGTCTGTTGAGACTCTCTCTCCCTCTTCCTCTGCCCCTCCCCACCCCGTGCTCTTTCTCTTTCTCTCAAATGAATAAATCTTAAAAAAAAAGAAATAAAAATATGATTTTCTTTTCATCTGTGCATTTACCAAATCAGCTACTAAGTTGTTAGGACATAAACGCTTAAGTGTTTGTGCCTAACTACTTAATAAATGGGGCTGTTGTTTATTGCTTTTGGCCTAGAGATACTATGAAAAAAATTACTAACACACTCGTAGTGTTGTGAACCGGGAAAATTTGGGTACCTCTGGCCCTAGATAATCTTTATGATGTTCCCAGATTGCCTGATTCTGTGACATGTTCCAGCCCTAGAACCATCCCTAACATATGGTTAATAGGTTGATGTCCTGGGACCTCAATGTTGTAGGGATGTGAAGACTAGAGAGTGTGACTCAGAGGAGTAGGTTGGGACTGCTATGTACTCTTTTTTCTTTTTTCTTTAAAAGATTTTATTAATTTGTTTGTTTGTTTGTTTTTTATTTATTTTAGAGTGAGAGAGAACACAAGTGGTGGTGGTTGGGGGAGGGGGAGGGACAAGCAGACTCCATGCTGAGCACGGAGCCCAGGCAGGGTTCGATTTCACAACCCTGAGACCATGACCTGAGCTGAGATCTAGAGTCAGACACTCAACCGACTGAGCCACTGAGGTGCCCCAAGGCTGCCATGTATTCGGAAGAGTAAGGACAGCCTGGTGTCACTACTCTCATACAGGAATGCGTGGAAAGTCTGTCTGCAGACCACTCTTGGATCACAATTTGCATTACCTTAGGGGAGTATGTATCTTAAAGTTTTTCCTTCCTATTTTCAAGTTTAGAGATAGGTTCCTGGCTCTTAAGAATATCTACTTGCTGAGGGAGCTGTCTTACTGGGTCATCAGCTAGATTGTCAGCCAAGGACTGAGCATAGATTTGTTCCTGGCAAGCTAAACTGGAACTTGGAATACATTTTCATAAAGAGCAATGTTATGAGCACTTTGGTATTGTTTAACCAGTCCAATTTTTAGCATTGTCAAATGTGCGAGAATATATTTATGACATTCAGATTTTTGGCATTCTGTAGATAAAATACCCAAGTGACTGACCAAAATCTTTTCTTGGAAATACTTAGTAAACAAGCCCATTGCATCATCGGAAGCTTTCTTATGGCACCTTTCTCAACCCTATTAACTTTATAGAAGTGTCCAACTACCCCAGAGCAAACAATCAACCACGACTCTGGGAAAATCAAACAAGCTTTAATGTTCAGATATGCTGACTGATTAGAAAAAGGAAATTTTGTTTGTGTAAAGAAAGCTTTGAATGGTTTAATGACAATCTTAGTAATAATGAGTTGCTAAGTTGCTGCAAGTTTGAGAAGCATTCCTTTGAATTGGTTTCTTAATCATGCAGGAACTCATCCTCAATGGAGAAGCTGCTCTCTTGTGTATAGCAGTTTCATCAAACAAGAAACAAGAAACAAGAAAATTAGGTGTCCTTGTCTGGATTATCCAAACAATTCCCCCAGAGCTGTATGGTGAAAACCTAAGGAGACACAAATGCAGGGCAAATGCTTTCAACATAACCGGCCTGCTGTTTTTGATTCTGGGTTGGGATTTGGGGTCTGAAAAAAGAAGCATCTTTTCTCAACTGAATCAGTGTGGCTAAGAGTAATTTTTCTTAGGCACAAATAGGGTTCAGATGATATTTCTCACTTCTATTTTAGTATTTTCCTGCGAGGTATATGTTTCTTTGATACTTACAGTAAGCCTGGTATTTTCTTATACAAAGAGAATGATTCAGGAAAGTTTAATTGATATATCTGCAAACATCTTGTTACATGTGTAACATGTTTATACACCCTATATTGGATCGACATTGTTTTAGGAGAAATACGTTTCAGTGAAAATAAAAAGCACTGAATTTAGAAAGTCAGCCCTTTATGGTCTACTGTGCTACAGATTAGCTATGATCTTTGTCAAGCATTTAACTTTCCTGTGCCTCAGTTTCCTCACCCACAAAGCATTAAAAATTGGCTGCCTGTTTGTTGTTTTGTTTGTTTGTTCAACGTGGGGCTTGAACTCACAACCCTGAAATCAAGACCTGAGCTGAGATCAAGAGTCAGACTCTTACCCGACGGAGCCACCCAGGTGCCTACTAGTAGAGTCTTTGAAAGAGAGTGCTGCAAGGGGCTGTAAGGGGCAAGATCTCCTGTAATCCCCAGGTATTTCAGAACCCAGAAAAATTTGGGTCTCAATTTCTAACAAAGCACTAAACATATATAAGGAAGGAGTTACAAATATCACCCAAGCATGCGTTACGCTAAAGGAAAATACAGTGATGCCTGCTGAAACTAAAAGTAACATTTAAAGAAGAGCTCATTCTCTACAAATATTATGAATTGGACTTTGCCAGTATCAGGAAAAACTTGGGTTACACATCCCAGGAGCTCCCAACACGACTGCTTCAGCTATTTTGGGATTAATCAAGATCACACCTTCAAATGTGCAGTCTTTTTGCTGTGTATGTTTTTTTCAGTGATTTGCCTTCTTGGCTTACCCACTGGGTTTTGCCTGTTTTTCCTCATTCTCTACTGTGTCTTTAGACAGTGCTGTCTCTGACAGCAGGCTGGGTAAGTCATCAAGTGCATGCTGATGAGCTGGTTTGCCTTCTTTTGCCAGATTAAATCAGGACAGCCTTCAAATTTGGAAAAGGAGAGGATGATCTATGCCATTCTTTCTTTTTTTTTTTTAAGAATTTTTTTGTTTTTTTTAGATTTTTAAAGATTTTTTTTATTTATTTATTCGACAGAGATAGAGACAGCCAGCGAGAGAGGGAACACAAGCAGGGGGAGTGGGAGAGGAAGAAGCAGGCTCATAGTGGAAGAGCCTGATGTGGGGCTCGATCCCATAACGCCGGGATCACGCCCTGAGCCGAAGGCAGACGCTTAACCACTGTGCCACCCAGGTGCCCCTATGCCATTATTTCTGACTTTTCCTTCCTTTTCTTTTATCTGGGAATTTTTCCACTCCCAAACTCTTCTTTTATGTTCTTAATTTAGGATACTTCCTTTGCTTCATCTTTCCTAATAGGAGTATATCTGCTTCTGTCCTGCCATTGGGTTTTCTTGCTTGTTTTTACTGATTTTACTTTGTGTTCCTTTTAATAAGTATACTACCTTATGAAAATTCAAGGGATTTCGAAAGCAAAGTTGAGAGTCTATTCATTGACATTCTGAGTCAAGAACAAATATTTACAAATTCAGTTTTCATATAAGATGGTAATAAGAAAAAAAAAAAGGCCTATATATAGTACTACCAAAAATGTTGTTTTGAGGAACACATTCCAGAACCTTTGATATGCTAATATACATTGTACATCTCCAAGGGGAGGATATCTATGCGGCATTTCCCAAACTTATTAGATGTTGGATCCTTTTTTTCGAAAGGATCTTCAGCGGAGTAGTGTCCCTAGGAACACACTCTTGGAAATGTTGTCATGTTCCATTTTCCTATCATTTATTTTATAGTTCAGCTTTATATGTAATTTGGTAACTAATCATAATTTCAAAGAACCACAGACTTCATATCTTTTTAATAGTGACCTTTGTGGGGACAGTTTGCCCTGAGAATAGATAGGGATTTATTGGAATTTGAATACGTTACAATATTTTAACATCCTAGGAATCTTTCAATATCTATTTAGACAGGAAACCTTGCTTCAATTTTAGTTTCATGTTTACCTTAAGAAGAAGTGTGGCTAGAGTTCAAATTTTCCCCCAATCTTATTTGTTTACTATTTTATAGACAATAGAAGTAGCTGCAGCCATGGATACAAATACTGAATTTTACCTGCCAATATGAGTCTCTTGATTTGTCGATATTTCAGAGCATTGCTCTTGGGGCTCAGCGTGTCCCATTAGCATACAATGAAGCCTCCTTTCTCTCCCAAAATATGTTCTGTATCATGATGATGCCCCAGTCAAGGCCCCAGTCATCAACTTTAAACCCACAAGGTCACTTGGTCATCTTGTGATTACAACAGCAGCTTTACTGCTTGTAATTGTCCTACAGCTGTGGCAGGTCAATGGAAAAATGTTCTTTAAACACCACAAGCATCTGATTGTGCAATATACCGAAATGAGTGTCATTGATTATTCACAGTGCTGGCTGGTCAAAGCTGGGGAAGTAATTAGGGCTTTTTGTGTGGATTATCCACTGAGAAAAGGTCAAATAACTACAAACAGTGCCAGCAGAGAGGAGCCACCAAGGACCCCAGCATCCGTGATCAGTTAAGAAATGCTAAAGCAAGGCTTAATAATGATGTGCTTATGCCAGGTTCTACAGAATGTGATCATTCTGTCATAGAAATCCAATGAAGCATGAATGATGGCTACTTTTTCCCTGGAAGCTCTGCTTCAGGTCCCCGACGCCCATCAAACAGGTTTGTCAGGGACACTAGACAGAGAAGAATTGAAAAAACAGAGCTTCCCCCCCCCCCGCTTCTTAAAATCAAGAATAAAGGACACCATAGCAATGTTGTTTTTCATATTTGCTGATAAAATATCTCATCAAATGGTCTGGTGTTATGGGGGCTTGAAGCCATTCATTTGCTGATTTAAATTAGGATCTTGGAATAAATCCTCTTTGAGCCACGGTCTTATTTATAGTAATATAATGCTGAAAACATGTTTTAGTGTGCTAAAGGGCCTTTCATATGTTCCAAACGTAAGATATTTCTTCTCAATCCACTTAGTCAGTCTTGGGACTAGCCTCCATCCTCAATAATGCCTGAAATTCTAAGGTTAAAACTTCATTGTTTTAGTTTAAATTATTGGTTTCTATTAAATTGAAACTGCTCTGGGAAAGCCAACAATTGAACCATTTTTCACTCTCATATAAATAAAAAATCTGAAAGTCAGGCTTGAGAAGACATTAGGGAAATATATTTGGAAAATAAAATAAGTAGTTGGGGATCCCCAAAACAAAATGTTTTTGGGTTACTTCCTAGCTCTGCTTGGAATTTTATTAGTATAGTGGGAAAAAATACTGGGTAGTAATTAAGAACAGCAACTTTGTGAGGGGTCAAATCCTGGTTCTAACCACTTACTCTGTGGTCTTGGGCCAATCGCTTAAACATTCTGAGCCGTAGTGAGGGGGGGTGGACGGAATTTTAAAAAACAGTCTTTTTGTCAGAAGTAGTGAAATAGCAGGTAGATGAACTAGCCAAGAAGACAGGGACTCTGAAACCACCCTGCATCATTGCAGAACACAGGCCTGCTAGGGTGTCCTAAGAAATCGTTGTGACCAATGATCCTCATGTGGGGACAGCCTCTTGGGTCAAACTGCTAGATTTGGCATTGTGTTCTCTGGTCTCTCCTGCTTGTCCTTAGCCCACTTGTTTTAAGTCTGAGCTCCCAGAATCTCTGACACTGAGGTCATGTTTGATTATTGCTTAAGGAGGCTCCACCTTCTAAAACCAGACAGAAAAGCCTTCAAAACCTAATTACGGAATTTCAGCGAGTGTAACCAAAAAGAAGGTATTTTGGAGCAGGCACCCTTAACTCCGTTTCCCAGTTGGCCACCCTCTCTTTCTGCTCTTGCTGCTTGCCCCAAACTGGAAGTCTCCTAAGTTGACAGACACAAGAATTGTTATGAGAATGAACTAAGATAATTGTGAAGTGTCTGCACAGTGCCTGGCATGCAGTAAGGCCCCACAACAGATACATAGATGCCAGAAGCCTTGGAGAGGCAGGAAAACCTGCTGGTAAAATATGAACATGTTTCTATTTCTGACATACTGTTTTAAAAATTCTGCAAGTTCTGGGTGATAGAGCTGTGAGTTGTCTGCTTTGCTGTACTAATTCCCTTCCATTGATCATTTAAATAAGGGATTATCTTGCTTTCCCCTTTTAGACTGAGGATTAGTTGTTGAAAAGCAAAGATGGAGTACATAGTGGCTCTGAAAGTTAGAAAGAGTTAGAATGTCCAAGGAGCATTGCAATGATACTTATTTATATTTTGTAAGAAAGAAATTTTCACTGTTTAGCAATAAGGGAAAAAAGTGGAAGCAATATGGTTTAAATGGGGAGAAATTTAAAAATTCATAATTCAGATTGCCATTATCTTTAAGAATATATAAAAAGTCCAATAAAATTTTTTTGTTTAGATAAAACTTTTTACATTTCCTATTTGCATTACTGTAATTTATGAGCAAAATGCTGTCCTAGACAAAGCTAAGGCAGAGGCAGTGGTTCTAGGGGACCGAGTTTGTCTCTAACTTTTTTGGGCTCCGGTAGTGGGAACCTGGTAAAGTGATTTTCTGCTGCTTCAACTGTTGCTGTTTCTTTTTGCAGATAGAGCAGGTGAGTGCCTGGGGGCAGCAGTGACAGAGTGATTGAGTAGTGGGAGACAATAGGGGGAGAAAGCAGAAGACCAAGTTTTCATCTCAGCCCCATCTTAAATTTAGTCTTCTAGCCCTAAAAACATTGTAAAGGGAGAAGGTTCGTTGTTGTTAGTTTGTAACAGCTTTCTTGTGATATAACTCACATACCATAAAATTCATTCAAGTGGGGACCCCTGGGTGGCTCAGTCGGCTGGGCGTCTACGTTCGGCTCAGGTCCTGGGATCGGGTTCTGCGCTCATTGGGAGTCTGCTTCTCCTTCTCACTCAGTCCCTCCCTCCTGCCTGTGCTTTCTCTCTCTCTCAAACAAATTTTTAAAAAATTTAAAAAATTCATTAAAGTGTATCATTAGTGGTGTTTGATATATTCACAGTGTTGTGCAACTATCACCACTATCTAGTTTTAGAACATTTTTGTTATCTCCAAAAGAAACCTTGTGTCCATTAGCAGTCATTCACCATTCCCCCTCCCTCCAGCCCCTGGCAGCCACTAATTTATTTCCTGTCTCTATGGATTTGTCTATTCTGGACATTTCATATGAATAGAATCACATAAGCTGTGGTCTTTTGTGTCTGACTTTTTTCACTTAGTATAATGTTTTTAGGGTTTATTCATGTTGCATTATTATGTATCAGAACTTCATTCCTTTTTTCCCCCAATTTTTTTTATAGTGTTAAAATACACATAATATAAAATTTAGTATCTTAACCATTTTTAATTATACATTTCAGTGATATTAAGTACATTTATCTTGTTGAGCAGTCATCACTGCCATCCATCTCCAGAACTCTTTTCATTTTGCAAAAATGGTACTCCATACTCATTAAACAATAACTCTATTGTGTCTTGTAGATAACCTATAGTTGGACCATGCTTTTTTATTATTATTTTTTTAATCTTTTCTTTTTTTTTAAGATTTTATTTATTTATTTGACAGAGATAGAGACAGCCAGCGAGAGAGGGAACACAAGCAGGGGGAGTGGGAGAGGAAGAAGCAGGCTCATAGCGGAAGAGCCTGATGTGGGGCTCAATCCCATAACGCCGGGATCACGACCTGAGCCGAAGGCAGACGCTTAACAACTGAGCCATCCAGGCGCCCTATGCCGCCCAGGCGCCCCTTTTTAATTTTTTAAAATCTGATCTGCCAATTTCTGTCTTCGGATTGGAGAGTTTATTTATATGTGAAGTAATTACTGAAATGGAGGGACTTCTGTCATTTTGCTATTTGTTTTCTATATGGCTTATGGCCTTTTTGTCCCTCATTTCCTGTGTTACTGTCTTCTTTTGTGTTTAGTTGATTTTTTGTAGCAAAATGTTTAAATCTCTTTTTCATTTCCTTTTGTGTATATTCTTCAGCTATTTTCTTTATAGTAACCATAGGGATTACATTTAACATCCTAAATTTATAACACTTGAATTTGAATTAATACCAGCTTAACTTCAATAATTTACAAAAACTCTGCTCCTTTAACAGGTCTGTGCCCACGCCTTTCAGTTGTTGATATCACAAAATTATATCTGTATACATTTTGTGACCCAAACCATAAACTAATAATTTTTTAATGTATTACTCTCCTAAATTATATAGAAAAAGAAATGTGGAATTACAAATTAAGTTTACAAAATATTAGCTTTTAGACTAATAGTTGTTTTAAAAAAATATATGAGTTTCTTAAATTGTGTAGGAAGCAAAAAGTGGAGTTACACACCATTGTTACAATAATACTAGCTTTTGTGATTGCCCATGTGTTTATCTTTACTGAGATCTTTAGTTCTTCATACAGCTTTGAGTTACTGTCTAGTGTCTTTTCGTTTCAACCTGCAGAACTCTCTTTAGCATTTCTTGCAGGGTAGGTGTGGTGGTAACAAACTTCCTCAGCCTTTGTTTATCTGGAGGTGTCTTAATTTCTCCCTCACTTTTGAAGGACAGTTTTGCCAGATAAAGGATTCTCGGTTGATAGTTTTCTTCTTTCAGCACTTTGAATATATTAGCTCCCTGCCTTCTGGCCTCCAAAGTTTCCGATGAAAAAAATCTGCTTATAATCTTACTGAGAATCCCTTGTCTGTGATGAATTCCTTCTCACTGCCTTTAAAATTCTCTCTTTGTCTTTACATAGTCTGATTATAGTGTGTCTGAGTGTGGGTCTTATTGAGTTCATCCTATTTGGAGTTTTTTGAGAGTCTCAGATGTTTATGTCTTTCATCAAATTTGGGAAGTTTTTAGCCATTGTTTCTTCAGATGTTCTCTCTGTCCCTTTCTCTCTCTCTCTTCTCCTTCTAGAACTCCCACAATACATATGTTGCTCTGTTTGATGGTGTCTCACAGGTCCCTCAGACTTTGTGCACTTTTTTCCAGACTTCTTTCTTTCTGTTCTTCAGATTTTATAATTCCCATTATTCTAATCTTCAAGTTTACTGATTCTTCTGCCTACTCAAATCTGGCATTGAATCCTTCTAGAGAAATTTTCATTTCAGTTCCAAAATTTCTTTTTGGTTTCTTTTAGTTTTTCTACATTCTTATTGTTATTTCCATTTTGTTCATACATCATTTTCTTGATTTTCTCCATGTCTTCCTTTAGTTCTTTGGGCAACTTTAAATAATTGTTTTAAAGTCTTTGTCTAGTAGATCCACCATCAGGTCTTTTATTCAAGGATAGTTTCTGTTGTTTTATTATTTTTTCCCCTTTGAATGGCGCATACTTTCTTGTTTCTTTGTATGTCTTGTGATTTTTTTGTTGAAAACTTGTCACTTAAATCTAATAATGTGGTAATTCTGGAAATCAGAGTCTTCCCCCTTTTCAGGGTTTTCTCCTCCTCCTCCTCCTCCTCTTCCTCCTCCTCCTCCTCCTCCTCCTTCTTCTTCTTCCTCTTCCTCTTCCTCTTCTTCTTCCTCTTCTTCTTCTTCTTCTTTTAATTGTTGTTGCTTTGTTGTGTTTTAATTGTAGACTCTCTCTGTGCCAAGAATCAGCCTGAAGTGTAAAACTTAAGGTCTGGTCAGGTCTTTTCTGAACCCATGATTGCTGTTGGTCAACCATGGTAACTTTCTAATTTCCCTCATATATAAAGTTGCTTTTGAATGTCCTAGTTTTTGATGTTTGGTTTCCAAAGGAGGAAAAGAGAAAAATGAAGGACGTAAAGGCACTGGCCCTTTAAATCCCCTGGGAAGTCAGTTCAGCCAAAGGGGGAGGGGCTTGCAACAGTCAGGGGAGGTGCAACAACAGTAGTCACCACCTCTTTGTCTGCACCTCTGTGATTAGCGCACAGATCCCTGATATTTGATCTTCCCACCCTGACTCCTACAAGCTGCTCCAGTAACATGCACAGCTATCTGCCACTGGGTGATGAGTAGCTATTATTGTGATAAGAGCTGAAATTGACTGAAATTAACTGCAATTTACCATCCAGCCAATTCCAGTCTTCCCCAACTCGGAAAGTTGCAAGCCTTCAATAGACTCCAGCATTCTAAAATAGTCATCAGACAGATTCTGCCAGTGTAACTGTTGTGTAGGTGGGAAGACAGATTTCTGGTACTTGCTACTCTGTCATCTTCCCAGAATCCTCCCTTATTCCTTTCTATTGCTGAATAACATTCTTTGTGTGGGTTAACCACATTTTGTGTATCCATTCATCAGTTGATGGACATTTGCATTGTTTTCACTTTTTGGCAATTATGAATAATGCTGCTACAAGCATTTGTGTAGTTTACATGGACATATGTTTTCATTCCTCTTGCGTATATACCTAGGAATGGAATTGCTGGGTCATATGGTAAGTCTATATTTAACATTTTGAAGAACTGCCAAACCATTGGTTCCAATTTCTCTACTTGCTCATCAACACTTGATATTTTTGGTCTTTTCGATTGTTGCCATGCCAGTGGGTGTGAAGTGGTATCTTACTGTGGTCCTGATTTGCATTTCCTTGGTAGCTAATGATCTTAATCATCTTTTCATGGGACTACTTATTGACTGCTTGGAGAAATGAAAGGGACAAGGTTTATTTTTAGTATTCTTTTTTTTTGAAGTCTTCTGCCCTTTTACAGAGCAATAATCTCTGTAAGGTCTCTCATTTATCAAGGTGTATTTTATTTTTATTTATTTATTTATTTATTTTTAAAGATTTTATTTATTTATTTGACAGAGATAGAGACAGCAGCGAGAGAGGGAACACAAGCAGGGGGAGTGGGAGAGGAAGAAGCAGGCTCCCAGCGGAGGAGCCTGATGCGGGGCTCGATCCCATAATGCCGGGATCACGCCCTGAGCCGAAGGCAGATGCTTAACCGCTGTGCCACCCAGGCGCCCCTATCAAGGTGTATTTTAGACAGGCTCAGCTGAGAGCTCTGTATCCTGATTAGGGGACCAGTGGTGAGGGGGTGTCCAACAGTCCATATTATATCATTAAAGAGACAAACTGTAAATGGGCCTCAGTGGATGTTAGTATCCCACAAAGATCTGATCTGGTGATTAGGGCACAGTAGCAGAAATCTCTAGTTAGGGACAGTTCTGAGTCATTCATTCAACAAATATTTATGAAGTAGTTGCTGTGAATCAACCAGAATCTGTTTTATGTGCTAAAGATAGCTCAGTAAAGTAGCAGTAACTTCCCTGGCTTCATATCATTTATGTTCTAGGTGAGGATCAAAATTCAACTTAAATCCAGTTTAGACCAGAAATTCAGTCTATGGGCATAAGAAATTGGTGAAGGGTAGGTAGAGGAAGAGACCCAAGATTTGAATAGAACTCTTGTTCCAGCATGGGATTCAGACATCATGTCTGATCACAGAAGGAAACAACCCCACACAAACATGAAAGACCAGAGAACCATATGTGGGCATGTAATTTTTCTTTTTTTAAAAGATTTTATCTATTTGACACAGAGAGAGAGAGTGAGCACAAGCTTGTGGAGTGGCAGGCAGAGGGAGAGGGAGAAACAGATACCCCACTGAGCAGGGAGCCTGACATGGGACTCATCCCAGGGTCCCGGGACCATGACCCAAGCCAAAGGCAGACGCCCAACCAACTGAGCCACCCAGGTGCCCTGGGCATGTAATTTTGACATGATTTTTTGCATGATTGGTTCAGGAGTGCAGTGGTGCTGAGCAGATAGTAGATCATTAGTGCCTGTAGCAGAGAAGGACTTAGGGGAGCAAGGAAATGACATATCTCCTCCAAAATAAGGATCCCGTGAGCACCTGGGTGGCTCAGTCAGTTAAACATCCACCTCAGCTCAGGTCATGATCTCAGGGTCCTGGGTTCAAGCCCTGTGTTAGGGCTCCCTGCTCAGCAGCGAGCCTGCTTCTCCCTTTCCCTCTGTCCTAACACCCCACCTTACTCATGCTTTCTTCTCTCAAATAAATAAATAAATAAACAAATAAATAAATAAAATCTTTAAAAAAATAAAATAAAATGAGGATCCCCTTCCTTAGAGTCTCTGTAGTCCCTTTTATGGGGATGCTATAGCTGGTAAATGGCAGAGTCATGAGCCTTCAGGGATAGAATATATGTAAAAGTACATTGAAGTACTGTCAAAGGGCATCCATTTGTAAGTCATTAGAGTAATAATGGCAGTCATTGCTTATGACAATTGGTGGTGGCAGATGACACAGAGAAGAGACCATTCCATAAGTGGCTTATCCCACTCCAGCTCAAGGAACCCATAGTTGTAAAATTTTAGCATACTTTTTGCATTACAAAAGTGGTTCTGTCAAAAATAATGAAATAGCGTCCCTTTGTGTCTCTTTGAAGCTAAATGCTATAGAGGGAGAGAGGAGAAGCAAGTAGGTAAGAGACTATTTGTTCCTGCCTTTCTGCTTAACCTGTGTTTTCAAATTAAAAATGAGTTGGATGCAAAATTCTTATTACAGCACATGATTGTTTCCTTTTATTTTAGAGCAGTGGAGCAACAGACTGGTTTCTTCTGGTTGATCATTAAAATCTTGGTTGAAATGAAGCCAAGTAGGAAAACCTATCTTTTAGATGGTTCAGACAGAAGTAAGAAATAAGCACTGTACGGGAATGCATTTGATTATAAGAAATAGAATACTCATCTGTAGATGGGATTTCATATTTCTTATATAACAGAGAGTCTGGAGGTAGGCACTTGCCTGTGTTGATCTAATGACTTCAGGGCCAACTTCTTCGTCATTTTCCTGGCCAGAACAGACCTGCTGTGTCTCTAGCCACCTGGTGCATGTTCAGTACAGGAAGCAAACGGGCAGGTGGAGACCCTCCTGTGAAGACTTATCTTTTTCTTTAGGAAAAGAGCCTGTTCTCGTGGACTTACTCTCTGTCTCGTTGGCCAGGCTGTCATGTGCCTACTCCCTGACCAATACCTAAAGAAGAGAAGGAGATTACTAGGACCGATTTAGACAATTTCAGCTCATTTCCTGTGGCTGGGATAGGGGAATCTCTGCCAATACCCTGAACACAGAGTTTTGTTACTAGAGAAGAGAGAAATAGTTGTACCTCAGTGTCTGGCCCATGTGCTCATGTGGATCCAAAAGTGGTTGTCCACCCCGATTGGGGGTGGGGGACTCCTGGACACTTAGTGCAACCAGATCCACAGAACATTGCCATGTGAAGCTAGAAGGGTGTCCATGGCTCAAATTTCGGCTCTAGTGCTTCGACTGCAGACTCTTATGTGGTTCTCCTCATTCTTACTATAAATTAAAGGTAAAGGATTTTTCAACCAGTACACACCCCACTCTTGCCTTGGGTGGTCTCCTACTTCTTTTTTTCATACTTTCTCTCTGCCTGCAGAGCTTCTTAAGGACCTACGGAAAAAAATAGCTAACATCTGTCAGGCTCTTTTTGTGTGCCAGGCATATGCTGAGCACTTTATATTCTTTATCTCATTTAATCCCCCTAAAAGCCCTTTGAAGGAGGTGCTATTAGTATCAGTCTTATTTTGTAGTTGGGAAACTATAGGTTGACCTTCCTAGCCTGGGGCCACAACTACCCAGAAACTGAGGACTGTTCCAGTTCCCTGATTAGGATCTGCCAGCCCACCATTTCACTCTCCCACTTCCAACAGGCTCAATCTCTGTGTCTGTCGCTTTTATAGTATTTTTCAGACTGTCCTGGGCAAAGGCTACTATGAATGGGTAAACCGACCAGAGTCACATAATAAGTAAGTGATGGGACCAAGTTTGGACTCCAGCATCTGTGTTCTGATTAAATGTGTTTAGCTTATCTAACCTCTCCAAATAGAAGGTGAGTAAAATGGAGATTGAAAAGGCTGATCTACTAGTGAATCATCGAACTTTACATCAGAAACCAGGGATGTACTGTATGGTGACTAACATAATATAATAAAAAAACATTAAAATAATAAAAAAAAAGAAAAGGCTGATCTAAATATCTCGCATGCATTGTTAATCCTGACAGACACATATGTATAATTAACAAGAGCTTTCTGAAGACATAATGCCCCAATTTAATGCTAATAGGAGAATCTTTATATTCTGAGGAATGCTTGTCTGGGGGACAAACAGGTTCTTGTGACTTCCTCCAATAACAGCCCTGTTTGCTCTCAGAGAAATGTTGATGATATGGGTGATTATTCATTTTCTAAATATCTTCTTTGTCTGAAGCCCTTGAACTTATCAGAACAGTGCCTCTAGAGAGGAATAAAGATCTGGGAATCTCACGTTAGGTCGAAAACCCTGCCTTGTACAAGTGGCATAAAATGAAACACACCTACAGTGTTTGAATGTTATTGTTTGCCCTCATTTTGTTTCTTGGACATTTTTGTTGAAGCTGAAAAGCTTTTTCTGAACAGTAAGTGACCTTGACAAAAACTGGCTTTGTGCCACAGATGTTTTAAAAGTTAAAGCAGTCAGATGGACATACCTGATTAATATTTTTTTCACACCCAATTCTCTGTTGTTTATTTTAACTTGCATAACTTGCTTGCATTAGCTTGTACTGGCTCTAACTGCCAGTGGAGCATTCTGTCCTAATTTTTTTTATGGCGGTCTTCATACAAAAGTAATTCATGGCATGGTTTGAGCCAAGTCAGTACATTGAAAACTAAAAGGACTGTTGTTTATTTAAGATTGAACCAGGGGAAGACTCTAGGGCACTGCCCTTGCAATGCCACGCAATGAAGCAATCTAAACATTCTGTCATCATCATATATAAACATCATTTAATGAGTACTCTCGTTATGCATAAAGAATATGGAAGAAATTCTTTTTTCCTTTTCCATTTTCACAGACTCTAAAAGCACAGGAGGTTTTGCCAGATCAAATAGGGTCCTGTTTTTGCTGGCTTATTGATTCAGGAATAAACGAATAGCCTGTTTTTTTGGAGGAAATTTCTTAGCATTTCATCTTTTGTTGAAATATCATTCTTATTCTGTCGTGTTAAAGAACCGTGATAACTTTTGTTAATGAGGGGTCTTGGGGTGGAGTGGGTTGGGGAACAGGACTGAGCAGCTTATCAGAGGGTGTATATTTGTCTTTTCTATGCAATTTTAAGTTGGACCCTTGTTCACAGATAAATTTTCCTTATGGAGAAAACACACTGGAGTTTCCGACATATATTTAAGCAACTTTTGTTCCATATGCAAAGTGTGGCACATAACTTAGAATAAAAATTTCCATTTTGCATGCTTATGCATCCAAGTATGCAAAGACTGGTTCAATAGCTAACAGAACAAACAATAAATGCCTTTGTCAAGAGTTACCTATTGGAACTTGGCTGTTAAAAGAATTGTGCTATTACTGCCAAGGATCTGAACTGGCCTAGACGTGCTACTCTAGTTATGAGTCATCTTAGTGGTAGTGAGGTACAGCAGAAATCCATAATTATATGTCAAGAGTTTTAATTTGAGGCACTTTTTGCTTCAGATGTTCTCAAAAGTAATACATTGGCCTATATAACACAGCCAGTATTATTAGAGAGGTGATGAAAGAGGAGAGACAATGTGTATGTTCTTTGACAGGAAGCTAGCCACTCCAAGAATAAAATATAGTCATGTTTTATTCAGCCACTTGGTGATTGCTAGTCTGGGTGTTTACTTCTGGAGAGAAGGCTTCTAGTAATCTCTAGTACAAGAACAGAGACCCACTAAACTGGCAGCATTTGAATCACAGGTTAGAACTCTTTCATTCTCTGAAACTGTCCTAAAATTGGGTTGTGGCGATGGCTGTACAACCCTACAAATAAACTGAAAACCATCGAATTGTGTATTTTATAGTTTTTATCTATTTATCCGTTTAAGTAATCTCTGTGCCCTACATGGGGTTCAAACTCACAACCCTGAGACCAAGAGTCACACGCTCTTCCCTTCCGATTGAGCCAGTCAGGTGCCTCCCATTGAATTGAATATTTTAAATGGGTGAATTGTATGGTATGTTAATTTCATCTCAATAAACTTGCTTAAAAACCTTCCTTCATTTTCACAAAGTGAAAGTCACTACTTTTTTTGGACGTCCCCATCCCCGTTTCCTCCTTAGATCTCTACTAATTAATTTTGCTGCTGTGTAATTCTGTACTGACTGGCATCGCCTTGGAAGTTGGTAATGTACTAGTTGGAAGTGATAATGGCTGCTTGGGACATATTTTTTCTCTTTATTATTTCTTTTTAAAACAATGTGCTTAGTTCTTTCATTTCCTCAGTTTACATTCATGAATTACTTTAAAATCATGTTCTAGTGCAGTGTTTCTCAACTGGGGTGGGCGGGGCATTTGGCAATATCTGAAGATATTTTTGATTGTCCCATTTGGTTTGTTGGGGTGCTATTGCATCGAGTGGGGGATATGTCAGGGATGCTGGTACACATCCTGCAATGCACAGGACAGCCTCCCACAACAAAGAATTATCTGGCCCCAAATGTGCTGAGGTGGAGACATACTACGGTAGCAAAACTGGGTGACACGCTGTGAATGTGTGCTGTTTGCCTTGTGGAGAAAGTCTGTCGTGAAGTAGCTTAGTTATCCAGAAAACCAAGCTCCCTGTCCACATTTGACAACAGCTTTTACATTGGGGTCACAGGTGACATTTCCATGCCCACTGATGAGTAACAGTGTTAACAAGCGAATGGATTGATTGTCTTCTATTAACCCAGCCATATACCTTATTGCTTATAGAGAAAGTAGTGACTGTACCCCACTGTTTTATTCTCTGGCTTTAGATATCTCCTTTCATTTGTAAAATACTTTTAAAATAACTGTAATATGGGGGCTCAGGTGGTAGAGTA
Organism: Ursus americanus; assembly: GCF_024610735.1. Classification (NCBI taxonomy): domain Eukaryota; kingdom Metazoa; phylum Chordata; class Mammalia; order Carnivora; family Ursidae; genus Ursus; species Ursus americanus. The sequence continues at coordinate 47,816,491 of NC_142129.1, forward strand.
TGCAACTCTTGATCTTGGGGTCGTGAGTTCAAGCCCATACTGGAGGTGGAGTTCACTAAAAAACAAAAACAAAAAACAAACAAATTAAAAAAAAAGTGTAATGCTTATTATCTCATCTTGCCCTCACAATTATCCTGTGGAACAAACAGGATGAAAATGATTCTTCTTTCTAGTTTCAGAAAATTGAGAACCAGAGAGGTGGTGACTTTCCAAGGCCATGTTTCAGGTTATTAATAAAGTTGGCACGAGAGCCCGAGCACCCTTTCCGGAGTCACCACAGGCGATATTAATAACTAAGGACCTGGACCTTGATTTCATGCAGACCTAAGGGTTTTTATTAATTTCTGGCTCTCTTAGCTGTGTAACCTAGGGTGAGTTAAATAACCCCTCTAAAGCTCATATTTTCTTCTTGGCAAAATGGGGACTTTTCTTACCATAGCACTTTTCTTACAGGGTTATTTTGAGGGAAGAAAGAAATAGTACATGTGGAACAACTAGTGCTTGACCCATTATAAATGTTCAGTACAAGTTTGCAGTTATCATTGTTCTCTTGTTTCCGAATTAAGACAGAAATGCCCTTACTATATCTGGCTGTTAAATACTGTCAAGTCAGTAATTGTTTAAAGGCCTTGATTCTGTCAACGCTAAAGTAGAGGATTGGATTAAATTATTTGAACTTCCCTTGCAGTCCCCAGACTCCATGATTCTTTGCTGCACAGTGACCAAGAAAAGATGTATTTAAAAAACAAGAGGGGTTTATCACAGGGGCTACTGCTGAGGAGACAATGCAGATCTCCTAGATATATTACTATTGCTCTTACAATTAATGTTTTTAGGTCATGTTCACTTATAGGGCCATCTATGGACTTTATTTTCAGCCACTCCCTATCCATTATGTACAGAAAGAAATTTAAATCACTCATTCAAAAAAAGAAAATGAGAAGTAGCAAATATGAAAACCCTCTCAGTATCATGACACATATTATGGAGTCATATTTGCTGCTACTTCATATCCAGCAATTTCCTTGTGGGAATCCAAATGAGAGAAAGGAGTATATATGTCTATCAGGCAGCTTCAAAGGTCATTATTGGTGTGTTTTGGATACACTTACTTAGTTAAGCTCTATTCATAACATTTTAGAAGTTATTTAATAAAAAATAATGCCCTCACTTACAAAATATGGATGAGACATACTGGAAAGATTATCTCTTACCCAGTGGTAGAAAAAATACAAAGTGCATGACATATCCCACCTCTCTTCCTTTTTTTTTTTTTTAAAGGTTTATTTATTTGAGAGAGAGAGAGAGAACAAGCAGGGAGGTGTGGAGGGAGAAGCAGACTCCCCTCTGAGCAGGGAGCCCTTATCTGGAGCTTGATCCCAGGACCCTGAGACCTGAGCTGAAGGCAGATGCTTAACCAACTGAACCACCCAAGCGCCCCTCCCTCCTCTCTTCTTAAAGCCATTCCCTCTCTTGTGTCCACTCCAACTCCCACCGAAGCCCAGTTACCCCATCCCCACTAGTTCCATGCTCTCCGCCTCTTTTGGGCCAGTTTTTCCCTAAAGTTCTAAGATGCCAAATATCCTTTGCTGCCTTCCCCCACCTTGAACTCTCTGCAGGAGACCCTGCTCTGCCACAGTATAACTTAAGGGCATACTATATACTTCAGGCCTATACTATCTGTATTTTGTGAGAAGCCAACTAGGAGTTTGGTGTGATACAAGTTTTCAGACCTCCTCCCAGCTTTGATCTTTACTGTGGATAACATTTTTTGAGCATTTATGTCAAATTAACCCTCACAATAACAACCCTAAGAAATGGTTACATTTGGTGTTCCCATCTTAGGCCTGGAGAAACTGAGATCTAGATTGATTCTATTGATCTCCCAAGGCCACACAACCAAGAAGTATTAGAGTTAGGATTCAAGACAAAAAGTTGGATGGAGCCCACACTGCTCTAACTATTACTCATGCCACCTCTTAAAAAAAAAAAAGATTTTATTTATTTATTTGAGAGAGAGCACAAGCATGAGTGGGAGGAGGGGCAAATGGAGAGGGAGAAGCAGGCTCCCCACTGAGCAGGCAGCCCAACTCTGGGCTCCATCCCAGGACCCTGAGATCATGACCTGAGCAGAAGGCAGCCACCCAGGCACCCCTCATGTTACTTCTCTAGTAATAACACTTATGGAGTCCTTACTATGGACTGGCATTGTATAGGTACTTTAATACAGTTTCTCATTTAATATTTAAAACTATCCTATACTATTAATATTAATAGTACTGAACAGTTTCCTTTTCTGTAAAATGAAGCAACGATACCAGTAACTCTGTGTTGTTTCAATACTTCATCATATCTGCATTATAACAATTTAGAATGATCTAATGGCTTACATCTTACTCTTCAACTACAAAGTAAGCTTGATGAGAATGTATCTTATTCACCATAGTGTCCCTAGTGTGGAATAAGATACTGGCACCAATAGGTATTCATGAAAATTTGAGGAATGAATGAATACATACTGTCCTTCATATGGCAAATGAGACATTATACGTGACAGTGCCATGCAACTTAAATGTTACACAAATGTGATAGATGGCTAATAATAATCACCTGTTTGACTCTGCTTAAGAGAAAGTAAGATGTTCTCCTTCTTGTGCTGACATGTGCATATTTATAGTGGTTTCTTGAATTGTTGCATTTACCTGTGCTGCTCCACCAAAGGCCGACTCTTCTGAATAGTTCCAGGGAGAGAGAAGACCACTTTGTCTTGAAAATCTACACCGTACTGAAAAGGCATATATAATCTAATTTTTAAAAGTCTTAAGCCTCCCAGTTGTAAATGCCAGTAATGTTAGGTCTTTATTATAGAATAAGCATGGTGAATAAAGCACAAATGTATTTGTAGAGAGCTGGAAGAGCCTCGGGTGACAGGCAAGTTGATCAGAACAAAGTGTTGTTAATGATTCCCCCGGATATTTGAAGAAGAGTGCAGAAGATCAATAGATCTACAGAACACTAATCCCTCTTGAAAGTGTGAGCATCCTGGATTTTATTTATTTAAGACTGGTACAATTGAGTTATATTTTTGAGAATCTAATGGAAGAGAATCACATCATCTCTCAGGAAAGCAATCCTCTCAGCTGCACTGGCAAAGTTTCATCCTGTTAATCCTTTTGACCAATGGGGTAGTTGGTATATTGTTGTAAACTTTCTGGAGCAGTTTGTCCATTATTAGGCCTGAACTTGAAATAGTCAGAGAGGGAAAGAAATCCAACAGCTCTTCTTGCATCAAAATAATATAAGTGAGTCTCATTTTCATAAAACCCTAGAGCACAGTATCACCTAGCAAAGTTACAGGTACTCAATAAATGCTCTTTGGAATAAACGGAAGAAAATTTAAATTTGTGAAATGGATCAATAAATATGTGATCATTCACACTCCCAGAAGATGTATCTGCTCCTTTGCTTCGGAGTGCTGACTTTAAATATGGATCTTTAAGCTAGAATTAAGGAATGAGAAGGTGAGATTTTTCTTTTGAAGTTACTTAGTCCTTTTTCCCATCTACAGGGACATAGCAACCACCTCAGTGGCTTATGGCTTTACCTATCATATGTATGATGAAGGAGAGGGTTTCTAGTCCCTTCATTTTCCTAAGTACCAATATCTAATTTTTTAAAGGTAAAAATCTGCTGGACCACCATGATTTACAGATTTAAAATGTGCCGTAATGTATTATGACTTAGCATACATAGCTTTCCCTCCAACATCTGTATCCTGATTTGTAGTCTAATAAACCTTCCTGCCACAGATGGCATGTGCGTAGTTGTTCCAAGGTGTAATACATCAACACAGCATTTCTAAACACAGAGCAATAATGTATTCAATTAAGGGAGGAAATAAAACATCGAGCCGTTTCTTATAATAAATCTTTTACTAAGCTTCCCACATCACATGTTTGCGGAGGAAATAATACATGTCATTCAGACTAAGGGTTATTGTAGACTGCTGAGGGAAACATGAAATTCTGGAGGTTTCAGCAGTCCCGTGAAACCCTGAAACATGGAAAGTGTACAAATTAGAAAAGGATGTAATATGTGACTAATGATACCTCTTGGGATACCTTTGGAACCCATATTTACTGTTATGATCACTAGATTCATTTAAGCTACAGGAGTTGAAAAGCAATACCCTAGTAAGTGAAAAACACCTCTGAGTTCATTAGATGTGGTTGTAATTTAAGCTCTAAAGGCTTTTTTCCTTGCTGTCATTCTTCATATTTCTGGAAATGTGGTACTTGAGCTCCTAATAAAAGTGGTCTACATCATGACCATATAATCTACAGTTCCTGGAACGCACATTTACACCTTCACATCTGTAGCTAAAGCCAGGACTAAACAGAAACTTAATTTACCCCATATGTCACTCAAAAGAAAGTTCTGGAGAAGGCTGATGTTTTTAGGATTTTCTAGCCCCTGAATTTGCCCCAGGCACTGCTAGGGATATGCAGCCCAGGCCCTCCAGGCCCAAAGGTTGGAACCTCTTTTCTTAAACTGTGCCCAGTACAAAATTGACTGAATCCTACAAAGTAAATCCCCACCCCCACCTTCCATTTGTGGAGGGAAACAATGGCTATTCTGACCTTATTTACACAGATGATACCAAGGCTTTCTGTCTAAAGCATCTTATAAAGAAATTTTGCTCTTCTGACTCGATAAGACATCATGCTATCATGCTTTAAAGAAGCTTTTGTGACAATTTCTTTGAAAAAAAATTATATGTATATGTGTACGATTTGAGCTGCTAATCACCAAAATAGCATTTGATGGATCAATATAATCAGGCAATCCATTTCTACCTAGTGATCTAATAATACTCTTCCTTCCTTAGCTTTGTGTTTCCCTGACCAGTATCTCTTTTCCTCAGTGATGGATGAGTTGGTCTAAAGTCAGTTCTCTCCCATTCCCAGGTGATACGCCTGACTGGAACAGCTTTATGGCTGAAAAAAGATCAACACATAAACCATACAGTTCTCCACAATGTATGGAAATCAAGTCAGACAAGACTTCAGTCCCACTCTAACCTATTTGTAGTTTTTAGTTCTACCTCTAACTCATGTATCTGTTGGTGCCTTGCGTAGAGTTACCTTTGTTCCACTGAGGCCCACCAGGTGTGGTGGGGCACCGAATCCGCAGTTTCCCCAGACGCCCTGCTGACTAAGGTGTAGTTGAGGGAAGGCCGCTGCAGGCACATTGTGCCTTATGGATACTGGAGCTTTCTCCAGAGGAAAATCATGTGCTGCTGTGTCAGGTCAGATACAGAAGCCGGATTACCTAGGCTCCGTTGGTGTAACTGCTCATAAAAATTACTATTTAATAAGGATATCCTCAGGATTTATTAAGGGAACAATGTAAAAATGGCCATTTGAAAAATAGGTTTACACCTTTGTAAAACTGCTGTTAAAGACATTGTTCATTGAATGTTTAATTATTAATCAAAGATCCATCTACCTGACAAATTCCTCTTAAAATAGGTCTCCTGAAAACCTGGTGTGTATTCCTCTATTAAACATGGACATCTATACAACTCATTGAATTATCCTTTTTGCTTTGGCTGCAAAGATTGGAGATAAATTCTGTGCTTAGTTGTACTGATAATTTTATTGTAACTTCCTGATACACAGTTTCTTTCTCCTTCCTCTGTGGTGGTCTGTGAAATGGCATTGGTGGTCTCTGAACACTTGAATTTGTATGCAGAGGTGTGTGTAGAGTGTGTGTGTTTATTCACTTGCATTTTTCTGTAGAAAGAGCCCAACGTTTTCACCAGATTCTTAAGGGGATGCATTATCTAGAAAAAGTTAAGGACCATAATACTATATGATGTTTTATATTTTTGATCTCACCATTAACTGTTCTGTCTCTATAACAAATATATTTCAATTATAAACAATCTAAATCATTTTTTTCTTGGAGGAGAGGGAAGGAAAAGCTAGATATCTGTAAATATTATATGAACATAAATACAAGACTACATTTTGTTGTCAAGTACTCAGCCTGTTAGTAGATGTGATTTCAGAGGGCATTTTTTTGTTTGGTTGCCTGTTTTTCAGAAACAGTGAGCTGAAAAGAATAACCCTAGATGGCATACATCTGTATAAAAATGTAATATGGTGTCTTTTCTTTTTATTTTTCTCCTATCTTAAAGATAAACAAGCAGACAACTATTTGGACAGGTTTGTATAGACAGCTCCCTATGTAAATGTCTCCTAAATACTGTAGGGAGATGATAATATACATAGAAAATTTCTTCACCATATGGCATTGATACATATTGACCTCAGGACTGAAAAAGTCCACTCTGTTGTACGTATTAATATGGGATTTTTAAGACAACCACACAGGAGTTAGCTTGCTAATTTGGAAACTAGATAAGTCCAATAAAATGAAAACTTGTTCAAAGAAAAAGCCTTGATGATAAAAAAAAATCTCAGGAGATTAAACAGTAACACCAAACCATTGAAGGAGCAGATATATTTCCCCCTAGAACAAAATATCTTCCATCTTGATTTTTCCAAAATAATTTTTTATGAACATATTGTGAATTACACAGGACACCAACCCTGCTGCTTTGGGAGCAAAAAGACAGAGCTGACAGATGTAGTTATTTGCCAGGAACAACCATGTGAATTTATAAATATTTTACAAGTGCAGCTTTCAGAAGAGTGACTTTTACTGCCATATTAATGCAACTTGCAAATTTATAGTCTGGGCATTTGTGGGTTATGAATGTCCAGTATTCGAGGCTAGTGCCAAGAACATGGTTTATGTTTGGAAATTCTTTTTTTCTCTGAACACAGACTTGTTGGCTGTTAAGGTCTGCGTTATAATTCAGCTGCACGTGAGGTGCAAGGCTACATAATACATCAGTTCCCACTCCCAGTGGCTGGACTCATAAATACACTCATTACAACATACTCCATGTGACAGAATGACACACAAAGCATAAAAATATCTCTAAAGAATAGAGAATTAGTAATAGGAGAAGCAATAGTGGCATGACTCCAAGCCTCTGGTCAGACCCATAATATGTGACCTGAAGTTATAATTATGTGCCACATTGTTAAGAAAACTGGAATCACGGGTTCGGAAGTAATATTTTAGTATGTATTAGATCAGTATAGTCATTAGTGTTGTCAGATGTATTGCCAGTGCACGACTGAAAAGGCTTTCGTTACTCTACTCATCTTTTGGGGGGCGGTGGAAGGGAGGCGGTCAGAGAAGAAGGAGCATCACAGCAACTCTTTCCTTGTATGTTTATTTGTAAGTTGCTTTTCCCACTGATTATGCCCAAGGCGAAGTAGTCTTTCTAGTGTTCCAGATCTTGAGAAAGAGGAGCAGATTTCTCTGAACTTGAGCAAACAAGGCCTGGAATGAAATCTTAATCAGCCTTTGGTCCCATGTCGAAGGTCCTCGTATTGAAGATGTTGTGACATAGGCAGAATTGTTGGCCATTGATGAAAGTCAGTGCGATTGCCTGACCTTCCTGCCTTCCACGAGTAGCTCTGTTATCTCGAGTACATCACTTTTCAAGCGCTCATTTCTTCTTTTGTTAAATGTTCACATTGTACCAGATGATTGCAAAATCCTTTCCAGCCTATGATGGCTTTTCATGTGTGCCAACCCACGTAGATATTGATACACGGTATATTATAATCTGTAATATTAACTGTTTTTCATGTGCACACTTTTCATCTCCTGAAAACCCCAAGTGCCAAAATGCTTCACCATTTCACATTGGTATGTCCACCATTTCTTGCTCTGTATTAAAACTGTATGTAATCCTTAAAAGACTTATATAATGGAGGATCTTGCGTTCTTACAAAAATTTGTAATTAGTACAGTGAGTAAAGTTCTGAATTGCCAAAGCTAAAAGATAAATAAGTAAACAAACAAACAAACGAGCAATCCCTGTGTATTCCAAGGCTTAATCCCACTGAGGCCCCCAACCTGATTAATCATGCAGCAGGCAGCAGACTGCCCCTATTAGCTGACCTTACACATCTCAATGAAATAGACTACAGCCTGTGAAAAACGACACACACACCCAAATCCCATGCAGTCGTTATATTAGAAAATACTTTGTTAATAGGTTTTAAAGACAATCTTAGCCTTAAGAATAAGATCCTGTCAAGAGCAAATCCTTCTTCTTTCATTTGCTTCTAACCTAAGGGATAGAAGTAGTCAAATCCTTGTGATGGTTACCCAGGAAAAATTCAGCTTTAAAAGTGATTGAATCAATTTTCCTTACCTTATCATCTTAGACCATAGCAATTTAAAAAAACCTGAGGAGGATGGTAGTGATCCACAGTCTGGACGGTCTCACATGGCCCTTGTTTGTTTGTTTTCCTTTTCTCCTTTTCCCTTTATCTCTATCCTGACATGTCCTTTCCGTACTCCTGTGAGGGTAAAAACCTAAAAGGAAAACAATTAGCTATTCCTACCCTTCGAACACAGCCACACGTTCACATGATAAATGGAACATGACCATACAGAATGACTAAAATGACATCCTTATTGCAGGCTCAATTTATGTAATTTTGTGTCTTCCAAATATTAAGACAAGGGTCACTCATTTTGCAAAATTAATGGTTGATATAAATTTAGAATTTAAAAAAAAGCATAAGGAAACTATTTCTTCACCCAGTGTATGGCCAACCTGTGGAATTTCCTACCCTGGGAGGTCATAGATTTAGTCAATGGATGAATTAGAAAGGGCTAGATAATTTTATGACCAGTCATAATACTGCGGTTATGAATATTAAGACAAAGGTAATAGAATCTCATGCCTCAGGGCACAAACAGATCATTGTGGGAGCTTTGCTGTTCTCTATTTCCTTATGATGCTCTGGGCAAGTGGCTCGATTCATACTGAAATTTTACCTCCTTTTGGAAGTATCGACTACTGCTGTGAACAGGATACCAGATTTAGGTCACATTGTGTTCTGTTTTGTTTTGTTTTGGCAATGAAAGTCACAAGTATCTGCTAATACAATATCAAAGAGCAATGTAATGACAAAAGAATCAATTCTTTCATTCAGTGACTATTTATTGAGGGCCTCCCATGAGCCTGTCAGTTTTGGGGGTATTTGGGATATAACAATGAGAAACACAGAAAAGAGTCCCTGTGTTTATGAAATTTACATTCTAGTGGGAGAGAGGTCATAAGCCAAACGAGTAAGTAAGTTATACAGTACATGAGAGGTTTTTAAGTACGAAGAAGAATAAGGCAGGGAATGGAAATAGGAAACAGTTTACAATTCCAAAAGGGTGGTCAGGAAAGGCATCACCAGAAGGTGACATTTGAAACATGGAAATGCATAGGGGAAGAGTGTTCCAGACAGACGGAAGAGCAAGTAGAAAGGTCCTGAGACCTGTTGAAAGTAATCTATTAATTACCTATATTCTTGATTAATGAGAAGACTCAGGGGAATAAGATAATCTGATTAATTTTTGTTGTTGTTTAAAATGCTACAACCCTTTTTATTTCTCTCCTTCTTGGTAAAAATTTTTCTATGAGGTAATTTTTGCCTTCGTATTACAGAACGATGCACATCATTTCATGACCTACTCACCTAAACTGGGGAGGAAAATTCCAGTTGCCCACTACTGTAGCATGTAAGACTACTGATGTATGAGCTGAATATGTGTAGATTGCTTGGTGGACTCTGGCTTTTATTTAAAAATCAAATTCTGGATGTGTCAATGATACTGTCTTTTGTTTTCCTCTCCATTATATGCCCTTCGCTTTACTCTTTCCATTTTCTTTTAGAAACTTTTCTGTAGGGGCACCTGGGTGGCTCAGTTGTTAAGCATCTGCCTTCGGCTCAGGTCATGATCCCAGAGTCCTGGGATGGATCCCTACAACTGGGCTCCCTGCTCAGCGGGAAGCCCGCTTCTCCCTCTCCCACTCCCCCTGCAAAAAAACCAAAAAACAAAAAAAACCACTTTTCTGTAAAACCTTGCTCTGTGTTATAGGCTCCTTTATCTTTTCCGCTCTTGCTATTATCCCAAAGAACAAACTTCTTTAGGAAGAACCCCTTTTATCCATGGAATTTTTCTGGCTAAAAACCATACCTAAACTTAGTGGAGTAAACAACAGCTATTGGTGGGGGTTGTGAGCTCTTCTGGTCTGGACTGGCTTGGCCAAGCTGGATGTGGTCTGGGAGAGCTTCCCTCACAGGATGGGAGGTGGTCTACATCAGCTGGTGTGACAACCGGGTACCTCTCATCACCCAGCAGCCTGGCCCAGGCTCCCGTACGTGGTGGCAGAAAGACTCCAAGCAGCAACAGAGGGCAAGCCCCAATGTACTAGCACTTTCTAAGCCTCTATTCATGTCGTGCTGGCCGTGTGCTATCAGCTCAAGCAAAATCATATGGTCAAGGTCAGATGTAAGGGGTAGAAAAATAGATCCCAGCTCTGGATGGGCTGAGTTGTACAGTCATATGGGAAAAGGGCTTGCTTTCAGGAATGGGAGGAATATGTGGCTCTTTTTTACAGTTGGCCAATCTGCCTTCTGGCCACAAATCATTCACATTTCTCCTACTTGTAAAATCTTATTCTTGTCACAGGACTCTTCCCCCCCATAAGTTTATCCTAAGGTATCAGGGTCGCAGTCCAGGATCTTATGATATGCAGCTGGTCCAGATATGGATGAGGCTGTCTGGATGCAGCTTCCTCAGGTGCAGTTTCTCTTAAAGTTATCTGGCCTCACACCCTGTGTAAAATAGGGCCGGGTAACCCAATCAACACTCCCAGGTGAAGTTACCTTCTTCACTTCTTGTATCCTTCATCATATGGCCAAGGACACTGGGCCTGAACTTGTGCTCTTGTCCTTGGCCAGATTAACATGGTTTGCTACTGCTTTCTCAGCAGCCCTTTGCAGTGTACAACGGGTGTGACTTAGAACAATTAGGGAGCTATTGTTCCAGGAAGAACTGTGATATTTCTGTTTATAATTAATAAATACTAATTTCAGAGAGCCTATTTCTTTCCCCCAGGAACCACCAATGCAAATCCCTTTCTATTCAACATAAAAAATGAAGTAGGACACTCCGAGGAGGATTTGGGGTCAAAATTGCTAGCACATTTAGATTAGATTAGGGAAGAAAAAGACTGCAGTTTGAATTAGTGACACTGGCACAATTTTCATCAAAGCTTATTGTTCTGATAATCAAGAATTCAAGGGTTACTAATTAAAATGCATAACCTCACATAGTTTCTAATGTGCAAAGTTACCATCTTCCTAAGATCCAAGAAAGAATATAACTGCTATTTTGGGTGGGCTTCTTGTTGTGGTTCTAGCTTCAATCACCAGGGAACGAAGCTCTCACCCCTGGACCACTGAATATACTAAAGGTCTTAAGGAGTAATCATCAGAGGGATGCCTGGCTGGCTCAGTTGGTGGAGCAAGCAATTCTTGATCTTTGAGTTGTAAGTTCGAGCCCCATGTTGGGTGTAGAGATGACTTTAAAAAGAAAAAAAAAGAAGTAACACTCAGAATAATAAACTTTTGTCCAAAAAAAATTGTCCAAAGCAATTCCGAAGTTTAGCCAGGCATGTGTTGCTAGGTTCCCTCACTCAAGAAACAGGTAGTGTTTCTTGATTAGGGCCAGTTTTTTTTCCTAAAATTGACTCTCTCTGGCTTCTTGTCGTTCCAGTCTCTTCTCAGAGGAAGGGGGTTTATTGCCTGCTTGGCTCTTTCCTCTTCTTCTGAGACGCCCTTCCACTTCAATAAAGAGTAGCTCATGTTTGTAGTTGGGTTGCTTTCTCAGCTTGCTTCTTGCATGTAGAAAATTGGGGACCCAGAGAAATCTTTATTTTCAATCCTTTCTGTTTTAGTCCAAGCTGGCCAAAATTTAGTTAGTGCAACTCTCTTAAAAACTTGTGGGTTTCCCAGGAGTCTAATTTGGGCCTGCTCTATGCCCTAGAGACACATCACCCAACTCTTTCTGAGAAGGCCACTTTAAACTTGAGGCTGCATGTCAGGCTGCTGGGATACAGCATCCTGAAGATTCTAGGTACTACCGTATACCATTCAGTGGTTTAATGAGGTGTCTTTCAGCCACACCCTCGATTTGGATCTTTACCCTGACATCAGTTCTTACTTTGAGAATCTTTAATGACTAGAGAGACCAGAGATACGAATTTTTATTTATTTTCTAAGCTCTCAACCCCTGGCTCCTTTAAAATGCCTATAGAATTCTGCAGGAAAGCTACAGTTTCCTCTTTAGCTCATCTCTCTGTTTTGTGCCTTATTTTATGCAATTAAAAAGTCAAAATAAAACCACTCCTTTAACATTTTGCCCGGGAAGCTCCTTACCCAAATCTACAACTGCATTAGGTAAATTTCCTGCCTTCCAAATTATCATAGACATCAGCTTTGGGATTGTTTCACTATGTCACTACTATCTGATGCAGATTCCATTTTTTCCAGGGTCCTGGAGCAGTGTCTGCGTTGATTGTCTGGCCTCTGCTAACAACAATATATGCACCATTTTCCCAGTTTTGTCTACCATTTATTTTTGCCACCTTTCCAGCCTCTGTCTCCCAACTGGTCCCAAAGCGAGTACTGCCTATTCTAAGTTGCTGTCACAGCAGCCCCCCAGTTCTCATACCACTTTCTGTATCAGCTCTGGCTGCACAACACACTGTCCAAAAGCTTTGGACTAAAACAACAATAGCTATGTTTCTTACAGTTTTGTGGCTTGGCTGGGTGTTTTCTCCCATCGAAACTGGCTCGGCTGGGGCTGGAAGGCTCTACATATGTCTGGTGGTGGCTCTGTGTCTGCTCGAGTGAGAGCCGCGTGCCTGTCGGCATCAGGAGGCTTGCCCAGGCTCATCCACGTGATGCAAAGTCATAGCGCATATAGGGGTGCACATACAGGAGTGGGAGGCATTGGTGGGCCCCTCTTGCAATCTGTCACATTCCTTCTCCTTTCACTTCAGTTTCTCTCAACTTTACTCTAGTCCTGTGAGGACTTGGCTTCGTGAGCAGCTCGATTGGCTTCTTACTGCTTCCTGATCAAGACTGAGGGAAGATTTATGAAAACCATGCGTTTGGCCTCATAGTTGTTCAGTACTACACAGAACTATGTCGCTTTGCATCTTGGCAGGTTTAACTCTTTCCAGTTTCTATTTGAGAATTCCACACTCAGAAATGTTCAGTTATTCCTAACTACTTGAGGTGTAGTTGATTAACACTGTCAGACGTCGAGGGGCATGGTTTAGCACCGATGAGCGTTTATTTGCCATTCTTTATCATTAGGGAACTAACCTTTTCTGTGAAACTTACCTTGCCCTTAAGTAGACAGATACTGAATACAATTACGAATTTGTTTGAAGAATTGAATATTGTAGTGGTGGATTATATGAAACTGATTTTTCTTCAATATTCTGTTTTCTCTACATCAGGATTAGCAGTTATAAAGAAGGAGGGCGTTTGCGAGAGGTCAGGTTTGGCAATGGGAAATGGAATTATGTTTTGAGGAAAGCATCTACGTAAGCCTTCTGCATTCTTAAATCCATCAAAGGAGTCATTTATTTCTCTCATAAATCTGTAATGATGGCACAGTTGCACATAATGGCTTGTAATTTCCTTTGGTCAGCAAAGAGAAAAATGAAAGAAGTAAACAAGCCCATGAACCTAGTAATGTCCACCCAATATTTCTTAATAGCCCCTGAGATGACAAACCTAAATGATCTTGCTTGCTGAAAACCATGGCAATATTTGAGAGGATGAGTTTCCAGTCATAAAAGGAACACAAATAATGAGATGATTTCTTCTGCCCTGCATAACCTGAAATGTTAGCCACAATTCCCTGCAACTGGTGAGCCTTCGGCGATAGGATGCTCAGTGCATTCCTATTCTGTCTATTTCCTATTCTCATTGTATAAAAAGCTTATTAACATGTTTATAAACTAAAAGCTTAAGCCAAAATTTTGACTTTGTTTCACTGAACTCTTAAATTCATGTCTTGTCTTTTTGAGATAATTTTTCTATCCTCCTCCCTCAAGACTGAAGAGTTTGTGTTAGAATAAATAAATAAACTTTACTTAAAAGTGTCTGTTTTGGGGACACCTGGGTGGCTCAGTCAGTTCAGGGTCTGCCTTCTGCTCAGGTCATGATCTCAGGGTCCTGGGATTGAGCCTTGCGTGGGGCTCCCTGCTCAGTGGGGAGTCTGCTTCTCCTTCTTCCTCTGCCCCTCCCCCTCGCTCATGTTCTCTCTCTCTCTCAAATAAATAAATAAAATCTTTTTAAAATTGTCTGTTTTAGGCCAAGACACATTTTTATATTCATGTTATTAAGAATAACACGTAAAAATATCGACTACCTAAAGGAATTATTTTGTGAAGTGGTTACTGGGACTGTATGATAAACACATTATCATCTGAAAGATAAACGCTACTCATTTTCCATGAGCAGTTTATAGCCAGTATGAGATTTTTTGACCTCGTGTCAGGTCCATCAATACTACCATCATTATTTGAATGTCGGTTGCCTCTGCTCTGGAATATTTAAATTGCCTCCTAACCAATCTTTCTTCTGCACTCTTTAACCACCACCAAATCATTTCATTCATTGCTATCAGAGTAATGTTGCTTAAGCTGTCATTACCTAGTTTAGAAACGTTAACGATTTCCTCATGGAATAAAGCCCAAATTCCCTACTTGGCATTCAAGGCTGTCGATTAGCTGGTATCAAATCTATTTTCCACCTTCATCTTAATACAATAATCTCAGGAAAGAGGTTAACTTTTCTTAACTTTAAGAAGAAGCACTTTACATAAGGAAGAAAATGTCTCTTATTTTAAATAGAGACATCAGGTTTTTAATGGGTCTGAGGATTCTGTATCATTTTAATCTGGAAAGCAAGCACTGCTCCAGGCCTACTCTGCAATTTGTATTCAACATATATTTATTAGGAATCCTGGATGCACCAGAAATTTGCACAAAACATTAACTTGTGATCGTCAAGGCGATCTTGTTGGGTATTACCACAGCCGGTGTCCAGACAAGGAAGTTGAGCTCAGAAAAGGTAAAAAACGAGGCCCAAAGCTTCCTGCCTGGTCGGAGTGGAGCTGGAATTTGAGCGGCGTTCTCCTGAATCCATAGCCTGTGTTCTTTCCCCTTTACTACAGCTCTAGCAGGAAAGGTCATCAGAGGGCTGTTTCAGTCCATCCTGGAGCCTTCCTCTAGTTTTCCGAAGTGACCTCTACACCAGGATGACTTTGGAAGGTGACAGCACAATAAATGAACTACAGCCTTCCAGAGACTTACTCTCATATATGCTGGGCTCTCAACTGGTCTTTCTCACTGGGCCAGAAGTATGGGTGCATGATGGCAAACAGGTGTTTTCTTCTTGGCATGGTGTTTTATTCTGGGTATTTAAAGTGTGATGTGATGATGAAGATTACTTGCAGTAGGACCGAACATGAAGCACTTTACAAGGTTCACAGCTTTTAGTGCATTCGGTGCCAAGGATGCCAAAGCAGGAACAAATCACAGGCCACGTATCCAAAGATATTTCCTGGTATTATTAAGGGTTTCTAAGACATTTGAGAGATTTTATTATGCTTTGGCTCCACAGGAATAGTTGAAATAGTCCTTGAAGGTTTGAGATAATTGTAAGAGATCCTTCTTCCTGCTACCTCCCAAGTGATCACATTTTAGAGGATAAATGTTTTGTGAAGAGCTCTGCAAAAATAGAGAATACTAATCATAGAAATATTGAATACTTACAAGAACTATAGGCACCTGAGATGCATTGTGAAAATATTTAACTTGTTGAAGCCAAATTTCAAGTTTGTTTGTTTGTTTGTTTATTTATTTATTTATTTATTTATTTATTTATTTTAAGATTTTATTTTATTCGACAGAGATAGAGACAGCCAGCGAGAGAGGGAACACAGGCAGGGGGAGTGGGAGAGGAAGAAGCAGGCTCCTAGCGGAGGAGCCTGATGTGGGGCTCGATCCCATAACGCCGGGATCACGCCCTGAGCCGAAGGCAGACGCTTAACCGCTGTGCCACCCAGGCGCCCCTCAAGTATATTTATTTTTAGACTTCTAGACTGGTTGCGTTTGGAATCTGTATTTCCAAGCCAAAAAATTATTTTGATAGGAAGCTCTTTTTTAATCCACATATCCCCCTAAATGTTTCTCCTGTATATTTTTGGATATATCTCTTTCAGGAACTGCAAAGGGTCTGACATTTTATTCTACTTGCAAGCCAACAAGTTAGCCTGCCACAGTTTCAGGGATGCTAGCAGAAGATATGATACTCCTAGGTCAGAAACCAAGGGTAGTTTGTTACTCACAGCACTAGCAGTAGCCAGAGTATCAGCATTTGTGCCAGGCCCCTGAGCCTCAACTCCTGCAGGATCAGGTCACACCTACACATCCAATGAGGAGTATTGCCGGCGAGGAACCCTGAGTGAGGGAACCCAAGTTGTTCATAATGGGCAGTAATCATGTCTGCCTTTTCCTCCAGAGGAAAACACTATCTCTATCTTCCAGGGCTGAAAGCAAGCCTGCCCTTTGCTCCAATGCAAGACATTATCTGATTCTCCCATGGCTGTTTGCTATACACACATTCTAGAAAAGATAGTTCAGAACAAAGGCAAGTTAGTGTTTCTGCTTATAAGATGTGCACAGATGTGAGAAACTCATGGAGAATTTTCTCTCAGCTCAATTTCTGGGGGCCCCCGGCTGGCTCAGTTGGTGGAGCGTGCGACTCTTGGTCTTGGGTTGTAAGTTCAAGCCCCATGTTGGAAGTAAAGATTACTTAAAAAAAATCTTTAAAGGGATGCTTGTCTGGCTCAGCCAGTTAAGCGTCTGCCTTCAGCTCAGGTCATGACCCAGGATCCTGGGATTGAGTCCCACATCGGGCTCCTTGCTCAGCAGGGAGCCTGCTTCTCCCTCTGCCTACTGCTCTCTCTGCTTGTGCTCTCTCCCCTTCTCTCTCTCTGACAAATAAATAAAATTTTAAAAAATCTTTAAAAACAAAACAAAACAAAACAAAAACACTCAATTTCTGAAGTTCCAAGAAACTTTAGGACAAGCTACCAGCTTGACACATTGTAGTAATAAAAGTTGTGCCATATAACTTAAGTGGTCCTGTCCCTCAAATCAACTACACATCATTGGTGATTTTACCATTCTAACTTCAATCCTTTGACTCAAGCTTTAGGTCTACAAATGAGCCCCTTATCTAATTACAAGTACTGCTGGAAGTAGTTCCCTCCACACTTAAGTAAATGGAGGCTGGGTTTTATAGGGGAAGAATATTCCTGACACTTGAATTAAAGAGATGTGATCTTGGGGCACTTGACTGGCCCAGTCAGTAGAGCGTGCACCTCTTGGTCTCAGGGTTGTGAGTTCAAGCCCCACACTGAGTGTAGAGATTAACTAAAAATAAAATCTTAAAAAAGAGAGAGAGATGTGATCTAGAGACTTGGTTTTGCCACTGAGTACATTGGCCTTCAGTTTCTCTGTCTGTTAAATATTAAAAACTGGAAAACCATGGAGAAATGCTTTAAAAATTCTGAGAGAAAATGGTTACCGAACAAAAATTCTATACCTGTCTAAATATGACGGTAAACATGTTTTCAGATGTGTGAGGTCTCAACAGAGTTACTGCCCCTGCATCCTTTTTCAAAAAAATATGGAAGGATATGCTCCATGAAAATGAATAAGTAAAATAAGAAAGAGAAAGACATGAAATAAAAAAGATAAGGGATCTAACACAGGAAGGAGGCAAAAGGAATTCCCAGGATGATGCAGGAGGAAGCCCCACAGTGGTAGGTATCAAGAAACCTAGAAACAATTTGTCCAGACTGTAATGGAAGAACAGAGGAGTTGTTAGAGAAGTCTCCAGGAAACAAATTAAGCTGACAGATTACATGAGGTGTTTGACCACATTGAGAGGAGTTTTCAGGTTTAATGGAGAGTATGAGAATGAGTTGATGATAGGCATATAGAAAATCAGGCAACAACAACAACAACAACAAAATAGAGGAAAGTATAAGCTTTTAGGAAATGAAAAGTTGTACAAGAAATATGCTATATTACATGACTGAGCTGTAAACAATATTAATAGATTCATAATAATCTAATCTTCAATTATGGGTTTAGCTTAAAAGTATGCTGTAGTTACATTAGGAAGATGGAGAAGGGGAAATACATGTATGTTTTTGGGTGTGTGTGGTGATGTGCTAAAAGAGGTAACTCCTCATCTCCCATGGAAGGAAGCAAGTAATGTTTAAAATATAAAAATCAAGAAATAACAGTATAAGCACATTATTTGTCAAATGGATGTAAACACCGAAAGACACGGTTAAAAGAACTGAAAGTGGTTACGACAGGGAAACAGAAATAGGGGCTGGGAAAGCGTGGGCAAGAGGGCTGCTTTTTGTCAAGTTTTAGTTTTTAAATGATGTGCATGTATTACTTTGATCAAAATTAAAATTAACAGTGTAATGTATTCACTGGCCCATTGCCAGTGAAATGTTTAGCAGAGATTAGTTGCAATTAGAAATGGGATGGAGCCTAGCGGAATAAAGGGGGCACATACCACAAGCAGAAGGTGACGCTATTAGGAGAGGTGAGAATTATATTTCTGCCTCTCTTATGCTTTTTTCTAGGGCCAACCTGGGCTACATCTTTGATCTCACATCATAAACTATGTTAGGACATTAATCACATTTAAAAACTCTACTAACTTGTGCAGGACACCAAGGTCTAGTTGGCAAGTGAGTATTGCGGCGCACTACACGCTATCATCTCAGCCTGATTACGTTAATGCATGTTTGCTGAATGCCTCATGCAGTACCTACGGGTCCTCTGACTCACTGGAGGAGTATTGCTGCATTGCGTGTTGGATACATGTATGGCTGGGAGATGGAGGAGAGAAGGCGATGAACCCATTCTTAGGTTTCTGTAGGTCGAGAATTGAAACTAGCGGTCTCCCAGGTAAAGATCACATCCAAGTCAACGTTCTGAACTGCATCTGGCAATTGTTACTGCTCAATGAACATGGTGCTAGTAATGCTGGGAGGGCTGGGATGCTTGCAGCTGGGACAAAACTGTTGAGATTGTGCGGAAATTAGCTGGAACCGCTGTCATATTTCTAGCTGACTCTCAGATGTTGAGCCTCTGGTAGGCTGCTCATCATGTGGCACTTGCATGGCTTCACTTCTCAGGACAGTTCAGCTAATGTGGGTTTCAGAGCTCTGTGATAGCTATAGCTTCTGCTTTATGGACTACGTGCAGTTTTGGGAATCGGTACTAAGGTGGGGAATGGCTGGGAGGAAAGGAGTGGTGTGAGAAAATTATACTTTATTAGAGTTGTCAAGCTTCCACACCCTCCTTTCTGTTTATTTAGTAAAGAATCTGAGCACGAAACTATTATGCACAAAACACAGTGCTAGACACTGCGGGGATACGGAGCTGCAAAGACACAAACCCACATCTCAAGGAGCTGACAGTATTAACAGAGAGACAGAGGCATGAATACTAATTGTAGCATCAGGTAGCACGCTCTAAGAGAACATCGCCTCTGGAATCAGAGTATTTTGATTTCGATTCCCCGATTCCTAACTGCATGACTTTAAATGAGTTAATCTTGAAAAAAAATTAATGAATTAATCTTGTAGAGGCCTCTATAAGATGGAATAATAATGGTGATGACTGAATGAGTTCATGCTTTCTTAGCAAAGTGTCTGGCACAAAGTAAGGCCTCAATAATCGCGATAGTAATAGTAATAATAATAATAATGTTATTTTAAATTTTATTATAAACAACAAAATGTCACGGGAGCAAGGTGGAAGGAGTTCCTACTGATGGTATAGGAATAAAGTTAACTGAGAAAGTGGCAGTGGAGCTGAGCACTAGAAGATGAACAGGAAGAAGGAACAGGAGGAGGGGCACAGTATTTCAGCATTTCAGACTTAACAAACGGTATGGACGATGACACAGAGATGAATGTTTTTAACTTATTTAGGGATTACCTGGTGCTTGGGGGATTTGTAGTGAGAGGTGATGCTGGAAAGTGAAATGAATCCTAATTGGGCTGAACCTGGTAGTATGTCATAGGAAAGGAACTCAAATTTTATGCTGTTGGTAGAGGGAAATGTGAAGAAGCTATTAGTTGTTACCTCATTGAGAGGAGATGAGGAGGGCACTGTGAGCTTCTCCGTGGACACAGGAAGTGTGGGGAGCATAGAGGGTACCTCTAAGTGCCTGGGAAGACTGTGTCACCATTCGCGAATGTGGAACCCAAGAGGAGGTCTGGTTTACAAGGAAAACAATGACTTCTCTTTTGGAAACTGGTGATCATTTTCACTCTCAAGCTTATTAAAAAAGTATTTTCTCAAGAAAAGACTTCTTAAATCAATGATTCTATGAAAGCTAAATTTTTGTGTAGCTTCAGAGGCAATCACATATGAATAATTTGATTTTCAAGTGGCTTCCTATGTGCCATGTTCGGAAGTCATAAATATGTAATGAATTATATTATATGCTTTCAGCACAAGAATCCATTAGCAACATTATGCGGATACTTTCTATAATCCCTCAACATCTCCTCACCCCTTGGTGGGATCTTGGTATTTAAGGTAAGATCTTAGGATCTTAGTGTCTAAGGATTAGATAATTTAGCAGGAGGAATATCTCTTCACATTTGTGTTTATTTAACTTTGCATTTGCTAGAATTACCTCTCATGCGTATTTAAAGGATTTGTTACTGGCTTATCTATAAGGCATGCTTCAAGAGCTGTTATTGAAATTCATATAATGCTAAATTTGGTTGAAAAGTCAGCAAACTGAATTTAGAACAAGATCGTCCTTTGGAAGGCAGTGCTTTTGGGCGCCTGGGTGGCTCAGTTGGTTAAATGTCTGCCTTCGACTCAGGTCATGATCTCAGGGTCCTGGGATCGAGTCCCGCTTTGGGCTCCTTGCTCAGTGGGGAGCCTGCTTCTCCCTGTCCTGCTCCCCCTGCTTGTGCACTTAATCTCTCTCTCTATCAAATAAATAAATAAATAAATAAAATCTTAAAAAAAAAAAAAAGAAAGATGGATGGCAGTGCTTTTATTCTCCTCACCCACAGATTCTCACTGAGAGGTACCCTTGAATTCAGTGGGTATTGTACTTGCCTCAGACTGGAAGGAAGGGAAATAACAATTCACTTATAATTCTTTTTGATGTTCATTATTACAGTTCCAGTTAGGGTGATTTCTGTTAACACCATCAGCTGTTACTTTGAACTCTGAAGGTTATAGGAAGATGAGTTGGTCAGGAGTTTGGACGAGCAGGTTTAATGGAGCTGAGTGGTATACCATTCTTATTGAGAAGCATGTGCCTGCACCTTGAATCAGTCCTACAAGATTACATAAGTTTAGATAGCAATCACGCATTTTCCCACTAACTTGCAAAACATCTTTTTCTCCCCCTGATATTTTTCAGGTCAATGAGAACACATCAGAGGACTATCTAGCCATTGTCAAGTATCTTTTTCTTTTTTTTAAGTTTCCCTTATTTAAATAATGTCTACACCTGACATGGGGCTCAAACTCACTACCACAAGATCAAGAGTCCCATGCTCTTCCGACTGAGCCAGCCAGGTGCCCCATTGTCAGGTGTTTCTTACTATTTCCCTGCTGGGCCCCTTCAGCACTATAGTTACTGCAGGGTTGGGCATTCGTTCATTCAACAATTTTGTCTTCTTCCTGTGTGTCGGGCACTGTGCTTGGTGCTATACACCGGATGCTGAGGTAATCAAGGTCTCTGCTCTCATGGAACTCAGTTCTATTGCGGGAAGGCAAATCATAAGGACAAACAATTTTAAATAGTGATAGACTGGAAAAAAAACAAGGTAAGACCCAGTGACTAAGTGAGAGGCTGCTTTAAGTAGGGGAGTTCTGGAATGGCAGCTCTGGGGAAGCAGGTCCATGAGCGGAGACCTGAATGAGAAGCAGGAGCCGGCCGTAGGAGGGTTGGGGAAACACAAAACAGTCTGGTGACGAGAGCAGTACTATGTGCTTGGTGAAGGGGTACAGCGTCACGGATTTAAGGAGCTAGTTAGTAGATAGGAGTGAGTGGAGAATTTGTAGTTAATATGGTTTTAAAAGCATAAACAACTGCAAACTGGTTTTCATACCCTTAGGACAAGGAGGGAGTAGTGAGGCAAAAAACTGCTGGTTGCTTTCCCAATCCCTTCTGTCCCTCTTAGTAACAGTATTTCTAGGTAGACACATGGTGCTTTCTAAACCATGAGTTTAGAATCCATATCACCACTGCATGGCTTATATTTGGACTGTCATATGAGAGAGAAATAAACTGCGATCTTATTTAATTGACCAACATGTTGGATCTCGTGACGCAGCTGACTCTATATGCTGACTAACTAAGGTTAAAGTAACACATGGGTAATGACAAGATTGAAAGGAAAAAAGATTTGAGAAAGGAAAAAAAGACCACCTGTAATCCCACTTTTCTAATACAACTATGTTCAAATCTGTATGTTATTTTCTGTGCCTCATCCACATGCATGTTTTTTATGTAATTGTTAATGTGTTTACATACCATTTGACATTCTGCTTCTTAAAGATTTTTAATCTTATGTTACACATATATATATATATACATATTTTTTTTACAGATTTTATTTATTTATTTTAGGGAGGGTGAGGAGCAGGGGGGGAAAGAATCTCAAGTAGACTCCATGCCAACTGCAGAGCCCCACATAAGGCTCAATCTCACGACCAGGAGATCATGACCTGAGCCAAAACCAAGAGTTGGACGCTTAACCTACTGAGCCACCCAGGCGCCCCGTTACATATTTTTCTGTTTTAATACAGTTGTCAGTTATTTGTAGCAGCTTGATATCATTATAAAGTGTTGTACTATAATTTATGAATCTATTCAAGGGGCAAATTTTTAGAAGTTAGGTTTACTGGAGTAGCATGGCTGGCTCAGTTGGTAGAGCACGCGTCTCTATCTCAGGGTTGTGAGTTCAAGCTCCATGTTGGGTGTGGAGCCAACTTAAAAATTAAAAAAAAAAAGGTTTATTAGTGATCTGGCTGTTGATTTTTTGTTGTTGTTGTTTTTTATTTTCTAATCTGGTTGGGTCTATGAGTGTCTCCTAAATGCTCAGTATGAGTCTGATATATACTTGGTAGGAGATGATTATAACAGATCATCAATTAATGTTAGCTGGCATCATTATTTTTGTTATTAGGATTGGACTCTGTTGTCTATCCCTAGACATTGGAAAGTAGAGAACCAGATCCAGTTTGAAGTGGCAGCTGGGGCAAGCTGGAGGACAATGATGCAGAAAACCTTAAATGAGCTGTAGCAAATCAATCCTCATGTACCGTTTGTAAGACATGTAGTTGTTGGACATAAGATTTGTGAGTTGTGCTTATCCTTCAGATACTCTGGGCTGGAATGCCGACTCAGCCTCTTCTGTTCTTCATTTTTAACCATGTCTTCTCTGCCTTTACTCTGACTGCTTTATCCCATTTTGTTTGGTTTCAGGGTCACTTGTGACCTTAATGTTTTGGATGTCCTAACAGAAGTGAATCACTAAAAAGAGCATTGCACAAATTGACTTTGAAATCTCTCATTTAGTATTGTTAGAGCTAAAAGTCTAATATGGTGTTGAGTGGAGATGGTAGGGTTCTCATTTGGGTGGGTTCTTGATGGCAATCAATTAATTTAGGTGTGCTTTGGGTAAAAAGTATATTTTAGAATTTTAAAATTCATTCTTATTAAAGTGATATTTTAATTAAAATTGCATATAGATAATATAATCACATCACTTCAAAGATCATAAAGTGTAAAAAGTATACAGCGATATGTCTCCCCCAACATCCTCATCTGCCCAGTCCCCCACTCCCCTCAAAATTAACCACTGTTCATAACTTCTTCTTTTCAGAGTTTTCTGATGTACATATAAGAAAATATAAATGTAGGTTCTATTTTCTCTCTTTTTTCACATTCTTCTATATTTTAGGAAGCATCTTTTGAAAAGATGGATTTTTCAGTATATTTTTAACACATAAAATTTGATAGTAGCTTCTGGTAATATCATAGATGTGATTGAATTTCAAGGGCATATTCAGAGCCTAGAACTTAGAATTATTTTCTTTTTTGAAAATTCACTGAGGGACGCCTGGGTGGCTCAGTCAGTTAAGTGTCTGCCTTCAGATCAGGTCATGATCCCAGGATCCTGGTTGAGCCCCACGGCAGGATCCCTGCTCAGCAGGGAGTCTTCTTCTCCCTCTCCCTCTGCCCTTCCCCCTGCTCATGCTGTGTCTCTAATAAATAAATAAAATCTTTAAAAAAGAAAAGAAAAGAAAATTCACTAAAATAACACTATAAGTAAATTTCATGTAATTTATGCTGCTAAAAACAAAAGAACACAGTTAAATGGTCAGGATACAGCTGGAAAACGCATCAGATTTCAAAGTCCACGTTTTCACAGCTGTGCAGCACTTATAGCTCAAGTGTTTATGTCACTAAGACAACAATATTGTTGCTGGGTATCCTATAAAAGATGTCACATTTCAGGTTTGCACCTTGCCATTTTTGGCCTGGGATCAACAAGATCTAAAACCATTTATTTTAAGAGCATAGAGGGCTGATAATATAATATTCTTTTGGAGGTAAAAGAAACTCCAAACAAAGTGGCTTGAATGATAAATAAATTTCTTGGTTCTTCTAAACCTGAGGTCCGATGGTAGATTGGCCTTCTGGACTGACTGATGTAGTAGTTCAATTCACCAAGGCCCTGTGTTCTTTCTGTCTTTGCTCTCTGCTATCAATGGTGTCTACTTTATTTGCAGGCTAATTTTTCTCATATCTGTACTTACAAGTAGGAATTGGGATTATTTATTCTCCCCAAATGGAGTGGTGCAGAATGGGGAGAGACCAGCGAGGAATGCTAAACATCCTGGAATTTTGGGGAACCACCCCTCTGTTGAGACTCAAGAATGAACCACCATGAGCGTGCTCAGTGAGTTTTACAATGAATGGATAAAAAGCATGTGAGCAAGTGTGCTTATAGAGAGACTACAGTATATCTTGTTCAAGGTCAGCAGTTCTCAACCGAAGCTGTACACAGGAATCACTGGGGAGACTAAAATTGAAAATACTAATGCCCAAGTGCACTTCCCAGAGATTCTGATTCATTTATCCAGGGCTGGAGCCCAGATATCAGAATTTTTTTTTAAAAGATTTTATTTATTTATTTATTTGTCAGAGAGAGAGATTGAGAGAGAGACAGCCAGTGAGAGAGGAAACACAAGCAGGGGGAGTGGGAGAGGAAGAAGCAGGCTCCCATGATGTGGGGCTCGATCCCAGGACTCTGAGATCATGACCTGAGCCGAAGGCAGATGCTTAACGACTGCCACCCAGGTGCCCCCAGATATCAGAATTTTTAAAATGTTCTCCAGGGGATTCTACTGAGCATCCAGGATTGAGAACCGTCTTCTAAAAATGAGAGAAGGGGCGCCTGGGTGGCACAGCGGTTAAGCGTCTGCCTTCGGCTCAGGGCGTGATCCCGGCGTTATGGGATCGAGCCCCACATCAGGCTCCTCTGCTATGAGCCTGCTTCTTCCTCTCCCACTCCCCCTGCTTGTGTTCCCTCTCTCGCTGGCTGTCTCTATCTCTGTCAAATAAATAAATAAAATCTTTAAAAAAATAAATAAATAAATAAAAATGAGAGAAGACTAGCGTTCTTAGGAAAAATAAAACAGAAAAGTCAAACATAGTGCTGTTTTATTTTATTTTTATTTATTTATTTTTCATAGGTGTTAGGTTTTAATTCCTAATGCAATAATATTGGCAGGTGATAACACTTGTTATCAAACATCCCACATTTATTCAGTACTTTATTAACATAAAGCTAAAGACAGTCCATTATTCTAATGAAAATAAAGACAGAATCAAACAATATGTTTTTATTTTGATAACAACAATAAGTTAGAAATACATTACCCTCCTTTCTTTACTAATTAACAGCATATTTGCAAGTTCCCCCAACTCTTGAGTCCACTTCTTCCCTTCTAATCCCATTTCTCTTACCTGAAATCAGCCCATCACAATCTTTCCCCTGTCTTACTGTGCAATCTCCTCATTGGATTTGGTATTTCTTTCTTCCCTTCTTTCATTCACAAAGCTTCTAGATCAACGATTAATAAAGCTATTATCATATCAATCATATTATCCCTCTGCTGAAAAAAAATCTCCAATTCTTTAGCCTGGCCTCGATGGTCTGGTCCAAACCTACATTTTTTGTCTTGTCTCACACTTTCCCCTTTCATTTACTCCGTGCTTTAGTCAAATTGAATTAGTCACTATATCATAAACACACCCTATTTACCCACTCTGCCTATAGCACCCTGTTTGAACTTACCTTTTCCATATAATATTGTCTGGTAATTCAACTGAAAAAAATACTTTCTTTCTCAAAGGTTCATAGCAGTTTAACTCACTTTGTCTTGTGGTACGTGTCTTGTTCTACTGTGTGTTATAGTGATGTGTGCACATGACTTACCTTACAGACTGACGTCTTTGTGTCCTCTTTGCTTACATTTGTTGAATGGATGAATGAGCTTTCCAGTTTCTTCTCCTTATGAACTTTAGACTAGTTCTGCATGTTTCTATAGTTCCAGACCATTTGAGTGAGTTTAATAGGAGAGACTGGTGATAAAAATGTCTCATGTTTTGGCTGGCAGCTTGGTAATGTTTACTATTTTCTGACTAGTTCTATAGATACTGTTTTTTTTTTAAGTTTTTAAAAATTTATTTAAGTAATCTGTATTACCCAATGTGGGCATTGAACTCACAACCTTGACATCAAGAGCTGCATGCCCTTCCGACCGAGCCAGCCAGGCACCCCTCTATAGTGACTATTTATTGAATGCCTGTTGTGTGTGTGCCAGGCAGACAGATGTAATCTATAATTCCTACAACAATGATCTGATTCTCATCTTTCAGATGAGTACACTGGTACTCAGAGTAAGTAACTTGCCCAAGTTCTGGGATAAATTGACAGAGCTGAAATTCCAGATTTGCTCTCTCTCTCCAAAACTATACAGTACAGGGTTAAAGCTGAAAACGGAGTTGGTGGCTAGGTATCAGGCTACTGATTCCCGCCCGCCGCCTGCACATCCGGACAAGGTCAGGTTCCCATCTGCTCATTCACACATCCTGTCTATTCTGACTCTATTCCCAGGTCTACTAGGAAAGCTACTTCTCATCCAAATGCACAATTAAGCAAAGAAAAGCCCAATCTGCATTAGATATCTTGAATCTCGCCCAATCCAATCTGCAGAAACCATCAGAAACCATTAGGATTTAATAATAGGGATTGAGAGGCATCGAAATGAGAGAATACAGAGCTGTTGATGAGAGATGAAATTTCATGGGCTAAACAAAATTGGTATGAAAGCTCAACCTATTATTCAGTCTCTCTCTCTCATCTTACGTATTCATAGGACATAAAGGTGGTTCCCACATGACCTCAAACTTTCAGTTTCAAAGTGAATTTGAATTTGAATTTGTTACCTGACTATTCCCAAAATAATCAGGTTTGTTTTTAGTCTTCAAGATGTTTACTTAACATTTTCACTTCTCATCCGGAGACAACCTTCCAGGAAACTATGAACATCAGTTGAATAAACACAATTCTAGTCCTATAGAGTTAGGCCTAGAGAATTAAATTTAATAGGAATTTGACAACCTAGTTCTAAAGAGAGGAGGACATCCATTTTTCTTACTCAAAGGTGTCCTGTGACTACAAATTCCTGTCTTGAGTCACTCATGTGAAGGCCAAATGTGAACCCAAGAGGTAACAGCCCCAAGAAAAGAGCCTCTTTTTTAAACATCTGAGTGAGAACTATGGACATCAATTTGATATGACAGCCTAAGGGACATTGGAAGAGACAGTTTGGGCCATCAGATTTTTTGTAGAGGAGAGCTGTAACTTTAATCCTCACATAAGCTTCATCTACTTTCTGGATGCTCTGGAGAGTGACTGTCACAGCGGAGGCCAAGACCAAGCCTTGCAGAGTCAGAGCCACTCTCTATCAGAGACGCTTTTTTTGTCTCTCAGGTAATAATACACAACTAGACACAGTGGCTACCCAGGTACCAGAGAGATTTTGTGATGAGATGTGAAACTAAAGATAAAGCATTTCCAAGAATCTCTAAAATACAGGAACTGCATTGTTTGCAGTGTGCTGTGCCTTTTATTAGTGGAGAGTGTATTAGTCTCCATAACTGTTGGCTAATGAGTCCCCATTGACACATATATAGAAACAATATCAAATTGGTCATAAATGTGGCTTTTACTCTAAGTCGGAGAAAAAAATAAGGTGACCAGACTAGTAGGCTGATATTTGGTGCTTACCAGGTTCTCAATATTTGTGTCTTTTCTAAGAATTTTCTGAAGGCTTTACTTTTGTCCTTCCCAATTAACCTGAGACTATAGGTCAGTGGCTAGATAATGTTCCCACAAGGTAGGAAGTTAACAATTCCTAGCACACCATGGAGATACTGTTGAGCAACTTAAAGTCTCCTTATTTTTGTTTTTTGGTTTATAAAATTGGGAGATTAATATCTTCATCTCATAGGAAAGCTGTGAAACTAAATTAGATTAATAACCAATAAATATGGAAAGGCTCTGAGCAAATGAATAACAAGTTACTAAGTGCATTTATTTATAAAGACGTTTCAAGAATAGTAGAATGCAAATAAGTACAAACATTTAGGAGGTATTTTGGAAATACCTATTAAAATTCTGAGTAATAATATTGGGGAAGGGGAAAGGTACTTTTACTTTTTTTTTCACTTTATACCAGTTTGATTTTTTTTTTTTTTGCAGGAGAATGTGTTACATTATCATTTTTAATTCAATACTTTAAAGACTACTGTGCCTTTTTAAATGTAGGAATGCTATAAATGGAAGTGAATCATTCGTGTTTGTCTTTATTCCTTAGAAGAAATGAAGACCAATCGGTTACAGAGTTCAGGTTTGATTTTTATTTTAGAATGGTGACATATTTATGGCTGAGGGTGCCACGATGGCAGCTTCATCAGAGGCCATCATATGCTGTATTCTGAGCATAGGACATAGCAGCTCAGGTAAAAATGCTTCTACCAGCCTCGAAGTGCTTTTGAGAAACCCTCTTTCCATCTCAGATTTCTTCGAATTGTACTCTAGCTGCTGATGTCAGGGAGAACAGCAAGAAGAACCAGAACAGAAACTGCTTCCAAATCTTCATCAGTGAGGTGGCAAGGAACGTTCCTAAGGTTTTTACTGTTATAGGAAGTGCTGGAAAATCTTCAGGGAAGAGGAAAAAGAAAAAAAAGAAAAAAATGGAAATCAGCCTAAGAAGGGAACAGCCTTAGCATTATGACAATAATAAAATGTTTTAAATCTCTGCTTTAATTTTGTTCTCTGAAAATACTTTATGCTGGAAAATCCTGCTTTAACTTTGAGTTTACTGAAGGCTTAAATCATCTGTACTAGTGAGCACTGAATTAATTTTTCACGTAAAAAGCTTTGTAACTTTTTTCTATTTTAAAACAAGGTATTTTTACCAACACTCTTACTTATTTTGCATAGTAGGTCCAAAATGCAGAGTTCGATTGTATGAACATGTGAAAGTTCAATTTCAGTTAAATTTATGATCAACAATACACTTTCTTTGTTAAGTTAGCTGATCAGATAATGCTCTGCTTTTAGCCAATAGGCAGTGGATTCTTTTAGCTAAGCCCATGAGAATGTATTAATAACAATTACTATTTCATTTTTTAAATACTGCAAACCCATTTCTGGCATATATGAAATGAAATAGATGTAGATTAAATTTCCCATTGCTTGGAGGTTGAAACAGATGGCTAATCTCTCCAATTCAGGAAATGGCAGAATTAAGAAGAAAAGTTTTCTCAAAGCCAGAGAAACAAGGGAATTGAGACTTTGGCGCATACAAGAATATTCACCCAGGAGAGAGGAGTAAAGGTGCTAGCAGCTAGACAAGCAGAAAGTACAGTAATTGCCTAAAAGTTTGTTTGTTTGTTTGTTTGTTTGTTTGTTTTAAACATTCTGCAGGATTTCAGAACTTGGTGCTGGCATACATTATGTCTTGCTGTTATTCAGCAAGAAGAAACATATTCAACTCCATGGCAGACTGCTAGTCTGTTCCTAATATCTGTTTTCCTCTTCTTCTAGACTAACAGAATTTTTACCTGAGCGTGGGACCACCCCCAAATAAATACTTCCCAGACCCCTTTGGCCTCGTGTTGCCGTGTAACTAAGTTCTGGCCAATAAGAATGGACCTGTCCTGTGTCAGCTAGAGCACCATACCACCCGGGATGGTCTGGCTAGACTTTAAACAACAGAGAGATAAACACTTGCTCGGATTAAGCCACTGTACTTGGGGCTTTCTGTCATTCCCAGTCAAATCTAACTCTACCGAATACATCAGCTTTCGGGTTCACTGAGTCCACGTTGGGAGTAAACCCCAACTATTTAAAATCCAATTAAAAAGACGTGACTGTTTTTGTTTGTTGTGGATAACATAGATAAAAAAACAAAACAAACAAAAATAGACATCATAGTGGAAAACATTTTCTACAAGTCAGTTGAAATGTAAAGTGAGGCCAGAGTTCTTATCCCAGTTCTATCACTAATTTCTACTCTTGTATAATGAAATAAAATAAATACATAAATCATAATGCATACAAATTAGCATGACTTGTTCTCAAGAATGTGTGAATAGTCATTTCGTTGTGTGATGTCATAAGAGCACATTGACTTTTATATATATATATGGAAATATATATATATATATAATTCTCATTCCAGATTTTTAAAGTCAAATTGAATGCTTGCTGAAATCTAGCTAAAGATATTACTGCTAATCTTTATTAAACATTAAAAAAAATCAAACCTGAAATCCTGAAATTCCTCCTTTTTTACCCTGACCACACCCTCCCCTGCCACACACACACACACACACACACACACACACACTCAATAGATGATCATGCCTTGTTCTCAGAGAAAATAGAAGCCTTCAGATGGAATGTTCCTCAATTTTCTAATACCAGGTCTCCAAACTCACCTATGTCTATCATCCTGGCCTCTTTTCCTCTTGTTACAGTAGAAGAGATGTCTCTCTTCCTATCCAAGGTCAGTTTTTCCACGTGTGCTTTGAGTCCCAGCACCTCCTGCCTTCTCAGGAAACATATGCTATAGATTATCACTTCTCTCCCCTGTATCTTAAATATTTTAAATGTCTTCTCAACTGGATTATTCCCATCTGCTTATAAACAAGCCTGGTTCACGCACTAAATGAAAGTTTCCTGGCAAAGGCTCTCTCCTCCATAGTGTTTAGGTGAACACTGTCATGCTTGCCTCTGTGGTTCTTTTCTGTACTTGTAGAGCTGACCACAAGGCTGGGAGACAGGTCTCCATATTTAATCAGGCTACAGCTAAGTCTTCTGGGCTGAGGAGACAGATACTGTTTCTTTTAAGTGGTTGCATATATCCGCTGCTACTGCTCCTCCTTTTATGTGTTAATTTCCTGGTTTAATTCTCAGAGGGCAATCTATTTTCCCAGTTTCCTTATTTCTAGAGTACCTCACCATGGCTACCAGATATACAGTGCTAGTTTTTACAGTATTTTTCTAAATAAAGGAATTCCTCAAAAGCAGTATACAAGCTTTCACTGCACAGATAATAGCAAATTTTGATCTTATGGTCTTTAAATTTCATATATAAAACTAAGAAGTGCAATATTAATTGAATAGTTCCAATGGAAAAAAATGAAGCTACTTTTAGCAGACTTTATTGAAATAATTGGAATTTACATCAAAAGTTTATCAAGATTTCCTATTTTACAAATCCGCATTTAACTACTTATACGGAGCCCATTGCCACAGAAGTTAATAATACGGAGTGCCTGGCTGACTCAGTCAGTAGAGCATGTGACTCTTGATCTTGGGGTTGCAGGTTCAAGCCCCACATTGGGTATAGAGGTTACCTAAAAATCTTAAATAAAGTTAACAATACATATATAATAGAACTAGAATGAATATTTGTAGAAAAATAAATGCTTTCTATTTTTTGAAATGTTTTAGGATTATATGCGTCAGTAAAAAGAAATGAAATGTTTGATCCTTGTGGAAAAGGATGTTATAGCAATGAGAAAAAAAAATATATGTCTGATTTAAGCTGATCAGAAGATTATGTATTTTGGGAGCACATTTTCATTTATATGTTTCCAAATACCAATGATGGACCCAGGCAGCAGGAATGGCTGACTCATCTGAATTTTATGATGGCTTTCTGATTTGTTGCTACTTAAAGCAATCACATAAGGACAGCAAATCCCCAAAACATCAAAAAATGTAGTACTCAAAAATTCCAGCATTAGTTTCCTTCAGAAATAATAAAAGATGATCCTACGAATGTGTGATGAGTTAGGAAGGGTCACTATGAGTAAATTGGATGGTTTCCATTTCACCCACACCTGGTAAGTCTTAAGTGGCATTTTTTCAGAGAATCAGCACCACATAGGTACCACATTCAAAGGCTCTCACGATCAAAAATAAACAACTGAAAATAATTTTCAATGAGAACTCACGCTAAAAGAAGGTAAGCCTTTTCAAAGACTGAAGCTTTCATTGCTTTTATGCATTTTATAGAATCGCAACATAATTTTAAAAGTCCCAAACAAGTTCTGTGCAATTCAGTTTTTAAAATTATATGTTTATACTTGGAATGTTTATGAATTTCACCTATGGAAATTTTCTCTAAGCATAAAATAGAAATAATGGAGTCATTTTGGCAATCAGGAGGAACTTTAGAGATTTCTAGATGATTAATTAATGAAATGGTGTCTTCTGATCTCAGAGTCTCATTCGGGGGATGAATACGAGAACTACCCTGGAACAAGTTTATTAGTAAGTGGATGGTGAGATCTAAAAAACAGACTGGAAGGCAGACTGGCATGAATTTGGAGATGGAAAGAAACTCAGAGAAGTTCATCAGGGCTGGACTAACATAGTTATTGCCTTTATAAATACGATGTTGTTAAACTACATTCATTATTCAAGTATGGAGTTTAGAGATGATGGTCTCAGTAGTTTTTGCCAGGAAATGTGTTTGATGTACGAAGAAAACTATTTAATAATTACTTACATTAAGGAAACTAATGTTGTAAGTATTAATATGTTTCCTATTATATTATTATAATAGTCCTATTAGATAAAATCATATGTAGTTGGTAGTATGATTCCATATGTTGGTTCTATTGATTATTTAGAAATCTCTTACTCAGTTTATAGATTTTATAATTGTGTATATTAGTTTCCAATTGCTGCTCTAGCAAATTATTACAAGTTTAGGAGCTAAAAATGACACGATGTATCATCTGGAAGTCAGAAGTTGAAAATGGCCTTCCGTGGGCTCGAATCAAGGTGTCAGCAGAGCTTCATTCCTTCCAGAGGCTCCAGGGAAGAATCCTTTCCCTTGCTTTCTCTAATTTATAGAGGCCACCTACATTCCTTGTCTGGTGACCCCTTCCTCTATCTTCAAAGTCAGCAGCACAGCATCTTAATATCTCTTTATGCTTCTGTTGTCACATCTCTTTTACTCTGACCCTCCTGCTTCCCTCTTATAAGGATTTTTGAGATTACACGGGGCCCATGTGAGTAATCCAGGATAATCTCCCTATTTCAAGATCCTTAACTTGATCACTTCTACAAAGTCCCTTTTGCCATGTAAGATTACATATTCACAGGTTCTGTGATTAGGATGTGGACATCTTTGGTGAGGGTCATTATTTCTCCCTACTGCAGTGTGGTAGACTGGATTATTATTCCAACTTTTCATTCTCTCCCCAGAAGTAGCATTATACATCCATATTCCATATTCTTTGCAGTAATTTTGCCATGTCCCACTATTGATGGTTAAGGAGGATTTCTCCACTGCTTGGCTCTGAGATTGACCATGCAACTTGCTTTGGTGAATGAGATTTTAACAGTTGTGATGCAATCAAAGGCTTGAAAAGTGCTTATGTGACTAGGCATGCTTTCTTGAACCTCTATCATTGCCATTGAGAACATGCCCAAGACAAGAGTCATGTGGAGTAGGACTGAGTTGCCCTTCAGCTGACCATATGCTACTCCAAAGATTTCTGAGAATAAATTATTGTCATTTAAATTCAGTGAATTTTGAGATAGTTACGCTTCATTTTTGTGGCAACAGCTAACTGATAAAGTAGAGTTCTTACATTTTCCTCTTTTGTGATCTTATTCTCCACTTGTGGTTATCTTATTGCTAGCTAGCATTTCTTCACCATACATTTAACAATTATTTAACTCCTACATGCCAGGTATTATGCAAAGTTCTGGGCAGACAGTTGGAAGTTAACCCTCTGTGCTCCATTCATGTGCAGCTCATAGACATTCCTAAAGGAGAGAAAGGGCAGAAGTAAGAGATGAAACTTGAGGTTATTCTGTGATTGCGTTGGACAGCAAAGATTTGATTGACTTGATTCTTCATGGCCAATTTACACTGATGTGCCCTTAAATAAACAAATTTTTATTTAGTAGCTAGCTTGTGAGTGTGGTCGGTGTTAGAGATACACACAAGAAGAAGAAACAGACTTTGTTTAAACAGCTTTTAGAAATTTTGTTACTGATAGTGGTGTTATAAAAAATGACGGGTTAATGAAATCTTCGTGTTCTATTCAATTTGATTGTGTATTCATAATGTAACTGATTTAAAAAAACATAATTATTAGGAAAAAAGTTTAAGACTATTAGTTTAAGTTTGGGTAATGTCTCTTGATTTTGGTTATTTATACTAGTGCTTCTCAAGCTACCTACAGTGAAAGAACATTTATTTTTTGTTATTAAATGTCTAATCCATGTTGACTGATACTTTAATAAGATGCAATAAGGTATTAAGGCAGTGTCCAATTGCTATAAAAGTTTCTAAATACTCTCACATCTTATGTTTATCTTTTCATGCACTGATAACAATTTGTGGACTGGCACCTGTCAGTAGACTATACTTTGAGTAACACTAATACTGTCTTTCATTATGACAGATCAAGAACATGAATATATTTGAATGTACAAATTTGAGAATTTTTACTAATATTTCATTGTCAAATTTGTTTTTCTATATTAGCTTTTTTTAAAATTAAGAGATGATATATGACAAGGAAAATGGGATATGCTTTCTATTAATTCATTCAGGTCTGACTTCTTGTACTTACATGTCATGTCTTTCAACTGAGGCTAAGATGACTGAAATGACCAAAAATTTCAAAGTAACTGAACTTCACGGGGTGCCTGGGTGGCGCAGTCATTAAGCGTCTGCCTTCAGCTCAGGGCGCGATTCTGGTGTTCTGGGATCAAGCCCCACATCAGGCTCCTTTGCTAGGAGCCTGCTTCTTCCTCTCCCACTCCCCCTGCTTGTGTTCCCTCTCTTGCTGGCTGTCTCTCTGTGTCAGATAAATAAATAAAATCTAAAAAAAAAAAAAAAAAGTAACTGAAACTTTAAATTATGAAAAATGGTTTTCAAATATTTTCAATTGAGAAAAAAAAAAACCCAAACAAGATAAAAACACAACCACAACAAAAAAGTGAACCACAGGGGCGCCTGGGTGGCTCAACTGGTTAGGTGTCCAACTCTTGGTTTCCGCTCAGGTCATGATCTCAGGGTTGTGGGATCCAGCACTGCAGCTCTGTGCTCAGGGGGAGTCTGCTTAAGTTTCTCTCAAGCCCTATGCCCCTCCCCCACTCGCACACACTCTCTCTCTCAAATCAATCTTTAAAAAAAAGTGAACCACAAAAGTATCTAGAGGAGCAGAAGACATTTGTTTTGTTATCTGCCAGAGAAAATAATTTCAGGTAGTATCCAAAATTGGCCTATTTGCAGATTATATGCTGAATCTATTTTGTCAAGTTTGCCAATTTTTTTACAAATATATTAAATAAACTAAGATGTAATTTTACCTTTAAAAGTGTAATATTTTGTTTTAGACAAGTAACATTTTTTTGTTATTTGAATGACTCTGAAAATGTTTAACCTTTCCTTGTTGATGTGTGGTCTAAATAGTTCTTAATGGCATGATAGTACAGTTATCACAGATGTAGAACTTATTTTTCCATTTGAAAAAAAAAAACAATTTCCCTGAAAATGTTCCATACGAACATTGTTCCCCAATAAGTACATGGCTATATTTTATTTGAAAGTATAAAAAATGAGGAAACATAATAAAAGAAAGCATGTAATTTGGGGATGCTTCAGGAAGTCCTTTTTCTGTGCTCTGGCAAGTTAATTTTTCTAGATTTTAAAAAGTATACATTTTGACAGGACTGCATGAAAATATAAGAATGCTTTTTTACCTCTGAAAAAAATTAAAACGGCTATTACAAAAATCAAATGCTCATGGCAATATAAAGCAAACTGGCTGGAGAGGAATCAGTTTTGGCAGTCTTTTTTCCTCTTTATAGATGGTTCTTGGGGGAGGCACAATGTTTAAAGTGATAGTATGATCTCAGGGTCAAAGGAAGGAATGAGAACAAAGAGGAAGCAAGTTGCCAACAGATAGCAACGTATCTTCAAAACGCTGGACGAATGGACTGAGGGACAGCAAAGCCTAGGAGTATGGTAAACTGTATAATTCTTGCTGTCCTTCATTGTGCCATCGACACATCTGTGGCAGGCCACACACTGTGAAGGCTGGGTAGATGTCAACAGGACTGACTTTCTTTGCTTACCAAAATTTAGTCCATAAACTCACGTTAAAGTAGTCATCTAAACAGGAAAAATAAAAGGGCAAGAATTGAGATCCAGACTATTAAGTAAAAGGTCATAAAATTATGCTTTTGGGGATGAGGGTAAAAATGTACCCTCAAAATTTTGTATTATGAAATGGGATTGAATGTGGATTTGATACACACACACACACACACACACACACACACACACACGGAATTATATACATATAATACCCTGCATCTTTACATATATAAACATAATGTTTCTTTTTCTTTTCTTTTTTAAAGATTTTATTTATTTATTTGTCAGAGAGAGAGGGAGAGAGAAACAGAGAGCAAGCATAAGCAGGGGGAGCAGCAGGCAGAGGGAGAAGCAGGCTCCCCGAATAGCAAGGAGCCTGATGCATTACTCGATCCCAGGATCCTGGGATCATGACCTGAGCTGAAGGCAGCCGCTTAACCTACTGAGCCACTCAGGCATCCCTAATGTTTCTTTTTCTATATTATACTCGTGTCTTCTCCATCTCTTTCCTATTTAATCTTTTTTCTCCATGTTTTATTGAGTTGTTTGTGTTTTTATTATTGGTTTGTAGGAGTTTTTTTGTTTTTTACTTTTTGACCCCCTTCACCAATTTAATCTTTTGAGTTAATATTTGCCTCTTCTTAATCATTCATTGAATTATTGCATGTCCAGTCTCCTGCTTTGGTCCTGGCTGAATTGTATCTACTCTATGAGCAATTATTAACAGACCATGCTTACAATATCGTAAAGAATCTTATTGTTATATGGTTTTTAAAACTGCTTACTTCCATTTTCTCAAAGCAAATGCCATAGCTTCAGTGTTGTATTTATGTTTTCTAAAACATAATACATAATAGATAAAGTTTATTTCAGGTGAGGAAATAAAATTAAATAATTTTAATATGAGAGCTAGAGTTCTTATTTAATTCTTGAAGAGTAAGCCATCAGCACGGAATCTAAAATATTCTTGTGGTCCTTTGCTTTTTCTGGTGCACCTAGATCATTAAGAAGCACATGCCTCAATGTGTTAATAACCTTATTGTGGTAAACACTGTGTATTACACATATATATCATTTTTTAAAGATTTTATTTACTTATTTGACAGAGAGAGAGAGAGAGCACAAGCAGGGGGAGGGGCAGAGGGAGAGGGAAAAGCAGGTTCCATGCTGAGCAGGGAGCCTGATGTGGGACTTGATCCCAGGACCCTGAGATCATGACCTGAGCTGAAGGCAGACGCTTAACTGACTGAGCCACCCAGGTTTCCATATATATCAAATCATAACATTGTACACCTTAAAACTATACCACATTATATGTCAACGGTATCTCAAAAAACCTGGAAAAATAAAAAGTATCGATAATAACAATAAGAAGCCACATACGTCACCTGCTTGTGGGAGGATGAGGACAAACTTAATGCTTAATTTCTTTGTCACTGCAGTTAAGGTTGTTTATACTTAAGTAGACCTGACCAGTAGTTTCCTCAGTTCATTTTTTTTTTCAACCGAAGCTGAGATAGATGACAAAAAGACAAAAATTAAATGGGTTGGGTTGGGGAAGGGATGGGAGAATTACTGAGTATAGTAATATACAATGGAAATTATAGGCAAGTATAACAAAGCAGCGCTTCAAGCCCTGTAAATTTTTTTCCTTTTCTGTTTGCTTAGTAGTGGGACCCTACGGAAGAAAGGGGAGAATTTGGTTGAGACATTCATATTTTATTTAATTTTACTCTTATTAGTCTTAGAGTAGTCATTTGTAAAACACTACTGTTTAATATTGACAACTTTGAAAGTCACTGAAAAAAATTAAATGGCAATTTAATGTTAACAGCTGCTTATGGTTATCAAATCCATCAAAGCCCTTCATGAATATATTAGGCACAAACCCACTGAATTACTGTTGCTGAAGACAGCTTGGTATTTTAAAATTGCCTAGTGAGAATAGATGTACTGTAATAAGAAGAAGGACTCTGATCACAATTTACTGCTTTGTCTTTGTATACAGAAAGAAACTTAGGCCTGTTTCTAATTATTTATGTTCTAAAATCTTTGCCAGCTTAGCTATAAAATGATTCTAGAAGTGTGTCTGAAAATTATCTTTCCTCTAAATTTGTGGTTTTTGAAAATAGCTATAATAACAAAACAAAACAAAACTCCTGTAACAAAAACTAACAAAAAAATTAAAAATTGAATAAATAGTTCATATTGAGCCCGTTAAGACTCAGAGCCCAAATGTGAGTCTTCCAAAGTTTAATTAATAAGGCAGTCATGTTCTTCAGTTTCATTCTTCTAGAAGACCATCTTCTCATTAAATATTGGCAAGGATGTTGTGGGGACCAGTGCTATCCTAAACAGGCATACAGCATAAAATATACCCATAAAGACTTTGCTTGCTTTATACAGCTAGTCCTGAAACCATTTCTTGGAAGGTATATGCAACCTGTCTTCTTTCAGGATGTTTTAAATTCCAAAACACTGTTTCAGTTATCTTTCATCCAAACCACAGTGCTTAATCCAGGTATTAGACCTGACTGCTCAAATCAGTCTAGACTGAGGTGCACAGGGAGATAGTTACCCAGCCAGTCTCTCAGGTCTCTGATTGATAGAACTTCAGGGAGTACAGGTCAGGGTCATCCTTGGGAGTGGGGTGGACTGGAAAGGCTTAAATTATACTGAATATTTTTAAAAAATAATCTAAACACCTGATGTGGGGCTCAAACTCATGACCCTGAGATCAAGAGTGGCATGCTCTACCGACTAAGCCAGTCAGGCAACCCTGGAAAGGCTTAAATTATACCAGTGACCTTGCAAATTATCTCTTAGGTTAAGCTCAAGGATAATTCTCTGTTAAGTCTCTTCTGAGCCAAAAATAAAATGGAATCTTCAAGGTCACTCAATTGGGACTCTGAGATAGAAAGTAAAGATTTTGAGGAAAAGAGTTAAGGGGGAAAATTGAAAGTTCTTGTCTTTTTATGCACCTGTTCACAGTTCAAGGTAACCTCACCTTGAACTGGTGAGGTAAACTCAAGGTAAACTCAGAGAGGAGTAAAAGAGTTTTACATGGAGAGAAGGGGGTCTGCATTCAATCTTATACAATACAAAAAATGAACATTTTCTTGGCATGTTCTTAATGTACATACTCTGGAGACCAAGCCTGATTAGTAGAAGGCAACACAGGGATATGGGTCCATCCCTTCTCTGGAGATCCACCTAGAATATACCAGACTATAAATCAAGATTGTGAGAGTAAGACAGAGCCACAGTCCAAGAGGGCTAGAAGTAATTAAAAAAAAAAATGTCCCTTTACTGAAAGTAGGCAAAGTAAAAGCCTTGGTTTCAGAACCCAGGCAGGAGAAACTTAGTTACTAGGACTGGGATATAAGGCCAGAGCCAGATGACCATCAGAGCTGACCTTACAACAGTGAGATCTCTAGCACCGAGATTCTAGATAGGGGAAATGAACTTCACTTAAAGGGAGAACAGGATTCTTACCTGGGGAGAGAACCAGGCAGCCGCTGACAAGTCCAGAATGGAATGGACATTTCTCTTACCCTAGTCCTAATTTGTGGAATCCCAAAGACATATAAGATCTTGTTAAGAACTCAGATCTGGTCTATATTAAGTTGCTTATTATTCTCATATTACAGTGATTGGCCAGGGCAGCAAAGTGCCTAAGCACATGTTTGTGTATATGCAAATGAGATGGAGAGCAAACAAGAATCAATGTGTTTTCTTATCTTGTTAGTAAATGATACTAGCAGGATTAATAGTAACTATGACCTAAAAACCGAAAAGACAAGTTAGTGAGCTGCATCTATCAGAACCTGTCGGTTTTGGTGGGCTTCTGTGTCATATCTCTTCAGGCTAATTCCAGTGAGAATATAATTTTTTTTTTTGCTGGCGCCACATAATAAATTCATACCTACCAGCCCTAGATGATTCAAATGAAGAGAGGAATAAGAATTTAGAAAATAAACCTTCATTTCTGAAAATTCTTAAAAGAGCCCTTACTAGATGACTTGAAAGACACAATGGCTTTAAAAAGTTTTAAAAATGTAATAGGCTGTAAAATAAATGCAAGATTTCAATTGCGTCTATTGTCTAATCTACTCTCTACATATAATAGTACAAGTGTGTGGTTGGTGGCTTTGCAGTCTGTCAACCTGCTTTTCCTGGAATTCCCTTTTCTGTTTCTGGCTGGGGTGGGCCACAAAGGAGATTCTTGTGTGAGAGCTACGCACGTGACGCAGTAGTCACTTTGTGGCTCCCACGTATTGTTCCTTGTCTGCTGATTCACCTCATTGGCCTACGGCAGCTACCAGGCCAGAACGCCAGGTAGGGCAAACTGCTCTGTCTTCTGCTGGATCCTCCCTTCAGTTCTGATTGCTGAGTCAAGTGTGTGTTAGCTCTGTCAGGAAGGACCCTGACTTCTGCAGGGCATCCGTACCATCAGGATCAGAGGCAGCAAGAGCTAGCTGTGGTTTCAGGCGGTCCTCATGAACATGGCTTGTGCTTGAACATTCTGGCTTGTTCTGAATCTCCCCTATCTTCCCTTCCTGACTCCCTGCCTTGTGAACTTCAAGCTCCAGCAACAGACGCAAAAGTAACAGACAGTTTCACCACATTCCACACTTGTGTCGGGTTAAGTCTCTGTAACAAGTTGCTTTATATTAGATATCTTGATCACTGTCCCCATTCTGGTAGTTCTGCTTCTCTGATTGAACCCTGACAGAGACTGAGACGGTGACAGTACAAAATGAAAAGAGGTCTTTTCAAGACCTAAAGATCCGTGACAAAAAGCAGGCTGAGCAAATTCTGCAACTGAAAACATGGGTTATGTTTCATGGACAAGGAAGGATGACTCAGAGGATAGAACCAAGATCCATGGAGAAGTTATTCCAGGTGGGAATAGAACTGCTTTTAATTAAAGAACTTCCCACATTTTCCAGGTTGGATTTCAGAACTGCTGTGAACCAGTGATCTCTGTATAATTCTTATTGTCCCTACCCCTTCTGGACAGGAATTCTTATGTTTGTTCCACCGTTGCAAGTTATATGGAGAGCAGATGACTTGCCTTTTTACTTCGTAGGTCTTTAAATTGAGAGAACTGTACTCAAGGAGCTGTATTTGAGGAGCATCATCCATTCCTGGACTTGATTTAGTTGAGCTGATGCTATAATGGGATGAGACTTCACAGGTGGCTCTGGGAGGCAGTGGGTATATTTTGCATGGGAGAGAAATGTGAATGGGGGCCAGAGGGCTAACTATGGTAACTAATTGGGCCCAGTGTTTCTCCCCTCCTGGTATTCACAGCCTTGTATAGTCCCTTCCCTCTACAAACCAGGCTTGGTCTGTGGGACGAATATAATAGAGATTAAGTGATAAAGACATTGCAGCCTCTCTAGGTTGGGCTATCTCTTGGATCACTTGCTCTAGGGGAAGCCAGTTGCCTGTCAAAAGGACATTCAAGTAGCCCTGTGGAGAAGTCTGTGTAGTGAGGAACTGAGGTCTTTTGCCAACAGCCAAAGAGGAATGGAGGACTGCAGCCAACAGTCCTATACGTGAATTTTCTTCAAAGCTAATCCTTTAGCTATGGTCAAGTCTTCAGATGATTGCGACCCAGCCTACAGCTTGACTGTAACCTCATGGGAGACTGAGCCGGGGCCATCCAGCTGAACTGCTCATGGGTTCCTGACCATCAGAAACTATGGGAGATGGTAGTTTAAAGCTAAGTTTTCTTGTGTGGCAATAATGCCTAAGTATAAAATACAATCTCTCTTTCACTTGCCCGTGAATGCCAAACTAAAGGAAGATAAGAGATGCAGAGAAAAAAAAGTAAATTGTGTTTTAGCTCATTGTTTTTCTTCAATGCTCATTTAGATTCTTTTAACCCTAGGCCTGTGGGCAAATACTTATTCAGCTAAACTAAATTTGAAAAACGTAAGAAGCGGATTAGCTTCAGTTATAGGGCTATATATCTCTATATCTCTATATACATCTTCTTTGAATTGAAAGATCTCCTTTTGCGAAGACAAATCATGAGATTTTTCTCAGAGTCTAGTGTCTTCTTTGTGGAATGGTAGGGAAGCTGTTACTCTTCTTACAGGTTGAGATTTAAAATTTCATTTATTATTCTTTTTTACCTAATATGACTAGTTAAAGAATGTAAAGTATGATTTGATTTCCTTCCTGGTTTTTGTTATGGAAACATTTGGAAACAAGAGAAATAAGAATATATTTCTTCAAGCCTCTCTTTATTTCTCTTTCCGTCTTATAATCAATTTCAGTAACTTTAACAATAAACAGTAAAAATGATAGAGTATACAAAGCATTGCCCAAGTGAATCCATCACAAACCTGTGTCTGAGAATGGCTTCCTAAGTAGGGGAAATGTGTTTCATACAAAAAGTCCATTTTCTGTTATTACCTTTTTTATTTGGACTACTAGATGCTATATATTTTAAAGCAATCTTAATAGTTTCCTGTCTCTCACTAACAAGAATGACTTATCATAATGAGCAGTGTAG
This sequence comes from Ursus americanus, assembly GCF_024610735.1. Classification (NCBI taxonomy): domain Eukaryota; kingdom Metazoa; phylum Chordata; class Mammalia; order Carnivora; family Ursidae; genus Ursus; species Ursus americanus. Next base: position 47,859,906 of record NC_142129.1, read on the forward strand.
ACACTGTCCATTTGATCCACTCCAGAAAATTGTCTATATGATACAAGAGTAAATCACTCCAATTCCTTTGTGGAATGAGTGGAGTATAAATAAATGAGACGCAAGAATAAAGAAAAAATGTGGTCAGTTCTATCAGAAGGAAACAAAAGATGGGAACATTTGGAGGCCTGGTTTAATAAAAAATGTGACAAGACAGAGAATTATATGTGATAACTCTAAAGGAAGGTAGAATCCTCACTAATATAAAACGGCCATGAAATAGTTTCTTCTTTCTTTAAGGAGGAAGATAATTTTGTAGTTTAAGAATAATAATTCTCAGTTCTTTGAAGTTGGAACTATGTTGTAAAATAACTATTTACTTTTACCTCCACCAAAAAGAATTCTAATTTTCAGCACTCTTTCTATAATTCATCACATTTCTAAATCAGAGTAGGAATTTCAGATTCCATTTTAGGGAATGAGTTTGTTTTCCGGGGAGTCTTTTTTGTAGTTATTTTGTGTGTCTTACTTCTATTATAAAGTTTTCATCTTGTTTTTTTGTTTTTTTAAAGTTTATTTTAGTAATCTCAACACGCAACATGGGGCTCATGACCCCGAGATCAAAAGTCACATGCTCTTCTGACTGAGCCAGCCAGGAGCCCCTGTTTTTTGTTTTGTTTTGAGAGGACTCCAACGTGTTCTAATTTTTCCTTTTCCAATCAGTGTTTGTTGTATCTCTTATAGAATTATACAAAAATGTCATTGCATTTGACCACTTAATTTTTAACTATTACTGTCTGAGACTTTTTTGTATGAAATATTAATAGAGCCATTACTTTATGTCAAATTTAGGGTTCCAGGTGGGAATGAAAGATAAGTTATGACAAATGTTGTGCCCTATAGGAGCTGGAAAATGGTAAAGTGATTCTCAAAATCAAATCTTAGGATCAGAACTACCTGAGGGCTTATTTAAAATGGAAATAATCAGGTCCCGCCCTAAACAGAATCAGAATCTCTGGGAATGGAACTTGAGAATCTGCACTGTTAATAAATTCTCTCTGTCATTCTAATGCAAACTGAAGTTTAAGGACTATTGATCCAGTGAGGGGCGGAGGGTAGAGGAATAAACAATTTACACACCACAGACCACAGTACAATCTTCAAAATACAATAGTAGCATGAAGGAAAGAGCTTTGTCAGGGCAGCAGTTCCCATATTGGGGGGGGGGGCATACACACGCACACACACACACACATTCAGAATATACATGTATATAGAATATACACACACACGAACACACACTTTAAAGGCACCAGAATGTGCCTTTTGGGTTTTAGAGAAAATATGTAAGAAGATTTACAGATAGAAGACATGCAATAAATATTTGTCGATCAGGTTGGAGTGAACACATTTTATAATTCCGTTCTACTAATCACCAGCAATTTTCTTTTTATGCTTATAGATGGGACGGTAGTATCTATGCCTATTTAGCTTTCTATTTTTTTTCTTTTCTAACTCAAAAGGATAGTGACTAGAGTTTCTCACTCTTCGTTCGTAGTACAGAAAGTCTCCCCAACAGTAAGAATTAGGTAGAAAAGTAATTTAAGAGCCAATCAGAGAGCTCTCTGGAGCAGCTAGACTGGCTTCTCAGGGAAGACTGGCGGAAGATGGGACTTGGGTTACCTCATTCAATCGGACAAAGAAGGCCATAATAGTTTAGGGCGGCCGAAAATTCATTGTGAGTTACCACGCGAGGTGTTAAACCCCGGCGGGGCTGACCTTTGGCTAGAGGTCCCTTAATCTGAAAACTTAGGGGCACTTTGGATATCTTATTTTTCGGGATCCTGGAGAAACTGCCAGCAGTTGCGCAGGTACCAGTAACCAAAATGGCTGCAAGGCGCTTCAGGCTCCAGATCAGGTGATGCAGCTTCAGTCCGATCCCTTCCCACCAGCCGCTCCTCCCGCTCCCTTACGTAGGGGTAGGTGTGGTCTGTTCGGAGGCTTTTTTCCGAGGCTAGGAAAACCCTAGGATACACATGCGCAGTTGGGGCCCTCGGGCGCCTCGGATCTCCGCCCAGCCCATCGCCCCGCCCCGATCTGCCGGGCGGGGCTGGGCCGAGAGTCCAGCAGCTGCTGGCTGGGGCTTCAGTGACTTCCTTGTTGTGAGCCCCGGCCCGGCAGTGTCCGGACTCGTAGCACCGCTGTCCTTACCGGGAGCGCTAGTCTAGGTCGCAGCCGCAACCTCGGTCCCCCTTTCAGCACAGGTCTTTTCCCCGCACGCCCCGCGCTCCCTAACATGCCCAACCCCAGCACCACCTCCTCTCCCTACCCCCTCCCTGAGGAAATTAGGAACCTGTTGGCAGGTAAAGAGCGGGGGAAGGGGGCGGGCAACGCGGCGGGGGCGGGGGCGAGGAGACGGCGAGCCGGTGGGGACAGAAGCATTCAGCGTCTCTGCCTTCCCTCCCCATGCTTCCCATGTCTCCTGGCCAGTGGGAGCAGGACTGGGAATGGGGAAGAGGGGGCTCGGAAAGGGAGTGGGCGTGTGTTGAAATTTGGTTCGAGGATGGTGGGGAAGCCCTCCGTGATGGGCTGCACTAATGGGATCAGGGCATTTCTGTAGGCATCGTGAGGACGTCGTGTGCGTGTGTGTGTGAGAGAGAGAGGAGAAAGGGAGGGAGAGAGGGAATGATAATGAGTGCGTGTGTGAGAACTGGGAAGGGATCAGAAGTCAAAGAAGTAGTTCGTCGGTGGCCTGGCCAATGGAGGAGAGGGGTGTAAAGATGCAAAAAGATGTCTGAGCTACAGGTGTTAGAGGTTGTGGGACGCAAGGTTTTGTCATTTCTAAAAGTCTCTTTTTTTCTTAAACATTCACTGCGCTCTTATTTAAGACTTTCAAAGAGGGCCTGATTCTCAAATGGCCACTTGTCTTCAGCCTGAGTAACATATGAAAACAAAAAGGAAGTATGTGTTAAGGTCCAACTTCCTGTGTCACACGATGAAAGTACTTCATCTTTGCACCCTCATCTTCCCCTTTTCAGTTTTAAATGACCATTTATAGGAACTTACGTTAGGACTTAAAGATGCGGTTCTTCAAGGATATTACGAATCCGCTACTAATTCATAACTACTAGATTATGGAAGTGTATATTTCTGCACAAAGTAGAAAACACATCTTTCTAGGGTAGCACAAATCTTACCTATCCTGATGCTCTGGAATTCTTACCATCATTCACTTTGTCATAGGTACATCAGAATTCTAGAAACTGAATTTTGGTTGTTTTAGTTTAGTTGTCTCAAGTATTTATCTTTAAATATTGGTCATGAATAGCTGGATTAAAAGAGTTTCTTTTAGATGTCTATTACAAGTTGCTTATTTTTAACTCTTAAAAATTAATATCTAAAATGTGACTTTTAAATAGTAAGTTGCTGTTAGAGCAGTGTGAGACTGAATCTCTTAATACGCTGTTTTGCTGGTTAGCATCATAAATATGATCAAGAGAATAAAACCAGTAGCGTATGAATGCAGACTTAACATTTGTCTCAACACGATTACAGTGTGATAAATGCATTTGTTGTGGGATGGTATTTTACTCTAAGAATGTGTATTGTCATTAACGGGTACCACTAAGAAATGTAAAGAACTGTAAAGACTGATTGAAGGCAGCTTTTATTCCATTATATGAGAGTTTCCCATGAGTACTGATTTTGTTTTACTACAGTTAACATTTTCATTGTTGCAATGCTGGAATTGCGTGTTTAGAATACTATTTTAATAACCAGACCAGAGGAGTGTTTACTCCAGAAGTAGATGCCACCACTTTCAGGATATTCTAGTTCTGAATTTTTGACTTCAAGAAATAAAGTACAGACCTATGGGTGCACCACCTTTAAAGCCTGAGAACTCCAACAGGAGGCAGTTTGCTGTTTGGGTCCATAATTGTACTTTTGCAGATAGTAGGACATATAGGTTATGAGACTTATTATTTTCTGATTCCCATAGATTACAAATATTTCATGTGGCCCTTATGTGTGTAATTTGTTGAAAGCTTAGAATTACATAATATTTAAATTATCTACCAATGCTAACTTCCTATATACTTTAGCCACTTCTCTCTTTAGTCAGTTAATATGCCTGCATAATGTCCGAAATGAGTGTTTTAAAAGTCATCTTATTGATGTTTTCAATATTTCATATTACTAAACAAATCACATATCAAAACACATGAAGTATTAAAAATATGAAAATATTAAAATTAAAAATATTAAAATTAAAAAATCAAAATTAATATTAAAATTTGGCTTATACTTTATTTTCAGAGGACACTTTCAAGAGGTATGGATTTGAGGGAGTATCTATCTATCTATCTATCCATTTTAAAGAAATGAAACAAGCGAACTAGTATTTTTTTTCAGGTTTCTTTTTTAACTTACCATTCAAAGAAAGCTGTTAACATTTTGTGTTTGACTGCAATTAAAATCTTTTTGGAGGTAGGAAAGGTTTCAAGAATAAAGGTTCTCAGCAGCTTTTTCACATTTTCCATCCAAAAAATTCTGTTGGGATTGTGCATGATTATTTGCATAATTCAAGTGTGTTGGGTAATAGTACATGGTTAGATTTAAAATTACTAAAACTATAGAGGGAGAGCATTGATTTGAATTTTAGAGATTGCTGGATTACCTAGTACTTTCTTTGAAACTAGAAGGAGATATTGGTAGTGGTGGTTGTAGTTAACAGTAAAGCACTCTGAGAATGCTTGACACTGTGCTAGAATTCCCAGGTAGAGAAGATAAGGACCTAAACTTTTCAGGCACTTAAAATCCTTGCCTACAGAAAAAAAAGGATATAAAGTCAAAAGATAATGCCTATCAAAATACCGTTGCTCAGGCAGTTCCCTTCGTGTTCCGTATGCCTATTATCCAGATCATTGTATGTCAAATGTTAAATGTTTGACATTTGCACTGCTTGATAAAGATAGGTGCTCAATGTATTCTTATCAGTTTATATTATTTTCTCTTTGTTTTTCTTTCTGATTATAGCAGTTTTAGGCTTCCCTTCAATATTTGCTCCCCCTCTCTTCTCATTCCTTCCCCTCGAAACCATTCTATAGAAATGCAAAAACCCATAGATGCTATCATTCTTAACTCATATTTAATGATACTCTTGAAAAAGTGGCTATATAGTTTTGCCTGTTAGTGATTTATATTTCTGTGGAATCAGTATATTAAATCTTGAAAGCCTATACTTCTTATAAAAGTGTTGTATTATTCTTCTGTTACCTGAATAGAAAAAAGGTTATAGATATTTGTTAAAAGCAAATTTCGAACTGCCTGTGCAGTACAGGCAACCTTTAATTTTTTTTCACAACAATGGAGGAACAGGTTTAGCCTTGATAATTGGAATCAAGGATAATTCCGAATCTTGTCCATTTAATCTTTTCCTACATCCAAATATTTTGACTAGGACTAACAGCAAGAATAATCTTGATTTATGTGAGTTTTTCTTCCAGGCAGGCGAGAAAGTGAGAGGAACTAGAACCACGGGCTCCCAACCCCCTTCATTTGTTTAATCATCCTTTGAATAGTGGAGTGTTAGTAGTTTGCTATCAGATATTCTCAGTCATTCTCATTCATTTGTTTTAGGACAACATATTTGAAGAGAAAAGCTTTAAGAGGATGCAAGTTTCTTTTTATTAAATTAGAAAATGAAACCAACGCTAATAGGAGAAAATAGTGGTTGTCAGTACTCTGAAAAATCAAAACCAAACCAAACAAACAATAAACAAAGTGGCTATATGGTTTCTGCAAAGTGACCTTGAGGTTTTTTTCACAGGGCAATCTTGATTAGAAATATTGCATTTTTCCCTACTGGGGATTTCCAGAACATTTTTTCTTTTTTAAACTTCACACATTAAAATTGATAATCCCTTTAGGGGCACAAGGTAAAGAATGCAATTCAGTTGAAATACAGGGAGAATTTTTTCAACGCTAAGAATAGTATGGTTTGATTTCCACCTTTCCTAAGTTTCATTTATAATTTGGTCAACATTTTGGGTTTATTTTTCCTATGAGAATTATTTATGGCACATCTAGTGTCCCATAATTTGCTTCTAGGGCATTGGCTGAGTATGTAAAGGGAAGAGTGCCACCTACTGAGTCACCAATAGTCACCTACTTCTTTAGCACCTGAATTTCCTACAGAGCAAGAACAAGTCTGCCCCATTTTGGTAGTCATAACTCATGAGCATCAAGTTGCTCGAGGACATTTGATCTCAAAGTGAAATCAGTCTATGACACCTCTAAGGTTTTCTCTTCTAGAAATAGGAATATGTGTTTGTAAATCAAAGGATCAAAAATTTATAATTTCTTGTTATGGGTCAAATAACATAGATAAATTAAGGTGTGATGTTCAGAAAATTATTTGCCTATATTAAGCGCATAATATCCTACTTTTTCTTGAGAGGGAATCTTTGGCTGGCTTGCTTTCCATTGGAAGTATTTTCATCTCAGATGACTACATAAGGCTCTTAATAGTATGTGCAGTTTTTATAGTTACTCAACCCAAGTTATGACTGAGTTTCTTTGAAAAAAAAAAGGAATCTAAATATATTAAAAAATGAGAAAAAATTTCCAAATGGGTTTATCTCTACATTATCAGCATTAAAGTATTACTAGAAGGAAGATAGAAACAACAGCGTAGGAAAAGCCTCTGGTGATTTGAAACACACTTCAGTTGTCTCTCATAAATTTAAGATTAAGTGTCATATATGGGTGATAAAAGTGGCATAGGCTAGTTTTTATATACTCATTATTCACTTAGTTTGTCTTTTTCAATTAAAGCCAAGTCTATCTTTTTCATTCCACTGAGTTTACATTTCTTTTTCAATCACATACTGAACACATTACAATAGAAACTACCTAACAGTGAATATAGTGTAAATCTCAGACTAATGTGTTATTCACTGTGGCTTCTTTGAAAATGCGTGGTAAAAAGATTTTGATTATTATAAGGTGTTATTTATCAAGAGTCATCTTTTAGAGGTGAAAGGTGTTCATCTATATTCTTCAGCAGCCCAGTTTTCTATCAAAATAAATCATTTAGCCTCCAAAGCCGATCTTGAAAATTTTGTCAGATGATTAGATTATAAGACTCAGGAATGTTTTACTTATTGTACTGTGAGAACTCCTTGTGCTTGTTCATGTCTCTTCTTCCATGTTTGGAACATCCACAGTTCAGCCATAACCTGTAAAAGTGCTAAGTAATTGAGAGAAGCCACTGATTAGAGAATCAATGACTTTTCACTTAGCCATTTTCCAAATTTGGACGTTGGCTCCATTGATCTACATGTGCCCAGTTTAATTTATTTTTATGTTTTTACCAGTAGGTGTTTGGTCAGACTGTACCCCCTCCCCCCCCCCCCCCCCCCGCCTTAACAGAGAAGAAAAACTTTTTTGTTTGTTTGTTTTGTTCTGATGTCAGCTTAAAGTTTGGTTAGGATTCTTACCATATTAAGTTTGGTAATAGTACCTTAGTGAATATGCAGTAAAACCCTGGCCCAATTCATGAAGTGGAGAAGGATGTGGAATTAAGTAAGTAGAGCCATTTGGAGGTGAGGTGTAATTGGTTTTACACTTATGTTATTGACGTGGAGCTGAGCACATAGTAGTGGATTCAGTCCAGTTCTTGGCCCCTCTCCTGTACAATTCAGGCCGTCACAGAGGCTGTGTGTGTGTGTATGCAGGCAAGCCTTCTCAGGGTGCTATTGCGTGGTTGGGAGAGGAGGCAGAAGACATCAGGTGTCACCTTTGTGGCTTATTTACCACCCCCCAGGAAGTCATATTCCAGGCTGCTTGCTGGTGAAGGATGGGGAGGGCAAGTGGCCAAACCTCAGCTTTCTTCAAGAGTGGAAACCTGTGTATGAGCTTTGAATGGGTGGCAGTTTATTTTTTCATTTGCAAGAATTTAAGAACTGTTCTAACCTTTTATGGTTTCAGGTTTTTCACTGTGTGATCCATATGGAAGGTGGTAGAAAGCAGTTAGCACCTCTCTCTCTCTCTCTCTCTCTCTGTACCTGTCTTAGCCACTTGGACTATAGGGGGAAATGTGGGGGGTGGGCAGTTTTTCTGGGGGTCCATTCCTACAGAAAAAGAAAAAAAAAAGGAAATAGGAATACCATTCGGTGGTTTGGTATGTGCTGTGTTTGCCTCTTAGGGGTTGTGATGGCTTTTAAGAGGTTTCTAACTTAAACTGCCTGAGATTGCTGAGCCAAGACATGATGTCATCTTTTAATTTTGTTTTCAGACCTTAACAGTTATCTACAGAGCAGTTGTAAGTCTGATCTTCTCAGGGCCCTCTCCCCCAGATCTTTACAGCTGTACCGGGAGATAAGGTTTATTCTTGACAGCGTTAAGGTGTAAAACGAGCAAGAATCACCACCACATTTACAGTCTCTGGGATAACTTTTTCCTTGGTGATGACTCGGGGGCAGAGGCTGATGGAGATGGGGCTAATTCTGGGGTTAAATGCCAGCGGAGCTGACCCGCGGTCTGCGTGGCTGCGGGCGGGGTGGTGGTGGTGGGGTTAGACCTGCTGCGTTGGGGTTCCCGGGAACTGTGTCTCCGCGCGGGCCGGGCGGGTCCCCAAGCTTGGATGAGTGTGTGCGTGAGTGCAAACCCCTCCCTCTGAGGAAGAGGAATTCTCACTCGCCAGGCCGAGAGGCTAGGGAGGAGGCAGGCTGACCTTTTCTTGCAATCGAATTACGGCTGTTCCCCGAATTACAGGCAGTCTGGAGTCAGTGAAATCTACATATTAACCGAGGGACACGACCCCTAAAGGAAGGTAGAAAAGGGCTAACACGCTCGCTAGTTTATCGTTTGCCCGGCTACTCAGAGCACAATAAAAAGCTTCAAATCTCTTTTCCAACCAGCCAGAGGAGCGCTTGATTCGTCCAGGACTTTTATTGCCCGCTTTTGAAATATTACCCTGGCTCTGAGCTACAAAGCTACAGATCCAGTCCCATTTGGCGAGGGCGCTGCCCCAAACCTATGCTCCCTGCTCATAGCTCCTATGACTGGAACCCCGGGGTTTAACACTCCCAAGTGTCCAGTGTTCAAGGACCGCAGAACGAAGTGTCTCGCAGGAAAGCCCAGAGTAACTTAGCGCTCGCCGGGTCTTTGCGCTGGGCGAGCATGGTCCCTGCTTTGCGCAGGAACGCGGCCGAAGGTCCCCCGTGCACGCAAAGGGCGTCCGGTGCCTGGGAGAGGCTGGTTTTATTCAATTCGAAAATAAATGGGCACAGTGTGGATTTGAAAGAAATAACCCAGATTTCAAAAACTTCAAAACCGACTGAATCTGTGAGCACCAACAAACTAAGATTTCAGGAATCAATTCCACTTTAAAGTTCCTAACTTATTTGTTAAAAAAGAGAAAAAACAAAAGAAAACAGCAAAAACAGTTCTTACACTTTTCTTGTCTCCTTAGGAAATAATTTATTAAAAATCAGTGTTTATTAAATCTTTTTGTTGCCTTATACCCCCTTTCTGGGATTAGTTTAAGAATAAATACATCAAGACTACTCTAAAACATTAGATCTTGTCCCTTGCCAGATCTCCGAATCTCCTCCCCCTCAACGAACAAACAATCCGATTCTTTCAGCAGTCTCATACTCTTATAACAAGCATTTCCTCATAAAATAACAGGGGTCAGAATTTTAAAAATGTTTTTTGGGAGTGTTAGGAAACCCTATATAGAGCATTGCAGCTTTTTATGTTTTCTGAGTTTTTATAGGACTGAAACGACCTTTTAAAGAAATAACTCTTGGTCTGTAATTCCTTCGTTATTGCTTCCGGAGATAGAAAATAGTCCTGTTTGTTTAAATTTGGATTGTGTAATGAAAATGTAAAATAGGCAATTAAATACTTGTGGATGAGGGAATTAAAGACAAACACTGAGCGAAAGTTACATTAAGCAGACTATTCACCAATCATTGTGCCAGAGATTCTCCCAAGTACTGAGTCCGGTTGGAAGAAAGAATCAGCAGTAGAGATGCTACTCCTTCCCTTATTCCACTTTTATCTTAACCATCTCAGAGAAGCCAGTGATCTTTTCCATTTCAGCTAATGTCTGAATGTCCAAAGGTTGCTTGTTTCTCTGGGTAAAAAAATTAGAGTTTAGAAGAGAGTGCTTTTTCGTGTGTGTGTTTTTAAATAAGTGTCATTATTTTGAACTCGCTTTAGAAGTCTGGGTCTCACTTGCACTGGTTATGAATTATGTCTGTATGTCCTCCTCTTCAAAATATGGACAGCTCAAGTAAAGAGAAGCTGTGGCATTTTCTTTCATTTCGTTTTGATACTTGTAACATTAGTCATTAATGGACTTCAAACCAGAAAGCTATTTAAAAAAATTATTCCAAGATTAAATTTTAATTCTTTCCCTTGTCATATTGATTTAGTGAAAAATGGTCTTTATACATTTATTATGAATGTATGGGATAACAGTTTAATCAACTTTGCTTATTGGATCAAGATACTATTGTAATCAAGAATTTAAAATCGATTACAACGTTCTATCTCAAAGACTAGGTTTTAAATTGTTAATTATAAGTACAGTTGAAAGACTATTATAGTGCTTTGAATTAATTACATATACTATTATCATATGCTTTGGTACTGTCTTTCTATCAGTGTGAATTAGGAGACAAAGTAGTTAAATAAAAAGAAAGTAAAACATACATACATCTCTTCAGTATGAAATATGGATGGTTTACAGTCATACTTACTTTATGGTGTATCCTTTATATTAGATATCTCAAAGTAAAACTTGAACTTCTGAATATAAAATTAAAATTGCACAGTGGTTCATGAACAATATGAATGGGGTTATTATAAAATCAAACCAGTAAGGACTCGTTGGAATTTTGTACTAGAAAAAACTAGAAAGCAGAATAATTTACAAGTTTACTAAATTAAAAAAAAAAAGAGGCCTTGTGGAAATGTTATATGAAGCCATGGAAATCTTATTTCTTGGTTACTATATTTTTAAATAGTGGACGAATCTATTTTTGCCACTTCTTCCTTTATTTAAAGAAATATTTCCAGGTGGTAATACCGAGGCAGAAAGCAAGAGCACATAAAACCACACAGCAGATTATCTTTTTTTTTTTTTGAAGGTGGCTGGTAGAATGGGTGGGGCAGGTAGGAAGGAGGAGGGTTTGATTTGGAATCTTGGCTAGAAGAAGGGATTTATTTTTTCCTTTAAAACATTAAATATTGCACATACCTGAAAATGGATTACACTGGACAAAACAGGCCCTTGCCAGAGACATTAGCTTATATTGATATAATATTGTGAATGACCCATTCATACGGGAGCTTACAAAATACTATAAAATGATAGTAACATATGCATAAAAGCTCTGTGCTTGCTTTTATATGAGAGAATTTGTTTTATGGGCACCATAGTTTATTAAAACTTGTGAGCTTCTCTCTGGTTTAATGATGCCAAACATCCAAATAGCATTTGCTGTGCTAAGCATAAGTAGAGCATACACATTTTATTAGCTAAGTGGTGAGCAGATTTGTCCAACTTAGTATTTGAAACATATTTCTACTGTTATGCTTTGGATTGATAAATAACTGTAACAAATTGTACAGATATTAACACTTATGGGTAGAAACAATCATTGTCCTATTTGTCTTCACAAAAAATGATTCTTTCCTATAATTTGTATCCTGTTTCTTATATTTCATGGTTTAGATGTTGAAACATTTGTGGCAGACACACTGAGAGGGGAAAATTTATCCAAGAAAGCGAAGGAAAAGAGAGAATCCCTTATTAAGAAGATAAAAGATGTAAAGTCTATGTAAGTCACTTACTCGCTGTTTATTATTTCTTACTTAGAAGCAACTTTGTAGTTAACATTTTAATAAAGAATTATCACAGAATTACTTTTTTTATGTCCTAATTTAGTTGGTGTTAAATATTTTAAGGGACAAAATATATGTTGACTATAATAGTTTTTAAAAATTGACACACTTACATTATCCTTTTTTGTGAAGGTTCTTGATTATATATTTTTTCTAAGCATTCTAGCAAAATCCAACTGTTTATTTTGATTATTTGAGGATATATTTGGTTTAAATAATAAGACAAAGGTAGGTTGAGAATTTTAATATAAATAGCCCTAGATATGGAAATGAATAAATGTATATCGTGAATATTAAAGATTTTGATTCTACTACTGTGTCTTAGGTCTTCAAAAATACTTTTATTATAAATCCATAAGCCTTTCGGAATTGTTATTTCAGGATAGGAAGTACTTTTTTCTCTGTGTATTTATGACATAGATTTTAAAATATTGCCAACGAATAGACCTTGTTTTGATTTGTCACCCCTCATTTTAAAATATAATATTCTTGCTTTATTTTCCAGCTATCTTCAGGACTTTCAAGACAAAGGTAAATTCTCAAGTTTGTCCACCTTGAAATTTTTTATTCTTGTAGAGATGTTCAATAGGGTAATCTAAAACGTACTAAAATTTGATAGTTGGGATCAAAATTTATATTTCTATATTGTATACTTACACTTTCAAGATGAGAGTGCTAGCTCCCCCTGCTGAGAAAAAAATTAAAAAGCATATCCAGAATCTACTCGGCCCAACCTCCTGATGCAGAAATCTTATGTATTTAACATTCTTCGGTGTTCTGATGTTTTTTCACGTTGTGGCAGAACTTTGTTAAGACAAGTATATACTTGCAGCTACACATCGAATCATTTGGTAAATCACAGGTGAGATACCAAGCCTACACCATTTAACACAGCAGAGAAGATTCTATTGCTGTGATGGGATCAGAGGGCCTGTGGCTGGCTGCTCATAGGTAATGTTTTTAGAGAGTAATTGTCTTAAAACAGTATCAATTTTTGTTTGAAAACACGAGTAGAATCTTTTCCAAATGCTGGTTTTTATTATTGTGATTCTTCTGATATGAATAAATGTATGCTATAGAAATTTTCAGAACAGGAGTTCAGTTTATTTGTTTGAAATATGTGAGAGTGCTGGTAACCTGATTGACTTCCTTTAGATTTGGGGGACGGTTGTTTAGCGTGTTGAAAACCAAATCAGGAAGGGCATAGGAAGTTCCTACTATTTCATGTCTTCAGTTCTGTAAGGGAAACGGTATGGCCCTTACTTCCAGGATGCTCATTCATAGGTCATGACCTGAAGCCTGTGGATGCGGGTATGAGGGTCACAACATGAGGTCAGCTAACCTGTGTGGAGTTTGGATCTGGGTTTGGGGAAAAGCAGTATGGCATCTTCTATAGCAGATTCCACAGAGTAATTCATATCTCTGCCAACTGAGAAGTGAGAGAGTAATGACAGTTTCAATAAACCAAGTACTTCACCAGACAGACCTAAATCCAAATACTTAAAAGGAAACCATAGTTTTCTTTTCGCATTAAATCATCAAGAACGTTGTGATTGAAGGGATTAGAAGAGATTTTTTTTTTCATATGGAAAATTTTAACACTATTAAATAAAGGGAAGAGCAGGAAACTCTTCTTCCCCACAAATACCCACTTCTTTGTACTTGACAACCAATCCTGAACTGTGGGTTTAATCATACTGCATTTTGTTTGGTTGAATATAGACATCATGAATTTATGCATTCTTACTGTAACTTTTCTACAGTGCACTGTTTATAGAGGAATACTAGATTTTAGGTTCTGTCTTAAAGGACATATTCTGTTCCTGTGATTATTTATGACTCTCATTGTGACTTATTTGTACATTAACATTTTTTAAGCTAAGAAAGCGTGATAATGAAGTCATTGTATAATTGTATATGATTCAATAATAGGGTAGGAATTTTACCTTTGGTATTCTGGTTTAGGACTTGTTCAGATGTGTAGATATTAAAATTATATTGCTGAGATACAGTTTTTGTCTCTAAAGAGAATGGAAATTTATAGTATTTCATAGAAAGTGAAAAATGAGCCTAGAATAGGAGTTCAAATACCACAGAATTCAGAGATTCCCCATAACCATCTTTCTCTGAATAAGTCATTTGTAGTTCAATATTCCTGTACTGAATTAACTAATCACCAAGAGTGCCTGCTTAAAAGTAAGCCTATGGATAAATTAGGTGTATACCTTGAAGAAATATGAGAAGCTGAGTAATTTTATGCCATTATACCCTCAAAGTATATTCAGCTTTGTTCTAAAAAAAATTATTCCTGTAGTTAGGGGTAGCAAAGTTAGTACAGACTTCACAGTTACGAAGTAATTATTCAAGATACATCTCTTTTTAAAAATAGGAAATTAGTAATTATTAAATCTCTACATTGAGTAAACTCATCTAAGTATGTTTCAATAGTGCTACTTTTCTTTTTTTTCTTATATTTTCTCTTTGGGGTTTTGGGTTGTCTTCATCCGAGGAAACCTGGGCAGAATTCCTTTTGGCTGTTTTCCTGTTCTTTCTCTCTTTTTCTCCCTCACACACTCTCTCTCTCTCTCAGGTCAATATGGGGTCACAATGAAGTAAACAGAGGATTTTTTCCCCCTCCTTTTTACTTTTATATTCCTATTTCACCAATTTTATCTTTTTAAAATGACAGTTAAATACCATTTTAATATCATTAATGGAAGAAAAAAGGACCAGGTGAACAGTTCTTAAATAAAATGAATTAACTCAGTTATTCCGAATTATTAGTTTGTCTAATGTACATGGGTGTTTATCATCCTTCCTTACTCCTTCTGTATCTCCTCCCTCCCCTTACACTGTAGGTACTACCCCCTCATCCTGAGATTTAACAATACAAAAATTATAGTTTGATGTTTTTCAATTCTTAAAACTAGTTGAATTGGTAGGGTTGTTGAAACACTGAGCTGCATTGATCTTAGAGGATTTTAAAAAAGTATGTCCTTTTTTTTTTTTTTTGGTGAGAATAGTTTGAACTTGTAGAAACTTATTTTATTACAGTGGCTCTTGGATATTGAAGCTTGTTCATTAAGTTAATTTCTATTTGTTGTTTATATTCATTTTCAGCTATTGTCTGAAAACTTCCCTTTTCATTTCTTTAATTTATTAAGGATTCTTGATTTATCTCCTTCTATACTCAAGTCTGGATTCTCCATTGAGATCTGATAAATTGTGACTTTAGAATAAATTATCACTTTATTTTCTAAATTCCTTAGTTTTACTTGTGTATAAGAAAGATTTGAATCTAAGCAACTAGAACCCATCTTGCTTAGTTTGGTCCCTGTTACTTTTTTGAAATTTTCCCTATTCTATCTAGAATAAAGAGCTCCTTCTTTTTTTTTAAGATTTTATTTATTTATTTATTTATTTATTTATTTATTTGAAAGCTTGTGCATGAGAGGGGGGAGGGGCAGAAGGAGAGGGAGAGAGAATCTTTTCTTTTTTGAAGATTTTATATACTTATTAAGAGGAGGTGAGTGTGGGTCAGAGGCAGAGGAAGAGAGAGAATCTCAAGCAGACTCCACGCTGAGCATGGAGTGTAACTCAGGGCTTGATCTTGTGACCTGAGCCAAAATCAAGAGTCAGATGCTTAACCGACTGAGCTCCCCAGGTGCCCCAGAGGGAGCTCCTTCTTAGATCCTTTAAATATTGTACATGATGGGGGGGCCTGGGTGGCTCAGTCGGTTAAGTGTCTGCCTTCGGCTCAGGTCATGATCCCAGGGTCCTGGAATCCAATTCCGAATTAGACTCCCCGCTCAGCGGGGAGTCTGCTTCTCCCTTTCCCTCTGCCCCTCCCCACCCCTTGTGCTCTCTCTCTCTCTCTCTCAAATAAATAAATAAAATCTTAAAAAAATATATTGTATATGATGGGGTAACTATCCCTAGTTTCCTATTCTTGGTTGCAATATAGCCTAATAGTATAGAGTGTACTCTTGAATTTAAGTTTCATGCACTAAAATCATGCTACTTTTAGAATTATTTTAGAATAGAATTATGATTATCTTAGAATTTGTTCCTGTCATATGACGTGGTCAGAAGTCCCTTAAATGTGATCTGAAGTAATTATTTTTTTAATGAAAATATATTACTAATTGAGTAAAGACTGTTATTGACTGAGTATAAGACAGAATTTTCTGATATACATTAGGTATATGATAAAAAAGTTTTACTTGTATCTTGCCCTTATATTAGTCTTTTTTTTACTCCAGTTAATTTAGGTATGATTAATTTCTTTATAAAATGATTAAGATAATGTGAAGATACCTATGCATGACACATAAATGTCTACTGACATTCAATAAATATTATATTAATGTGTATTCTCAGATTCAACTTCATTTATCAAGAGGATTTAAGTAAATCTTAATTTATAATTCAATTTCAAATAATCTTTGAGGAAATTATAAATTATTGAAAGAAGGACATATTAACATGAGACAAATATTTCAAGAGAATATTTTCAAATTTGTAAAATATTAGTGTCTGTAGCTTAAAAATGTGAACATATTGTTTTCAGTTCCCTTTAATGCTAAAGCTAAAATGCTCTCATTTTCTTCTTTAAAATATTTTTCCTCTAATTAAAAAAATTATGTAATCGATTTTGTCCTTGAGTCTTCATTGATATTGTTAAATATGCATAGATTTAGTTAGCAATTTCCTTTACCTCATTTGTGTTATTAAGTTTATTAATGGACTAAAGTGCCTTTTTTAAATAGCCGTACTGTTAGGTAAGAAGGGATTCATTTTAGTTTGTTCTGATGGAATCCTTAAGAACACAGAAAAGTCAAAAGTTTGGATGATGTTTAATTTCCTTTCCTTTATCCTTTTTAATATAGTATAGTTTGGTTGAAAGTTCTCCCACCAGTGAAATCTGAGTAAATAACTTGAGCTCTCTCCCTGGCCCCCACCAATCTCTGGCCTTGTAAAAATGTGTTAAGTATGTCTGAAATTATGGGGCCTATAGTAGAAGAAGTTAGTTCAGAGGTAGTGCTTGAGAAATGATATCCTGATTTTAAAGCTCTGCCTAATACGTGCTTGCTAGTAAGCCCTCCGACTGCAGACGAGTTGTGCACAGAATCTCCTTCCTTGTGGTGACTTAAATCTTTGAAAGTCTTAAGAATTAAACTACAGATTCCCTTAAGAAATGACACGTTAAATGCTTAATTCTGTCAATTTATTTGTATGTTATTACTTGAGAAATTAATTTGGACAAGCAAACGGAGTAGAGAATTAGAAATTAATTTGTTTTCACTCAAGTCATTTTCTCCTCAAGTTTGCCTTTCATGCTCTAAAGGGGGAATGACTATCACCTAAGTTTTAGGCATATTATTTAGTTTCATGTTTACCGGATTGTGTTTCAGATAGGACTTGTTTGACAAAACAAGCAGTAAATTGGTTCAGTCACCTTCAGCGGTGGTGGAGATCATGACCGTTCAGCTGCTGGTGGGCTTCATCTCCAGGCATTCAGGAAAATCTTAATTGAGGATGAACACTATAATAAGGAAGGGATAATAGTGATTTGAACTCCATTATTATAAACTTAAAAATGTTTATCAGAGAAATATGCTGCTGAGGTAAGATTCAGCTTTGATTTTGCCATGATATTTAAGTTACCACTGAAATTATAGGCAGGGACGTCTTGGATCATTGTCTTTTAGACTGTTAACTTTGTATCGTTAATTAAACTTTTAAAAGTTGTGGGATAAATCAAATGGTTTTCTAGGGAAACAAGAAACAGTATTAATGAGCAACAACCCCATAATTATCCTTGTGAGTACATAACAGGGACACATTCATGTCTTTTCTTTGCGCAATAACTTTTACAAAGAAGTATTTTTAAACTGATCATTAATTTTATGACCACAGAAATGAGATGCAAAATTTATGCTGTTGTCATTGGCACAGGCTCAAGGCACCACTGACATTATGTGTGATTGTAATAGAATGGCTGCCAACTAATGATTCTGTAGACATTTCATTTGAGCATGCTTTTCTTTTAGATGTCTGATTAGGCTGTAATGCTTTCAATTATGTCTGTAAATTGTATTGGATACGTTTACCTGATGCCCATTGTTGCTTTGGAGTTCAGTTTTCTATTACATAAACACAAGTTGAACATTTACCTTTTAATTTATAGAAGTCTTTGCAGGTATAGCTGCAAATACTCAGCCCCTGGGGAGAAAAAAAAAGCTTTGCACTACTCAACAGCGACCCCTGTGTTCAATTAAAGGTCCTTATAACACAGCTCTTTATTGGGTTGAAAAAAAAATAATTGGGAAGGAGGAAAAGGGATGGATCATCCCTGGAACAGCAGTAAAATGAAGAAGACCATTTTGAAAAATGATGTGTCCTTTCAACCTAATGCGGGTTGAAAAGGGAATAACCCTATATAGATATCACAGAGATTAATTTTTTTTTTTTTTTTTTTTTTTTTTTTACTTTCTGGGTTAATTCAAGGGAGCTTAAAAAAGGGAAAAAAAGGAAGGGAGGAGGAGAAATGAAGCCAGTAGCAGTATTTAATTTATTTTGTTTTAGGTAAGTGTAAATTATCCCATTAATTGTAAAAAAACATTTGAAATGAGCTGCAGTTCTTAGAATGGTAAGCTGAAGACAATTTAATAAATAATATAAAAAGTTTTTTTAAAAAAACACAAAAACCACAGAAGTCTTTAACATGTTAGTAACCAACTTGTATAAAATATTCTTAACTCATTAAATATTATTTTATAGCTTTAATAATGATCCTTTTGCTGTGTACATACATAAATACATATCAGGGTGTGCATGTGTATATGTGTGTATATACATGGATACACACATAAAAACAATGGATATTATCAAAAGATAACAAATCCAATTTTCAAAACTTTTTAACTTTTAATTTTTTTCTGTGTATTTCACATAGAGTTTAATACATTTAAGCCTGAGTATCTGAATCTTTTTCAAAATTATTTCCTGTGTTCATTGGTTTTACTCTTGTATTTTTATATTCCTAACAGTGTAATATGCTAAGTGCTAAGTTGGTGCAATATATTTGAAGTATCTTGATCCTTTTTTTTTCACAGCGAGATTTATAGCTCACGCTATGAAATATCCTTAGCAAATTCATACCATAGCAATTCTGACTTTATCGAGAATATAAGGATACTCCAGCAACTAAGAGCAATTGAGAGTTTTGTGATCTTTACTACTATATATTCCACGAGCTGTCATTCCATGTCCGAACATATTTTCACTAGCACTTTATGAGTTTCTCTCTTACCTCATATTTAAAATCAGAGCATGCTTTTCATAAGAGAAATATTGTAAGGGATCACTGAATGTTCTGAAAAGTACTTTGAACATTTTAGTCTTTTTTTTTTAATTTTAAGATTTTACTTATTTATTTGAAAGAGAGTGCGTGAGCATGGGCAAAGGGAGAAGCGGACTCCCCACTGAGCAGGGAGCCCGATGTAGGACTTGATCCCAGGACCATGGGATCATGACCTGAGCAGAAGGCAGATGCTTAAGGGACTGAGCCACCCAGGTGCCCTGCTTTGAACATTTTAAAAGAAAAAGAAATTAAGATCTAAAGAATGAATAGTGTTCACATTTGTTCCTTGGATTCTTTGGGGGGGAAGAAACATCCCCATGTGGTGCACCTGGTGGTGGAATCACCAAGGACAGTAAGATAGTCCTCTGTCTTCTGCTCTTACTGCCTTGATGGGAGAGAGCCCTATCTTTTTCAGGATAAGGATGATGGATGCTGATGAAATGCCAAAATTACAAAGAAATAGAGACGAATATTGATTTTTTAAATTACTTTCACAGTGTTCTGAAAGGGCCTATTTCCTCTACCAAAAATAGGGTGAAAAATAGGGTGCCACCCATTAAGTGGATTTTAGAGGTTACAGATGTTTTTTGGGGAGAGTGGTAGCTTTAATCTGGATCTGCTCAGCAACCGTGGTCTTGAAGTAATGCTGTAGGGTCTTTAGGATTCCCATGGAGGTTTTCGTCGTGCTTTTTGGGTAATCCCGGAGGTAGCTGGTCTTCTCTTGAATTATCAGATAATTGATACAGTATAAAGCATACAGTTTTTTGAATTTTGTTGGATTTTGTTTGGATGTGGTTGAATATGGTTGAAAAATGAGTGCTTATATGTAACCAAGCTAGCAAATATCTGATTCACTTTTTGTTTTGTTTTTTTTTTTAATTATTCTAAACGGGTATGTGGGAAAAACCCAAACCACAAGATTTTATTGTGGGGATTAAATGACTTCAAACCAACCAACCAACCAACCAACCTAGGATTTGGAAATCATGTAAAAACTGGCTAGAACATTAAAAAAAAATGGTAACATATTACTGAATGAAAATTGAAGGTGTCAAGTTGTAAATCACTTTGTTTGAACTTAAAAGGGTATATGAGTTTTAAAGTAGTTTTTCCCATAAAGGATTCTTGCTCTTGAAAATGCTATCGAGTATTTTTAATCTACTCTGATGTAACCCTGTGATTTTTCATGAAAACATAAAATGTGCCTATGGCTTTGAATTGTCAATTTCTCATCATAATTTTTCAAATTATCGAGTAGGTAAATAGAATTAACAAATTATTTTCTCTCTTATGCTTTCCATTTTTTTTGTTATTATTTGTTATTATTTTGGTTCTGTTTCTTTTTTTTGTTTCTTTGTTTTAGATACACAGTCTGTTTTATCCTGCTTCTACTTTTTTTGTATTCATCTTTGTAGAGACCATCGTAATTTTGGAACTTATATCCTTTCGTCTCAGAAATAAGCAGTTGTCCACTGACTTCCAGATACTCTTACTTTATTTAAGTTACAGTAGATATATGTTAAAATAGGACCTATTTTTACTCTGTTCTTCCATGACAGTGACTAGGTTTAATAGTAAAGTTTACCTCTCTTGACGAAGTAACATTTTTTAAAGATGGCTAATGTATAAAAGGCTTTTCTCTGATTCTTCTGTAGGTGATGCAGAAGATGGGGAAGAATATGATGACCCTTTTGCTGGGCCTCCAGACACTGTGTCCTTAGCCTCAGAAAGATATGATAAAGATGACGAAGCCCACTCTGAAGGTATGTGATATTTGCCGTCAAATATACCTTTAGATATTCCAACACAAGACAGTGCGGTGCGTAGAGGTGGTGGTCTTGTCAGAAAGCAGTAAATGCAGAGGCTTCAGTTAACTTACCTTTACCAGAACCTTTTAAGGAACAGAAGAGCTCTCTCTAGTGGTTTTCTTAAGTATGTAGTTCCTTCTTTTCCTAGGAAATTTTCTTGAGTAGAATTTTTAAGAGAGTATTTACATTGTTGTATGAATATTATTAGTGAGTCTGTTGGTTAATTTAATATTATCAGATTCTTGCTTAATTTTATTGTGCTGCTGAATGGCTTCTTGTATTATTTATTTTATAAATAATGAAAAAGATTTTTGATCTTTTTTTGGAAAACTTCATATAAAATGAGTTCATAAAATATTAAATTAATTATTCTTGCATTGCCTTCTCACATTAAGACAGGTTTTCATCAGATGCTTCTTTTAATACACATTCTCATTTTTCTCTGTCACCTAAAGATACCCATATTATACAATAGTATTATAATGTTTTATATTAATTGAATGAGTAATAAAGTCGATTGTCTATCTCTTCATAATTTTTAAAAACTCGCCAAAGTTATGAAACTCGCTCTGAGTGTAGCGCGTGCTTTCTCTGTTATAGCTGGCTGAGTGCATCTGCCTTCTAGAGACCTTATAAGGGTGATATATAGTTATAAATTAAGAATGTGTATCGATAAATTAGCCATGCATATTAATTCGTGGCACTCAAAGTTTCACGGAGACACAGAAATGAATAATGCCTTCTGCCACCGTATGATGATCAAACCGTGCAGTTCCATCTCTAAATACAATTGCTGAATGAAAATATGCTTCCTGCAACAGAGCACTCCACATTTTATGTTATCCAGATTATTCCCTTTGGAAACATAAATTGCTTTTATGAGGTATAAAATTATGTCTATTGCAGAACAGGGATAAGTCAAGTACATGCATAAGTGATAAACATTCTAACCACTGATTCAGAACAACACAATTTTTTTTTTATATTCAGAACTTTGTACAATGTGTAGCAATAATAATCATATCCATTTTATGTTGAATTTTACATTTTGGCAAACATTTCATTTCTATTTTTAAAGGAAGAGATTTCTTTCTCTCATAGTCCCTATTTTTTAAAAAGATGCACATTTCTCTTCAGTCACACTTCTTATCTGAAACAGAGCATTACCCTTCCTAACCTGGTCTTCAAAAGCATTTCTACTAGAAAATGTTTTATAATTGATGAAATAATGTTTTCAGGCAAAACAGTGAATCATTATTTGAGCTGAACTGTTTTTCAGACACATGACAATGATTTGTTTTGCTTCTCTGTTAAGTGTTGGTAGATAGAAATGAGTATGTGGGTATATGTATACGTATACAGAAATAGAATATTTATACTCAAGAGGATGTACATGCAACACACACAAAATGTTCGTAGAGTATATATGCTCAGAGTTTTAAAAAATAGCATAAATAATTTGAAGTACAAGGGAGCATTACGTACATTCTTAAAAAATTTTAACCTAAAAAATCCAACAATTAAATATCTATGCGAGCCAGTGTTTTGTTAGAAAAAGTGAATTGTTATTAAATTATAATGCATTTACATAATTATCAGATTTTCTTTATTATGAATAAATAATTTATCATGTTTGTTTTCATAACCAAATATATAGGAAATACATTAATAGCATGAAAAAGATTTATTGTTAAAAGATTACATTACCAGTATTTGAGTATTATTTAATAACTTTTTTTTATGCATAGCATTAAGTTTTTGGTTAAATATAGGTGCATTTTCATTAGTGTCGGTATAAGCAATTCTTAAGCAGATCGAAAATTTAACTTTTAGTATTATTCATTTTTCGTATATAAAAAATATCATATATGATAGTTTTACATTTTCTTCTAAGAATATTATGAATTAATTTTAAAACTACCACTTGGACTTTTAATTTCCACTCTGAAATGTTCTCTAGTCATACTAGTCCTCTCCCTTCAACATAGATTTGGTATGTGTTCTCTTTCCCTTGCCGAATAAATTTTCCTTCATTATGGGACCTCAGTCTAATGATATATTAATTATAAAAAGATAATGCATTTAACAATAAGTATAACTAAATTAGCACAGGTCAGCAAAAGGCCTTTTGTCAAATCAGATTGTTGTTTTGTCCTTTTGACTTTTACCTTATGGTAGGCACTAACAAAGTATCTGAACTTTGATGGATTATAAACTCCAAACATGATATGTATTTTTCATAATGCTAATGTAATTTTCAAGGTACTGAAAAGGTCAAACCTGCACATCTTTGTGTGCATTCTAAGTCTGTCTTTTCCTTTAATATTTCTTTTTCTCTGTTCCTCTGGTTCAAAAGTTCACTCAGTTCCCAAATGGCTACCTAATTTTCCAGTTATTCCCTCAAGCCATATGTGTTTTGGTTTCTTTATGGTTTATTAGGTACTGTAGGAAAGTAGCATAAGTTATATCTTCTAATGAAATTCAAGCACACTTCAGTGATGCTTCGACTTGATTGCTGGTAGCAATTAAATCACAGCCAAGGAGAGTAATGCATAATCTCACAAGGTCCAGACACCCTATAGAAATTGAAAGGGGATGAAAACAGAAAACAAAAACAAAGTCTTCAAACCCTGCCAGACACTCTGTTTCCAGCCTGCCTTTTTTTTTTTTATTGGCCAACTGCCTGATTGATAGCAAAATCATAACTTGCTGCATGCTAACAGGCAGAGTTCACTTGTAGGTTATTGTGAGCTGATAAAGGGTTAGATGGAGTTTTGATTTTCGCATTGGACCTTGGTACACCAGATTAATGGAATTTCAATGAGAGACTAGAGTAGCCACAGCTTTGTCAGAGAAACAGATGGAGATTCTATAGTCATGTCTACTCATTAATACTAGTTGCCTGAAAGGTGTGCTGCTTCTCTATACAAAAGAGTTGATATAATTGATTTTTGAGTGGTGCATTGAAAAAAAGTACCTTATTGATGACCAAAATTGTAACATAGATGGTGACAGATTTTTGTGTAGCTCGTAGCATAAAAAATATTGTAGTTTGTAATTTTTTCTTCTCTCTCTTTGGAGGCACTTTTTATTTTTATTTTTTGAGGAGAAATACATTTTAAGACAATAGCAAAAAAGGAGGAGAGAGTGACATGCTAAATTAGCTTCTAAGAAAAACAGTAAGAGTCTGTATTTTATTTATGCACGATTGCATGACTGCTGTTAGTTTCATTTTGATGTGGTAATATTTATAAAACACCGTACTTACCAGAAATTTCATTTTATTAACTTTGTGCCTTATTTTTTCTGGGAAATTTGAAACAAATCATAACAGTTTCCACACTAGATTGCTGTTAGAAGTTTTATTGTATTGTGTGGCTGGATAAATGGAAGTGTTAATATAAATGGCACATGTCAGTAATCAGATAATATTAGAGAAAATGAAACTCAAAACCTTAAAGGAGAATACCCTTTATTGTACATATGTTAGAATGCTTGCTTGGGCGCTAAGGTGGGAGATGCAGGGTAGCCTTTAGACACTATATAATGACTTGGGTTTCCATTTTTCTATTCTGAAATCATTTTTCATTCACTTTCGTCATTTGTGAAAGCAGGCTTCTAACCACGTAGCATTGTGGGAAGTCCCTGAGGTAAGGTGAACAGATTCGATGAGCTAGAAGACATATATCGGCTCTACCCGTCGATGATAGGTCGAAGAATCCCAGTGGACATTTGTTACAAATCTGATTCAGTCCTAAACCATAATCACTTTGTGGATAAGAATCTGGAACCTCTAGGGTGTGAATATAGGAAGGCTAAAATGAAGCTAAAGATATGAAACAGTCATTTATTGTCCTGGTATCTTCCTAACCAAAAATCCCCAAGTATAGGTTACTGAAAACTGTAAGCATTGCGAGGACATAGCTTTATATGAAAAAAAAATCTTGGTTTAGGAATGGAACTGTTTTTTTTTTAAAGCTTGGGGATTAAGGAAAAGGACTAAGCTGTCTTGATCATAATTTGTAAGAGTAAATAATGATTTTTTCTTTTTTGGTGTACTTTTCTATAAGAAAATCTAGCGTATGAAAATTTGGATTCATAAAACATAAATCACGTATTCCAAAGGATTGCTTTAAAAGAGATTATCTCTGGGATGCCTGTAAATAATGAGCTCTCACAATGCATCTAAAATAAGTTTAGATATAAATCCATCGATGTGCACACACATACATTTAATGTGTAAATTTCTATACATTGCACACCAAACTTTTGAGGAAGTTATCTTTTTGTGTAAAATTAGGGTTCACACTAATCTGTTCTTGTAAAAGCCACTCAATAGATGCTTTACTTTTCTCTGGGTTCCAGTAGAATATGAAACAGTGTTTAAAACCGGGAAAAAAAAGGTTCCTTTGATAACTTACCATTTAAGGTAAGGGTTTTTCTACCAGAGTATCATGTAATTTTTGATACTCAAACTCGTATTTTTAAATTTCATTTTGAGAGTTAAACTAGTTTGCAATTTGCACATATCTTTGTGTATGTAACATACATTACTGTTGCACTTGAGGTTTTTTTTTTTTTTACTTTTTTGTTATTTCAATATACCAGTTGCTAGTGTGTGTGTGTTATAGTAATATAAGAAAGGTGATTGATTACTTTAGTCCTTCTGTAATGTGTATAGCAAGTTTCAAGTATTTTGCTAGAAGTGAGGGGTTATAGTTTGGGGAAATCATAAAAAGTAGAGAACATTTTTACGTTCAAAATAATATATTATGTGATTGGAAATATAAAGTACACAGATGTGAAATATTTCATGATACCAAGATATATATGATTAAATAAAAACATGTAATTATTGAGAATCACCTAAGTTTTATGCCATTGAATGGGAAAATACATCAAAGTAAAACAGTGGGGGCCAATAAGACTATAACAAAGTTGACTAGATAAGAAAGGTCAGAAAGTTTATAATACTCAGTGTTATGAAAAGTAATGCATCTTTAATACAGTAAATTAGCAGTTGTTTACACAGTCTGTGAGGAAGGGTGCAAGATACCCTGACAGGGCAATAGGGAATTCAAAGATGATTAAGACAAAGTTCCTGTTTTCAAGAGATGTGTAATCTAGTTGGAAGGAGAAGACAGTCACCTAAAATAAGGTGGTAATTAGCAATGTAAGTTTCTAGTAAGGCAGATTCTAGTACGTGTTACACTCTTCAGTTGATTTGGTTTGTACCTAGGCAAAAAAAAAAAACAAAAAACTGGTTTCATTGGGTTTCCTCTCTAATTTGTTGACTGAGTCAGTCATACGTTTTGGCATTATATTCAATTAACCAAAGCGTAAGCTTGATGCCTCTATTCTGGGAGGTTGTGGAGTAAATTGTGGAGGGGGAGCGTTATTTAAGTGAGTTTTGTGTGGTTCCTGAAGTTTTCTGGAGAGAACGTGGGAAAAGGCGCTGAAAATAACATTTGGAGCAGAAGTCCAAAAACTGGATTTTCATCAATAACTGCATATTTATAGGGGCAATGCCTTAACCCAAGGGAGTTTGGGCCCCACTCACAGATCTTCAGGTGTTAGCATCAGGCTGGTGGTAGAGGTGCTTTTGGCTCTTGCAGAGCACTGTATCTCGTAAGACTGAGGCACATGACTGGCTTTTCTTCCTTTGTTGTCTTTGAGTTTGGAGAAGTTGCAATGTATGGCTTCCTGTTTTCAGTTGTGTCTCCTGTTTGTAACCCGAGCTAAAGGGTGAATTTAGAATTTAGAAATCGAAAAGCAGAGGTTCTTCAAGACAGCGGGCTGACGGGAGTGCCGGCTTGCTTAGTCAGTAGAGCATATGACTCTTGATCTTGGGGTTGTAAGTTCGAGCCCCACATGAGGTATACAGATAACTTAAAAATAAAATCTTAAAAATAAAAATAAGACAGTGGACTGATCAATTTGATTTCAGAGGAAGGAATGCCAGCCTGCGCAGGATTCTAAAGGGAGCTTCTTATCTCTTCCTTCCTTCCTTAGAGGTGACTGTGCTAGTGGTCAGGGGAGCATCTGCAAGGAAGCCATACATTAATATTTATTGAGAAATTAGTCTGGCTCTGAACTAGATTCTTTCATGCATATTTCTTCCTTTAATGGCTCACACCCTGTGCGGGAGACATTTTCCCTATTTTGTTGTGGAAACAGAGACTTGGTAAGCTTTTGGTTTCTTGACCAGAACATCCAGCTTTTAAGTAGCAAACTTCAACTTCTTTGGTCCTTATGTGCCATGCTACTTAAAGAATTGGACTAGTTTTTTCTTTTAATTACAAGATACATGCGTATGGTTAAAAAAGAGCAGAAGGGGGGTGCCTGGGTGGCACAGTGGTTAAGTGTCTGCCTTAGGCTCAGGGCGTGATCCCGGCGTTCTGGGATCGAGCCCCACATCAGGCTCCTCCGCTATGAGCCTGCTTCTTCCTCTCCCACTCCCCCTGCTTGTGTTCCCTCTCTCGCTGGCTGTCTCTATCTCTAGCGAATAAATAGACAAATCTTAAAAAAAAAAAAAAGCAGAAGGATATTCAATAAAGGTAAAAGCCGTCTTGTTCACCCCAACCTGTCTGTTCCCCAAGTAGCCACTTGTTACAGTGTCTTCTGTAGTCAGCATAACAACTTTGGATACTGTATTTCTGTAGTATAATATAGAAGTATACTCACTTGAGCAACCTTGAACAGTATCTGTTGACTCCTTTTATGATGGATGAGTCTTCAAACCTCCTCTCCCACTTCTGCCTCCTGGGTTTTTATTTTATTTTTAGTTTTTATTGTGTTTGCTTTTGACTTAAATAATGTTCTTATTTTGTAATGTGCCAACCTCTGATAGTATCTGTTGACTCTTTGTTATAAAATATGAGGAAATTTGTGCACCTAGCCTTTCTTCCATCTCTCTTCAGTTCCAGTATTCATAATTATTTTTGCATTGTTAAAGTCTATAACATTTATATTTGATTCTCTAAGTTGATTGTGCTTTGTCTACGAGTTAGGTTTTGAACATTGGTTCTTTTCCTTCCTGCTAATGGTTCTCCTCAAATGTCTGGAAGCCTTGGTTATTGCTTCATATTTCTTTTTTTTTTTTTTAAGATTTTATTTATTTATTCGACAGAGATAGAGACAGCCAGCGAGAGAGGGAACATAAGCAGGGGGAGTGGGAGAGGAAGAAGCAGGCTCATAGCGGAGGAGCCTGATGTGGGGCTCGATCCCATGACGCCGGGATCACGCCCTGAGCCGAAGGCAGCCGCTTAACCGCTGTGCCACCCAGGTGCCCCTATTGCTTCATATTTCTGAGTGAAGGATCCAGTCAAATAGTTTAGGTAGCTGGGGGGGGGGGGCTCCTTTACTTTTGCATGTCTATTATCCTGCAGGGCTTTTCCTTTGAATGGGAGGTTGTGAGGAAAGTGGGTAAGGCTGGACGATAGGCCCCTTGCTACAAGGCTCTTAGGAGCAGAGAGGCAGATGGGGATTCCCACAGTTGTCACATTAAGTAGGGCATTTTCAGGGGGGAGTGGAATGCTTTTATTTAATTCCTAGTGACAGGTTTTTAAACCTTCCATCCTTTTTTGGTGTTGGGGTGCGTGCAGTCCAGAACTCTATGAAGCTCTGCTCGCTCAACTTTAGTACCTTCACCAGGAGCCCTCCCCAGGGAGCTAGTGCACTTCGTTTAGACATTGGAGTTCAGAGTTTGGACACAAATGCCTTAAATGCTGGCTGCTTTTAAGGACAGACCCAGTGGTTCTTGCTGCTTTGATTATAGTTCTTTAATGAGTTTCCTTCTTCACCACCCTGTAATTCTGCTTGTAGATTCCTGAGGTTCCTTTGGGGAAGCTAGCACTTACTTTCCTTGGCGTCCTCCTGGGCTCTGGTGTCCTTCACTATGACTTCCTCACTTTAGTCTCATCTGCTTTCCACTTGCTAGGAATTACTCAGTTTTGAGCCACTGAAGATACTCTTTTTTTATCACCAACATTATTAGGGTTTAATTCTTTAAAAAAATTATTTCAGGGGTGACTTCAAGAGAAAAGGTTGGTGCTGTCTGTGTTCTAATAGTATCCTAAATGCTAATCTTAATCCTAATGCTTTGTCCTAAAACATTTTCACAGTTGACCTGCTGAAATCATTCCTTGGGGAAGAAGTATGCTCCCTGGCTACAGGTTAAAGGTAGTCCAGAAAGTGTCAGTCAAACCTTAGATATTCACTTAGAGTGAATACTAGCTTTCTAGAAGAACCTAGATGCTAGAAGCTGTGGAAAAGAACTGTCACTTTCCCTAAAAAAATTGTAGTTTTATGGTGGGTACAATGTATACATATCTAGTATTTGGAAACTTTATCAACTTTGTACAAATACTGGATTGTGTGGCGTTGACACTGAATACCCTAGGAGGTCAGAAAAGGAAGAAGCGATTGCAGGCTGGTCTCTGTGAATGTTTTATGGAATAAATTAGAATTCGAATCAGAACTTAACAAGGATAGGTAAAGTTTTAATTAGTAAAGAGTGGAGGGGAGAATGCTTTTCAGATAAGCTGAGGAAGTGGGGAGAATAGGAAACGGGGCTGGAAATGAGTGTCATTTGAGGAGCTGTGCAAAGACCAACATGGCTTAGAGAGATTGAAGAGGATTGGGAGATGTGGATGGACAAAGATAGCACGTAATAAGCATTGGTTTTCGCCTCAGGTCCTAATTTGGCCACTACCCGAGTTACTCTGGCTAAGGCACTCTCTTTGTGAATTTGTTTCTGTTTCTTCACAGAGAATTCCATTATTTTAGGCAAGGGAGAACTTAATTATTAAGGACTTTAAATGGCGTCATGAGGAGTTGAATCTGTAGGCAAAATGAATATCCATTGTAGACTTTTTGAGCCAGGGAATGTTAACAATGGAAAGTATTTTAGAAACATGTAGCTAGTTGTGGGATGTGGAGGGGTTGAAGGAGATAGAAACCTGTGGTCTGTGAGGAAAGAGACTATTCCATTAAGCCAGATGTGAATCAAACAGAGACTAGATGAGGATAGTGAAACTGGAAAGGAGAAGATACATCTGAGGGAGAATGGACAGGACATGGTAAGTGGATATGTGTAGAATTTTAAAAAGAGAGAGGCCAAAGATAATTCCAAAACTTCTAAATGGATGACTGGAGGAATCGACTGAGATATGAATGTCGAGAGAAGAACAGATTGGGAGGAAGTCGCAAATGTTGCTGAGTTTGGGTCTGAACATTTGAGTTCGAGCTAACAGTGAACATCCAGTCTGCCTGGTAATTATCCAGACATATGGAGATAGAGCTTAAGTGAGCCTTATCTTGCCCTTCTTTTTCCAGTTTCATTCTTTTGTGGGGCAGATACGGGATAAGGTATACCCCAGTTACCCTAAAAATGCAGCACAGTGGTTGAGACCAGTTTCCGTGATCATAATGTCTGGGTTAAAATAGTGGCCTCATTATTCATCTCTGTGACCTCCAGCAGAGTTGTTTGACTTACGTGAGTTTCCTCATCTAAGAAACGGAGGATAGTAGCATCACCCACGTCCTATGGCTGATATGAGGATTAAGTAGGATAAACATGCACAAAGCTTAGAACACTTCCTGGCCCATAGTAAGGACATGCGAAATGCGAAGTATTATTGCTGTCCAGCCTCTTTACCTAAGGATTGCCTTAGATAGAGATTTCTTTCTGTGTGACACAGCTGTGTGCCTGAGGTGTTGGCTGGCTTTTGTACTGTTTAACCCATGTGCTTCACTGGATTTTGTAGGATTTGCAGTTCGAAGTTTTAGAGATTCATAATAGATGATCATTTTTTGAATTGAGTACTCTGTGTTGAAAACTGCTACTAGTTCAGATTTTATAATAAATGGATCATGCCTTTGCCAGGAACCGCTCTACTTCTCTGTGCCTTAATTTTTCCCTATTGAGCAAATAATGGGGATATGAGAATAAAGAAATATTACACTTGGGAAAATTTTGTGGATAAGCATCATGAGCCCATGGAAGGAGTCGCTCATTTAACACATGAACTCAATAGTCAGTGACTAAAAAGCTTGCAAACTTTTCAGAATATTTAAATGAAAAACAGTGGGGAGAAAAGTGGCCTGAAATTATTAGAAAACAAGGGTACCAATCAGTGTCTCATTGTTCTTATTTCAGAGTCAAATGGGATTAAGGTTAAAGACCGTAACAGGTCCAAATAGAGTAGTACGCACAACTCTAATATAAGGCTGGAAAGTCATTAAGAACAAATAAATACTCTGTTAATAAATAGACACAGAGTGGATTAGGCAAAAAATGTTTTTTAGATTTTTATAAAGATTAAGCATGGAATACAGTCTTTGGTATCTGCTTATCAAAGTATTTTTTCAAAATTCAGAGTTGATATCAGGGTCCGTGCTTCAGTACTTCAGGGAAAATGGGATACATATGCTGTAGATTTAAAAATAATGTAGATACTGGGGCACCTGGGTGGTTCAGTTGGTTAAGCAGCTGCTTTGGGCTCAGGTCATGATCCTGGGGTCCTGGGATGGAGCCGCGTGGCGGGCTCCCTGCTCAGCGGGGAGTCTGCTTCTCCCTCGCCCTCTGCCATTCCCCCTGCTTGTGTGCACTCGCACTCTCTCTGTCAAATAAATAAATAAAATCTTAAAAAAATAATGTAGATACTATTAAAGAAAATGTTTCTGTAAGGAAGGTATAAGAATCAACTTGAGTGAATTATTTTTTTGAGGGGCTTTTTGCCTACATATGAGCAGTGCCTTGCAGTACAGAATTGCAGGTGAAATTGAAGCAATTCCTTTATTAATCCTCCTAAAATTTTGGCTTTTGAGAAGATATACAGTTATTGTTAAAAGGGATGACTGATTTTATAGAGTCCGTCAACAGTTTGGGGGTAGAGTCTAGGATTCTTAAAGTATTCTGTTTTTAAAAAAGTAATCTTATTGAGGTATGATTAACATAACCATAGAATTTACCCATTAAAGTATGCAATTCAGTAGTTTTAAACAAGTTCACAGAGCTGTGCAAGCATCACTCCAATCAATTTAAGAACATTTTCATTGTCACAAGAAAGAAACCCTATTCTCTAAGCAGATACTCCCCATTTTCCCCTTCTTCCCCCATGCCCCATGGGCCTAAGCAACCATAAATCTACTTTCTATCTGTATAGATTTGCCTAATCTGGACATTTTATTTGAATGGAACTACAAAATATGTGGCCTTCTGTGTCTGGCTTCTTTTACTTAGTCAAATGTTTTTGAAGTTCATCTGTATGGTAGCATATATCAATACTTCATTCCCTTTTATAGCCCGATAATGCTTCAGTGGTATGGATATACCATGTTTTGTTTGTCCATTCATCAGCTGATAGGGTTTTGAGTTGTTCCTTCTTTTTGGCTATTATTAATAATGCCGCTATGAACATGTGTGTGTAAATTTTTATGTGAATGAATATGTTTTAATTTCTCCTGGGTATATACCTAGGGGCAGAATTGCTGGGTCCTATGGTCACTCTAAGTTTCACTTTTTGAGGTATTGTCGAACCGTTTACCAAAGTGCTATACCATCTTGTGTTCCTACCAACAATGTGAGAAGGTTTCCATTTCTCCCCATCCTCTTCAACACTTGTTATTGTCTCTTTGCTTTAGTCATCCTCGTAGGTATTCAGTGGTGTCTCATTATGGTTTTGATTTGCATTTCTCTAATGACTAGTGATGTCGATCATCTTTTCATGTATGTATTGGCCATTTGTATTTCTTCTTCAGAGAATGCCTACTCAGAGCCTTTTCTCATTTTCTACTTGGGCTGTCTTTTTAAGTTCTAAGAGTTCTTTATATATCCTAGCTACCGGTCTCTTATTAGATATATGATTTGTAAATATTTTCTCCAGTTCTGTGGGTTGTCACTTTCACTTTCTTGATGGTGTTCTTTGAGGCAAAGTTTTTAATTTTGATGAAGTCTAATTTGTCTATTTTTTCTTTTGTTGCCTGTGCTTTTGCTGTCATGTTTAAGTAGTCTTTACCTAACTAAAGATTCTTGAAGTGTTCCTAACTCAAAGCTAAATTGTTTTTTAAAATACCGAGTTCTTTTAGTCATAACTCAAAGAGTTATGGGATTCATATACTAGTTAAAATGGGGACATATTCTAGCTCACCTTTAATGTTATTGTTGCTTAGTGCATATTTTAAAAATTGTGCAGATAGCAAAAAGTAATTTTCTTGCTGTTCCTTTTCAGCTCAGTGAACTCTTGAATTCTGCAGCCTTTAGCATCCTTTAAAAAAAGAATTCTTGCTTTGTGTTGTTGCATATGATATCACTTGTCTCATTTCTAGCAATATGTATTTGTTGTATCACAGACATAAATGTAGAATCACATGGATCTTCTTTCATGTCACTTTCATTTCACTTTAACAAATTATTTCAGAGAACATGGAGTCAAAGTAGATATTTTGTTCATTTACTGGCTTTTTGTTAATTTGCTAGGCTTTTCCACATGTAGTTATGGGGCAGAATCTAAGGGGTGCTGGGATCATTGCTAGAAAAATGGTTACTATTTTTGGCTTTCAAAGGAAAGTTGGTTTGTTTCTTTGAATTCATCTCTTCTCCTTTGTAAGGATTCCTCTCCTGCTCCTCCCACGCCCCCCCCCCCCCCACTACGTGTCAGCCACCAAACTGAGTAGTCTTGCCAGATAAGGGAACTGAGACACAAGAAAGCTGTGTGAATTAATCCAAGGAGTGCTGCTCAATGTGTGGTTTGCAGACTGGTCTGGGTCTGTGATCTCTTTGTTACTGGTCTGCGGCAACATCAGTACAGAAATTGAGAGTAGACACTTAGAAATGTTTATAGCATTTTGACATTCTGCATTATCCACATATGTGGCCATTATTTTTTCCTAGTAATCATTTATTTATTTATTTATTTATTTATTTATTTATTTATTTATTTATTTAATTTCCACAGTATAATTTGTCATGTTTTGGGGAGAAAAACTCTTCACCTCAGCTAGAAGCACTGATCTAGAGTCAGAGAGAGAACAAATTACAGTAGTCTCAGGACTCTTAATTTTTGATTTTTGGTTATTTTCTCAGGAGCCCTGTATCTTTCTTGGTATCTTCATTTACACTCATAGTCATGTTTAATTTAAATATTAGATTCGTTTTCACTATGGAGAAATTTTAGGGATTCTAATTCCGTGTTTCTTGTCAAATAGACTCACAAGTTCCAATGCCCTCATTAGGTATTTAATTATACTTTTTCATATGGAAGTCCTGAGAGCAGTCTCCAAGTTTAGGGGTTATGAAGCAATGGTGCGGCCTCAAAGCTTTGCAGTTGGAATAACCAGGGAAAATGTTAATGTAGCTTGAATACCGTCTACTTCTTTTCAATGCCTAAAAAGCAGAAACAGATAGTGTCATCTTAAAGACTCTGTCAGAAAAGTCATTGCATCTCAGAGATGTGCTTTTGTGTCATTTTGTTTAAATATCTTTAAAAGCTTCTCCTCACTTTTTAATACCAGCCGTAAGCTTTACTATATTCAACATGTGTATCACTTTCTTTAACACTAAAGGAGGTTAATAAAAATAATATCTTAATATAAAAAATAGTAAAATTCTTACCATAGGGACAAAGAAACACATATGTCTTTCTTTCAGTGAATAGGACTTGTTTTGGTATTGGTGTCCTGGGATCTATGTCCTGGGATCTATGTATGCTATAAGCCTCTAATATGCTTAGAATAGGATTTCGTTGCTGAAAGAAAATGGGTCTTATAGGAGGTAAAGAATTGATTTTTTGAAATATAAGTAGGAAGAAAGGGTAACAATGTTGTACGGTTTAGGCAGAGTGCTAGATGGAATAAAAGTTTAATTCAACAGATTTTACTGTTTGTTTTGTTAGCCTGGGGGGAATAAAATGATTAATAAGACATGTCATTGCCTTTAAGGATCTTATAGATTAGTAGAGGAAAGAGAGATGTAAATATCAACTCTAATTCAAGGCAGATTGGTGTAGTCACTGCCGCAAGACACACAGAGGGAGAGAAAAGATGATCATCACGATCAGAATGAAGACAGTCTCCATAGTGGAGGTGGCCCTCTGGCCAGGTCTGGGACAACAAGAAGGCTTCTGATATGTGGAACATGGAGGGAGTAGCATTTCAGGTTTGTGAAGCAGCCTGGTAAAGGGATGTTTTGGTTCAAACTCTTCCAGTGCATGGGACAGAAACCCAGCTCAAACTGGTTTAAGCACATTTTATTTTATTTTATTTTTTAAGTAGGTTCTGTGCCTTGCATGGAGCCCAATGCGGGGCTTGAACAGACCCTG
The DNA here is from genome assembly GCF_024610735.1 of Ursus americanus. Classification (NCBI taxonomy): domain Eukaryota; kingdom Metazoa; phylum Chordata; class Mammalia; order Carnivora; family Ursidae; genus Ursus; species Ursus americanus. The sequence goes on from NC_142129.1 coordinate 47,895,302, forward strand.
AGATCAAGACCTGAGCTGAAATCAAGAGTCAGATGCTTAACTGACTGAGCCGCCCAGGCACTCCTCCAACTGGGTTAAGCAAAAAGCAGAAAAGGGAATTTATTGGTTCACCTCTGAGAGAGGGATAGCGTTGGGGTCTTGCTTCATGCCCACCTGGATCCAGGTGAGCAAGCAAACTGTAAGGAGCATTCTCACTCACATCCTGCTTTCCTGTGTGTAGCTTCCTTTAAGATGGCCACCAGCTACTAGCAGCTTCTTAGTTATTTTCTGTCAGCTCAGCAACCCTAACGGAAAGAAAGATCTCTGAATAGTTGTAACAGAAGTCTTTGGCCTGGGTCATGCTTATCCTGAATCAATCATTGTGGTCTGGGTGGGGGGTGAGAACTGGGGGATCTGGGGGGTGTGGTGCTACAATTGGCCGGAACTGGGTCATATGCCCAAAAAGGAGTTGGGGGTGGGGGTGAGGTCAGTCCCACCTAAACCACATGCAGATTGGGAGAGGTGTCATTCTTCAAAGGAAAAGTAAGATAATTTGACAGAAGGAGAGGAGCAAGTCAGGGCAGGCAAAGCCAGATACCTATTATAAGGCAGGATATTCTGAAGGTATGACTAAACTTTAGTGCTATACACGCATGTGTCGGGAAGTAGGAAAATGAAGGGTTGGGGTAGACAATATTCTTAGAAACATAGTCAACAGTAGGTGGCTGGTTAGAGGAGAGGAATGTCATTAAAGTGGTAGGTTAAAATCATTATTTAGCTTGTTAAATTTTGAATTGACTTACAGAGAGAAGAGCTGGAGGCAAAAAAATGTTAAGGGTAACTGTCTAGACTGGTTAACCTTTTTTTAAATTTTAAAAAATTTAATCTCCAACCTTTCTTTAGGGCTGATTTTCCTGTTAGTAAAGTTTTTGTTTGTTTTTTGCCTTTAACCTGTTTGCTCTTTCACTGTCCTATTCTTTATCTCTTTTTAGCAGGGTATGTGTAGAAAGGATTAAATAGATAAAAAAACTATTAAAAATGTAAAGGCTTACAAATATGAAAAATATAAAATGTTACAAAATAAAGGATTAAGTAGGCGAAACAATCACCTTTTTTTTTTTAAGATTATTTATTGGAGAGAGAGAGAGAGGGAGAGAAAGAGCTCGAGCTGTGGGGAGGGACGGAGGGAAATGGAGAAACAGACTCCCCGCTGAGCCGGGGCTGGATCCCAGGACCGTGGGATCATGACCTGAGCCAAAGGCAGATGCTTAACCAACTGAGGCACACAGGCACCCCAACAATCATCTGCTTTTTTACAATATATATAAAAAGGTAGGATTATATACATAGCCAAGCAAAAATTAAAATTTTAGGTTATTTGAATTTAATTTGTCCTTAATAAACCTGCCTTTTATTTTTATTATTTTTTTCTAATTTGTATCATTTTACCAAAAATATAGAGGCAGTTAACAAAGATAAACATATTACACAAAGGTTAAAATAAGACAAATTAGGAAATCAGGCACGGGGAGAAGAAGGGTGGGTAGGAAAAACAAAGTGAAACTAGGATTAGTGTTTATATCTCAAATGCGTATTGTCCGTAGTCTAGACTTCTGCTAGAGACCAGCCACTTACTTTGGCCCTTAGCTTTCTATCAACCAGTGCAAAGAGGGAAAATTGATCAGATGCATGATTTATACCAACTTTGATGTAAAAATAAGTAAGATACCTAAAAGTAGTACAGGTCTTACTAGTACTAGAACCTCTGAAATTTCAAAGAGGCAAGCTCTGTCATCATAGGCATGTAGTGTAATGCCAAACACAGTTTAGGCCAAGTCATTTTACATGGAGCCAAAAATAACAGTCTAGGATAGGGGTTGGCAGTCTACAATTCAAGGGGAAAATCTGACCTGCTGTTATTTTTGTAAATAATGTTTTATTGGAATACAGCCACACCCATTTGTTTACATATTGTCCCATCACTGTTTTTATGCTATGACAGCAGCAGTAAGTAGTTGTGACAGAGACCAAATATCCCGCAAAGCCTAGAATATTTCTTGTCTGATTCTTTCCTGAAAATGTTTGTCAACCCTGGTTCGCACACATAACTCCCTGATAGATTAGTTTAAAATTAAGATAGCATATAAAGTACTGAGAACAGAAGTCTCAAATTCCCAGTTGGGCCTATTGGTGTATTTTGTTCGGCCAAATCAGATATAGTTTTTAAAAAAAATTTCCACTAACCCAGAAAAATTCATATTTCTGCCTTCTCTGGAAAAATTGGATCAGCTGGTAACACTGGACTTGAATTGTGTTCATTATTCCCTTTACATGTACCATCTCTTTCCAATTTGCCTTCCATACCACTTTTCCCTCCCAGTTCTGGTCTCTTGCACATACTTTTTTGGTGACTGGAGAGATTTCGTTTTTGACCCCTGAATTAGAATAGCCAAGCTGTACATTCTTCAGCTGTGTTCAAATATAATATTTCTTAGAATGGTAATGGACAGCAGAGAAATTTAGGGTATAGTCCTTTTTTTTTTTTTTTTTGAGATCCTATTTTTAAGTAATCTCTACACCCAATGTGGGGCTCGAACTCACAACACCTAGATCAAGAGTCCTACGCTCTACCAACTGAGCCAGCCAGGCACCCCAGGATATATTCCTTGACCACTACTTGGAGTGAAGTTATTCTGAGTTACCTATAGTCATATCTTTTTAGCCAGCAGAATGAGAGGTAGAATTGATGCTGTCTTAAGAAGATGAGGAGCGTGTCAGGGATAGGTGCCTACACAGAAGACCATGTACATGACGGTGGGCTAAGGGATTCGGACCAGAGGCATACTAAAATTTCCTTAGAAAATTAATTCCAGTTTTATCCCAATTCAAAGACACTTGGGTAGTTGTGTAGTTGAGGACCAATGGCTTATCTCTTATATTTACTGCTTTGGCTCATCAGTTGTCATATATAACTGAAGTAATAATGGAGAAAGCAAGTAGATAGTGGATTAAGCAAGTAGAGATAGGGGTTGTGAAGAATGTATCGTTAAGACAAGTAAAAATTTAGTCTGTCATGGGAGGAGGCGTGGAGGTGGAGGAAAGAGACGGGTTGGTACACTTCTGAGGAGTACGGGCCTGAGAAGGACCTAGCTGGAGGCTTCTGGTCCCCTTGAGGGTGAAGACAAAGGACAAGAGAGGAAGGACAGAGAGGGAAAATAAGGAAGAACCAAAGGTAGACTTCATGATTAGACCTAAGGCGAACTGTGACACTTGGCTTCTTTTCTTGAGGAAGTGATACCATCTATAAAGAAAATGGGAAAGTGGATTAGAAAGATCAAGCCTGTTGAACTTGAGGGAGTATTGAAAAATTCAGTCAAAGATATTTCAGAGGGAGTCTGAGATATGGGGTAGAGATATGGAGAATCATTGATTTATTTGCCTAAACATGTTGAGTGTCATGAGAAAGATAAGACTTGCCAGAGATCGTAGAAGGAGATAGATTCGGGGGTTCAGAATGGAGACACCTGCTCCAGCTGTTCTCACAGGTACACTGGGAGACTTGCTGCTTCTGCTTCTACACATGTGATCCTAATTTATAGACTTTTAGAAGCCATTAATTACTGTCTTTCCTTAGTATGATCGTATAGATATGGGGTACATTTTATCTTGATAATTTTCTTTGGTATTCGTTTGAATCCTGGTATGTTCTTAGGCTTTTCTTTTCGGTCTGTTTTTATTGTCTAATTATTTTCTTTCTTGTAATTTAGGCATCGTGCTTTTAAACTATCTTTTGCCTTGGCTGCTTAAACAATATTAAGCAATATTCAGGGCAGACTGGATGTACTTCTAGTAACTGAAAACTAAATTTTGAAGGGCTTTAAAGAGGACAAATTTTGTACTTTATTATGTCATGGATCAAATTGTACTGTTGTAGTTAAGTGCACAGATTATGGCATCACATATACCCGAGTTCTGTCCTAGTTTGACATTATGCCTTGGAAGATTATCTTCTTTCTAAGCCTTAGTTTCTTAATTGATAAAAATAGGGATACTTGTAGCATCTCTTAGGATTGTTGTTAAGGATAAATGACTGCCTAACACATAGGACTTGCCCATTGTTAGCTTTTGGCTATTACAGTGTCACAGGATGACCAAGGGATTGGATGATTAACTTGGTTTTAATATATTTTTTCTTTGGAATTTTAAAAAATTGAGGTATGATTGATATAAAACACTATATTATTTCAAGTGTAAAATGTGGTTCAATATTTGTACACATTGCACAATTACCTGGAATTTATACCTGTGGTTGAGCCTAGGTAGTTTACATTGTGTTGGACAACATCTCATTTAATCTTGTCGTAGTGTTAAACAACTAAAAGATGAGTTGATAGCTCTAGGATTGTTTTTATGATTTAATATTCAACTTCTTCCTATGAATATGGCGTGCGCTTTCATGTGGTGGTTCACACATGTCACAATCTGTGTTAAATTTCAGTGATCTGTTTCTTTTTTATTTGGGTGAATTGTATTTAGCTTCCTGTCTCTGTCAGATAATAGGGAAGTAATGGAACAACAGCATACGAATTTGATCAAAATGAGCCTTAACCCTAAGAACCGTTAACAGGATTATTTTGACAGAGAGAGAGCAATGCAATCAAAATGTGTATAATTTTGAAATTCTAGATGGCTCCATTCTTTGGTTGGATATTTGCATACTTGATGACCAGAAAAACCAAGGTATATAGTGACTATAGAGTTATATATTAAGATAACGTTTTATAAATCAAGTTCATTTAAAATGTACTAGGAGGTAACTTTTAAGAGAATGTGTTAGTGGATCCTATTTTGTAAAAGGAAGAATTATTTTTTGTGATAATCATTTCCTATTTTTAAAACCAGGTTCTCAAAATATTTGATTCTTTTTAAAAGAAATAAACTTGTATCATGTGATTATATGTTTCATGATTAAATAAAAAGTCTTACTATTGTTGTCCTGAATTTAATCAGCTAGAATTCTGATACTGATATCTGCAAAGTTGTCCTTTAGATGGTAGAAATATATGAAATATAAGTTAGTGTTGTTCTTGATATGCATAATATTTGAATTTTATTTAATAGTAGTTCCTTTAGTTAAAATTGTTACTCAAAATATTTTTTCTTCCTCTGTTTTACTACCCATTGAGCTTTTATGAAGTGTCTGGTATCATGAACTATTTCTTCTCTGTTGACATTATTTTCAGTCTTCTGCAGTACTCTCGGTTCTGTCTGATTTTCATCCAACATTTAAATATAAAAATACAGTGTGCAAATACAGGCACTTCTGTAAACTAGCTGTATTCCCGAGACCATAAAAACATTGCCCATCGTTTATTTAGTCCAGAAATATGAAGGTTGAGCAGCTATTTATCCCAAAATTATGGCGAGGGAATGTGTCCTAAGAAGTTGAAATGCTGATGTCCATTTTAAGTTTTATAACAGCGTTTGAAACAAGCTATTTGAAGTGTACATACACAATTTTAGTTAGATAAGGAAAAGTGAGTTAGGTATAGTTGAGATAAAGCATATCCTTGGAGATTAATTTTTTCATCACTGTGGCTGTCAGTGCCCACAACAGGGATTCAGATAGCGCATTGAGCAACTCATGTTAGCAATTCATTTCCTGTCCTTCTGCAATATGCTAGAAAATGTATTGGAAAAGGTTTCAGTGAACATCGATCAAATTAGTGTGTGTACCACTGATTTGACTAATCCTTTTCTAGAAGCCTTGTAAATTCAGTCCTTGCTTTTTACACTTACAAACTAATTAACCAAAAACTTTTTTGTCTTATCATATTTATTTATTAATGAAACCTAATTAATCTGTTGCTGATTGGTTTTTGAGACTACATCCAAAGTCCATCTGTCAATGTAATTGCTCATGTATTAAATGAATTGACACATTTATATTGTAAAATTATATATTCTTAGGATTTAAAAAATTCAGTATCTGAATTTTTTATCTTTAGTATCTTAATAGTCTTAATTTTCTTATCTCATATTTTGATCGACTTAAGCGAGAGTAATACCAAACAGCTGTATACATTCATAGGCGATGATAGGCCAAGGAAAGGTGGTGATAAAACGTCCCCCAAATTCTCCCTCAACATAAACTTTGCGAGTCACTGCTGAGTGTATAACTATCTTACATTTCAGTATGACTAACACTCAAATTTCTCATAATCGCATAAATAATGATGTACATTATCTTTCTCCTACCATGATTTGACTTTGAACATATCTTGAGATGTTATTGTTTCTTCGGCATTCTTTAGCTATCACAGAGCGGGAGGTGCCTTTTTTGTGTGTACAAAAAGTAAATGAAATATTTTTTTATTAAACATCTAAGGCAGTTGTTTAGTCATGAGACCATCGTACATAACCGTTATCTATCCATAATTCTCTTTTTGGAAAATGATCTAGAAGTTTAACACATACCACTAATGAATGAAAAGCAAAAGAAAAAATAGAAAAAAAAGAGAGCTTTATTTTTCACAACAAAGCCATAAGTTAAATACCACTGTACTTATTGCACGTGGATCTTACGCAGTCGTGTCAGGTTATCACGTCCTCTGCTAGGGCCTGCGATGGAAGACTGAGATTATCTTTTACTTTCACTACCTGTTAGTTTATCATTCCCAACTAATACTGGGACTATTTAAACCTTGAACAATTCACTGGGATGGTATTTGAAATCCACTATTAGGGTGTGATAGGAAGGATGTAGTGAGTTGGTGGTAATTGATTTATCCCCATCATACCGAACCTCCCGCTCCTCTTCCACTTTGTCCTCCCTTGGGCAATAATCACAGGGTCGAGCTGCCAATCTGTAGACTTAATTTTTTCCAGCAGTACCATCTGGCTCCTTGGCACCAGAAGTTATATTGGTTCTTTGTGGTTGCTGCTGAATTTGTCATATTGTTAGACAGCTGATGGGATGTTTCTTGCTATTTGATCCTAATTTTCTTTTAACTAATTATTGATTTTTATTTAGAGAATCTTCTTTGGCCATTTATGAGAGCATGGTAGAATTTTATGGGGAAAAGAATAGAATGTACCTAAACAAATACTGTGTGTCATCCTTGAGATTCTCCTCTCTGCATTGTGTTCTAGCTAGTTCTCTAGCAGCCCTCCCTTTCAAGAGAGATTAAAGTTAATTGTGGGGTTTTTTTTTTGTTTCATTCAAAGCTTTGTATCTCTGTTTAAAAATTATTTCAATGTGTATTTAAAATCTTGTTACGGTTGCTGTCATTTCCCAATAATGAATATTTAGAAATCCCTATCAGTGGCAAAGATAACCTTCTAACATCCAGCGGTACTTTATCCCATTAAAAAAATGACCATTTGTGTATACCTTGTGTTTTATTTTGTAGATGAGGTAGTTTTACTGTCATGCCTAATAACATCCATAAACGATTTAAAGGAATAGTTGTGAAAAAGCACTTCTGAGTTTCAGTAATTTAAAAAAAATTGCTGAAGCACAGATTTCTATACACTTAAGCCATTTTTTTCACATTACATAGTAAACTACACATTTTCGATGAAAGCAAAGAATTATTTGATTTGACCTGTTTGTTTCTAAAGCAAAGATTATAAGCAAAAATTATTGCTCAAACTCTTAAGAGCAGCTGTATATAAGGCAGTTCATTTTGACAAGTATTTATCATATTAGATTGCATTCATTTTTTTTTTTTAAAGATTTTATTTATTTATTCGACAGAGATAGAGACAGCCAGCGAGAGAGGGAACACAAGTAAGGGGAGTGGGAGAGGAAGAAGCAGGCTCATAGCAGAGGAGCCTGATGTGGGGCTCGATCCCATAACGCCGGGATCACGCCCTGAGCCGAAGGCAGACGCTTAACCGCTGTGCCACCCAGGCGCCCCGATTGCATTCATTTTTGAAACAAGATATCTCTTTTAGAAAGTTTTAGAGGAGCTCATTCATATAAAAGTGTTTCTGCCGAGTTTACATTAGATGTTATTAATCTACAGTGGTTATAATAATGACAGGATACTGATATGTTAGAAATAATTATTTCATATCCTTATTGTTATTGGTACATGGATGCTTGAAGTTCTTAAACAGTGAGTTAGCTTGGATTATTTTAATACCACTATACTAGAAACCTACTAAAAACTGAAAAACTAAAACCTACTAAAAACCTACTGAAAACTGGACTCTGTAGAACATTTTCATTTTATGTCAGATAGCATATACAGCTAAATTGCTGTAATTCGGTCCTGTTGTGATGTTAAATCCAGTTGTTTAATTGTTTGGGTTTAAGCATATAGAGAGAAGGAGCAATAAATGTCACTGTGCAAGAAGAGCTAAATCAGATGTCAGTGAAATGATTCATGTACTAACTGGAATCGTTAACATGCATTTTATTCTACTGTCTAGCAGGAGGAGGTGGGCTATAGGAAAATGAATTCTTCACTAAATAATTTACAACAATTATATCAAATTTTAATAACTTCAGCTAAGAAGGCACACATATGATTCATGTTCTCGCAATCACCTACATTAGAGATTAATTGTGCTTTCTTTAAACAAAAATGTACTCTTATAAATGTTTTTAATTGGTAAATCATGATTGGTTTTATCTCTGTAGAATTGCATCATTTGATCAGTTCTTAGCGATAACCTAATGTGATACTGAAATATTGCAGCTAATCTGTTGTCTCAAATGCCAGCTCATTAGAATTTGCCCTAATATCAAAAAATGCTCTGAATTGTTTGTTGTCTTTATCTTAACTCAAATATGTAAAGGGGACAGTAGAGCATTTTTCTTTGGAATCGCAGAGAGTTCAGTGACCTTTCTGTGGCAAATTATGTAGAAAGAAAATATTTATATTCATTTAAAATAACCTCCGTGAAGAAATAGTCTCATTACCCTGTTTGATCAATTTCTTGTAGCCTGAGCTGTAGCATGCTGCTATTGCCATTGGTTGATGGAATACACTGAGTAGTGGCTAATGGTGATGGTGCTCATCAGGAAGGGTTCAGCCAGCGGTCAGCAACAAATAATTCAAGACTGTTTCTAAGTTTGTGGCTGGTGGAATTTGCTTCTTGCCCCAAGCCAGCGGCATTGCTGAGCTGGGCTATTTGATTAGAAGAGAGGCATATTTGCTTCTTAGCAACTGCACATTTGCACAACCCATAGCCCTCTACTGCTTCCAAAGGTTTTCCTTTTGTGATGGTAGAATAATACTTTATTGTTGATTGATAGACAAAAGAGGTTCTAATACAAGCGGGCTTATAGCCATTTTTGTTGTTGTTGTGGTTGGCTTTAAAAATTTTCACCTACACGTAACAGTTTTTGAAAAAGTATAGAGTAAATATATGTATAGTGTAAATAGGCATGGAAAACCCCAACGGTTAGAATTTTAATATGCATATTAGCAAGAAGGTTTGCACAGCATGAATACAATTGCATACTGTTACTTTTTGCCCAGCAGGTTCAATGATAGGAAATCGGTTCTGACCCCAATGTCTGTTTGTACATCTATTCCTACCCTGGGTGTTTATATCATTTAGTAGAATTAATGCTAGAGAAAATTTAACTAATAATAGTGAAAGGAAAATTAATGTTAGTGAAGTTGTTCTATGGCTTTGTCAAATTTAGGAAGTAAATTTATATAAGATAAGTCACATTTTAAATTCTAATACAGTGTGGGTATACAATTTGGAACATATTTCTACAGAAATGAATTTGCAGAAGAAAACATGTGTCTTTAATAGAAGACAAAGGTATTTATAACCCAGCAATTAAGAAACAAGTGAGAAAAGATAAATTTGGGAGGGACAATCTGAGTTTTATGATCCTGGGAAGCCAGGACCGGAAAAAACAGGTTTTGGTGGTGGTTTTTTTTTCTTTTCTTTATAGTTTTATGGCTTTTCTCATTCAAACTCTATGGTTAGGACTTGAGTTTCAAGATTTTAAGGAAGATGGTATAGAAAGTGATGTGAGCATAGATAATGTTAATTTTACTCTTGCATTACTTTTTGGTAATTAAAAAAATGCCTACTTTACCTTAGAGCAATAATGTAAAAATTATTTGAGCCTATATATTTTGATATATATAATTAAATTAATTATTTTATATAAATTGTTGTCATATTTCCTGGTAACATGAAATTGCACATATAAGATTAATATAAGGTTGAATTTTTTATACTCTTCTCTGATGTTATATTTAGAATATATGACTTTTTTTTCCCCAACTTAAGGGATGTTTTTTCTCCTTTTGTCTCATAAGCTTCATGACAGATATGAGAGTTTCCGTAATTTAAAATGAACAACAAAAAATGCATTGGTATGAATTTTCCAGTTAACAAATCTTGAAACATGTTTTGGGATTTAGGGAAAGTTAAAGCAAGTGCAGACATTAACACAGACATAAAGTGTATATGGGCAAATACTCTCAATTCTCAATAAAAGGACCTTGGGGCATATCAGTATGCATAATATGACCATCACTGTATTTACTTTCTAATAAATAGCCACTTTAGTGGCAACCTAGAGCCCAAAAAAGAGAAAAGGAGCGAAGCTGAGTGATTTGATATTGCAAGGCAGTAATATGCCCCATTGTATCAAGCAGCTGTCCCTTTGCAATTTCAGTTAACATCTTTGAAACAATTCCTTTAAGAACAAATTGGACCTCCAGGAGGAAATGGAAAATACTTTTAAGAATGGTTTTGAATTGTTTAAAAATTAACATGCCTGCAAGTAAATTGCCAAAGTTAGGGTGTGAGTTTGATGTTACCGAAATTAAGATTATGGCTTTTAAGAACGTTTTATTTATAAGGTAAATTATGGGAATTTGATGTCTTAAGGAAAATGTTCTTTAAATTACTAAACTCTCCTGCAAATAGTTGTAGAAATCGCATTTTAAAAACTCTACTACGTTAAAATTACTAGTATTTATTAGTCTGTATCATTAGGTGGCATTTATTGCTTAATGTCCTTTCCCTATTAATGATTTCTTATTTTGGGGTACATGGTAAAAGGCAGTTTTCTTAGTGGGACTTTATAACAATTGCCATCTGCAGATAGGGAGATCTATTTTATCATTAACTATGTCCTTCCCTCCACCTTCCATTGTGACTATAAGTACAAAGTAATGTACGAAATGATGTCCTTTTGGACTTCAGTTTTAACACATAGGTCCATGTGTTGGGGAAGAAGAGAAACAAGGACAAACGGGTTTCTGGGGAAGAAGGATACAAGAGTAGGAAAGGAGCAAGGTAGTGGGGTTGAGGGAGTTGATGGGATTTTATTAAATGTTCATCAGAGATTTCAGCGCACAGATATTGAGTGTCTTTTCATGAGTTTGTTGGCCATCTGTATGTCTTCTTTGGAAGAATGTCTATTCAGATCCTCTTTTTAATCAGATTGTTTATTTGGGTTTTTTTTTTTTTTTGGTGTTCAGTTGTATAAGTTCTTTATATATTTTGGATATTAACCCTTTATTGAATATATCATTTGCAAATATTTTCTCTCATTCAGTAGGTTGCCTTTTTGTTTTGTTGTTGGTTTCCTTCACTGTGCAAAAGATTTTTATTTTGATGCAGTCCAGTAGTTTATTTTTGCTTTTGTTTTCCTTGCTTCCAGGAGGCGTATCTAGAACAGTGTTGCTACAACTGAGGTCAGAGACCTTGCTGCCTATGTTCTCTTCTAGGATTTTTATGGTTTTCAGGTTTCATATCACATATAGGTCTTTGATCCATTTTGAGTTTATTGTCGTGTATGGTGTTAGAAAGTGGTCCAGTTTCATTCTTTTGCATGTAGTTGTACAGTTTTCCTAATATTTTTTATGGAAGAGACTATCTTTCCCCCCAAATATGTGAGCAACCTAAGTGTCCATCGACAGATGAATGGATAAGGAAGATGTGGTATGTGAGTGTGTGTGTGTATGCACACATGTACACACTCACATATATACATAATGGGATATTATGCAGTCATAAAAAAGGTTGAGATCCTTCCATTTGCATAATGTGGATGGACCTAGAAGGTATTATGCAGTGAAGGTATTATGAAGTGAAATAAGTCAGGCTGAGAAAGACAGATATCATATGATTTTACTCATATGTGGAATCTTAAAAAAATAAATGAATAGACAAACAAAAAGCGGACTCAACCTGTAAATATAGAGAACAAGCTGAGGGTTGCCAGAGTTGGTGGGGGGGTGAGCAAAATGGGTAAACGGGAGTGGGAGATACAGGCTTCTAGTTATGGAATGAGTAAGTTATGGGAATAAAAAGCACAGCATAGGGAATATAGTCAGTGATATTGTAATAGCATTGTATGGTGATAGATAATAGCTACCTTTTTGGTGAGGATAGCATAATATATGGAGAAGTTTAATCACACTTGTACACCTGAAACCAACGTAACATTGTATTTCAACTAAGATAAAAACATTAAAAAAAAAAAGAAACTTCAGTATACAGGTGGCTTCCTTAGGTCTCTCTAGAGAATTCTATCAGAATAAATTTCAGTGGCATACATACATATTATTGGAGAAGCTATGGCCCAGAAAGATTAGGTGATTTGTCCAAAGCCACACAGCAAGTAGTGATGGAGCTGAGGTAGAAATTTAGGTCCTCCCCCCCCAAAACCTATGATTTTCCTTTTTTAGAGCACTAATACCTGTTCTTGGAGTGTTTAGGAACATGTGCTTTGGATGTTGACAAGCAGGAGATGAAACCTCTGATACTAGCTTCGTGACCTGGCCAAACACTGTGGCTTCTTTAAAGTTCACTTTTTAGGTAGATTAACATAAGGATAATAGTATCTGTTTGCATGGGGTTGAGGATCAAATGAGATAATCGACGCAGATTTTGTGAATCTGAAAATACTTTGTAGTAAGAGATTATTGTTGTCCTAATTTAATAGCACATCTAAGTTCCAGATAGTTCAAAGAAGTTGAATTCATATTTCTTGATTTCTCACTGTGGGAATTATAATCTTTTTAGTTCTGGAAGGGACTTAGAAAGCCACTTAGCATGCTGTTTCCTCATCTTATAGATGAACATTTATGACTTATAATGGTTAGTTGTCTTCTCTAGGTTACATATCAAATTAATGGCATCACCACCACTACTAGCACCATTTATTAGACTTTTACATACCAGGCACTGTGCTAGGTATTTCCCATGTATTACTTTTGAGTCCTCATAATATCCTTATATAGGAAGTGTTATACTATTTTGCTAATAAAAAAAGGGAAATTTAGGATGATCACACTTCCTAAAGTGGAAAAGCCAGTATTTGAACTGGAACCTATCTGACTGCAGCATCCATGTTCCTAGTACAATGTAACCTGCCTCTCAGACACCAGGACCCAAACTTCAGCCTCTGACTCCAGTTAGTGAAGCATGAGATCCTCACACCACATCTATATTTTCTTTAAAGAATCTGTTAGTATTTGCAAGTGTAAAATTTGAATCGTTTAAGTAGCCTTGTATTCATCAGACTTTAAAAAACGAATCTTTTTTTTCTGGTTATGTGAGAGAATTCCAAGATGATAGGATTTCTATGTTGTTGTTGTTTTTGAGAGAGTGTGCCTGCGCACGTGAGAGCAGGGAACGGCAGAGGGAGAGGGAGAGAATCTCAAGCAGATTCCATGCTGATGAGGGATCTGACAGGATGGGGCTCAGTCCCGGGACCTTGAGATCATGACCCCAGCCAAAATCAAGAGTCTGATGTTCAACCAACTAAGCCACCCAGGGACCCCCCATGTTGGTTTTTTTTTTTTTTTTTTTTAATGGACTTCTTTTTCAAGGATAGGTATGAAAAAGAGATCAGATTTGTGGTTATCAGAGGCAGGGGGTAGATGGTAGGGAAATTGGATGAAGGTGGTTGAAAGGTACAGGCTTCCAGCTAAAAGGTAAATAAGTACTGGGATATAATATACAACATCATGGCTATAGTTAACACTGCTGTGTGGTATATTTGAAAGTTGCCAAGAGGGTAGATCCTAAAAGTTCTCATCACAAGGAAAAAACCCGTTGTTGTTGTTGTTGTTGTTGTAACTGTATGAAGTGATGGATGTTAACTAAATTTATTGTGGTGGTCATTTCACATTATATATATGTCAAGTCATTATGCTGTACACTTTAAGCTGATACAGTGCTTTGTCAGTTTGTCAACAGGGAAAACATGAAAGTGATCTGGCCACCACTTGGGAGGCTCTTGAAATAAGAACAAGATGAAAAAGTCCTGGTTTTTTATTTTGATTTTGGAGGGCAGAGTGTCAAATCTTAGCAACGAGTCAGAGGAAGCTGAATGGACTAGTTAACGGACACAGAAAAAGAAGGGATCAGAGAGAGAACGCAATTTATGTCCAATGACAAGGAAGTTGATTTTGGCATTTATTCATTCAACAAATATTTAAGGAGCACCTACTCTGCTTGGTAATTCCTATTATAAATGCTAGAGGCCCAAATTTGAAAGGATAAACAGGTCTTGGCAGTAATGGTGATATCGGGTAGAATTACTAGAGCCTGGGAAAGGTGGTGCAGACGTTCGTAGTGTATCCAGGAAAAGATGTTCATCGGAGTCCTGGAGCTCTGGTGTGAAGGTAGAGAGATGAGAAGACAGGAGTAGAGATATAAAACATGAAGCAGTCTCTGTAACATATGAGGTTACACTGTGAACTCATCGAAGACGTAGAATGTAGGAACAAGGGGTCTGAATGAGAAAGGAAGAAAAAGCTGCAAGAGAGTTGAGAGTGGTTTGAGGGGGAATTAGTATGGCAGGATGTCAGAGAGAGAGACAGCTTACATTTAGAGAATAACAGAAGAAACAGGTCAGTCACGGGATGTGAGAACTGAAAAAAATGATTACATTTGACAAGGAGAAGGTTATGTTGATCTTAAAACAATTTGAATTATTTTTGATACATTATTACTCACTAAAGCCCATACTTAATACAGATTTCCTTAGTTTTTACCCGATGTCCTTTTTCTGTTCCCAGGATCCTAGCCAGGATACCGCATTATATTTAGTCAGTATATCTCCTTAGGTTGCCCTTAGCTAGAACAATTTCTCAGACTCGCTTTGTTTTTAATGGTCTTGACAGTTTTGAGGAGTATGAGTCATCTATTTTGTAGAATGTTCCTCAATTTGGATTTGTTTGATATTTTCCTCATGATTAGACCAGGGTTCTGGATTTTTGGGAGGAAGACCACAGAAGTAAAGTGCTGTTTTCATATCAAGGTATATGCTATCATTATGACTTACCACTGTTGGTGTTAATCTTCATCTCCTATCTGAGGTGTGGTGTGAGTCAGGTTTCCGCACTGTAAAGTTACTCTTTTATCCCCTAATTATTTTTTAACCTGTTAAATTTTGATATAATTCCTATTTATAGAAAAGTTACAATAGTAGTACAAGGAATTCCTTTATACCCTCTACTTAGATTCACCAAGTGTTTCTCTCTCTCTCCATATATATGCATTTTTTCTTTTGTTCTGAACTGTCTGGAAGCAAGTTGGTGACACTGTGCCCTTTTATGCCTAAATAGTTAACGTATTTCCTAAGTACAATAACATTTCTCTTACATAACCAGGGCGTGATTATCATCAGGAAATTTCACATCGATTATTACTACATTATCTATCCATAGTCCTTAGTCGAGTTTTATTATTTATTCTAATAATATCCTTAGAGCTGTTTCAATTTCAAGTTCATGATCCCATCCAGGATCACAGATTGCCTTTAGTTATCATGCCTTTTTGGTATCTTTTACTCTGAGACAATTGCTCAGCTTTTCTTTGTCTTTCTTGACCATGACAGAGTACAGGCCAATTATCTTATTGAATACCCCTCAATCTGGATTTGCCTGATGTATCCTTTTGATAAGATTTTGGTTGTGCATTTTTGGCCCCACTTTCCACAGATGTGATGTTCTGTTCTTTTCAGTACTTTGTATCAGGAGGCAGGTGGTGATCTTAACTATGGTCACTTGGCTAAGCTGGTGTCTTAGCAGGTTTCTTCACTCTAAACTTCCTGTTTTTTCTGTTGTAATTAGTAATTAATTAAGAGGATACTTTAAGATCATCTAAGTAGCCTATTCATTGAATTTTTACATGCTAGTTTCAGTATCCATTAATGCTTTTCTAATTGTATATTTATTAGTTGGCATTGCATTAAGAAAATAGTTTCCCTTCTCAGTTTATTTATATTAGTATAGACTTAACAGCTTCTTATGTTATTCAGTGTGTTTATAGTCTGTTACTGTCTTTTACTGTCATTATTTTGATGCTGATTGTCCCAGATCTGGTCAGTGGGAACCCTTTCAAGTTGATTCCTATGTCCATACAATATGTTCCCATTATTTTTGAGTGCTTCATACCTGGCTCATTTGTGCCCAAGTCCTTTTCTTTAAGAAGCTTTCATTTATTTTAGTGGACAATGGTATTTAGATACCAAAATCTAGGTGCTTGATGTGCTCATGATACTGGTGAATCATTGCTTCTAAATTCTTGTAGTGGACAGAGCTAGAAAATATGGGTATGTATAATACAGCTAAATATTTAAACATATTTGCACATACCTTTTTAAATCTGCTGTGGTAACTAGTTTCCAAGAGCAACACCTCTTAGTGTTCACATTTTTCTCTTGAATCTGGGCTAGCCCTGTGACTTGCTTCTGATCAGTAGTGTGTGATGGAAGTGATGCTGTATGACTTTCTAAGGCTAGGTCATGAGAAGCCTTGAAGCTTTGTTTTGGGCCTCTTGAATGCTCACTCTTGGAATGCCTTCTCTTGGGACGCAGCTTTTCTGCCATGAGAAGGCCAGGCCCTATGAAAAGGCCATGTGCATGTGCTCTGGTTGGTGGCTCCTGATGAACTCCCAGCCTGTAGTCAGCATCAGCTGTTTGCCAGTTGACTAAGCCATCTTGGATGTTCCAGTCCAGTTGAGTCTTTGGATGACTGTACCTCAACCAGTATGACATGGCAGAATCGTGACCAGCCTAACCAGTCAACCTACTACTCTACTTTTAAAAGTATAGGTTTTATTATTATTCAGGTATGGTGAGGCCAAAGGATCAGGAGGTGACTGCCATTGAAAAGATAGTTGTTACAGTTCCTAAGAGGAGGAGACACACCATGCTATGTAGGGCCACATGGGGAGATTTTATTGTAGTTTCTGTGAGAAAGGCCAGATAAGCAGGTTTAGGATTGTCTAGTTTGAATGGTTTGTTTGTTTCTTTCTTTCTTTCTTATTTATTTATTTATCCATTTATTTAATTAATTTATTTATATATTATGTTAATCACCATACAGTAGTTTGAAGGATTTCAGCAAGCTCTTGGGCACAGGAGCAGTCCGTATTTGTCTAGTAGCTCTGGAAAGATTAAGGCAGGTAGCTGCTAGTGGCCTGGAGTATAAGAGCTAGATAAAGAGGTAGTTGGGTGGTTGGGTGGGGGGGTTGTGTGGGCTTTGGATTAGTTGGTTTGCATATGAAAGGCACACTTGCAGAGTCCAGTTGCCCTAAAGGGTCACACTCCTGAGGATCAGCAAGGTCCCGGTGTCAGAACGTCAGAAAAGACAGAAAATAAAAAAGGTTTATGAGAGAATAGAAAAAGGCACGATTAACACAATTACGAGAGGTAACGAAATGGTTGTGGTTTTACTACTAATTTGCGATAGTTTGTTATGCACCTATGTATCTAAAGCATCTGCTTATCCGCCTATCCTCCCACCCACCTACCTACCTACATACCTATCTACTTGCCTACCTGCCAATAACTATTAATTCACTCTGGTAACCCCAATTCCAGTCTAACACTACAGGCTACATTCTGGTGTTTTTCCTTTCTGTATTTGTAACTCCCTTCTTCATTAGTGAGAAACTAAGCTGCCATCATTCTCAACGTATTTACTCATTTGTTCAAACCTTTAATTCAAAGAAAGTAGCTTCAGAATTGCTAACCTATACCACTATGAAAAGCAAATTTATCATTAGAGTTGTGTTTATCGTTTTTTAGATAAATATTACATACAACAAAATGCATAAATTGTAAGTGTGCAATTCAGTGACTTGAAAATGCATACACTTCATGTAACCTATACCACTATCAAAGTATAGAATATTTCTGTTGCTACAGAAAATTTCTTCATGCTTTTTTCCAGTCAGTGCCCAGCCCCTACCCCATCCCACCCTAAGCTGAGCCTCCTGCTTTTCTGATTTTTCTTTACCATTAGTTAGTTTTACCTGTTTCATAATATTCTTAATATTCTTTACCTCCTCCACCAGTACTACCCTATTCTAAGATACCATAATTTTTTACCCTTTTGGCGTCTAAAGATCTCTCTGCTTACAATTTAATTGGTTGGTTCCTAAACTTGTCTCCACGTTAGTATCACCTATTCTCAGATATTTTGATTTGGGTGGGAAGGCTGTCACCTGGGCATCGGAACTTTTAAAACCTCCCTGGGAAACTCCAGCATGCAGCCAAGTTTGGGAGCCCCTTGTCTTATCTGTTTCAGAACTCGAAGAGAACCTAATTCTAGGGACTTCCATTGTGGCGGTCTCTGTTATATTGCCTCTTTAGTTCAGTAAACATTGAGAATGTGCTTTGGGTTGGCTTTAATCAAATATAAAAAAATCTAAATGATGTTGGGGATATCTGGTCTGTTGTCCACAATGTCATTTCTTTTTCTAAAATAAAATCTTGGATATGCCCTTTTATTTTCTTCCTGTGGTCTTAGCCTAGGCTTGAATGATCTTGTCCGTGAACTAGTTCTACAGTCTCTAACCAACCTGCCTGCCTCTTTTTCTCCTTCTTCTACTTTGTCCCATATTTTACAGCAGCAGTTATGTTCCTCAAGTGTGCCGTTTTGAATCTGTATTCAGAAATCTACAATAACCTTCCTGTTTCTTTTTTTTAATAATAATTTTTTATTATGTTAGTCACCATACAGTATAACCTTCCTGTTTCTAATATGAGATGTTGCAGACTGCTAAACTGTCCCGCTAGCACTTAACTATCATTATTTCACGGGGCTTTCACTCATGCTTATTTTTCTCTACATTTGTTTACCAATAATTCCCCCAATTTTACTTTTAAGCCGTAAATATTTTTGTCTACTCCTTTCTTTGAAATTGTGTTCCTTTTCTCTCTGAAAATTCTGTTCAGAACTTAGCTCTTGCAACCTTTTTGGTAGACCGAAATCCCCTGGTTCTAAATACTGCAGTCACTGTTCATTTCTTTTAGTGGTTGATATATTACTGTATGTGACATGATATTTGTCGTTAGTTGTAATAAAAAATAACATTTTTTAGTTATCAGAAGCAAAGCATGCTCGTTTTATTTTGGTGATAATATTTTTTGAGCACTTGCTATGTGCTAGGCATAAAGCTAACTGCTTTATGTGGATTATGTTGTTTAATCCTTATAACAACCTTATGCAGTAGGAATTGTTGTTAAGTCCATTTTACACATGAAGAAGTTAAGATATAAAGAGGTTAGGTCACATGGCTAGTAAGTGTTAGAACCATCATTAATCAGACCTGAGCAGTTTTACTCCAGGACCTGCCTGCCTCTTTTTTCCCCCCCACATTGTGATAGAATACACGTAACATAAAATTTACCTTTTTTTTTTTTTTCCAGTTTTAAGTGTACAATTCAGTGGTCTTGAGTACATTCACAATGTTGAGTAACCACCGCTATTTCCAGAACTTTTTCACCATTCCAGACAGAAACTCTGTACCCATTTGGGGTGCAGTGGGGAACAGTAATTCCCCATCTCCCCTCCCCCAGCTCCTCGTAACCTCTATTCTGCTTTCTGTCTCTATGAATTTGCCTATTCTAGGCACCTCATATAAATAGAATCATACAATACTTGTCTTTTTGTGTCTGGCTTATTTATTTCACTTAGACATAATGTCTTCATGTTGTAGCAGGTATCAGAATTTCATTCCTTTTCAAGGCTGAATCATATCCCACTATGTGTATATACCACAATCTGTTTATCCATTCATTTGTTGATGGATACTAAAATTGTTTCCACCTTTTGGCTGCTTATGAATAATGAATTGCCTGCACTTTTAACCACAGCTCTATATAGATGTTTCGTTATTTATTGCTGCCCTGCAAATTACTTAAAATCAATATTTTATTTTATTATTATGTATTTGTTAGTGTATAATAAACATTTTATTATTCTCACATTTCTGTGGGTTAGGAATTTGTGAACAGTTTAGCAGTATGGTTCTGGCTTGGGGTCTCTCATGAGACTGCAGTCAGTATGTTGGCTGGGGCCGCATTCATCTGAAAGTTTGACTGGAGGTGCGGAGTCCACTGCCCACGTGACCCACTCACATGGCTGCAGGTTGATGCTGAAGGTTGTTCCTCCTCACCCGGGCCTTTCTGCTGGCTGCTTGAGTGTCCTTGTGACGTCGTGGCCCACTTTCCCCAGAGCCGGTGGTCCAAGAAAGAGCAAAGTAGAAGTATATCCTTTTTTTTTTTTTTTAAAGATTTTATTTATTTGACAGAGATAGAGACAGCCAGCGAGAGAGGGAACACAAGCAGGGGGAGTGGGAGAGGAAGAAGCAGGCCCATAGCAGAAGAGCCTGATGTGGGGCTCGATCCCAGATTGCCGGGATCACGCCCTGAGCCGAAGGCAGACGCTTAACCGCTGTGCCACCCAGGCGCCCCAGAAGTATATCCTTTTTATGAGAAGTCGTATAGCATCACTTGAGCTGCATACTATTCATTAGACACAGATCATTGAAGCTGACTTGCCTTCAAGGGGAAAGGGATTAGTGTTTATCTTTTGAATGGAAGAGTGTCAAGGAATTTGTGAACATAGTTTAAAATCACCACAACTGGTAGGCATAAAGAAGAAAAATAATCATTAGTAGCAGAGGTAATCCCTTCTAAAACTGTGGTATATATCAGTCTAGAGACATTTTTGGTGTGTATCTGACCTCATAGTCTATACACTGTTTTACATTCTGATTTTCCATATTATATACTAGAAACATCTTTCTATGGTATTGTGTTTTTCTATACTCTGGTTGTTAATTTTTCAAATATTTGCCCCGAATGGTATTTCATTGTTTTATTTATTTATTTATTTATTTTTAAAGATTTTATTTATCTGACGGAGAGAGAGACAGCCAGCGAGAGAGGGAACACAGGCAGGGGGAGTGGGACAGGAAGAAGCAGGCTCATAGCAGAGGAGCCTGATGCGGGGCTCGATCCCAGAACGCCAGGATCATGCCCTGAGCTGAAGGCAGACGCTTAACGACTGAGCCACCCAGGCGCCCCTCATTGTTGTTTTAATCTGCATTTCTTTTTGTCTCACTTTTGAGATATAATTGACCTATAACATTGTTGAATTTCTTTTATTACTAGCAATGGCAAATGTTTTCATGTTATTATTATTTGTACTTTTTGGGAATTGCCTTTTCATATATTTGCTCAATTAAAAATTTGGCTTGTTATTTTTCATTATCAAATATCCATTACATGTTAAGGATTCTAAAATATATCATGTAGGTTGTAAGTATTTCTTCCTTGCTTATCATTTGTGTTATTGGTTTAAGAGAAATAAAGTGTAGAATTTTAGAGTTAGGATAACAAAGGAAATCTAGTCCAACACTTCTGACTTTTAGATGAAGATGCCTTATTTTCTCTCTTTCTCCAGATCTCTTTCTACCCTTCTTCCACCAAATCTTAACCTATTATACTCACTTGCCCAGATATACTGTGCTCTGCTTACTAGAGAATAGGATTGATTTGTTGCTATTTGAATTTAATAAAGAAGCATTCCTTAATAACCCCAAACAATTAACCACTGGTGATCTATTAGTAAGAGCCACCAGGTTGTGGGAGAGATTTTGGTTTTTTAAGAATTAAGCAACTTGTGGGGCCTCTGGCTGGCTCAGTTGGTAGAGCATGTGACTCTTGATCTCAGAGTTGTGAGTTCAAGCCCTATGTTGGGTGTAGATTACTTGAAAAAATTTAAAAAATCTTTAAAAAAATTTAAGCAGCTTGCTAGTTTCTTCAGTGGTACTCTGTATGCTTCCTGTATCTTTTCATAAGACCATATTTCGATCATTTGTTTGTGCTTAGCAAATCTAAACAGAATGTGGAGGCTTAAATGACACATCACTATTTATACTTCATTTCTTCCCAAAATGGAGTTGAGGTGACTGAACTTTTATTATTTCACTTACAGTGCTGAGAATTATACCTTGCTAATAAATGCTGATTGGATTAAATTCACCCCACTTCAAAAGTTATCACAATGAGGTACTTATTAGTAAGAAGAAAAATTCAAAAATCTACTTATGAGTTTATCCATCCTTTGATCTAAGATAAAGTTAAAATATTTAATACTTAGATAATTCAATCTTATTAAAAAGCTTAGAGATTTCTGGTGGGAAAAAGTGGTATGACTTAATATTAGGATATTCATCAAAAGGAATAAATTATTTACTGGGAAGGACCAACATCTGAATCTTTTACATTCTTCTTTGGCTGTGTATAATTACTGAAGTGTATCTATCACAAGTGATAAGGAACTTGGCCCAAGTTTCAAAGATGCGGGAATTTGATTGTATAAACTGAAGGAAATACTGTGTAGCAAGAGTATTACTGAGTTTCTGTGGCCCTTATCTTATGCACTATTAGGACTTTTTCTGTTTATGTGATCAAATGTCTGTAATTTGGATATGAACATTTATCTACTTATAATCAACCTTGTTTTGTCTACTCCTTTAAATATTTCTCCCTACCCCATTATATGAGGCAAATTATTATAGATGATATATATTGGCTTTATACTTTTTTTTTTAAGATTTATTTATTTACTTTAGAGAGACAGGGAATGCAAGCGAGTGAGCGAGCATGGGGTGGGTGGGGGTAGAGGAAGAGGGAGAGAATCTTAAGCAGACTCCCTGCTGAGGGCAAAGCCCAACCCAGGTCTCCATTCCAGGGCCCTGAGATCTTGACCTGAGCCGAAACCAAGAATCAATGCTCAACTGACTGAGCCACCCAGGCTTTGTACTTTCTGTAAATAAAAATTTAAATTTTACTAATCCCTGTACTAAAAAATGTAAAAGACCATGAGTTATACCATTTCCAAAAAAACAGGAGTGAACTTTAAAAAATTGAGCTCCTGCTGGGGATAGCAGCTCAATTGATTACAGAGCCAGATGACTTTAGGGAATTTTCTTCTTTGCTTTTAATTTATTATGACCATTTTCAAGTAGAAGGATTGGATTAAGCAGCTTTAGCTAATATATCAGATTCTTCATAGATACCTAATCTCTTACTCTGGTCTTGGTTTCTTTTGAGCTCTAATTTCCTAGGATAGGTGTATTTCTTGACAGCCGGGCATATTCATTGTTTTTCAAACCTGGATCTTGCTGCTCTAAAAAGTCTGTCAATGTAAGCAAGTGCAAAACTTGACTCATTTAATAGTAGCTCTATACTTCATTCGTCTGCCTTTAGAAATGTTTATTTTATACGTGTGAGAAGACTGTGAGAAGAAAAGTGGTCTCAGATTATTTAACAGATGAGGAAACTGAAGGACTGATGTGCTAATAACTCATCCCAGGTCACACAGCCTGTTAGTGGCAGAAATGCTTCTATAACTTAATGATGTCTCTCTCATTTAGGGTTAAGACTTTCAGTCTCTTGCCCTTATTGGCCTAACTTCCTTGCCAGGTCATATACAATAGTAGTCACTGTTTATACTGTTAAATAAAAAATATTTTTAAAACTCAGAATTAGGAAAAAGAAGCCTTTTGTAGAGGATGTGGTGTGATTTCATGTATTGTATGATTTAAGAGTTGTCAGTCTTGGGGCGCCTGGGTGGCACAGCGGTTAAGCGTCTGCCTTCGGCTCAGGGCGTGATCCCGGCGATCTGGGATCGAGCCCCACATCAGGCTCCTCCGCTATGAGCCTGCTTCTTCTTCTCCCACTCCCACTGCTTGTGTTCCCTCTCTCGCTGGCTGTCTCTATCTCTGTCAAATAAATAAATAAAATCTTTTAAAAAAAAAAGAGTTGTCAGTCTTCTCCTGGGCTATGGTGGTGAAGTGGCTTCTCTTTTCTGGATACTGAACTGAGGACTTTTTGTGTAAGGATAGTTGACTTAAGACTCAATTTCTGATTCTAGGGCACAGGGTTAAGGAAAGAGCACTCTGGAGGATTCCTGAAACTTTTTCTCATCTTAGAGAATTAGTCTAATTTCTGGTCAAGCTAGTTTAGTTAAGGATAGTTGGCAGTTGTGCCTACCTCACATGCAGAAGGTTAGAGTCGGGGGAAAGTAAGCTGGTAGGACCTGGGGAGGGTTATCATAGAAACAGCAGGTAGGTGAAGAAGTTTACCATTTCAGAAATAAGGTCCTCATTTCTAGCAAACTCCGTGTCACTGCTAGTCTGGAGTAGCTTAATTGCCATTAGGAAAGAATTGGTTTCTTAAAAAGGAAAAATAATGGGGAAAACTTCTTAAGAGCTTTATTACATTCTTTTTCATGAAATTATTTCTGCAATGTATTGATTAATATCTAACTTTAAGAATTTTATGTAGGCATTTCACCATTATGATTTTGAAATATGGAAAGTCCTTGCAAATATTCTTACATTGCCTTCTGTCTGTCTGCCTTGTAAAAGATCCTTTTAGTTAAATGGACCATCCTCCTTAAATGATGTCATTAGCTCAGATTGAAAAGACATTGCCTGCAGGGAAATCATTTAATTGAACTAAAGTGCCTTATTTCTGTAGATCTGGGAGCAGCTCACTCACTCTTATCTTCAGATTAGATAATTTATATCAGATAATTTTTTCAACTCTATGAATGATAAAATGTTGAGAAAAGTAATCTCCCTTTTAAGGTATTTTGGTGTTTCATAGTTTTCCATTTATATCAGAGTTAGAATTGATGATTCTTAAAATGTAGACTAAAATCTTATTTTCAGATAAAAAGTGTTTTAGTTCATTAAACTAAGTTATTTATGCATTTGCATTATACAGGTCAGTGATTTCAAAATAAATGTGACTTCTATAGAAATGAGTCAAGTAATTTTGCTCTTGAGATCTTTCCTCACTTTTGCTCCCTTGTTTTGTTTTTACATAAGTTTTATTGAGGTATCATTTACATACAATAAAATTCATGTGTATAGTTTGATGAGTTTTGACAGATGTAGGCGGCTAGGTGACCACAACCAGAGTCCAGATAAGACACAGAACATTGCCATCATGATAGAGAGTTCCCTCATGCCCCTTTGCAGTCAATCCCTTGTTTCCATTTCCATCTCCTGGCAACCACTGATCTAATTTCTGCCCCTATAGTTTTGTCTTTTCCAGAAGGTTCTGTGAGTGGCATAACACAGTTTGTAGCCAGGGAAGTTTGGCTTCTTACAATTTATCCATGTTGTTGCATATATTCACTTCATTTGTTTTTATTTTTGAGTAGTCTTCCGTTGTATGGATGTACCGCAATTTGTTTATCCATTCACGAATGATGAGTACTTTGACTAATATGAATAAAACCACTCTAAATGTTTGAGACACGTCTTTGTGAGGGCATATGTTTTATTTCTCTTAGGAGTGGGATTGTTGGGTCATATGATAAATGTATGATCAACTTTGTAAGAAACTCCCAAATTGTTCTACCAAGTTGCCGTACCATTTCATCCCTGCACCATTTTGCGTTCTCACCGGCAATGAGAATAGCAGCTGTTTTGTACCCTCACCAGTGCTTGGTATTGTCTGTCTTTTCATTTTAATCCTTCAAGTAGGCGTGTTAATGATTGTGCTACCTTTTAATTCTACTACTTGCTTATCATAATTTTAATCCTTGAATCCTAAGAATTTAAAATCCCAAACAACCAAAACATGGCATCTGCCTATTAGTTGAATCTGTTTTAAAGATACTGGATTGGTTTGGTTCATGGTTCTAAAACTGATTAGAATCATTCCAGTTTAAATAAAATTTCTGTTGAACTCAGTGCATTCTAATCACTTTTGTTATTATAGGACTAAAGCCATTATCATCAAGTATACCAGTCATATTCCAAAATATGCATCATAATAATGCTGGTTGAAACAACACATGACTCTTCATCTCTTGGAGTTTGTCCTGTTAAGAAAGATTTTATTGAATTTCCTTGGCAACTGTATATATGCGGCTGCTTTTCTACTTGGATTAGCATTGTTTTGAAAAGGGAATAATTATTTACATATACGTTAAGGGTGAGTGAATGCTGTCCTAAGTTTTCTTTACAGTTTCCAAAGCATTCATTGTTTTGTCTTGGACACCTTAAAAACTTAGAAATGCGAGGATATTAGTTTCAAAACATAAAATGTTTTATTAAAATAACTAATACGTGAAGGCTCTTACTGAGGTAGAAGTTAGCACCAGATAGAGCAGTAGATTAAATCATGTCGGTGATCGAATTATGGCTGGTAACACCGTTTCTCAGTATATCCTCTGAAAGCTGGTTTGTTCTTAAATAACTGTACCTCATATTTTTCTGTATCAAAATGTTTCATAACTCCTGATGTAAAACTCACATGTAAGATTTAGAAAATTTCACCTTATTAAATTCAGGTGATTTCATGTTACGCAGCTCTTCCACAGTCATTTGATGTGAACCTCACCAAAATCAGTCGCAACAACATTCAATTTTCTCCCAGTCCCTAGTTCACTGCTAGGTCAGCAAACTTTTATGGAGAAGAGAATGAAAGGGCACACTGGTCTGAAACAGGTAATAGGCAGCTTTTTGTATCCAGGTAAGAAGGTTCTTTGCTTCCAGACCTAAGTAATTAGGGGGGTAAGCATCCTCCGATAATTCAGCCAATAAAGGTGTTTAATGATAGAATGAACAGTTAGAGGTGATGATTAATTAGCCTGGGCACTTTGGGCTGGCCAGTGTGCATGCGGTAGTACATACTGGCCATCAGCTGGTAAGCACGCAGTCTTGTAAAGGGCTTTCTGCTCTGACACTGGTCATATATCATTGCAGCTGTGCCCTTTGATTACTGGGAGGGCTTGCAGAGTGATTAATAGCCAGGATCAATGTTTCTGCCCAGCACATGACATTTGGTCACAGAGCAACCATATACTTATTCCCCTTTGGCACAACGCTTAGGAGGAATGAAGGATGAGACCTGCCAATTTATAGCTGAGGAGCTTCCAGTTTATAAAATGAGTCAACTTTGACTGTACAAAATTATTCCCCATTGAAATAATTAGTGCAGCATTAAACACAATTAGAACTAAAACTACAGGAGCATGCTTGCTGAATTCAAGCCAGTTGACAGATGGGCAAGGCCTGATATTTGGCTGCCTATGATGACCAAGAGTTATTATTTTGCTGAGAAAATGAAAAAGCTTGAAAGCGAACAGTGGCCCCTTACAAAAAGAGTAGGTAATACGATGCAAAGTGCACACTGAAAAGACACTGGAATGTTAGCACATTCAGTGTGACAACTCTGTAAATGTCTGGAACACAAGCAATCGAGTATCTTTGTCTGAATAATGCTTGTTATTAATACAGTATACATCCATTTAAAGCATACCCTGTTTAAAATGAAGTCGGTTATATGACAGTTTAATTTGATATGGTCTTATTTTATGACATGCATTGGGGTTTAGCTTACTTTTAGTGCCACTCATAAACGCTGCTAGAATAGACGATTTGTTGGACATCAAAGAGCGTTAAAAACTTTACTATGTAGTAAAAATGTTTGAGTTAAAAAATTCTTTAATCTAAAACCTTTACCTTGAAATGATATGTAAATTCAGCTCCCTTGTGTCAATTGTGTCAGTATAGTGGGAAAAAGATGATTTCCCAGCCTTCCAGCTCTTTCATCAACTAAAGTCTATATACTCTTTAAAAGAGAGAACCTATATACTGTAGTCTTTGGTTTCGATAATAGTGCTTAGCTAATGGTTCACGTTGCACTGGAAGTGCTGGCATGTATAGTTTACAGTGTATTTTGCCATTCCTAACACCAATGCTAGATGTGCTGAGTCATTTTACATTCTGTTCATAATGATTCCAAAGAGGCTACGTTCAGAAGGTTGTCAAGGTCTTTGAGTATACCATATTATTTTATGATTACCTCTAAGATATTAGCATATATATATGTGTGTGTATTTATATATGAGATTAAGCATATGCTTTGAGGGGTGTGACAATTTACAATGTGGAAGAAACTCCAAGAAATTTACATGAATAGAATTTCACTTTTCCAACGTCCACACTTGATTAGAGCTAGAGTTGAATTTTGTACTTATATAAACAAAAAATCCATTTTCTTACTTGATTTTTCTTCTAAATCATTAAAAAGGGATCTAAGACTAATATGCTATTTGGTATTTGTATGTCCCTTTATTTATAGTGAGAAACACATAGGGCCAATTTAAATTTTGGCAGTTTGGGATTAATCATTTAATTTATGACATGTCGACATTTCTTAATCTGTATTGTCAGAAAGATATGCTAATTTTACCTGGATTTATATATTAGCTTTTTTTTTTTTTAAGACTTCTAAGTGCTCTCTGACTTCTCCTATAACTTCTTTTCCATTTTTCTTTTGACCACTGGGAAGACTGAGGGATACAAAAGTTACGTGGCTTATTCAAGATCACAGCCCAGTGACACAGCTATTATAAGAAAGTAGGACTTGCTTCTAATTATCTACCTACTCTTTTGTTACTGTGACTTTGTAACAATATAAAGTCACACTTCATGAAATCTAATAAAACATTTTTCATGGTATTTTATAAATATCAGACCCATTTTTTGTTTCTTGAAGCTGTGGTAATTCTGTTTTTAGCTATCCACACATGATATTTATTCTCTCTTGATTAATATAAAATTCCTGAGTTGGTGGGAGTTTGAAAAGAGGTGGTTAAAAGTCATTTATGGCTGCGAATTAGAGCAAAATTCTAGGAACCCAAACCAAGGAACTTGGCTTTATTCTTAACTTCCGTGCTAATCAGAGATAGCTGGACATTGAATACATAATAACTAAAAATGAGCTTAATTGCTTATGTGAAGGCCTTGGATTTCTACATTTACTTCATTTCCTGTCTCATGTAGATATATAAGAAGTGTTCACATGATTAAAAATTATTTATGGGTCAAAGAGATGCAATGTGTTGAGTAAATTACAGATTAGATAGTGGCTCCCTAAAAAAGAATGAACAGTGGAAGGAGGAGAGAGAAGATTTTCTTTTCTTTTTTTTTTTAAGATTTTATTTATTTATTCGACAGAGATAGACAGCCAGCGAGAGAGGGAACACAAGCAGGGGGAGTGGGAGAGGAAGAAGCAGGCTGCCAGCGGAGGAGCCTGATGTGGGGCTCGATCCCATGACGCCGGGATCACGCCCTGAGCCGAAGGCAGCCGCTTAACCGCTGTGCCACCCAGGTGCCCCAGAGATAAGATTTTCTTAATGTTAAAAGAAACCTGGAGAGCTCCATGGTTAGAATAGAGTCAAAGAATTATATGCTGAGAGAAACAAGGTATTCTAGAACTGTCACTCTGGGGAGAAAGTATTTGTTTCGATAGAAACAAATAACTTATGTAGTACAGAGGCTAAGGCACCCTTCAGTACAATGGTCACTTCTTTGGCACACTCTTTCTGGACCACCCTTTCTAAGGTAGTCCCCCAACCTCTGCCATCATTCTCTACCCCACTAGTCTGTTTTACATTTTCCATGGTACTCTCTCTTATCTCAGATTATTCCTATTTCTATGTTTTTTTACTTATTTGTTTCTTCTCACTAGAATGTAATTTCTGTGAGGGTAGAGATCTTTTTTTTCTTGTTCAGCATTATATCCCCAATTCTAGAATGGTGAGTCTTTGGTAAAAATTGGTTGAATGAATGAATTTGACTTTTCAATGTAGATTTTTTTCACTTCTATACTTGTAGATGGGAATGGCATGGAATTAAGTTAGTAGTTTTTGTGCTATGTTTCTCTTTTGGAGGGGCTGAATTCTAATCTTAGTTAAAAAGAAAATTTTGGGGGGACATTTTCTCTTGTGATTATCAATTGTTTGTATGGTATTGCCCGTATAGCCTCTAGACCAGACAAGAGGGGACCCTGATCAGGCTCTTCTCTAGTTGTACCCATTCCCACAGGTCCGGTGATTAGAATCAAGGGGAGGTGCCTAACTCATGTACACACTTCACCTCGCCTTACCTTCTGAACTGTGCTCTGGGTACCCAGGTCCCTGAAACCCCTGCGCAGATGGCCCCAAGCTTGCTCCCAGGGTCTGTGTGGACCTCTTCCCTGGGTCTGTCCTCTGGTAGGTAGACCATATTACTGGTATGTGTACCCATAGGCATAGGGAGTCACCATGGGTTTTGTGCAGGGAAGCGTAGAGAGTTTATGGAAAGGTGGACATGTGTCCAAGGCTCCTTGGAGGTATGGGATAGAGCCAGGGGGAGGAAGAAAAGAGATGTGGAGCTCTCAGGAAACAAGATTCTAAATATGACCCTGGTCTTCCACATTATCTTGATGGTGTATATTTGTCAAGTTTGAAGGATAAACTGTTTTAATTCGTAGTTTTGTTAGCTTGACATATAAGTTCTTAATATTTAGTATTAGGTATATGCTGTGAAGGCCTCCATTCGTTCCGGGCCCACAGATATCAGGGGAAGGTTTGAATGTTGTATCTAAAACTCAGCTTCTTCAAGATCCTAAAGGCATGGTCCTTTTTGCAGAACTTGAGTATACTCAAGTTGTAAATGTAGGTAAAAAACATTCGTGTATACCTTAGGAGCGAAAAGTGACAACTTGGTTTTGCTCCAACATTTTATCATGAAAAGTTTCAGACATACTGCAGGGAATTGAAAGAATTTTACAGTGAAAATTTATTCACCACTTAAATTTTTATCATTAACGTTTTTCTGTTTTTGCTTTATCATATATGAGCTTCTACCCCTCCGTTCATTCATTCAACTCGTCTTATTTTTTGATGCATTTCAAAGTAAATTGCAGACACAAATTTACCTCCCCCTAAATACTTAAGCATGGGAAATTCATTTTTTAATGGGAAACTAAGTAAAAAACCTCACCGTAGACACTTAATGTTTTTAAAATAAATTTTCCCTATAATACGATAATCTTTGTTACGTTCAGTCATCAGCAGTGAGCTTTAGCTGCCACCACGTATTAGTCTTTGTTAGAAGCTGCCTATGTTGGTAACTGTTTATTGTAGCTTGACACAGCACCTGGTGATTTACATCTGATTTTGCTCAGGTAAGTCTGACTTCGAGAGTGCAGAGGAGATTAGGAATGCTCATGCCCTTCAGGAACAAATTCTAGCGGGGGACCACAGACAGCAACATGGAGCATAATAGTGATAAATAGGGATTTTCTGGTACATGTTTAATCACTGGCTCTTGTGGGAGGAGGACACTCCGACTTGTAACTTTTGCTGGTTTTCATTGTATAAATACTCCTACCATGGCCGTGTTGGGAGGAAAAAACCTTTCCTCTGTGAACTTAGGTCTGAATGGTGGTGGTGGTGGAGGGTTGTGCATTAACTGACAGTAGACAGATTAAGAGGAGAAAAGACAAAGTTCATCCCCACTTGTGTGGGAGCACTCACTACTAAGGAGCTCCCTGAATAGCCAGAGGTAAATGTTTATATACCAACCTAAAAGGAGGGGTTTAGGGCTTCAAAGCATGGAAGGTTCCAGTGAGGCTTGGTTACACAATATTTTTGAAATGTCCTGGTGCCCATGGTTAGTCTCCTCCTTGGCTGGAGACTTCTGGAGTAGATGGGGTAAGGGTGTTGTGTTGTGGTAACAGACTCTTGTAAAGCTCTGTTGAAGTCAGATAAGGGCAGTGTAGGTAAGATTTCTTTCTGCATCTGGTTTTGGGTTTTTGGTCCGTTCAGCCAGTTTCGAGCAGCCAACATGATGTCACTGCAGAGTTATGAAGAGATGGTAACAGCTGGCTTGTGATTCAGCTCCTGCTGTGCCAGCACACCACCAGAAGTTTTATAACAGAGGGGTGTCTGTAGAAGGAATCTTTATTTTTTTTTTTTTTTATTAATAACGATTTTTTATTATATTATGTTAGTCACCATACAGTACATCCCCGGTTTTCGATGTAAGGCTCGATGATTCATTAGTTGTGTATAACACCCAGTGCACCATGCAATATGTGCCCTCCTTACTACCCATCACCGGTCTATCCCATTCCCCCACCCCCCTCCCCTCCGTAGCCCTCAGTTTGTTTCTCATAGTCCATAGTCTCTCATGTTTCATTCCCCCTTCTGATTACCCCCCCTTTCTTTATCCCTTTCTTCCCCTACTGATCATTCTAGTTCTTATGTTCCATAGATGAGAGAAATCATATGATAGTTGTCTTTCTCTGCTTGACTTATTTCACTAAGCATTATCTCCTCCAGTGCTGTCCATGTTGTAGCAAATGTTGAGAACTCATTCTTTCTGATTGCTGAGTAATATTCCATTGTATATATGGACCACAACTTCTTAATCCAGTCATGTAGAAGGAATCTTTAATCCAGAGGGAGACGCCTGGAAAAGACGGTACTTAGGCTGACTCTTGAAGGATGAGTAGAAGTTAAATGATGAAGAGTGGGAGGGAGAATGGGCTAGTTAATGCTGGGTTAATAGCATGTTTGTTCAGATCCTGATAGGCTCTTGTATATATTGCCAAGGAGTTTGGAAGTCATGAGGGAAATATTGGAAGATACCAAGTTAGGGCAGTGGCATTTTCCCCCACCAAAGCATCAACCTAGTAACAGTATGTGCTGGAGGAAGACCGGAATAAAGGCAGGAAAGATGGAGAAGAGAGGAAAAACAAGAGCTGTTTAGGAACGTGAGTAGATAAGACTTGGTGACTGAGAGGATAAAGGAGAGGGTAAAGTCAACAATAACTCCTAGATGTTGGCTCTTGGCAGATGAATGGGGAATGGTACATTTCACCATGGCAATTCAAAGAGGAGGAATGATTTGGGAGAGCTAAAAAATATTACTTTGGGACTGCTTTACGAACATGCAAGTGGCAATGTCAGCAGTTCGATTTGGGTCTGGAGCTCAGGAGAGCAGTCTAGAATAATAATATATGTATTTCAGGAAAGGCAGAATTTGGCACATTATGGTGTTCTTTTTGTGCATGTTTCTAAAATGCATTTTAAAATATAATCTTTTTTAAGTTAACTTTTTAAAATAAAAACAAAGACAAACTAACCAATCTCTTTAGAAGATGCCTAAGATAATATTTATTGATTATAATTTGATTGACTATATGGTGATTTACATCTGATTTTGTTCTGGCAAATCAGACATTTTGGCTGATTGAGACTTATCACTACCTTATATTAATTATCAGTTACCTAATTACCAGGTTAAGGTGATTCTTCATTGCCAACAAAAAAATTACTCAACATGTATACAAATGATATAATGTCTTATAGCATGTATAGCAATCAGTAAAATCATCAAACTCCTGTTAGGTTCCCGGATCGTGCGAGGTATTGGGACTCCATCAGCCCTGCCCCCATGAAGCTTAAAGTCTAGTGGGGAAACTAAACATAGAAAACAGGCATAGAATCCTTTAACAAAAGTATTATTTAGAAGTACACATGACATAAAGGAGAGGTACACGATGCTAACATGGGAATCTGACCTAGTCAGCAAGGCTTCCTGAAGGAAGAAACAGTTGGACTGAGGTTTGAAGAGAGGCTAAAGAACAGTGTGCAGGACTGTTCAGTGGTCAGAGTGGGTTCTGCCAAGGGGCTGTTTCTGAGGTCTGGGGAAGAGCTGATGGTAGCTTGATCCAGAGGAGTGATGGAGGTGATGACCAAGACAGAAGTGATGGAGATCCTTAAGGAGGTCAAGTCACGGGACTTGGTAATGGATGAGCAGAAAGGGAAGTGTCAAAAGTTGAGTCTTAGCTGTTGATTTAAAGTCCTGTGTTTTTATTTAGGAGTTGTCATTGATTCAGTATTTAAATGAAATAAAAAGAGCAGCTACACAAAGCCTAGGGATCATACCTAACTTCCTTTTAAAAGGTCCCCATTAATATGCCTCTTTTTGAACTAAGAATTTGTTGCAGAATTGATTCATTGACTGTATAGTAGCAGGTAAATATGCAAATATCTCTGCCAGGAGCAGGAGCACCCAGGTTGGCATTTGCAGTTCCATCTTCTTTTGACAGATATATGGAATTTTTACTGTAATGAATTGTAATTATATGCAAAGTGAGCAAATATGCCTTTATTTTTGCAGAAAGACTTCATCTTTTTTACTAGGAAAAAAATCCCACAAAACATTATTTTTTCCACTGGGTTTTAGATGCACCCTGCTCTGTTCAGAGCTAATGTTATGTAAGACACACTGTTTGACAGACTCTCTTGTATCACATTTGTATTGATTGTATGTTGCTGAGGGATGAGCTTCCATCTTCCCCTTTTATTTAAAGTATGTCTGTTGGCAGGGGTTTAGTGAGATTGGATAAATATCTTCTTTTGTTGTGTTAATGAAAGCTGGCAACAGTTCTAGTTATACAATAAGCATTGGTAAACAATGTTAATATCACAATAGAAATTTTTATGTTACAGTTATGAACTCTGTAAGGTTTCACAA
Source organism: Ursus americanus (assembly GCF_024610735.1). NCBI lineage: Eukaryota > Metazoa > Chordata > Mammalia > Carnivora > Ursidae > Ursus > Ursus americanus. Next base: position 47,929,931 of record NC_142129.1, read on the forward strand.
TATGGCTACACAGTATCCTTCATATGGTAGCACAGCTTTAGGCCCAAAGGAAACCTAGTATCATAGCCTTTTGCATGGTTTTAGCCATGATTTTTTTATTGCTATGTTGCACTGTAGCAAATTGGAGAAAAAATTGAGCCCATGAGCTAGATATTATTCCTTATGTGAAAATAAATTTTGCTATTTGAACATTTAGAAGTTAGGAAAGCTGATTACATTCACTTTGGTTTTATATATGGAGAAATTATGACTGAAAGAGTCATATATTTATATAATAAGTGTCTAGATTGGCAAACCATGACCTGCCACCTGTTTTATATAGTCTGTTTTACATAGTAAGTTCAGAGTGGTTTTTGTATTTTAAATGATTGAAAAAATCAAAAGAATAATACTTCGTAACACATGAAAATAATATGAAATTCAAATTTCAGTGCCCAGTTTGTGGAACACAGCCATGCTCATTAATATTTGTATTACCTGTGGCTACTTTTAGGCTATCGCAGTAGATTTAGTAAGAGATCGATAAGAGTCTTTCTGCCGCAGAAGTCAAAAATATTTACTATCCACCCTGGTCTAGATAGCCTCTGTGCAAGAATGGAAAATATTTAGGTCATTCAGAACGCATTGTGTGGTTTTCAGAGGGATGATAGAAGTATGGATTGAACTAAGCAGAATAAAACATCTCTACCAAATAAAAGCAGCGGCTAACATTTATTGAGCGTTTGCTTTTCAGTACTTTGTGTGCATTAACTCCTTGAATCCACACAACAACTCTGAGCTTCAAGTTTGTCTGGTTTTACAGGAAACAGCATGGAGAGGGTAAGCAACTTGTCCAAAGTCAGCCAGTGCTGGAAACAGGCTAGTTGAGCTTTCAGATTTATGTGGTTTCTCATAAGTACGTATCTTATAAGTACTTTCTACTGGTGTTACATTTCTTGAATAAGAGGTAAATGTGTGTTCCTTTGGTTCTCAACTTCCTGCACTCCTGGGTTGTAATATGTTTGTACTAGTTAGAGCTTAATCAGTACAGTTCATTTACCTTCAAAGTGAAATTATGTCAGCCTGTTTGTAGTGATGACTTTAGTAGATTGGATTATTGTACAACTGCTTCTCCAGTCTTAAGACACAAATTACTTGTTTTTTTAAAAAATGGACTTCAAGTCGGTGCACCTGGGTGGCTCAGTCGGTTAATTTCAACTTTTAATTTCAGCTTGGGTCATGATCTCAGGGTTCTGAGATCGAGCCCCATGTTGGGCTCTGTGCTGAGCATGGAACCTGCTTAAGCTTCTTTCTTTCCCTCTCCTTCTGCCCATCCCCACCCCTCGAAAGTTCCCTCTCTGTCTCGCTCTCAAAATAATTAGACTTCAGGTGTTTTGTATCAATTGTTTATATCTAATTTTTAAGTTTTTTCTCTGTTTTCTCTATTTTATTTTGGTTTTTTACATTTTATGTCATTTCCCAGATCAGAATCATCAAGCGGTTTCCCATTACACTGAAAAATGAACTTCCGGTTTCTTAACAAGGCTGATGTGTATGATCTTGCATGACGAGTGTCTCCCTGCTCTCTAGTCCCATCTTCTGCTGGAGTTCTCTTCCCTGTGCTGTAGCGACACTGTCCGTATTTAAGTTCCTTGAACAAACCAAACTTTTTCCTGCTTTTACACATGTGGTTCTTTCTGCCAAAAAACATTCATAGTCTTACTTTTTGTTCCTTCATATTGTTTAGGTCTCAACTTAAAATTCATCTCAGAGAGGCCTTCTTTTTTTTTTTTTTTTTAAGATTTTATTTATTTATGTGACAGAGAGACAGCCAGCGAGAGAGGGAACACAGCAGGGGGAGTGGGAGAGGAAGAAGCAGGCTCACAGCAGAGGAGCCCGATGTGGGACTCGATCCCGGCGTGCCGGGATCACGCCCTGAGCCGAAGGCAGACGCTTTAACGACTGCGCTACCCAGGCGCCCCTCAGAGAGGCCTTCTTGATCGTCCTTTCTAAAACGAGTCATTCTCTGCCCCGTTCATCCCTGTTTGTTTTGTAAAATGCACTTAACACAATTTGTAGAATTTGTGCTTATTTGTTATTTGTTCTTCTGTCCACCTCCCACACTGTATTGTAGGCTCCATGAAGGAAGGAACCGTGAGTCTTGTTCACCATTGTAATCTTCATGCTCAGCACAAGACCCAACATATAATAGGCTCTTGCTATGAAAGGAATGAATGAAAGAGAGCTACTTTCAATCTTACTATTTTGTCTGGAGCCTCATCACAAAGAATTACTGTGGCTGCCTCCTAAACTAAAAGATCTCTTAAATTCATTTTATGCTCCCAATTCCATCCTGAGAGATTGATTTTATAAAATACTGCATTGATACAATCATTCCCATTCTCAAGATCCTACAGCAGTTGCAGATTGCCTACTGAATCAAGTCCAGATTCCTTGGCTTGTGTTTTAAGGCTCTCCATAATAATCATAATCTTTTACTTCTCTCTCACATAACCCTTTGCTTTTATTAGGCTGGCCTCTTCACAAGCCATCAGCATTTGTCCTTTATGCTTACTGTCTTCCAACACTCATAAGAGGCCTACAGCTTCCATGTCCTCTCCTATAAATCCAACCTTTCATTCCGAAATTCCCACTGTAACAATTGCCTGACCCACACTTAGAACTTAGATCTTGACTGTATACTTGAATAGATTCTCCAATATAAATCCGTTTGTGCAATGATATCGAATGTCCACTGTGAAAGTTTTGCCTCACTATTCAATAAGAAGCTAATCCTAACTTCAGGGTATATTTTATAAATGATATGAGTGGAGGCGCTTTGTTGTATGGCTATCAATTTGGGATCAGAGAAAGATTAAAATGATACCGTTTCTGTCTTGAATATAATTGGAATATTCTATGTCACTGAACAAAGTTGCATTTTATCTTTATTAAATTTCATTGAATATAGTTAGGCTTCAATTTTTCTATCTATGGCATATAGAGAACTGCTTATAAAATTAATGGAATCCCATTCCATTTGTTCAGAATTTGTGATAATAAGGGCAGGAGGCTGTATTCTTTCTGTAAGAAAAAATGAGTTTACTCAGGGTGCAAAAAAAAAAAGGTTGTAGAGAAAATATCTTATTAGAATCATTCTTGTATTTTATAAACAGGTATCTAATGATCAATTGTGTCATTCTTAATAAGTTTTTAGAAACTTATTACCCCCCCACTACAACTTTATTTGTAGTTATTGATAGATTCAAATTTCTGTTCACAATAAAATTAAGAACAATATCACTGCATTTTATGAAACTTTTTTAAAATTCAGTTTTGTTACCCATTCAAATTTATTGCCCCCTAGTTCATTTTAGTTAGTGGATTTAACTTCTTGATTTAAGTTTAGAATTTCTTGGCTATGAAGGCAGACATTACATTGTCTGAAAAAAAATATCTTTTTAGCTGCGTTTAATGTTGAAAATAAAGATCATTGTAGTTCATTTATTTGTTTTTTTAATTCTATCAAATATTTGAAGGAGCAGAAATAAATTTATTTTTGTTTTAAATTTTTCTATATACTGTAGTATATGTGTAATGTTTGAATTATGTTTACATTACTTAATCACAAAATATATTCCTTTTAGACCCATTAAGAAATGTATGTTCTGGTATAAGGTGTTATCTGCCTTCCCAGGGAAGTGCCTTGCCTGAAGTCATCCAGCTATTGGGTGGAAGAAGTTGAACTGGGAAACCAGACCTGTCTGACCCTTGAGCCCATGACCTTGACCAGCTTCCTATGCTCTTCACAGACATACAGATGATCTCAGTACTTAAAAGTCTGACTCTGTGTGTAGCACTGCTTATTAGCAGGATTATAGAATATGGAAACAAAAGGGCCTGGAAAACTGTCAAATACTGTTCTTTGCTTTACATAATTTGCTTCATTCAGTCTTCAAAATAATCTTATGAGATTTATGCTCTTACTATTTACTTCTGCAGCTGGGGAAACCGAGGCTCAATAGAGCTTAAATAACTTATGTTCGCAGGGGAGCCTGTACTAAACCCAGCTTTCTACTGTTAAGTACTATGAATTCTGCCTCCCTGAAATGTTTTTTCCCATCCCTTAAAAGTTACTGCTTTCTTATTCACCAGTAATGATTTTCCTCTAACAAACAACTTTTAGACTTGTCACTATAATTCTTACAGCATGGCAGTGTTTTGACTTTGGTCTCAGTGTCAGAAATCGGTTCAAGGTCATCAAAAGGATTCGGTACTACCTTTGTTGTAGTAGAACTTTGGTAAAATGTAATTACTGGGATTGCCATGTCAAATTTACAGCTCATAAAGTTATATATTTCTAAGGTTTTAGTTTAAATACATACAAATCCGTTCATTTCTAGATTCTGAATCGTAAAACAGTGGGTATGTAGTGTTTTACCGGGAATATAGTCTGTTTTCCTGTTTTTACCTCAGAATACCATCCACGCTTCTCTTTGACATGTTTTCTTATTATTCCTCCCTGCAAGTATTTTGTTGTTTGTTAGTCTAGACACCGCACTCTGGATTTCTGCAACAGCCTGTTCTCCTCATTATTTAGTATTCTTAGGCTTGTGTACAAAAAAGGAACAGCTTTCCACAGACATTTTGGGTACTCGTTTATATTCCCACAGTAGTGATCTTATTTCGAAACACACTGCTACCCTGTGGATAAGCAGAAGAATACACCACCTGGGGGTGTGGACTGATCAGTCTGTTATCAGTGCCTGAAGGCCTGGCAAGAATGATGAAAGAAGATTAAAATTAAATCTTCAGAAGTCCCGCACATCTGAGGAAATGGCAAATATTCAAAAAACTCTTCAAGTGTACTTGTTTAATATTTAGCAAGTTTTGTCAGGAGCAAATTTTATTTCCCTTTTTTCTGCTATCATTACATTTCTTTGGAGAGCAAATATCTTATAATACCTCTGAAAAATCCATAGTTTAGGCTTTATTTTGTGTTATAGTCAAGTGTCTGGAAGAGTATCAACCACCTCACTTGTTTTTCTGGCCTGTTCAGGAGGATATTTGAATTTCATCCTCTGGAGTTGAAGGAACCAAACGGCTACCATTTCCAGACAAGCTGTACTTTATGTTGAAATTTGAATTTGAAAAATTCAGATTAAAAATTTGAAATATTTGTTCTTTTCTTTAAATTTAGAATATTCTTAAACATTTAAAATTTCTTTTTCTCTAAATATCAAATCAGTTAGTGATTTCAACTCTTGACTTCCTAGAAGTCCCAGCTACCATTTTGGTTCCCTCAGAGAGCAGTCCAGATTCTGCATTTGGAGACCTGAATCACTGGTTTATAAGACAGAACACTTGGGAATTGCATGTAGTTTGGAATGTGAGAGCATAAGATACAAATGTATGAAAGGTGAAAGAACATGGAGACCCCTTCTTTCCTGATGGCACTGGGCTTCCCGCGTCCTACCTTACAGTAGCCTTACCCCAGTATCACTGTTGCGGTTGTATTTGATTTGGGCTTTGTATTAAGCTCATGTAACACTTACACTTATTGTTTCATCACCTGTTGTTCAATTGCAAGGTATGAGCCTGTGAAAGGCAGAACCGGTATTAACTTTGTCTTTGTTTCTCCAGGATCTAACATTGTTCTGGACATAGGCCAGGTTCATAATAAATATTTATTGCTCATTGAATAATGACTATCAAGCATTGTTGACATGGAATAGAGACTGTGTGAAAAGTATTATATTTTATTCTGAAATAAAGCTCATATTTGAAGTTATGAGGTTTAGATGGAGAAGGAAAAGGAAGAAATTGTGGAAAGGTGCCCAGCACTTCATCCTGCTATCCAGTTGCAGAATCACTGTATTAAATTGGTGTTTGTTCATGCTCCTCTGGAAATGTATTAGCTGGAAGATGCAGAGTAAATCCAACTGAGAAAAGCCTGTAGCATGCCAAGAAATGCCTAAGGAGAATGCTAACTTAATACAAATTATCTTGCCTTCATCCTAAGGAGGGCAATAAATCTCAGTTCATATAGCCTGAGATGGAAAAAAGGAGGGTTTTTACCTTTATATCCTCAGTGGGGAGACAGGAAGAGGAGAATGTGAAATGGCATTTCATTCTATTCTTCGATGCCCTCAGCCAATCTGTAAGTAACAGTCATAGTAAGTGGGTAGGAGGTGACATTTATGGCTTCCAGTTGTGGGCCTACAGAAATCATACCTGAATTGGCCCCTTTGTTTTGGGGGAGTTTAAAGTAAGTCTACACTCCAAATTATGCAAAGTATATTTCTGAAGAATATTATCATCATCCCACGTGGGTATGTGTTTTATAGATGATAGACTGAGTCATCAAGATCAGCGGTGGATTTATCTAATAAAACTCCTCGAAGACCTATAGAACAGGCTAAGCGTTGTCACTGGACCCAGCATTATCATAAGCATGCACAGTTTCCCGTTACTGTTAAAAGTTTGTTGGTTAAATATTCTAGGCTCTATGCATAACTAAATGAACATGTAGTGTAACTATAAAGTATTTTGTATCTGCCACCAATTAAAGTTACATGCCATAAAAATAATTGACTCCCACAAAACAAACACACACATGGATTGAGTTTCACTCGGAATTTCCTCCGGCTGGCTGAATGTTTGCCAAGTGCTTTTGTAAAGTGCTGCATACAAAAAAATCAGTAGGCCTTGGTTTTTCTGATATATACATAGTGCATAATGACTTAACTAAAAGTCTTACTTCCTTTGGAAGGCATAATTTGACTTTGTGGCCCACCATTGTTACTGCAGTTTAACGTAAAAAAGTAAAGCTAATCTTCTGGTGTAATGGCTGATCCCTATAATATATATCTTTATTTAATAACCCTTATTTATTCAACATGCATTTATTAAATGATTGTGTTCCAGGCACTGTCCGATGGGAATAGAAGATGAATAAAACTCGAATGGCCTAGTCCTTAAGTACCTTATGCATCTGCCCAAACTTTCTTTTTACTGCTTTTCTGGTGTCATTTTTTTTTTTTTTTTGCCACATATTGAAAGAGTGACCTGCATAAAAATGCTTCAGCTTTTGTTTTGATCATTTAAATTATTTTTATAAAAATATCAACTTCTGTTTTATACACAGTACTTACTTATTCATTAGAATTTACTAAATCTGTGGTACTTTGTCAGGTTTGTACATTTATTGACAACCAGCTTGTTAATTTCTATTTTTATAGGTGAAGAAAGTAAATATTAAGTCACAAATATAGAGAAAGCCAGCTACATTATTTATTCCATATTAGTAAATATTTATGCTATAAGAACTTATACATAAGCATGCATAGTCTCATATATTCTGTGTAACGTGTACTTATGTACAGCTGGCTCCAGCCTAGATATTGTACCTATGCTCTCGTATCGCAAGGTCACTAAAACTTTGTCAATATCAATTGCATCACCTTCTTATCCTTAAATGCACGTTAGTGCTGTTTTATTCTTCAACTCTACTTGTTGGCTTCCTCTCCTTTAAACCATCAAGGCAAGTTTGGACAAGAGTTCAGATTTGTTTTCTTTGTTGAGTCTGGGAGAAGAGCTTTAGAAGCCAGGCTCTTTGATTAGAATAGGCTGGTGTACTCTTTCATTTGAGTCCTCAGGTCCCAGACTCATTAGCATTTAAAACCTTATTACCACCAGCTATACCTAGGGGTAGGTTGGCATGTTAACAGGTTATCACACTTATTTTGCACAAACCGTGCCTTCTTTCTTTTTGTTGGAAGAAATTCATACTATCTAACATGAACAATAGAATAATGACTGCTGTGTTACAAATCATAACGAGAAGGTTCCTGAGAGGAATTATGATTCTGTTTCCTTTGGCAGTATTATTAAGCAAGCCTTGCCTAAACAGTTATTACACTTTCCTCCAGTTGTAGTGTTATTTTTTTTTTCTGATGGGCGTAAAAGGTATTTGATAAAGATAAGATTTTTAAAAACATCATTGTGTAAATCCACATATTTTAGCATTATCGGAATGTAGAATACTACTTCTAAGGAAGCTTACAGATTATCTAGCCTATGTCTCTTATTTTACAAGTGGGGTCTAGAAGGATTGAATCGTTTAGGTAACTACAATTAAGTTTAGGGGCTGACACTTGTAGTCTTCTGACTTCTAATCTATGTTTTATTTTTCTTCCTAAAGATGACTATGCTATTACTATTTTTTATTGCACAATTGTTCTTGATAGATGCGTTATGAGATATTATACTGAGTTGCATGCACGTGCATACACACACATACACACACACACACCCTCCCACCAAATCATGTTTGCAGAATTTAGACGGGCAAGAATCAGCTATTTCTGTTTCCTAAGTTTTCAGTTTCAGAATCGTTGTTTTTCTAGCTTTCTGCTTTTTCATATAAAGAGTATTTGACATCTTCATTTGTTAGAAAAAAAAAATTGGAAACTGCCATTTGCAATCACGATAGAAATAATTCAGACAATAATCATCAACGGATGCTGAAACTTAGTAGGTGAAAGCTTGAGGAAGAACAAGGGTATTTATATTATCTTAAAGAATCTCCTCATAAAATACTAACTATAAAGTGAAAAGTAATCATGTGAAAGGGAGAAATTGGCAGATACTACCTTGAGCAGGCGATGAAAGTTAACATCATTGTGCTGGGAATAATCGACATTATATGCCTCCTGATATGGTGCGCTGAACTGTAATAACATGATGAATTTTGAAAGAAATTTTTTTTTGCCTTTGTATTTTTAGAATTCTTTAAAATTAAAAAATCAAGCTTCATATCTTTATGTCTGAATCTACAAAGAACTGTGTGGCATTGCTAGATCACTTTCAGTGTAACCACTAATTTTCCTTTTTTGAGATTTTCTAAGATGGAAAATCTTAATACTTTTGGTCTTAAAGTGACTAAAAAACACAAGAAAACAGCTTTATTGATACTTTAGCAAATATTTGGTATTTATTGAAATATAAATGAAAGTATTTATAGAAATACTTGAAGATAACATTTCTTTTTCAAGTTTTTATTAAATTCCAGTTAGTTAACACATAGAATAATGTTAGATTTACAGGTGTAGAATTTAGTGATTCATCACTTACACAATACCCAGTGCTCATCACAAGTGCACTCCTTAATCCCCATCACCTATTTCATCTATCCCCCACTGACCTCCCCTCCAGTAACAACCAGTTTGTTCTATATAGTTAAGAGTCTGTTTCTTGGTTTATGTCTCCCCCCCATGTTCATTTGTTTTGTTTCTTAAATTCCACATATGAGAGAAATCATATGGTATTTGTCTTTCTCTGACTGATTTTGCTTAGCATAATACTCTCTAGCTCTATTCCTGTCATTGCAAATGGCAAGATTTCATTCTTTTTTATGGCTGAGTAATATTCCATTATATATATGTACCACATCTTCTTTATCCATTCATCAACATTTGGCTGTTTCCATCATTCGGCTATTATTGATAATGCTGCTGTAAGCATCAGGGTGCATGTATCCCTTCAAATCAAAAGGATATTTTTATATCCTTTAGGTAAATAGCTGACAGTGCAATTGCTGAGTTATAGGGTAGCTCTATTTTTAATTTTTTGAGGCACCTCCATATTGTTTTCCACAGTGGCTGCACCGGTTTGCATTCCCACCAACAGTGCAAGAGGGTTCCCCTTTCTCCACATCCTCGCCAACACCTGTTGTTTTCTGTGTTGTTGATTTTAGCCATTCTGACGGGTGTGAGGTGATATCTCATTGTAGTTTTGATTTGTATTTCCCTGATGATGAGTGATGTTGAGCATCGTTTCATGTGCCTGTTAGCTATTTGTATGTCTTTGGAAAAATGTCTATTCATAATGAAGAGAACATTTTCTTCAGAACGTGTAACTTCAATTGGTCCATGACACACAATGCTCCTTCCTCCTTATAGCCTATAGGATGTAGGCCTCCTTACCAAATCTTGACTAACAAGTTAGTTCAGCTAAAATTTATTGTTAAGGAGGCCAGTGTTACATGTTTGATCTAATATGGGTATTATTTTGTTCTCTGGCTATGCATGTTAACATTGGCAAATTGACTTGAAATTTTATGATTTTGGTTACTTGGGTGTCTTAAGTAAGAGTATGAAAAGCTTTCAAAAAACTTTATATCAATTGCCCTCCTATGAAACATTCATTTGCCTTCATTTTAAACAGTAAGTGTTTTTTACTGTTTCTTAGGAAATTATTTTTGTTGTGTTTAAAGATGTAAGCTGTTTATGAACATCACTGTGATTTTAAAAGTCAAACATTATCTTTTCTAGGATTTATTGGGCTGTATTGTGTGTGTGTGTGTGTGTGTGTGTGTGTGTGTGTGCATTTTATGTATGTGTTTGCATGAGAGAGAACACTGAAATAATCTTATGTCCAGAGGCTTAAGGCCTTTCATTAAGAGGTTCAAAGACAACTAACAGTAAGCCTAAGAGAGTCCAGTGAATAAATTTGTAGTTTGTACAATAGACGTGTTTTTTAAAAGTTATATATAAATTGAACTTTGCAGTATGATAATTTAAATGTGCTAGAGAAGTATAACTATTTGGTGACTGCAGCCTCTAAGTAATTTTTATCTTTAAAAGAATTTTGAAATTTATTTTTCTTAACTGTTGGCAAACATCTTTACTTATCTAGTGTGCCATATTTTCAACACGGACAGATCACCTATATTATTGAACTAGGATTGCTGTCTTTTTATTCACTCTACATAGAGTGAGTTTCTTTCAGTAAGGCTAATTAGAACCAGTTGTCTTGTAAGACTTGGTGATGTGTATAATTCTCCTTATAGCAAATTCAGCTGACTAGCAAATTATTTTGCTTAATATCTGAAAAGCTATTAGATTTTAAGATTACATTTTAAAAATACGCAATATACCATGTAAGACATTTTTGCATTACATTACAGATGTCACCCTAAATTTTCAAATGCTAGTCATCATTTTTAACCTATTAAATTCACTTTTTAACATTACATATGGATGTATTACTACTAAGTATGGTTTAAAACGATCTGATTTTTAAAATTGCAGAATCGGCTGTTAGTATTTTGAAGACTAGTTGTTGCGTTAAAGTGGAATTTGGTATGGAAAGGGAATATTGCTACAAATACTGAATTAGAAAATAAATTGGAAATGCTTTACTCCCTGGCTGTCATTTCCTCTCTTCTTCCCCTCACTACTGAGTTGTTGTTGTTGTTTTTTTTTTTTAAAGCCAATGGTCGTTTTTTGGTTCTGCTTTGTCTATTTCATTCCTTAATGACTGGCTTCTGTCTTCATTGCTGCTTCCTCAGTACCTCAGCAAGATGACTGTAGCCTCCTAACTTCCATATTCAGTGAACAATTTCTAGTACTTCTCTCTCTTGGCCTTTCTGAAACAACTGATATTACTGACCACTCATTCATTCCTCTCCCAAAAATCTGTACTCTTTTGGCTTCTGGTCAGCCCCTTCTTTCCTGATCTTCTCCTGCTGTTTCTTCTCAGCCTTTCTGTGGCCTCTGCTTCCGCTCTGGAGGCATGAAAAGTGTAAGACTTAATCGTGTGTTTGGTATTCCTTACTAGACACAAGTAATCAGATGTTGTAGGTGTAAAGGAGTCGTTCATGTTATCTTTGAAAAATTATTTCATTCAGTATATTGGGTTAGGAAATCATTTTTCTTTCATACTTTTTACTCTTACTTTGACGTGAATTTGCATTTTCTTTTCCTTCAAGTAGTCTCAATTAAGGATGCATGGACTATCAGAATTGCAGTAACTTTGTTAAGGAAATTTATGTTTGGTTTTTAAATAAAATTTAATATATTCCTAGAGAGGAGTTTGTTATATTCATCTAATTCATCTAGCACAGAACACTTTATTTGTAATATTGTCAGTCAGTTTTCACATTGAAAACACATCTTTCTTTCCATCCCAAGCTGTAAGTATGAAAATGCTTTTTTTGGGGGGGGGGATTTTCTTCAAGTATAGAACTTTGAAATACCATTAGCTGAGAACCTTACTTCATACATAAGAATTCTCCAAATTTCTGTACATAAGATCCTCTTTTCCTGGCCAGAAAACTTCCATTTGCCATGCCTTAAAAAATTAATAACATGTGACATTCTTTATGAATAGGCATTCTGGAATCAGCCAGAAGATTTTCAAACCAAAAATAGGGATATATTTCCTGTGGAGTGTGAGCTCAATAAATCAGGTGACTGGAGCTGGGAAGGGGTCTTGGTGAGCCTATTTGTAAACTTTGGGTCGCTGAATGTTAATTTTAAGCTTCCTTTTGAAAAGGCCAGTGTTTGTAGAGCTTATCCTGTCAGCAATATCCTGTGTCAATTGTCAGGTCATGTTTAACGTGTGGAGATGTATTAATCTGCCGTAGCTGGCACTGTGAGGGACTGGGATAAATAGAGGGCTCAGCAGATGAAGAGGGATTAACTGTGTAGATTGAGCAAACTCTTCAATCACTGAACCAGTGATTTTACAAAGGATTAGCTGCTGCTTTTACAAATATTGATTACTGATTTGCTACTCAGAATGGAAATGACATAACGTGTGCAGTTGCTGTGCGGTGTGCTATGTGAAATGTACATCATTCATATTAATGGATTTGTCATAGGCATTACAGAAACTGACAGATTTATTACAGGAGCAGTTGCTAGAACTGTTATGGTTAAGGTTGTGTCAGCATATCTATTAAAACTTCAGGATTTTAGAAGTTTATAGGATAGCCATAAAATTCATTTTCCAGGTGGAATTTGGAATACCAGTTATAGCCTGGCACAATGATTTTTGTGCATATTTTTACATGAATCAGTTTGAAGGCATTGAAGTTGAACAGAAAAAAAATAAATTATTGTGTTATTTTTGTAATATCAAAAAACTTAGATTATGTCATTTTGGAAAAAAATTTAAATTCATCATAAATGCTTGTTTTCCAGCCAAGAACATGGTTAGTACATGTGGACTTCTGAAATTCCATCAGTATTTTCCCCAGAAAATACTGGCTTCTTGAAGCCTTTGGTTTGTTTTGTTTTGTTTCTATAATCAATTTGAGATTTTTAGAAAATGCAGAAATATCTGGGTAATTAACAATCAATGACTATTCTGTTTCACGTAAGTGACTTTTTTACAACACTAAAAAATCAGTAGGAAGAATTAGAATGATCTAATATCAGAGAATATATCTTCCTTTAATATTTTTTCTTTCTTTTTTTTTCTTTTTTTTGAAAGAGAGAGAGAGCAAGAGAGAGCACAAGCAGATGGAGAGTGACCTGAGCTGAAGGCAGATGCTTAACTGACTGAGCCACCCAGGCGCCCTTCCTTTAATCTTTTTTAATAAATGCATTTTCTTGCGAATTTTTCATTATGTCACAATGGGAAGGCTTTTCAGAGTTGAGTTAGATCTTGAAGGGTGAGCTGGAAGCTATCTAGGCAATGAAGGTGGCCGGGCGTGGTAGAGAGAAGAAAGGTGAGGGGTAGCACATTCTAGGCAGAATGAAAGCTTGTATGGATACATGAGGCTTGGCCTGTTTGAAGAATAGCCAGGTACGTGAACATTCTCAAAGTGGAATACCTTCATATGAGTTGAAAGGATTGTTTTCAAGCTGTATTATTTTACCCTAAAACTACACATATTGATTAAACTAGAGCTTTTGGATTAGTGGTTAAAGCTTTTCTAGCTGTGATTTAAATAATATAAATTGATTTAACATTTAAATTACTTAAAAACCTGTATATGTTCTTTTTTTCTTTTTCACTTAAATAATTCTATTATGTGAACTTATAAAGTAATACATGCTTGTAGCAAAGAAAAGTTTTATCCTCCATTCCGCCCCCCCCCCCCACAAAATCCCTAGAAGTAAGTACTATTAATTGTTCTGGATATGTCCTTCCAGACATTTTTTCCTAAATTAAATTAAAAATGGAATATCACTATACATATTATTTTATGTCTTATGTTTTTCACTTAAGTATCATGATCATTAGTCCATACCTTTCCACATTAATACACATAGACCTACACAAGCATATTTAAATAATAAGCATTATTTATAATGGTTTCATAGTGTCTTTCTTGCTGGACATGTTCCATTTTTCTGTCACAAATTGTGTTTCAAAATCTATTCTGACATATACACTGTTAATGAAGCTGTGCTTGATTTTTGTAGGATAGATTCTTGGAAGTTGAATTCTTAGGATATTGTCAAATTCTCATGCACAGAACCATAGGAAGTTCCATTCTCAGAAGGAATGCATGAGAATATCATCTTTTCCATCCTCCCCACTGTTGGTGTTATTAATCTAAAGTTTTAACGTCTCATAAAGTTAAAAAGCAGTATCCTGTTTTACTTTGTTTTCTCTAGTTTTAGTGAAGTTTATTCATTCAGCGAAATTTAATGAGCATTTACTGTGTATCCAGGCACTAATTTGGCACTGGGGTACACAGTGGACAAGACAGCGTGGTCTCTGAGTTCATGGAACTTACATTCTAGTAAAGGTGAGGAGAGCTGGGGGAGAGACAGTAGATTAGTAAACACTACACTATCTTTTCTTGTATTTATTGGCTTTTGTACTTACTCTATGAATTGCCTGGTTCATATTCTTCACTTGTTTTTCTGTTAAATTCTGTATCTTTTTTTTTATTTATTATTTTTTATTATTTTTTTATTTTTTTCTTAAAGATTTTATTTATTTATTCGACAGAGATAGAGACAGCCAGCGAGAGAGGGAACACAAGCAGGGGGAGTGGGAGAGGAAGAAGCAGGCTCATAGCAGAAGAGCCTGATGTGGGGCTCGATCCCATAACGCCGGGATCACGCCCTGAGCCGAAGGCAGACGCTTAACCGCTGTGCCACCCAGGCGCCCCTGTATCTTTTTTTTTTTTTTAAAGATTTTATTTATTCATTTGACAGAGGGAGCGGGCACAAGCAGGGGGAACAGCAGGCAGAGGGAGAAGTAGACTCCCTGCTGAGCAGGGAGCCCAGGACCCCAAAGGCAGATGCTTAACCAACTGAGCCACCCAGGCGCCCCTCTTTATCTTTTTCTTATTGATTTGTGGGAATTCGTTGTCTATTGTGACATCCATGCAAATATTTTTTGCTACCCACCCCTTGAAAAAGTCATCATTTGACAAATTAATGATTGTACTAATTCTTATCCATGTATGGAATTGTAATACCATATGTGATTTCTAATGGTTGGTGAGAGATCATTGGACCAAATATTAAATTTCCATAATTTTCCATCCTGTGAGGAATTTATAAGAGTTTTTTTTTTTTTTTTTTAAGTAGGTCCTATGCCCAGCGTGGGGCTTGAACTCACAACCCCAAGATCAAGAGTGGTATGTTCTACCAACTGAGCCAGCCAGGCGCCCCAAGAGTTATTTCTTTTCTCTAATGTATTTTGATATTCAAAAAAACACATTACAACTTTGAGTCTTGCATGAGACTTGAGGATATCCAGATGAAGGGAACTTAATTGAATTCATTGATTTGTTTAATAACTATTATCTCATTATTGGGAAGATAGATGTAACATTATGTATGTAGAAATATTTTTGTGGTGAGAATATACATCATGGTCTATTCATCCATGATTTAATTACAGGCTGAATTTGTAGAAAACGTGTAATGGAATATCTTACCATAAGAGCCTAACATATCTGCCTTGATTTTGAATAAATCATATCTTATCATTTATTCATATGAAATGGGAGTGGGATGTATATTTTTTGGATTTTAAGTCTTTTCCCATGTTTTTAAGAGGTCATTGTGTGTTTCACATATTCATGAACAAGGTACAGATCCAGACTCAGACTGTTTCACAGCCTTACCCGCCCCTGAGGTAACCGCTGGCAGCTTCATCGCAGTGCGAGGCCACAGCCCACCTGCCTTGGCTGGTGCTCACAGGTGGTTGGAGAGGCTCGTCTGTTTATACAAAGTTGCATCCGTTGTGTGTTGCTAGCACCCATTTTATTCCATGAGGTACCTTTTCAGAGTTTTAATCTGACATGTTTAATTTGAGTCAAGATCTTAAACTTCAGTGGTGAAATCGTTCTGGTAATGACGACTCTTAACTGGGAGGAAAGGAGACCAGCGACAGTTGGGCTGTGTCAGCTCGGGGACCCAGGGCTGGGGTAGCGCACAGGGAACAGATTTCCTGGATTGCCTTACGACGTCTAACTCAGGGTAAATATTAGTTTCTGTATTTGGCAGTTGTTTTTTTACATCATGGATACTCATTTTTGAAAAATATGCTGAAATCATGTGCCTCAAAATGGGCACTTTTCATGCTATTTGTTTCATTCCCATTTCTTTTTCTCCTTTTTATTGTAATTCTTACTTTACGTTGGCTGTTAGAAAGTTCAGGACTGAATTGGAGTGTTATTAAAGGGGCATTAAGGTGGGGAGGGAAAAGGAGGATGACCTCTTTGCTCTCAGTTGTGATGACCCTTTCCTGCTCTCTCGGCTCTCTCTCTCAGTTACCCTGTCAGTTCCTTCTTCCCCTACGCCTCATCAGTGGGGGACCGTGCCAGCTATGGGGAAAGAGGTATTATATTTTTATAAAATTATTTTAATGACTCAGAAGTTAGATATTCCGTAAATAAAAATCACCCTCCTCATGGTCATTTATGTATCTGACATTTCCCTTCTGTTTTCAGTGTTATGCTGGTTGCAGAACTATATTTTATCGACTTAGTGACATTCTTTTGATTTTGCACTGAACATTATCTTAGAGCATATTTTTAAAATCCTATAAGACAAGTATGAAATGAAGTTTTAAAAACATACCACTAAGAGCCCTGTAGGTGTTTTACTTCAAAATTGTACTTCGGCACTTTATTCTATTTATTTATTTATTTATTTATTTATTTATTTATTTATTTATTTTTAAATTTTTGTGTATTTATTTATTTGAGAGAGAGAGAGACAGATAGTGACAGAGATAGTGAGAGAGAACACAAATGGGGAGAAGAGGGAGAAGCAGGCTCCCGCCAAACAGGGAGGCCAACACCAGGCCCGATCCCAGGACCCTGGGATCATAACCCAAGCCGAAGGCAGCCACTTAACCGACCGAGCCACCCAGGTGCCCCTGTACTTCCGCATTTTAAATAAGTACCCTTGGTGATGTTGATGCACGCTTAAGTTTGAGAAGCACCGTCTTATGATCCCTTGCTCAAAGTCTAGTGAAAAAGACAAACTTATGAATACATGATTTTAGCCTAATATTGTAGGTGGTGCCACATGAAGGTTTCTCTCCCTGGCCCGTCTCACATATGGCTGTTAACAGTTATTTCGCTCTGAAGCTATGGATCAGAAGGAGGATTAAGCGTGCAGTGTGCTTTTATTTTCAGATACTAGAAAAAAATGCGATACATCGACTCTTCTAATATTGAAGTTTTAATGTGTGTTCTTTAGTAATTTGCTCTGTTACATACATAACAATGCTTTCTAATTCTTTCGGTTACCCAGATGTACGGATGATCAGCAGTTCATAGTAAAGAGTAGGCCTGGGCATTTTATCATTCCCAGCAACATGCTGTTCTGCGGATGTTTTGGTTATGTGAGGTAGGCATATGCTCTAACTTTTTGCAAGCTAGAATTATTCTGGCACTGAGTTAGGAATTTTATAAGCAATTGCTGATTTATTCTGTGTTAGGGTGATCTTCATCCAGGCATATGTCCCTGTAAAGCTATTATACTTTATAAATTTATATGTACATTTATAAATAAGAGTACTCAACATTTCCCCCAGCTTGGCTGATTGTTAAGGGATATGGCTCACAAGCACTAACATAGAAGAGCCGTATTGGTTTCTTGCAGGGATCATATCATCTGCTTGGGATTTAATATTTACTGAAAGTTTGACCAAGACAAATAGTGTGTTTGGAAGGATTGTCTGAAAAATGTGCAAGGTGTCTATTCCTGTAGGTATTCTATGGTCTTATCCTTGAGTTTAACAAAGCTGTTTGGGAGCTGTATGCTTGGGCTACCAGGTTTTGTGCTGTATAGAATTACTTTTAGTAAATTTTGCTTTGGTATTGTGCTGTTGGCTTGACATGAGTGATGTTATACAAAGCAGCCCTGGGAAACTTTTATTTTACATACTGTAACAATGTTATTGAGGACATTGAGAACACATGGGAAAGATTTCTTTCTCATTTCAGTACCAGGAACCAGGAATAGTTGTTATATATTCCTCCCTGAGCAATGATCTACATTTATTTTATGGGTAATGAATTACATAATTTATTATTTCTTCCTTCACGTTGGTTGTTATAAAGCTTATAACTGAATTTTTGGCCCACTCCCGCTAAGTGTAAATAACTTTGTAGTTCCAACTTGTTTTGTGTTCTACCCTGACTCCTAGTTTTGCCTTGATTGATTACTTTTATTTTTTAAAATTTGAAATAATGTCATTTATAGAAAAGTTTCGAGAATAGTACAAATAATTCCTGTTATATCCTTCATTTAGTTTTTCTCAAGTCATTAACTTACAAGGGAAAAACCCGTAAGGCTAGGAGGAGATTTTTCAACAGAAATTTAGCATTAACATTTTTAAAATTCAGGCATTTGCTTTCTCTCTGTATACACACAATTTTCTCCTGTTTGTTTTAATTTCCATACCAAATGTATCTGCACAAATGCCTCTAAGATGCTTTGGGGGCGGGGGAATGAAGCAATAATAATAATAGATAAGAATGTGTTAATTTCATACCTATGTTGAAACCAGAGACCTGTGGAAAGACCTGTGTCAGACCGAAGGAGATAAATTGTGTGTGTGTGTGTGTGTGTGTGTGTGTGTGTGTGTGTGAGAGAGAGAGAGAGTTCTAAGGAGAGAGAGAGTGAGGGAGAGAGAGAAAGGAAGGAAAGACAGAGAACACCCATGTGTTTTAAGAGGATACTTCAGCACTTTGGCAGAAGAGGTGAAATGCCAAAGGCTTTTTGATTTAAATAAAAATTAGAGAGTTGTTTTCTTAAATAGAAATAGGTAATAAATACTAAAGCATGATGAATGTTTGGAAATGATTTTACTTTAGTAACCAAGCCCATTTTGGTAATCAAGTAATCAGAATAGGGTTGTAAGTAGAGTCTTAATTCAGAATAATTTCATATTTGATGGTTTTCATACTAGATATTTTTGATTTATTTTAACCACCCCTCAGGAATATTCTTTTGGGAGATGGGAATAGAATGACAATTGTTTATATATGTGTTCTCTTTCTTCAAGGTAAAACAAAAACATATGCCTTATTATATTATGTGATTTGGAAGACATTCTAACTCTGCATACTCCTATTTCAGACACTTAAGATATGAGCTTATATTATTAATGGTTCTCTTTTTTTTGTACACAAAATAGGAAAAATAAATGAATAAAAATGAACTTAGACTATTGCAAATTAGAAAAATGTTGTTCATATACTGAAAATAATTGTAAAAATTTATAGTTTAAAGCTCACAACATAAAACAGCTTGCAAAAAAAAAAACCCCCCAAAAACTGCCCTACAACCTATGGGAAAATAAAACATAGTTGAATGGAAAGGAGCTAAAGATTTCAGTCTAAATTATATTCATTGCTAATTTTTATGTAATTTGCTAGAGGAAACTTCATGCAAAAAGAGCTTCCTTTTCCTTCCATAAGTATCTGTTTTCCCTTTACTAAGTTGCATGTTTGTGTGTGTGTGTTTAAACCAAAACAGGAATCTTTTAAAAGACATGTTTAGGAAGCAAAATGGACTTCTCTAAAGTCCTGTAGGAAGTGAAACAAACATCCTAGAATTTTAAATTTTAAGTTAAATATTTTAAATATATCATTCTGCTGTTAAGGAATTCATTTTAAATAATTGTGATTAATGCCATAGAGTAGTAATTCAATATTGTTGTCTTTTAGTTTCTGTAGATGGCATTCACTTATTTCCTCAATGATAGTACATGGCATTTTGTGAATGGGCTTTGTTGGACAGCCGTGGGGGTCCTGGTTCCACCACTTACTGTGTGTGGCCTTGATTTGCCATTGATAACATGCAACTAATAATGCCTACCTCTTGGGGCTGTGTGAGAGGGAAATGAGATAATGACTTGTATCATGTTTAACTTGTGGTAAAAGCTTAATAAATATTAGTTATTGCAGTTATTACCCTACCGAACCATGCTAATATTTGTTTATGTATATTTGTTAAATTATGATGCTTTTAAAAAAGAATGCTTAGAACTTATAGTCTAGGGATATGAAAAGGTGTGTTTCATACAGAGGTAGTACACGTATGGAAGGAGGAAGACCAATTACTATTATTCATTAAATTTTATGCATAAGTTATTTGACTTTTCTTTTAAAATGCTTTCAACAAATTTTCAGTAGGTCGAGTTTATTTTTCCTGGCTGCCTACCTTAGGTAATATTTAGAAAAGGGCCTGGCACATAATATACACTAGTAAATATTTATTTAATAAATGAATTAAGATTGTTCCTTTTCATTTATACTAATCTTTGCTGTGTATAGTACCATCAAATATTCTTTTCATGCATCAGATTTTTTTTCCAAATATCTATAGCTGGAAAGGAATTTGTATTGTTAAAAGGTATTTGGCTTTCAAGTTTTATTGCAGTTGTTTATTTTTTCAGCTTTCTTATTTTCTTGTGTATGGAACACTGGACTTGGCAAATTTGAATAACATTTCTTAATCTTAAGTACTACCCTACTAAATCTACACAGTAATTCTCCATTATTACTTACGTTGAAGGATCTGAAAAGTAAAGTTAATGAAATTAAGTAACTTGTTTACATCGCAGAATTAAAGGTCAAGCTGCAATTTGAATCCAAGATCCAGGGTTTTAACCACAATTCTAAGATGCAAAATCAGGTTGGGGACACCTTTTTGTGTTAAAGATGAACATTAAATTAAAATTCAGTTCATAATTGTTTTATATTATTTAGAGTATCTGTGAAAATTGTGATATGTTTAGAATTTTATTTTTAACTGAAGTAAAAAGTATTTCCATCTTAAGCTTGTATCTCTTTTTCTCAAAGTATTTATACATCACGGACTTTATAAAAAGGCGGTTTTTTCCCCTGAATTTAATTTTTTTCTGGCGACAGAGATGATGATTAAGATAGAGTCAGATACACACACACACACACACACACACACACACACACACACAGATAAAACCAGTAGCCAATTGGTATATATAATGAGGGATTCAGTGAGCACAATAATAGCCCCCCAAAGAAGTCCACATTCTTATTTTTGGAGCCTGCGAATATGTTGATACCTGGCAAGGGGGAATTAAGGTTGCAGGTGGAATGAGGTTGCCAGTCAGCTGACCTTAAAGTAAGAAGATTATCCAGGTGGGCCCAAAGTAAATATAAGAATCCTTAAGAAGGAGCTGAAAAAATCAGAACCAGAGAGGGCATTGGGAGAAAGACTCAACTGGCCATTGCTGGCTTTGAAGATGGAAGGGGGACAAGAGCCAATGAAATAGGTCAGACTTTGGGAGCTGGAAAGCCCAGGAAATAGATTCTTCCTGAGAGCCTCCAGAAGGAACACAGCCCTGCTGACATCTTCATTTTAGCCCAGGGAGATGCTTTTTGGACTTCTGACTTCCAGAACTATGAGATAATAAATTTGCTTTGTTTTAAGCCACTAAAACAAACCAAACCAAACCAAACCAAACCAAACCAAACCAAAAAACAAAAATAATGTAGGCAGACACAGAGTAGCTGAGAAGTTACTCTATATAGGAGATCAAATTTGATTTAAGATCTTCCTGTAAAATTTGGAATGCCTGGCTGGCTCATTCCCTAGAGCATGAGACCCTTGATCTTGTTTGAGCCCCATGTTGGGTGTAGAGATTACTTAAAAAATAAAAAAATAAAAACCAGTCCTATGAAATAGTTACCATCTCTATTTATTTATTTTATAATAATATTTTTTATTATATTATGTTAGTCACCATACAGTACATCCCTGGTTTCTGATGTAAAGTTCCATGATTCATTAGTTGCGTATAATACCCAGTGCACCATGCAATACGTGTCCTCCTTACCATCTCTATTTAAAAGAAAAATAAAATCTTTATGTGAAATTTAATGATATATTATTAAAAAATAGCCTTTACCAAAATATAAAAGCATAAAGGGTGCCCATATAAAAATACTATATGAAATAGTAGCCTTGTTTGTAGGGTGAAATTTCTCATATTGAACCTTATTTTTAAATGACTGATTCAATATATTGATATGCGTTCATCCTTATAAATAGGTGAGTGAGTGTTACAAGGGTTTCCACAAATCAGTAACCTCTGGAATTTTTAGATAAAACATTTTTTAATTCCATTAGAAATAATTTTAATATGTTATAAGAATGTGGTACCTCATGGTCTAAGAAGTTAGTCCAAAGAATCTGAAAATCTTAAAGAGATTTTCTTTCCATCTAATTTTATGAGCTAGGGACGGTGCTCCTATATTAAACATTTATCTAAAAAAGCAGTCTTCAGACATGTGCTTAGGCAGTTCAAATTTGGATTTGTACTCCAAAGTAAAAGAAGCAGTTTTAAGTGAATGGGAAGGATGACGTAACTGTATGGATAATATAATCCACATACTTTTGATCTATGACTTTTTGACATTATTTTAGTGGATATTGGTGAACACCCTTGATTTCAGATTTTTCTTAATTCTGATTCTAAGTTATTCCCTTAATTATTCTATGATTGCCATTTGAATTTTGCATATTGTGGTAGATTTCCAAGAAAATTAATAGCAGTCACAATTATATATGTATATATATTTTTGATATAAAATAGAAGCTTTTGACTGGACTCAACAAAACCTTAGGTATCTTTTGGGTCATATTCATGAAGTATTTCCTGCATGCATATAGCTGTTTTCTTCTTTGGTTTCAGATAGACCTATTGAAGACATGGTAGAACTCTCATGAGGCTATTGGAATTTCCATTTCAAGAAGTAGAGTTAATAAAGGCAAACTCAAATTACCCTAATAGTTATTCAGTTTTTGCTTGGTGGCTTTCAGAGTGACTTGCCACTTTACAAAGGGGCGGAGAGACCAACAGATGGTAAACCTGAGAGTTGCAACCTCTGCTTTTGCCCCCAGTGTCATCACATGAGTCACTATATCAGTCTTTAAAGCCTTGTGCCCAAGGCTTCATTCCCCTGGGAATTCTGTGGTCCTGCTAATAGGAAGCTGACCATTTTTGTGTCTAAGCATGATATGAGCCTATTTTTTTTTAAAAGGGAAATATCATATTAGGCTTAGAGATCAGCAGTACTAGCATATCATTGATCAGTCCTTTCTGAAAAAAGTAATAATGGGAAATGAGAAAATAAGCTCTGTGAAAGGAGCAATGCTAAGCTAACGTCATTAGCAATCTTTTAGTTACTGTAGTGATTATTTTCTTAAAGGTTATTGTTGTTTGATATATCCATTGAATACATAATAATTTTTGCCACTAAAAAAACCAATAAAAAAGATTTGAAATTTCAGATTTTCCATGTTGAGGGAGAACTATTAGAATATGAAAAATATTTAATGTATATATTTCTTTTTTTTTTAGATTTTATTCATTTATTTGACAGAGAGAGAGAGGGAGCACAAACAGGGGGAGTGGCAGGCAGAGGGAGACAGAGAAGCAGACTCCCTTCTGAGGAAGGAGCCTGATGTGGGGCTCGATGCCAGGACCCTGGGATCATGACCTGAGCTGAGGGCAGATACTTAACCAACTGAGCGACCCAGGCACCCCTAATTTATATATTTCTTTCACGGATCTTCCAGGCCAAGATTCTAGCTAGGAATCAGCCTTTAAAAGGCAGAAAACAATTCTTTGCTAGATCTAAAGGAAGTTATCAGTTGCTCTACCAAAAATATGTTTCGTACGGATTCCACATTTGATATCATTGAAAATTGAATCCATCTTGGAGCTTGGCCATTTGTTACTGAAAGTACAAGAAAAACATGAATGTGGCTATGTTTCATGGAATCCGAAGATTGGGAGGGCCTTAGAGATGATCTAATCTAAGTTTTTCATGTTTTATTTAGATGAGGAAGCTGATATCCGAAAGGCTTCGTGAGCTAAGGAAAGTCACAGATTTGCAGTGCTGGGATGTCATCACAGACCCCTCTAACCTTATACCATGCATCTGAAAGTCAGTATCAGTGTAAAACTCAGTGTTTAGGTATCTGCTAGAGCACAAAACCATTTTATTTAATATTTATGTCCCAGCTAAGTTTAGGTTTCTCTGCCTTGCTAGGACACAGTCTTTTTGTTTTGTTTTGTTTTAGTTTCCAGGTATACTGGTGAGTTTTTGTACTTAAAATTTTTTAGAATAAGAAAAAAAATGTGTTGGCAACTCTGTGTCTTTGTATCTATTATATATTCTCTAGAAACAGAGAAAATGCGTCTAACTTTCTTTGTGCAAATGTTAAGTAAAATGTAATTAAATTGTACTTGTGGAATAATGAGTTCTGAGCCAGTAATAGCTCTGGGAACTGAAGCTCATTTATAGACTGTTCCTAAAGCTAAGTACTCAGGGTACCCTTTAGGCAGCCAGGAATGTCTGCAAGATACTGGGCATCATCTGGAAAGATACAGGAAACAAAACAGAAAGCATTTTCTACCTTTATACAAAATTACAATGCATGAAATACTGACATATATACAAAATATTAAATATAAAATATTACAGTAAAATATACAACATTTTTACCTTTGTATGGATCAAGTTTATTCTGAAAAAAGAAACACGGATACATTTACCAAACAACTAGTCAATTGTTTGTATTGGCTCTCCCTAAAGTTTTATATACATTTCAAAATCAGTGAGCTATTTAAAATATACTTTAATGATATTGTTTTGTTTATTGAATAAAATGGATCCACCATGGAACTGAAATTGGTGCTTTAATTTTAAACTTTATTAAGGAAAAATATCTGTGATTTTATAATTACTATGATTCCTATAATATTATTTAAAAAAAAAACTTCCCTGGTAATTCTATGATGAATTTGTGTTATGATAAATTTCCTATCAAAACATTTTTTTAAAAAAAATTATAAACTATATTGATGCTATTTCCATTGGGTATATTCCATAAAAATTTTCATTAGATTGGTTGTTTTTCACTTGTTAGAGTTCCAGTAAAATGATGAGATAACTGTATTATAGTTATAATGATGTTTGTAAAAATATTGAACACTTAGGAAATTACCGAACAACCTATTATTCATGACCATGAATATATGATTTCTAATTGACTTAACTTTTGCCTTAATTTTTCAATTTTTTGTAGGTATCTAATATTTGTTTATGATAGTTCTATTTTCAGGATTTTTTAAAAAAGATTTTATTTATTTATTTGAGAGAGAGAGCGTGCTCGCAAGTGTCGGGAAGGGCAGAGGGCCAGGCAGACTCTGCGCTGAGCACAGAGCCTGACATTGGGTCAGTCTCAGGACCTCAAGATCATGACCTGAGCCGAAATTAAGGATTGGGCACTTAACTGACTGAGCCACCCAGGCGTCCCTCTATTAGATTGTTTTACCTAATTTTGGACTCTCAAATGTCATAGAAAAACCTAAAGCATTCCGTTGAATGTCTACAAGATTTCTCTGTTTTTGCTGTGTATCCAGAGAAATAAATTTTAGCATTTGATTTTTTTGGGGAAAAAATCATTGTATGTTTTACTTGGTAGGAATAGAGATATGCAGGTTAAGAGTCAACAAGCATTAAAATTCTTTTTTTTTTATATAAAGATTTTATTTATTTATTTGACAGAGAGAGACAGCCAGCGAGAGAGGAAACACAAGCAGGGGGAGTGGGAGAGGAAGAAGCAGGCTCCCAGCGGAGGAGCCTGATGCGGGGCCCGATCCCACAACGCCGGGATCACTCCCTGAGCCGAAGGCAGACGCCTAACCGCTGTGCCACCCAGGCACCCCCAACAAGCATTAAAATTCTTGAAGTGTTAATATAAATGGAAAGAAGCTTATGTGATTTATTTGAAATTCTTAACTTCTCTTTCGGGGATTTATGGCATTTATTGATAGTAGTTCCCTGATCCTTTCCCTGGAGAATGTAGATCATAAAGTATTGCCCTGTAGAGATCATCCGGTTACATAATATTACTATGTTTGGGGGATTATAATATATTAAGATATAGGAATTCAGAACACTTTTTTCCTCTTGAGATTTACAGGAGAGAGACAAGTTTATGGAATGGACCTGAGACAAAGCTAATACACTTGAATTTAATTAATTTGGGTAACTGCAAGTACACTGAACCTAATGAGATCTGGTACTTGGTTTTTCTAAGATGGATTACTCACTACTTTTTTTTCCTCCTCTACTTCCCACAGGAAACCAGTTTCCTCCAATTGCAGCGCAGGACCTTCCTTTTGTTTTAAAGGCTGGCTACCTTGAAAAACGTAGAAAAGGTAAACTGTAAGATTCTAAAAGAAAAATCTAAAATGGGTTTATCCTTATGTAAAACATGCATGCAGTATACATATGGAGCCAATATTCTCTTTACGTGATTGAAGAGTTTTTAAACTGTAGGAAAATCTGAATAACATTATCCCAACCACAAAACATAGTTTTTAGCTCTAAATAATTTTTGGTAACAAAACGTTTGGTCAGGTTTTTTGTTGCCAATCTTGGTGATTTGTAAATGATTCAGGAGCTGTTTTTTGTCTGTTAGAGGAAGGCTGTGGGCCATGACAGTATTCTCAAGGATGGGATTTCTCACTGTTCTCCCACCCCACTGAGCAGCCCGTTATCCTGCACCTGACCTGGTGTACACCATGTCTGCTGGGGTTCACATCAAGCCTGGCGTATTGTCTGCCATTTTCTGTTATCCATTTGGTGTTCCTCTCCATTGGCTATGATAATTGGGAGTTGACCATATGGTCTCACTCTTTCAGCACCAATATATAATGGAAATGAAATATGGACGTGGTGTTATTATGGGAAACAGAAAGCAGAAAGTCTCTTCATTACCATTTTGCTTTTCTCACAGGTAGTCCCTTTGGGCCTTTCTATTTATATTCCATTTGCTTTCCTTGGTTTTCTTAGCTGAATTTTAAAGCTGAAAGAGATAATAGAAGTAATCTAGGTCAACTCCTCATGCCCTCCTCCCCCTTTATAACAGATGAGAAAATGAGACCCATATGAATCCGTTGTCTCAAAGGTGTGTCGTCACATGCCCTTTGGACAGTCCCTGTCAGGAAAGTATGGTAGCCGCAAGTGTAGCAGCCCTATCTCTGTGTCACTTTATTCCTTTTAGCTTTGTTTTTGTTTGTTTCTTGGAGAAGAAGATACAAGTTAATTAGTCATAGACTTTTAGAGCTAACAGAAGTCTTAGAAATCATGTCAACAAACTTCTCCTTTTATAATAAGGAAATGGCGTTACATTTATGCTGTATGTGTAATGTGTGTTATCTAAAACTGTTCCTTTTCCCCCTTTATTGTAGATCACAGCTTTCTGGGATTTGAATGGCAGAAACGCTGGTGTGCTCTCAGTAAAACAGTATTCTATTATTATGGAAGTGATAAAGGTAGTATTGGTGTTCAGTCATACCAACTTCTGTTGTAGGAGGCTTTTAGGGGCCATTTTATACCCCCATTTTAGTAACAGAGTAAACAAGACAAAGGGAGAAAGAATAACTGAGAATTTTAATAATCATAGTCTGAGACTAACTTATAATTCTATTTCACTATTTGCCAAGTGCTCCAAATTCCAGAATGCCCTAAAAGTTAACACAATTGTGTTTTATTGAATTAGGAAGGAGATGAAAATCTATGTGGCTTTTCATTTTAGGAGTTATTTATCATCCAAGTTATTGTAGAATTTCTAGGGAAGTTAAGACTATTAGGGCTGTGAGAGTTTTGAAGGGAAGAAGAGCTTTTTATTCTTTCAAATATTTTTAAAAGAAAAATTTAGATAAAATGAAATCTGTGCGACACCTTTCTCAGCTTCTTTTAAAGATTTAAATAACAACAGCAAACACCTCTATAGAGATTACTGTTCTGAGCATGTTAGCTATATTAACTGTTAGCTGTCTAACTACAACTCTACTGTTATTAGCTCTGTTTATTTTACTGTTTGGAAAACTGAGGACAGAGAGGTTAAGTAACTTGGTCAAGATCACAGAGCTGATAAGTGGCAGACGTGGGATTTGAGCCTAGGCATAATGGTGGAGTCCATGCTCTAACCATTAATTTAGAAACAATAAGATACATTTTGTAACTTTACTTGCTAATTAATACATCTCTTAATCACAGCCCACATAATTTTAAACTTAGTATTTGAACAAAGTAATAAAAACTATTGAAATTTAAAGAATATAAGCTTTCTTAGTTTTACTTTTTTCTAGGAAAAGCAGGAGAGAAGTTGAATATTGTGAAGGTAATATAGAAATAGCTAGCATTCATTTCCACAAAGGACACTTAAGGAGAAAAAAAGGCATAGTAGTCCAATATTACTGAATATAAGCTTTCCCATGGAATTGTGTTTACATGTCAGCGTTGTTTGGAAATTTATGTTTCATTTGATATCACTTGCAGTTTTTAGGTTTTTTCCCTATTATAAAACTATATAGATATGATTATTGTACACATTTCAGATAAATTTGAATTGTATAGGTGATGCTAGAAGTTGGTCTCACCTTTTGGTTAATGGGGTTAACAAATTAAGAATTAATTTAGTGGCTAGTTTGAAGTCTGTCACTAACTTATAATATGTTCAAATGTAATAATGGCATCATTGAAGTGTAAACTAGAAGCAACTATCATCAGGCAGCCTTCTTTCTTCTGCTAAGGGTAAGCAGGTGATTTTGTCAGAAAATTTAAGCCTAAGTTCAGTTATGATTACCATAGGTCATAAACATACATTATTTTGACAAATATAATTTGGTACACCATTTGGATTGAGATTACGATCATACTTTTCCACAAAGAAATATCCTGTATTTCATAAGACCAGAGGAGGCATGTTTCACATCCTTGTGATTCTGATTCAGTTAGGTTTCTCATCTCTAATTTCTTTAAGACTCAGTGCCTACTAATGTTTGTTTCCTGCACTCCTGGTCCTCACCAGTATATACCCACTGTTAGGTCAAAGATTAGCAGGAGTTTTCCCCAAACCTAAGGGATGTTCATATTTATTTCAAATAAATATATTTATTTCAGTAAATATGTTCTAGTTATTTTGCAGGTGGTATTAGTTAAATTCCTATATCTGTTCTTATTTGATGAAAACTTACGGTAAAAATGTTCTTTGTAATTTGTATTTTAATTATTTTGTGGCACATTTAACCACCTGTACCACTACTGCTTTTTAAAAATTACTGTTCTAGTGTTCTTTTTTTATGTAGATGTTTGAGATCTGATGTATATTTCGATAAAACTTTTCCCTGTTACTCTGAAGTCTCCGTTGAGAGTTCAGGTCTGTTTTTAGTGGTTCTTTTGGCTGCTTCCTTTAGAATTTTTGGCCAGTTCTTCTTTTGGGGACTTAGGAAAAAAAAATCTATCTTTGGACACTTTTTAATTGCTTGTTTGGCATGATCCTAATTTCCTTCCTTTGTATTCTTTTCTTTCTAGGAAAATGTACGTGTCGCGCGAAACTTTTACTTTCTTTTGTGAAACCAGATAGCTGATTTGTACAGCCTGGTTTACTATATATATGAACCATTTGGCTAAATGTAGAGCTATTGAGATATATGAGAACTCTAATCCTCCAACTAAGTAGGATTTAGATAAATGGATTATAGAGGCACAGAAGGAGTTGATACCACTTACTAGGTTAAACTCTTCTTTGTTATTGTTGGACAGATGCATAGTTCACATTTTATAACTTAACTGTGTGTGCCAAAAAACATTTTGACCCATCAGGATAGTAATGGCTTAGAAAGAGTAGTTCTAGCCTCTAGGGTAAATAATGCACTTACCTTTGTACCCATAAATAATATTTGTATTTATTATTCATGGCCGTTTGTAGCCCTTAAGTAATATATATATATATTTTATCACTTTATGAAATCACATCCATCCTTTTATCTCTTTCTTCTTCCTTTGATCGTCACAAATCCTATTCATCAAACTTCTTAGATTTTAGCTACTCAGGGTGCCATCAAGGTATTCATTCATTCACTCACTCATTTATTCATTTTTATTGAATAAATATTTATTGGATACTTGGTAGACACTAGGCACTGGGTATCCAGAGATAATCCTGCCTTAGAGATACTCACTGTCTGAGTTTTGTGGGTGTCAGTGAGAGGAAGAGGAAGTCATGGGATTAGAGGAGGGGGCTGAGTAGGTAAACTGCTCATTTCAGTGCAGTACGGTAAGTGACTGAAATATGATATCTTTGGATAACAAGGGATAACAAGGATAACTGCCTAGGGGAGTTAGGAAATACTTCCTCATGGAGAGGACTCTTCATTGGGCCTTAGAGAATGAATAGGAGTTTGCCAGATAAAGAAGGGTAAAATGGGCATTCCAGGCGGGGGAACAGCAGAGATTTTGAGCTGTCAGAGGCCTCGGATGATGCCAGAGTTGGAATCAAGTTGGAGCACAGAGTGAGTGAGGGAAGGGGCCCACAGGTCTAAAGAAGTGAGTTTGAATCAGATTGACAAGAGCCTTATGAGAATAAGGGCCTTGCTGAGTATTTTATCTTAAACATGACCTTTAAGCATAGGGCTCTTAGGAAGTAGTCGCGATAGGATTGTGAAGGATGAATTGGACTGGATGGAGACTGGATCAACAAGATCATTAGGAGGACACTAAACTAGGCCAGGCAGGAAAGGTCCCCACAGGGCCACTGAGAGTCATATTAAGGATTTAGTGCAGACCTTTCTGGCTCCAAAGCCATGCTCTTTCTGCAACTTGGTTGTCATCAGCCCCTCCAATGTGCTTGTAAATGATAGCCCATTTAGGAACCTGTTCCAAACTCATGGCTTTTATTTTTGTTTTTTTATTTTTTCTATTTAACCTCTATATGATTTTGAGTCAGCATTGTGAACCTTATCTCTTCCCACTTTTAAGAGAGAAGTAGTTAGTTTGTAGTATTTCTTTTATTCCCACGCTACAGGTTTTGTTGCCCCTACTTCCACTCCCCGATTAAAGAAAATTCTGGTTTCCACACCGTGTGTGGCAGCTGCAAGTAGCTTTGGTCTTATCAAGTCTAAATGTACATCAAAAGCTATTTATCACACCATGTGTTTAGAATTTTTTCATTGTAGTATCTTTTCAATATATAATAAAGTCACTAGAGAATTGGACCTAATTTGTTGCATTTCTGTACACTAATAGAGAAATAAAGAAAACAATCTTATTTACAACTGTATCAAAAAGAATAAAATATCTAGGAATAAATTTAACCAAGGATGTAAAAGACCTGTATATTGAAAACTGTAAGACATTAATGAAAGAAATTGAGGAAGACACAAATAAATAGAAAGATAATATGTGCTCATGGACTGAAAGAAGCAATATTGTTAAAATGTCCATACTATACAAAGAAATCTACAGATTCAGTGTAATCCCTATCAAAATTCCTGTGGCATTTTTGAAGAAATAGAACACATGATCCTAAAATTTGCATCTACAAAAAAAACAAACAAAAAACCAAATAGCCAAAGCAATCTTGAGAAAGAAGAATAAACCTGGAAGCTCCCTGATTTCAAACTAAATTACAAAGCTATAGTAATTAAAATAATATGGTATTGGCATAAAAGCAGACACTTAGATCAATGGAACAGAATAAAGAGCCCCAAAATAAACCACACATATATGGTCAATTAATTTATGGCAGAGAAGCCAAGGATATACAATGAGAAAAAAACAGTCTCTTCAGTAAATGGTGCTGGGAAAACTGGACAGCCACATGCAACAGAATGAAACTTAACCACTGTCTTATGCCATACACAACAAGTAACTCAAAATGGATTAAAGACTTGAAGTAAGACCTGAAACTGTAAGTCCTAGAAGAAAACGTAGGCTATAAGCCCCTTGACATTGGTCTTGGTGATGATTTTTTGAATCTGACATCAAAAGCAAAAGAAAAAGTAAATAAGTGAAACATGTCATGAAAAACTTCTGCACAGCAAAGGAAACCATCAGCCAAAGGAAAGCCAACCTACTGAATGGGAAAAAATTTGCAAATAATATATTTAATGACATATATAAAGAACACTTATAACTCAACAGCAAAAAAAAAAAAAAGTCCAATTAAAAGGTAGGCAGAAGATCTGAATGGACATATTCCAAAGAAGACATACGGATGGCCAACAGACATGAAACGATGCTCAGCATCTCTCATTGTCAGGGAAATGCAAATCAAAACCACAATGAATATCACCTCGCCTTTTGGGCCTTTGATATGCAAGTATTAACTTTAAAGTTTATCACAATAAACGTTAAGTAAAAAGCCTCATTTTCTGATTTTATAATTAAGAGGCCCTGTGATATATAGAGAAGTTAATACGTACATCTGACATTTAGTAGGATTTCATCAACATGCAGAAGTATTCAGGTACAAATCAAATCTTTTCAAGGGTATGGTACTGACAAATCAGGTTGGCTTGCAATAAAACAGGACACAGTTTGATTTAAAAATATATCTATATATAGATTGAAGATATGTATAGATTGAATATTTTAAGTCAAACTGTGTACTGCTGTGTATCTACATAAATCTATAGATGGTAGATTTTCTTTGAACACGTATGTGCCGGATATTCTTACTGCAGAGTGGTATATAATGCATTGGCTTGGGGGAGTGGGCACAGGGGCCCCATAAAATGGGATGATATGCGGGAGCCAGCTCACTGGGGCAGTAGGTGAATGAGGGCTTGTGAGCCAGGAAGGGAGGGGTCGGGTTGTTACATTCCCCAGGCAGAAGTTTGGCCTTCCCCGTGGGAGGAACAGTGAATGTTTGTGAGCATGGAAGGTGAGTAGATGGCATGACAAACTCCGGTTGGATGTTGGAAAAATCATGTGGAATGGCACCTAGGTGGCTCAGTCAGTTGGGTATCTGCCTTTGGCTCAGGTCATGGCCCTGGCAAGTCCTGCTTCAGGCTCCCTGGTCAGTGGGGAGCCTGCTTCTCCCTCCTTCTCTCTCGGCTGCTCCCCCTGCTGTGCGTGCACGCTCTCTCTCTCTCTCTTTCTGTCAAATAAAAAAAAAACTTAGAAAAAAGATCATGCTGACAATTATCAGGAGAAGGTGAGACTGGAGGCAGAATATGTGCTGAAGCTGAGAGTCCGGGAGGTTGTTTAGCACCTTACGCTCATGAGGGAGCTGCGGGTTCTCGCACATGGTTCTCGCACATGCTTTTAGCCCGTCATTTGCATGAATAGCAGCAGTGCCATTTGTTCTCTAATTATCATAGGAGGCTCCAAGAAGATAATATGTATAGGATAGTAAGACCCTCTTTGTGTAATGTTTATCTTAACAATAGCGTAACAATATGTTATGTTAGTCCAACAGACCCTATCGTAATGATCTGATTTTCAGCTTTAGAGGAAAACAGTAGATATGGCCAAAAGAAGTAGAAACAGGGCTTTAAATTCCCATTCTACAAAAATGCCTGTAATTTATTTATTCTTCATTCACTGTTATCTCATACTACCTTGTTTTTTTAACCAAGTGTATACCTGTGGTTGAAAATATGTACAAACACCATTTGATTTTTATGCTTGCAGTGTACTTCTATTTTAAAGGGGGGAAAAAGGTTTTGGAAATACCTAAAATTTCCTGCTATCAGACCATATGAGCCACACTGTTAATTCTAACTAAAGTGTTTCCCTTTAGACTCATAAATATTGCCTGTGTTTATTACTCAGAGCCTCTTGGGGCCCTCAAGTAACAAATATATATATATAGCATATAGTATTTTTCACTTAAAATAGTAATAATTTGATATTTCCTCACAGTATAACTCAAAACACCAGAAGTATATTTCAAGTGGATGAATTAGCATTGGCATCTGTGTTTCTGTGAGCTGCACAAACAAGGAAGAATGTTCATATGTCTTTACCTGAGGGCCTAGAGCAAGTTGTTAATCAGCTTGATGAAGTTTAATGGGAAGGCTTAGAATTAAGGGGCATATTTTCCTTTTTCCTACTAATAAGCATTAATACTTATGGAAATAACAAGAGTTATTCATCAAGGAGAAAGGCCTTCTTAAATATAAGAAGCAGATGTTACAAAAAAACCCCACATTTTTTAAAGATTTTATTTATTCGGGGC
Source organism: Ursus americanus (assembly GCF_024610735.1). Lineage (NCBI taxonomy): Eukaryota > Metazoa > Chordata > Mammalia > Carnivora > Ursidae > Ursus > Ursus americanus. The sequence goes on from NC_142129.1 coordinate 47,964,223, forward strand.
GCCTGGGTGGCACAGCGGTTAAGCGTCTGCCTTCGGCTCAGGGCGTGATCCTGGCGTTGTGGGATTGAGCCCCACATCAGGCTCCTCCGCTGTGAGCCTGCTTCTTCCTCTCCCACTCCCCTTGCTTGTGTTCCCTCTCTCGCTGGCTGTCTCTGTCGAATAAATAAATAAAATCTTAAAAAAAAAAAAGATTTATTTATTCATTTGAGAGAAGGAGTGAGCGAGTGAGCAAGTGAGAGAGCACAAGCGGGAGAGGGAGAGGGAGAAGCAGGCTCCCCACTGAGCCGGGAGACAGACATGGGGCTCGATCCCAGGACCCTGGGATCATGACCTGAGCTGAAGGCAGACACTTAACTGACTGAGCCACCCAGGCGCCCCTACCAAGAATTATTGAATGCATTACTTATCTTTTTGTTTGCTAGCCATTTGTTCCAATTTAGCTTTCTTGGTACAAACAACAGAAACCAACTTTGTTTGACTCTGCAGAAAAGGAAATTATTGGGGGAATATTGGCTCTCAGGCAGAATTGATGTGAAGGCTAAACAACCAGGCTCAGAAAGCAAGCATGGTCTAAGGGAGGTAAGGTAGCTAGAACTTCGGCCCAGTCTCTGCCCCCAAGGAGAGTCTAATTGGGACACACTGCTGGCCCTGGCTTTGTGTTCTGCCACCAGTCAGTGAATGCCACTGACACAGGAATGGCGCCAGAGCTCTCCCCTGATTCTTTTGTTAATCAGTTTGGATTTAGGTTCCAGTCCAGAGCATCTGATTGGTAAATCTGCCTTCCTCCAGCTTCTGTGGTGGGAAGCTTGCTCTGCTCCCCAATAATCTCAGGACTAAAATAGGAAAGTTGCTAGGGATCTTCAAATGACAAATGCCCATGACATATCAGGATACTAGATGATCTGGAATTATTTAGTTGCTATATGTAGTTGGAATTATTTATTTACTATCTTGGAAATGATAGGAGAGTAGTTGGTGTTTTAAGCATATTTTCTGAGAGCCAGTGAAAAGGAGAAAAAGCAAGCGTATTTGCAAGAAAAATAGGACTGATTGGAAAAATAGATGGCAGTAGGGTGGAGGAAGAGAACGTAGGAGCGGTTGATGAAGAAAAAGGAAGAGATCAGGAATGATCCTCAGTTTTCTGGTTTGGAGCCCTCAGTTAATGGAGGTGCCATTGATTGAGAGGGAAGACACAAGAAAGATCACAAGTGTTGTGGGAGTGGGAATAAGATGATCTCCATTGTGGGAGTGTTATATTTATTGTGCCCATAAGACATTAAAGAAGTGAAACATGTATAGTGAGCAAATGAAAATTTGGATATAAAATCCTGAAGCTGGATTAAAAATATGGAATTATGAATCACAAGATATTGATAGAAGTTTAATCCGTAGGATTGGGTGAGGTTGCCCAGAGAAAACTGTAAAGCAGGAAGAGAGGAAGATTTAGAACATAATGCATCATGGCTGTTTAAGCAATAGGCAAAGGTTGAGGAGCCCATAAAGCAAGCTGAGAAAGTTGGACCCAAGTTGCAGGAGGAAATGCAAGATAACATTCATCTCTACCAAGATTTCATAAATTGCATGTTCTAGAACAGTGGTTTTTCAAACATTAGTATGTATCAAAATCACCTGGGGTGCTTGCCAAAACTTTGGTTTGCTGGAGCCACCCCCGGAGATTTCCATACAGTAAGTGCAAAGTAGTAGCCATTTCTGTATCTTTAATTGGCACGCAAGATCTAACGTAGTTGGTGATTCTTGAAATATACTTTGAGAAACATCTTCCCAGGAGATAGGGTGAAATGGTTGAAAAAAAGCAAGGCTTTGGAATCACTTATGCTAGGGTTCTGGCTTTTACAATCTACTGGTTATGTGGCCATGAGCAAAGTTGTTGTTTTAAGGTTTATTTTTCCATCAGTGCTGGGGATGTAATAAATACCTTCTTTCTCTTAGAATTATTTCATGGTATATATGAGATATGTTATTAAATTTCTGGGCCTACAGAAGGTGCTCAGGAAATGTGAGTTGTCTTTGGTAGAAGGAAATAGCTATCATTAACCTCATGCGTTTTGTTTTGTAAGAGATTAGAGCCAGTTCTTTTTTTACCGTGAACCTACCGAATTAGAATTGTGTAAAATTAAGTTACTGATTTAATAGATTTTATTATCTAGTTTCTCCTGGGCAGACTTCAGTTCTGTAGACATTAAATTCGAACAGCATGATATAGGTAAGGTTAAAGTGTGAAATAGAAGCTGAGGGAAATTTAATAGAGGGACAAACACCTCAAAAATCCTGAGGGCATCAGTGTGTTATAATATAAAAGCTAAATACTCAAATTAATACTACTAAATCATCAAGAAAATGTTATATTATGTTTAAGAGAATTGAGAAATCAAGGAAGTATATCTTTCAGAAAGATTTCTCTTATAACGACTAACATTTTACAGGTGTTTGGCGCTTAAAGGAGTAAGCTTCTGCTGTTTGGGAAGTTCCCTTAGATGCAATGTTTATTTATCTTTTTCAGTTTCGGATAAATCAACTTATATGACTTTATTTCCCATTTGATTGGCATGTTACTATTTTTTTTTAACAGTCTGTCTCAAGCCAACAAGTATCCTTGAAACTATCCTAGAAGGCACTGTGGAATTAACTAATATATAAATTATTATGGAGTGTCATATAATGCTATGATTTTCTCCTTTCTCTCTATCTGGAGGAGATGCTAATGTGAAGAGAGAAGAGCAGAGTCTTATCAAAGCTGTGTCTACACCCATTTCATGTCTTGAACTTTCTGTCCCACATTGGCTAATAAGAAATGTGGCTACTTTATGGCCATGCACTTGCAAAAGCTATTGAGAAAGAGTTATGAATTTCCTTCCATTCTCTTCAACGCTTCTGGTCCCATACTTCTACCCTCACTTGGATGCATATATAATTATCATTCCCAAATATTCAACTATCAGCTGAATAGATGTAGGTATTATTTTCTCTTTACTACTAGTTTTACTTGGTTAGAAAATACCACCTTTTGTTTTGTAGACCTAGGTCTTTCTTTGGCTGAATGAGGTTTTCTTGTGTTATATCTTTGGTTATTGGCTCTGTATTATTTGTTACTCTTCTGGAACACCCATTTTTTTCTTATGTTTTATTTTTTGTCAGTCTTCCATATCCATCACATTCCTCTTTTGTTTCTCTTCCCCTTTAGTCTTCCTTTTCCTGCCTACTGGGGTAGAAAGTTTTAGGTATATCTGATCTGATTTTTCAACAATGTTCAAAATTTTCAACTTTTTGTCACTTACTAAATCATTTGTTTTGCTGCTACATTTTCATTTTTCTTTATACAGTATTTTCTCCATATTTTACCAGCTGCATTCCAATTTCTGTCTCAGCCATCTCTCTTTTTATTTTATATTACATTGTTTTATCTTCCACCTTTTAGACTTTTTTTTTACTTTATAAAGGATGCAGAACAGTTGTTTATATCTGTTTCTCCCACTTTGCTCTTGCTTTTTACATCTTGAATGCTATGTTTTTGTATCACATAGTATTTTTGTGGCACCTGTGTTCCTTTGTTTGCTTTTCCTCTTTTACTTATGTTTGGATGTTATGTATCCTTGACTCTAATCGGGACACTTACCCGATTGGATTTGTGGCCTCTCTCTGGTTCATCTGACTACAGGCTGCTCATGTTCTCCTCTTAGACTCTAACAGAAGATCTGGTACATGGCCCTACAGCGTATTTCTGGGGGTTTTGTCTAAAGTGGATCTGCTAGTCTGAGGAGAGGTCACCTCGTTTGGCTGCCTGGTTGTCTCAGTTCTAGATAATCTCGCCCAAGAAAGTTCCCTGCTCCCTGCAGTTCTTCCAGCTCAGTCTTTGTAGAGCGCCAGTTCTACATCTCTAGATGTAAAGCACTCCTTATGCATTTCCATTCCCGCTGATGTTATATTGCCAAGAATTTCAGACCCAGAGTAAAGACAGAAAGCATGGGCTTTAGATGAGATGGACCAAGTGATTAGAGCAATTGAGCCCTTTTGCAGCAAGGGAGCCACTGTCTTTCATCTGGTCTTTAAATATCCTTTTTTTCTTGGAATGTTTAAAGAAATCTCTCAAAATTGTTCTGCGTGGCTTTACTGTTTGGCCTTCGACTATTTCCATTTTTTGTAATGAAAATGAAATCTTTTGGCAGTCTAGTGGATCACTGAGTAATATTCCTGGAACACTTAAATTTGTATCCTGTGTGTATGTGTGTGTGTGTTGCAGTGGGAAGGTGGGAAATGTGATAAGGTGTTACTAGAGTTTGTCTCACCATACCTGTAATGCTCCCTTGCTTGTTTTAAATGCTCGATATAGATTTGTTCCATGAGTGGATGAATGACTTAGTCATTTTTGAGAATGTAGGGTTAAGCAACAATACTTAGCCATTTATTCTTTTAATACTTTTCCCCAGTAGTATTTTTCTAGTTAGATATTTTGCAAAACATGTTCTGGGAGTACCAGTTCCATAGAATGTTCTATGAAGAAAGGGTTCCATGGAGATACCATGTTGGTAAATGCTGTTCACTCTCTTTCTCATAGAAATGTAATCAACATGTAAATATATTAAGGGCCTCAAGAAGGCCTGGATTAACAAAATCTGGTTAGCTCTTTTTAATTCAGTATTTCCCAAACTTATTTGATCATAGAAACCTGTTAATATCCCATAAAACACACTGGGAAATGCTGCTCTAAGTTTTGTTTTTTTCTGAACATCATAGAGTACACTGTAGACTTTTTCCATAAGGCAAACTTTTAATTTTTAGATCATGGAGAGATATAAATTAGGACTTAGAATGTTCAGATTTAAGTCAAGAATTTTTTTTTTTATTATTTGACAGAGATACCCAGCCAGCGAGAGAGGGAACACAAGCAGGGCGAGTGGGAGAGGAAGAAGCAGGCTCATAGCAGAGGAGCCTAATGTGGGGCTCGATCCCAGAACGCCGGGATCACGCCCTGAGCCGAAGGCAGACGCTTAAGGACTGCGCCACCCAGGTGCCCCAAGTCAGGAATTTCTAGCTCAAATATTTTTTCTCTTGTTTTAAAAAAAAAGAATAAATCTTTTTTTTTTTTCAAGATTTTATTTATGTACTTGTCAGAGAGAGAGAGGGCGCAAGCACAAGCAAAGGGAGAAAGAGACTCCCCACTGAGCAGGGAGCCCCATGTGGGGCTCGATCCCAGGAGCCTGGGATCATGACCCGCAGATGCTTAACCGACACCCAAGTGTCCCTCAATAACTTTTTAAAAATGTATGTTACTTCAGCCATTAAATTAGTGTATTTTTAAGAAAAGGAGATAAATGTTTTATTGGGTCACGGAGCTGAGAGAGCCTTCCACCCCATGATAGGAAGCATTTCTAGATTTCCCCCGAGCTCAGTAAAAGAGACAGTTGCCCTTACTCATGATCTTGAAGTTGTGAGTTAACCTAGGAAGTAAACCTATAGTGGTGCAAAATGGTATAACTGGGTGGAGTCAGAAAGCAGACTAATTTTATTTCCATTTCCGAGTATTAAATCCTTTGTTGTATTCCTACTTTATTTGTCTTTAAAATAATATCTGACTAAAGCTCAAGTTGTCTTTCCTTTTGCCTCCTGCTCCTGTGGGATTCAGACATGCTTTACTAGCTTACCTGTCCCGTTCACTGGCTAAGAAGCCTGCTTTTCTTCGGTTTTGTTTCAGCAACTAATGCTTCCTTCCATGCTCGCTTTACCTCTCCTTTCCATCCAAATGCTTTGTTTTCCCCTCACAGCTTTTTATAATTAGTAGTTTTGCTTGGCTTTGCTTTTTAAATTTACAGTTCAGTTTATACCAATTTAGGGAAATATTTTTTAGAAGAAGAGCTGTGCTTTAGAGACCTTTTTGAAGGTGGGGTGTTAGAAGGCAGTACTGAGAAGGGATGGTGGTAGAAAAGCCCACTGGGTTTTTGGCTCCAGGTTTTCCCACTGGCTTATGAATCTGAGAGAGCCGTGGATTTGGAGTGGGTTTGTTTAGCAGGTTCTGAGTCCTGGTTCTTGGATTTTCCCTACAAGAAAGTGTCCTGTTTCCACACTTCCTTCTGAATAAGGCTATCTGCGGACCTCTTCCTCTCATTCCCTAAGATACCCTTTGTGAACCCAAGCATCCCAAATACTTCTGTAGTTTTAGAATTAGAAGTGATATCTAGAAACATTATTTAAACTTATTGAATACTATGAAAACAATATGACCAAAAAAATACCCTTTCTATGAATTGACAGAGAAACTCTAAATAAAAAATAATCAACTGGGCATTTATATTCACTGCAATAAATGAAATTCTAACTTTTGTTTTATCTTCCATAGACAAGCAACAGAAAGGTGAATTTGCAATAGATGGTTACGATGTCAGAATGAATAACACTCTCAGGAAGGATGGAAAGAAAGATTGCTGTTTCGAAATCTCTGCTCCCGATAAACGTATCTATCAGGTTGGAGTTTTTGTGTTGTTTTGAAATTAAGTTGATAAAATGTTCTGATTTCATTTATAAAGACATTAACATTTTGTTAAAACAACTCTCCCTGACGTGTTAGTAATAATAAAAGATACTGATTTAATGCAGTGAACATTCATATAAGAAGAAATACATTAAAAAAATTTCAGATCAGTTCAAGTGATATCTTCTTGAAAGAGAACAAGCGAATATGTAATTTATCAACTACTTCACATGTTGCATTTTATATCTATTTTATTAGCACTGAGTGGTTTCTTAAAAGAATTACATAGCAGAAAGAGTAAAATTATCAAAAGAAAAATATCAGCGTGTTAATGCGTATTGTATTGCTTAGGGTTGTGGGAGAAAATGAAGGTAAAGGCACATATCCACGCTGTGATTCAAGACCTATCAGCTAGCATCAATATGGAATGTATGTTTAATAAGTTTTAAATATCTGAGATTGCAGTTGAAAGCCAGTTAATTAAGTTGTCAGGTAGTGTGTTGGAATCTGACAAGAACATTTTTAAGAAAACGGTACCCGGCAGTCTAAAGAAATTCATGGGTGTCTTCTAATTGTCAAGGGCAAATTTTGTTCATCAGTTCTGTCTTTGACATTGATGAAGAGAAGCAGGTTTTTTTCCTGCACAGCTGCCAGCTGCTGATCAGAGTTTCAAATCCATCATCCTCTGCTTCAATTACGTAAATTTGTCAAAATTAACTGTACATTATAAGAAGCATCCTTGCAAGAAAAGTAGCACTAGACATGAAAAGAATTACTAATGGTCTTAAAGAAGTGATAAGAATGCGGCATCCCTTTCATTTCCACTGTGGTGATTTTTCTTATTATTGTTTATTTTTTTATTAGTTCACAGCCGCTTCTCCCAAAGATGCTGAAGAATGGGTACAGCAGCTGAAATTTGTATTACAAGGTAAGAGCAGTCGATTGAACTAGTCATTGCAATCTTTAGATATCAAATAACTGAATGAATTTGGATTTTCATATACGAAAGGTTACTGACTCCTATGAGAACGACCAAGGGCACACGGCTAGTACTAATGCAGCCTGTTCACTTCAGATTTATAAAAGTGTTTTTCTCTGTAAGTACCAACTGGCAACTTTGCAATTCACATATTTATGTAATAATCAGCTTTTGAAAATGCTTCAAGTTAAGGATCTAGCATGTAATAATATTGTGACTCTGTAGGGCTGCCTTAGTCTAGAAAATAGGGTTTTGAAAACCTCTTTAGCATTCTTAAAACCTGGCCTTGTGCACCGTATCTTTCAGACATGGGATCTGATGTTATTCCAGAAGATGATGATGAAAGAGGAGAATTATATGATGATGTTGACCATCCTCTACCGGCCGGCAGCCCACCAGCAGGCAGCCAACCGACTGATGATGAAATTTATGAGGAACTTCCAGGTATCTATCATCTGCTGATTCATTTAAGGATTTTTAGGGCTTTTTCCCCCCCTTAATGTCATATATCATCAAGTTGACAACTTGAGTGGAAATGGTGAGCTATTAAAAACAAGGACAAAGAACATCCTCAAAACTCTATTTTATGAAAAGGGTTCTGCTTGAGGTATTTCAAGTGAGTGGATGTACACTTATGAAAAGTGAGTGGAATGTTAAAATGGAGCAGATACAGTCCTGATCTCATGGGACTTTTGGCTCATTAGCATTGTTTATGCTACATAATTTTTTAATTAAAACATTGACTTGCCTTACAGTTTTTTCCACCAACTCACACATCATTTTTTATTTATATATCTTGGAACTTCCATTAACCAGAAGTTCTGTGCACACCCCATATGTCAACAGCTTCTGCCTCATATATTCCTCTTTGCTGTGGTGTATTGCATTGTCTTGGAGGAATATTGTTGCATCATAAACAAAGGCCTTTTGAGGCTTCAAGTTTTCTCTCCTGACATTTTATCATCAATATGAATACGTTTTCTTATTCTACATTTTCAGGCATTGTTTGGTGTTTATATGCCTCAGTGTCTGTTATATAACATAAAATTAATTGTCTGTTAATTACTTGTATTTTTGAGGGTCAGGCTAAAACAGAATAGGTATCAGGAACTTAGGATACCTAGAATATGAACACATTCAGAGAATCATTGCATTACTAATACTATAGGTTGAAATGAGCTTTTTTCTGTCTATTAAAAAATCAATAGTTAGAGAAGAAAAAGGGATTATGAGCAATGTGAGATTTAACCAGCATCTCATGCAGAGAAGTTTTTCTCTGAATAGAATGGTTTTTTAAAAGATTTTATTTATTTGAGAGAGAGAGAGAGCATGAGCAGGGTGAGGGCCAGAGGGAGAAGCAGACTCCCCACTGAGCAGGGAGCCTGATGCAGGGCTCGATCCTGGGACTCCGAGATCATACCCGAGCCAAAGGCAGACGCTTAACTGATGGAGCCATCCAGGGGCCCCTGAGTAGAATGATTTAACAAACGTAGTGTAAACCTTTAAAATTGATTTCTAAATACTCAAATGTTCCAAATTAACATACAAATATCATTTTCAGTGAAGTCAGTAGAGCATAATAATAACTAGCACATGGATTTTAGAGTCACAAGGTTTAAATTCTGCTGTCCCATTTACCAGCTCAGTGACCTAAAGAGCTGTCTTTTCCTTCATCTATAATTCCTCATTTTCATCTATTAAAATTCTTTGTTTTTCCATCAGTAAAATGGGGATATATCATGGTGAGGGGAATGAGCTCTCAGCACAGTGCTTGAATCATGACAAGGCCACAATAAATTGTAACATCATCATTATTGTTTTCATTATTGTAGCCAATAAATTCTCGCAAGTGCTTATATGAGAGTATAAGAATGGTTTTCTGATCAAGTAAGAATGAATGATTGTAATGGTATTATAAATGCAAGTGCTACAAAAACTACTCAGGTATGCATCTACATAATTTTTTTACTACCCTAGAAGATGATTAGTCTAAAAGCATAATTTTGTGGGGAATCGTAATCTGTACCTTTTTATTATTTTAATGGAACTATATGTTTATAGCTCCTTCTTTTCTGATTGATCCTAGGGAAATGGCATCTGCCATAACATTAGTTACCTCAAGTCGGGAAGAATATTTTCTGACTGCTTGTTCTTAGTCACACCCTATTGTTAACACATATATTTTAGTTTTAAAAATGTTCGAAAGAGCTTGCGAGAATGTATACCGATGTAAAATGGGAGAAAGTCGTGCCTTTGAACATATTACTGTCATACACCTTTTATCCCTTTAAAACCCTGCGGTGAATGGGTTACCTTACAGTTGTTAAACTGACTATTAATTAAGTTCTGTTTCTTCAACTTGACCATCCTCTCTCCACCACTGCTCCTCCACCCCCCAAAGGAATATTGGTCAGGAATAAAGATTGAATATTCATAGTCTTCTTCCTAACAAAGGTGCAAGGAAGATCTCTGTTAAGTAGCTTGAAATCTTAAAAATATGAAACATCTTTTATTTTCCATCACCACAGATGTTCTACTTCGTCCCTTTTTTTGGCCCAGGGCCACATAATTGTTGGAAATAACTGGTTACTCTTTAAGTGGTCTTACTTCTTGCCAAAGAAATCTAAGCTGCTCCTGGATTCCTTGCCCCTGCCTGGATCCCAGTTGCTGTACGAAGTGATTGAGCTCGGTAGAGCCTGCACCTGTGCCCCTGGGAAGGAGGCTGGGGCAGGCAGCTGTGGAATGTCTACTTCTTCTCTCTTCCCCAGTGTCCCCGAGAGCTGATTCAACATCCGCACAGTTCAAGGCTGCCGAGTGTGCCGAGCTAGCCGCCACAGAGGGGACTTTTCTTAGTGAGAGTCCTCAAGTTGTCTCTCAGAGTTCGTTGAGGTTTTGTTTGATGAAATATCTGAAACTAGGAAGTCCTTTTTCTTTCTTTAAAAAAGGATCTCTCATTCAGGATAAGCATGGAGGTAGTTGCTTTTGCTTCTGTGAGATTACAAATATAATTTTGAGAGGAGGGGAGGACAGCGGGAAAGCAGTGAACACATTCACAAACTGTTGGTATTTTTCCAGTTCTGTACAAAGAACTACCTGTCTCTGAGGTCTGACTGGTTAAATTCCAAGAATGAATTAATACTACTGTTTCACCACAATTTTCTGTCCATTCTATATAGTTGAAAACCAATCCTCTTAGTTGAAAGATGAAGCAGGCAAATATGTTTGAAGGAAAGTCTAAGTATTCGATGTGTTACTTCAAGTCACAGAGTTCTTTCCCTTAGAAGGTAAAGAAAGCTCTTACCCTAGTAAATATATATTTTTTAATGTAAATAAAACTGCAGTGTTTAAGCCTTAATAATAAGAAGAAGACTTTGCTTAAAAAAATGATACTGCGAAATATCCCTTGGAACATGTTGAATTCTCTGGGAGTGTGAATGGTTTCATTGTAATTGTTTTTCAGTGAGAGTCTTCAAACTTGATTACAGCGGCTTCTCTTTAATTTCTTGTTCATTAATTTTTAAGTAGCTTCGCCAAAGAATAAGAATACCTTTGTAAGATTTCTTTGTGCATAGGGGATGTATGCATGTGTGCCAAGAGTGGAAAGAGTGCCACTTCTGGGAGTAGGAAAGGCGTCTGGCTTTTCTTCAAATACACTAATGCTTTGACATCTTTTATGTCTTGGCACCTCTTCCCTGGGCCACGCAGGTTTGCTTACACGGTGATATTACTGTGGCATATTTGTGTTGGCCGACTCGCATGCTGATCAAAGTCTGTTACACGATTTCGTAACACAGTCATGAGTTCATTTGGCTTCGCACAAATTTCAGAAGTTGGTGCTCATTTTTTTCGTTAGAAATACAGAAGAATGGTTTTGTTTGATTTTTGAATCTAGAAAGAGGAGAGCAGTCCTTAGGGAATGGCTGCAGAAATCAGCCCAGCTTGCTCTTCTCTTTTAGTTACCATGTCACTTGATTTTTACACCCCCCTTCAAAGTCAGGGAATTGAGCAGCAACAACAACAAGACTTTTTAAAGAGAGAGACTGAATAGCGTCGGCCCCGTAACAAGAGTACTAACTGCCCGTCAACCTCTTAAATCTCTGGCTTTCAGGGGAATTGCATTTGAAAATTCTTCTGCCAAGTGGACTGGAAGAGAGAGGGCAACATAAAACAGGAAGACGAATTTCTAATTCCATTAACCTATTTTTTAAGTGTTAATTCATTTTTTTCCCCCGTAATGACAAATTGAACTATTCTGAGCCAGAAACAAAAGAGGTTTTTATCCTTTGGTCATTCAAATACATTTTAAATGTATTCATTCCAACTGTCTGTATTGAAAATGGAATATAAAGTAAAATACAGCTGTAAGTTTTTTTTCGATGAAAACCATTATGTATGTGTAAAAAAGGACAGTGTTCCATTCCTTAAATTTGAAGCAAAATCTCTGGCCAGTGGATACAAATGCTAACTTAATCAGTGAGTGGTCACAGCCCCCCTCAAAATACATTTTAGCTTTATTTTCCTCCTCAATCATTACCACTCATATTACCAAGTGAATATCAAGATTATAGGGGGCTCTGGAGTCTCTGGTATTAACATCACTGTAAGTGACGGTTTGGTCCTGGTTTCACCAAAGAATTCTTCTTATTCCTTCTTTGGAATGCAGTGGAAAGATGCCAGTTGACTTTCTCAGAACCCCGTATATTCAGCATTTTAACATTGTTAGTCCAGGCAGCCTGCTGGCATTCTTTCTTCTTCAACCATGGTACTGAATTGTAGTTATTAAGTGTGGTGATACAGTATCCTAGTATATGGTATGATAAGTGTTTTTCCCCAGGTAGATAACTAGATTAGAGTCAATCTTTGGGTGCTCTCAGCTCTGAACTCTGCTAAGAGGGTTATCTGAAGCTCTAGAAAATAAGGGAGATATCTGTAAATTAGGGTCCTGGCACACATCTAATTGTTTATATTTTCATCTTTGCTGAATATAAATGTGATTTTAGTGTTGTTTATGTTGCCTGTTTCATAGTATGGCGTGAAGCTTTGGAATACAGTTGTGCCTGTCATTAGCTTTTCTCTGCCTTGCCGTAGGCATTGCAAATGAATTCGTTCCAAAAGGTGGTTTGACACATATTAAAACCCAAAATACCTGTGTGTGTGCAAAAAACCTATGTCTTTTGTCAGAAAGATAGACTAACCCATTTTTGCAACTTGGAGCTCCATCGGTGGTTCTCAACCATGAGAAATTTTGGCCCTCAGGGTACATTTAACGATTTAGTGTTTGGAGGCATTTTTGGTCACAACTGGGTTGTGTATGTGCTGCAGACATCTAGGGGGCAGGGGCCAGGGCTGCTGCTGAACGTCCCACACTGCACAGGGCAGCCCTACAACGGAGAACTGTCTGACCCCACACGGCAGTAGTGGTGAGGTTGACAAACCCTGTACAGGAACTAACAGCTCTTGGTTTGTCACCTTTTTAACTGTATCTCTGGAGTGATAAAAAAACCACACCCGCTCCATGTAGGAATTCATTTTTGTGGACAAGACAAAGGCTCTTACACAGATAAAACTAGGATTACATGCAGTGGTTCTAGGTCATAAGGGACGGACTGGACTTGCCTATCACTCTTTCCTTCAAGGAGTTGAACTTCTGTCAGTCTTAGAGGAATGAGAAAACCATGAAAGATGAGAAAGGAGAGAAGCATTTCCTCCATTTTCATGAGCACAGTCTGTGAAGGAAGAGTCTTTTTTGCTACTGTATGTGTGTGTCTTTCTTGTACGGATACATGGCTTATAATATTCTGAGAAGGTTGCTCTGCTGCGGCCGAAGTGAGACTAGTAGGTGAGGGTTTGAGTCTTCTGGAAGGGAGTCAGGGAGCCAGGGAGAATGCAGGCTCCAGCAATTCCAGGGCCGCCTGAATTTTGATGCCTACGGGACTTCTCTCCCTTCTCCCTTCTCCCTTCTTGGGCTCAAGATGGCGGGAAGGCCGTCTGTCCCTAGAGGCTGACAGGGAGGCGCTGAGGCAGCCCCATCAGGCATAGCGAGGATGGGCTCACCTGAGTGTGCTTCCCCACAGGCCACACCAGCTGCTGCTTCCTTGTTCTCTGTCCATTTCCTCTTTGCTCTTGCTGAGTTTTAACTTGTAAATCTTAATTTTCAAACAGTACACGCTCGCTGGAAAAACCTTAAATATGCTGATGTGCACAAAAGGAAGTGCGAGTCGCTCACCCTCTAATCCTACGTAGACGTGAACAGTTTGATGTGAATTTTTTTTTGCCCATTTACAAATGTACAAATCCTTATAACATTTTAACATTTAAAAAATAAGAACCTGTATTTCATTTACTTTCTTCTACTCTTTTATTTCCTTTTTATTTTCTTCCTATTACTTTCTTCCTTTTCTCGTTCTTGTTTTTCCTGCCTTCCCTTTTCCATTGCCATCCTCTGTCTTCTTCCTTGCTTTCATGTCTTCGCTTCCATAAACATTCTTGAGTACTCGTTCTGTGTTAGGCACTGTACCTAGGTGCCTGGAATCCCACTGCCCTTCCTACACTGGTCCTAAATGGGTGTGGCTGCTCCTTCCCCTTCCGGCCTAAGCCTTGACTTACTACTGCACCCTGGATCCCCTGTGTCTATTTATGTCCTGTGTTTATACACCCTTTTCATGTCTCATGAGTTTGTTGTATTGGCTTTCCTGATGGAGGAATGCTGTCTTCCTGGGTATAGTATCAGCACTATTGTGACATCTCTCAAGCTGCCTCCACTTGACCTCTTCCTCTCCATCTGCCTCTTCTCTTTGGGCTCCACCCCCTGCCCTGCACACACAGAATGCCTTTCTCCATGTCTGTGGCCAGTTAATTTGTGGCGATAGAGAGCAAGGAGTTTGGAGGCAAACATACATTTGAATCCCAGTTCCGCCCCTCACTAGGTACTTTAGCCAAAAGAAAAGTGAACACAGGGCAAGTGGCAGTGGAAGAATCAAGAGCAGACATAGACGTAGGTAAAATATGTCAGCATCATTAACTATGGATTACTTTTAAATGAGCCTTTTCTTTTAATTTAAAAAAGAAGTAAAACTAAATTTAGCTATTAAAAGATTTAGCTGGGGCAAGGGTGGGGAGGGAGCAAAAGCATGCTAAGTGTTCAAGAGGAGAGAGAGAGAAATACTGAGAAGTGTGCTCTTTGCTAGGAAATGCATGGTAAAATTTCCAAGTGAGTACTAAATAAATAGGAATGCAATCTTGAGATTCCCAAAGCAGCCGAGGGGAAATAAAAGAGGATCACAGAAAAAATTTTAAATCCAAAAGAAGGCAGGGAAAAAAGGAAAAGGAGCAAAGAGACAATATGGTAAAAATAAGCCCAAATGTAAAAATAATTACAATAAATAGAACTTGATTAATTCAGTCTAGTAAAAGACAAATTATCACATTGGATTTTTAAAAAAGATTTCTTTATTTTGGGGGGGGGGAAGGGGCAGAGGGAGAGGGAGAGAGAGAATCTCAAGCAAATTCCCCACTGAGCACAGAGGTCAGCACAGGACTCAGTCCCACGACTCTGAGATCATGACCTAAGCCGAAATCAAGAGTCAGACGCTTAACTGACTGAGCCACCCAGTCAAAATCCTCAGTGGATTTTTTTTTTTTTAAATCTAGCAGCAGTCTTCTTAGAGGAACTGTTTCTTTTCTTTTCTTTTCTTTTCTTTTCTTTTCTTTTCTTTTCTTTCTTTCTTTCTTTCTTTCTTTCTTTCTCTCTTTCTTTCTTTCTTTTTCTCTCTTTTTTTTTTTTTAGAGATTTTATTTATTTGACAGAGAGAGAGGCAGCGAGAGAGGGAGCACAAGCAGGGGGAGTGGGAGAGGGAGAAGCAGGCTTCCCACTGAGCAGGGAGCCCGATGTAGAGCTGGATCCCAGAAAGCTGAGATCATGACCTGGGCTGAAGGCAGACGCTTAACAACTGAGCCACCCAGGCGCCCCGAGGAGGAGCTGTTGCTGAAACAAAACACAAAGAAATTTTCCAAATAAGAGAATGGAAATAAACAAACCAGGCAGTCCTATTCAAGCAAAGCTGCTATCTACGCTAACACTAGACAATGTAAACTTTAAGGCATAAAGCAAGAGTAGCACTATAGAGTGACAGTACATAGTAATAGTCCAGCAGAGATACAGCTTAAGTGCACCTAACTGCGTAACCCTGAAATCTGTAAAGCCAAAACTTATTAGGACAGATTGGACAAATCTTCAATTATAGTAGGAGATTTTAACATACCACTTTTAGAAGCTGGTAGACCCAGGAGGTAAAAAATTAGTAAGTGTATGAAAGCTTTGAACCAAAAAGAATTGATGAACAATCTATCCAAAAAGATATTCAGTGCATATAGAATATTTATGGAAATTGGCCATATACAAGTTCACAATCAAAATCTCAACAAATTTCTCTGCATCTATATCATACAGACTCTGGTCTTTACCTGCAATGAATTTGATTAGAAACCAACACTAGAAAGGTAGTTAAAAACACCCAAGCCCTGTGTTTGGAGGCTGACAAATAAATTTCTGAATAGCTCATGAGTTAGAAGAGGAAATCACAATGGAAATCACAAAATATGTAGTTCTGAAAGACAACGAAAATAGTCCAAATAAAAACTCGTGGCATGCTCTGGAAGACAGTGTGGAGGTCCCTTAGAAAGTTAAAAATTGAGCTACCCTATGATCCAGCCATTGCACTACTGGGTGTTTACCCCAAAGATACAGACGTAGTAAAGAGAAGGGCCATATGCACACCAATGTTCATAGCAGCAATGTCCACAATAGCTAAATTGTGGAGGGAGCCGAGATGCCCTTCAACAGATGACTGGATTAAGAAGTTGTGGTCCATATATACAATGGAATATTACTCAGCTATCAGAAAGAACGAGTTCTCAACATTTGCTACAACACGGATGGCACTGGAGGAGATAATGCTAAGTGAAATAAGTCAAGCAGAGAAAGACAACTATCATATGATTTCTCTCATCTATGGAACATAAGAACTAGGATGATCAGTAGGGGAAGAAAGGGATAAAGAAAGGGGGAGTAATCAGAAGGGGGAATGAAACATGAGAGACTATGGACTATGAGAAACAAACTGAGGGCCACAGAGGGGAGGGAGGTGGGGGAATGGGATAGACCGGTGATGGGTAGTAAGGAGGGCACGTATTGCATGGTGCACTGGGTGTTATACACAACTAATGAATCATTGAGCCTTACATCGGAAACCAGGGATGTACTGTATGGTGACTAACATAATAAAATAAAAAATCATTATAAAAAAAAATACAAAAAAAACCTCGTGGCATGGGTCTTAAACTCTATTTAGAGGGATATGGTGGTGAGTAGAACAAATAAGAGAATTAATCCCTAATGAACAGGACCTGAGAGAACTATAAAAAAAGATGGAAAAAGACTATAAAATAAATGAAATGATTAAGGAGACAAAAGAAAGAATAGAAACACTAACAAGTGAAACAAGTGAAAGGGACCCTATGGAAAAACATCAGATTTCTTTCTTAAAAAACCAAATAGACTCATTGTAAATTGATGGTTTGGATCATTTAGCCACCAAATTCTAAATTTTTGGACACACATATTTATGTTTACATTGCCTAGGGAACCATTAGAATAACTATTAGAATATCCTAGTAATATAGGATATTCTATACACTCCTGGGCCTTGGCCGTTAAGAATTTTTTTTTTAAGATTTTATTTATTTATTTGAGAGAGAACGAGAAAGAGAGAGAGAAAGAGAGAATCGAGGGGAAGGGGCAGAGGGAGAAGGAGAAGCAGGCTCCCACTGAGAAGGGAGCCTGACACAACGTGGGGCTCGATCCCAGGACCCAGGACCCTGGGACCATGACCTGAGCGAAGGTAGACGCTTAACTGACTGAGCCACCCAGGCGCTCTGAAGATTTTTCTGTGAACCTTAGATGCAGAACTCCAAACTGTGCCCACATTGTAGGTTTTGTATCTGTACGTAACTGAGTACTTCATCTTTTAGCACCAAGAAATCTCAAGAATTAGTTTCAAGATAGAGCTTCTAATCACCTTTGAATCAGCCTTTTTAACTGAAGTCTTCATTCTACAGATACGATTCACTTCCCAAGTAGAATATAAATAGATCAGAGGCTGCTTTTGTTTTTAATTCCTCCATGCTTTCAGAAGATAGAATATGATAAAGTTTGTAGTGCTTCACAAAGATTTATTTGCTTCTTTAGGCCCCAGAAAAAAAATACAGACACATCCATACACCCACATGAACACACTCCGTAGAGATGGGCTGCAGCAAGAGATCATCAAGGCTTCGCTATTTTTGCAGATAGGTCAGCTGGGAATATCAACTTCCTAAGAGTACCCAGCTGCTTACTTTAAAGCAGTGATTAATAAGAATGGACAAGTTCAACAAAATGTCAGCGATAAATATAAGCACTCTTCGTATCGGGCCTCGGCAAGTGCTACAGTTGAGTAAATGCAAGCCTTTAACAAAGTGGGAAAAAAATCCAGTCTGATTTAAGCTCAAGTGAAATTTTACTTTGATTTCGTTTCAAATAAGACATCCTTCTATAGATTTGTCCTTGTTTATTAGCACCTCATTAGAATTTCCACAAAGAAATAATAACTCCTTATACTTATGTCTCTATTAGCCCCTTTGTTTCTCATTACCGGAATTGAGATGGCACAGGCAATTTTTCTCATAGACAAGGAAATTCAGATGCAAAGTGGCATTTTGAGCTCTCTTTGGAACCAGATCCCAAACTTCTCTGCTTCTTGTCTGGGCCTCTTTCCACATTCCCGATCCTGATGGAAGGAGGTATGGCTGCTTCTCTTTAGCGTGAAGATGCATGCGAGAGCCACTGTTTCTTCACCTACTTACTCTTTAACCCCTGGCAATTTGACTTTGTATTCCTAATCCCTCAACTAAAACAGCTTCCTCAAAGTCACCAGTACTGTTTCATTCCTTAGTTTCTGTCCTCAAATTCACCTCCAGAAATTTTATTTTGCTGGCCACCCCTTTCTTCTTGAAACCATCTCCTTCTCTGGCTTTTGCCATCTCGTTTTCTTGTTATATGTAATACTTATAAATAAGCATCTCAGAGCTGTTTTTAGATTGCCTCATTTCCTGATGCTTGCTGATTGTTTCAAATTATTTTTCTATTTACCCAGTATTTCTTTAATAGTGGAGCTTTTTGCTATTTGTACTTTGTCTTCTCATTATACATTCTTCTTATAATGCATTCACTTAATAGATTCAACAAATATTTATTGAAAGTCCATTATATACCAGGTTTTCTTCTAGCTGTTGGGGGTTTAGGTATTAAAAAACAAAACAAAACAGACTGCCTCTATTAGGATAATTACTGATTATAGTTAAGTGCTACGAAGGTGAGGGGAAGATGTGAAAGGAGTAACTGTTTTATGGTCTGTGGTCAAGGAGGAGGTATGACATTTAAACCGAAGCCTCTAGGATAAAACTGGTAAAAGCAAAAAGGCAAATGAAGCACCTTCTAGGTACAGGGAACAGGTGCAAAGACCCCAAGAGAACCAGAACCAGAAAGAACCAGAAAGGAGGGCCACTGGTAGCCACTCAAAGAGAGATTAGAATGGGATTGAAGAAGTAGGCAAAGTAAAACGTCTAGACTAACATCTAAACATTTAGAGCAAAGTAAAATATCTTCACTGCGTAGCTAGTTCATGGAAAGAATTAAAAGGTGGTGTGGTAATTATAACAATACCATAATGGTTAACAGTATGTGCCGGGTACTTTTCCTAAGTATTATCTCATTTAGTAAGTATAAATATTTTATGGCCTAGGTATTATTACTGTCTATTTTATAGGTAAGGAAACTAAGGGGTGGAATTA
Organism: Ursus americanus; assembly: GCF_024610735.1. Lineage (NCBI taxonomy): Eukaryota > Metazoa > Chordata > Mammalia > Carnivora > Ursidae > Ursus > Ursus americanus. The sequence goes on from NC_142129.1 coordinate 47,983,575, forward strand.
GGACTGCATTCTGCATTCTGACTCTTAGCCAGTAACTACACTGCCTCTCAACAGACACATGTCCTTAGCCATCAAGTGAGCATTTACTGACACACATGTACAAAGACACCAGAAAGGGTCATGTACCAATCCAATCTCATCTTCACAGCTGACCTCTCCTCTGAGCTTTGGCCTCATATTTCAGGTGACTTTTGGCCACCTTGTCAAACTCGTATCTAAGATCAAATTCAGCATCGGCCTTCCTAATACTGCTCTCCCTCCTTTCTTCTCTATTTCTGTTAACAGCATTAACAGTCATGCAGGTTTTAAAAAGTAAAACTCAGAACCATCCTTGATTCCTGCCTTGATCCCCGCTCCCCTAACCCGGTCAGTTGCCAGTTGCTGCCGATTCTACCTCCGAAGCATCATCCATCCCCAGCTCTCCACTCAGGCTTCAGCGATGCCTCACCTGGGTCATTATCAGAGCTCCTAAGAGTTCTTCCCCCTTCCTGTGTGTGTGTCTGTCTCACCAGCCAACCTGATAATCTGTTCACCACATTGCCAACAGATGGATCTTCCTGAAACATACCATGGTCAGAGTCATCCCTTGCTCAGTAACCTTTATGGGTCTTCGCTGCCTAAGGAATCAAGTCCAAGCTCACTGGCCAGGCCCGAGCTCCTCGCGTGATGTGACTTACGTTTACCTTTCCATTCCCATTCCCACCGCTCGGAGCCGTTGTTCAGACAGACTGAATTCTTAACCGTTCTTTACTCTGCCCTGTGCTCCCATCTCCATGCCTTCATCACCTACATAGCACTAGGTACCTTGTCCTAAACCAATATGTTGAATTAATAAAGTAATTAAAGGACAAAAATCTGCTCAAATAGCATATAGATAAAACTTTTGGTTGATTTTTTCATTTTTCCATCCACCCAGTCCACAATCAAATCTACCGTATTTTTTAGTATAACCTCATTAGCCACAGATACAGAGTGGATGCTAACATGATGAATAAATAGCCCCGTCCTCAAATATGCTATAATTTAATCAGGGACACAAATATATGAACATCTAAGTATAGGAAAAACAAAACTAAACATATATAGATAGATCTGTCAATATATCTAGCAACCTATCTAAATCACGTTCTTACCAATTCCAAAGTCCAATAGTATTACTCTACACCTGGGCCATATTTTCCCTTTCCACACCCATGTAGAATCTTTATATTCACCCATCAGAAACAGTGAGAACACTCTTACTGATTCTGTGTATTTATTACACCATTGTATAGTTTTGGTATAAATATAGTATTTTCTCTAAACCCACTTAGGTAGAACCCTTGTGGTTCTTCCATTAGAAACAAAATGCCCTTGGGACACCTGGGTGGTACAGTCAGTTAAACATCTGACCTTTGGTTTCCTCCCGGGTCTGATCTCAGGGTCCTGAGATCCAGCCTCATGTGGGGCTCCACGCTCAGTGGGGAGTCTATTTGAGTTTCTCTCTCCTTCTCCCTCCCTAAAATAAATAAATAAATAAATATTAAAAAAAGAAACAAAATTCCCGTAAAGGTTCCGTATATTTATTGGGCACAACACAGTATTTTTATAAGTATAGAATGGTATAATACTTAACACAATATAGTATTATGGTGTAGTACCAAATACAGTATTATGATATCATGTTCTCTATCATTCTGGGCATTAACATTTTTATCAAGAATGTCTCAGCTGATGCTAGGAGACAACGTATATAAAAGAATTTAAAACCTCCTTTATAAACTGTTACTTTTTCGTTTAGTGGGGAAAATATTTTCAAGAAAAACAGAAATCAGAAGTTTCGTAAGTCCTATCTTCTATTGCTACAAAATGTTGAATGCTCCCCGCCTCCTAAAGGACGAATGCTGTACCCCTTACTTTGGCATCCAGAGGTTTTCCAGGGGCTGACTGAAGCCTCGTGTTCCAGCCCAGTCCCTAGTCCACTGCCCCAACTCTCCAGTTTCAGCAAACTTGCTTACCTTTCATTCTCCCTCAGACATCCCTTACTTTTCTGGCCTCACATTTTTGTTCATATACTTCCATCTGTATGGAATGTTCTCCTTTTAGTTCAGTTTCTAACCGGATTTTCAAGAGTTTTCAGGCTTGGATCAAATCCCGTCCCCCCATAAAGCCTCTTCTGCCCATCCCAGCATAAAGTGACTTCTGCTTCTCTTAACTTCTATAGCACCATACATTGAAAAGTAACCACACACAACTTTGTGGCATTATTTATGCTGTTATACACTGTTCTCAAAATCTTATATTACTTTGCATGTCATTATTTATCCAGCAAACAAATGGATGGGTCTTTATATCTTTATTATATTCACAAGCTCCTTGAGGGCAGGGATCAAACCTTATATTTCTTGGCATTCCCTAAAATAATACTTAGACAAGTGCCCTCCTCATAAGAAGTCTATAAATAATACCTGAATAGTATAGTCTTAAGGTAGAGGGGGCTGTTAGTTAAGAGAAACTCTTTTTTTCCTCGATGATGATTATTTTCCTAATAACAGCAATTACTGCAGAATCCTGAAAGAATGATTATACTAACCAGTATACGATCAGTGGTATATTGAAGTATGGCTGATCTCCCAAAACCTCATTAAAATCTAACCTTACTGTTCCAGTGAGCATAGTCTCAAATAAATAAATTTGTGAAATATAATACATTGAGTGATGAAAAGCTCTAATATCATCAATCTTTTGTACCATTAAAGATAGATCATCTACCGTGAGCAACAGGAACAACTTGAGTTACCATTTCCCTATGGAGGCTAGTCATCTCAAGCAAGACACTTCCCAGGAAATGACATTCTCCTTTACTCCCACTCATTCATTAAAGACCACAGGTAGAGTAGGTCTAAAGAGCACAGGATTGTAACTATGATTTTTAAAAGCTGACATCTGCAAGGATAAAACTCAGAATTTAATGTAACTAGTAAGGAGATGATGAGCTTCATGTTTAAAAGTAAACTCGGATATGGAAAGTCGCATACGCAGCTTAAGGGATGGTGAAACCAAGGCTAAGAATCAGTGATTAGATAGATGCTGGGGGAAGGTATTTAAAAATTATCTCTCAAGCCACTGCTTTGATTCGGTGGGTGTGGAAGAGTCCTTGGAAGGTCTAGAAAAGAGGAAGGCTGTGGTCAAGATTCAATTTGCTCACTCCTAGTACCAGCCATGGCTTACATTAAGTCCTTTGTTTCCCTTCTCCGCTCCACACCCTTTCCTTCAATTAAGCAAGCTCCTTTTCTCAGCCCACTGTTTACGTCCTGCTCCTGATTTCACATTGCCTATTACAGTCTCTCATATACGAGATAACCTCATTTCACTTCCGTGGTCAGCCTGTGTTTTCTTTCAGAAATTACCTCTACATCTTAGTTCTTCCTGGAAACCTAGCTTGATTAGGCAGGTCAAGGTGAAGGTCATTTATATTCGTAGTAAAATACAATCTCTCTACGTATTGCTTAGGGCATAACGGTAAGAGACAGTAACTCCAAAACATGTAGATATACATATCTAGACACTTGGAAATACGTGAGTTTTCAGCTTCGTTGTTTATTTAATATTTCTTGAGAGCCAGCATCAAGTTAAAGGTATTGTGAAGCAGTCATTTAAAATTCTAATAAATGAATGAAAAAGGAGCAGCGAAAAAAATGAAACATAAAATGAAATGAGAAGGGAAAAAAGCCTAACTTCTATGTGAGCAATTCAACTATTCGTTATTCATGCAACAAATTGTTTTTTCAAAGTTTTTACTTAAATTCCAGTTAGTTAACTTGCAGTGTAATACTAGTTTCAGGTGTACAGTACAGTGATTCAACAACTCCGTACAACAGCTGATGCTCATCACAAGTGCCCTCCTTAATTCCCATCACCCATTTCATCCGTCCCCCTATCCACCTCCCCTCTGACAACCAACAGTTTGTTCCCTAGTTAAGAGTCTGTTTCTTGGTTTGCCTATCTTTCTTCCCTCTATGATTGTTTTGTTTCTTAAATTCCACATATGAGTGAAATCATATGGTATTTGTCTTTCTCTGACTTATTTCACTTGGTATAATACCCTCTAGTTCCATCCACGTCGCATGCAACAAATTATTATCAATTATTCATGCAACAAATATTTGTTAGATAGCTGTTTTATGTCAGGCATGGTGCTAGGCACTGGAGATACAGTACCCAATGATAAAACTCATAGTTTGTTAAATAGCTCTATAAAATATTCAGTAAGAAATAGTTTTGGGGGTGCCTGGGTGGCACAGCGGTTAAGCGTCTGCCTTCGGCTCAGGGCGTGATCCCAGCATTATGGGATCGAGCCCCACATCAGGCTCCTCCGCTATGAGCCTGCTTCTTCCTCTCCCACTCCCCCTGCTTGTGTTCCCTCTCTTGCTAGCTCTCTCTATCTCCGTTAAATAAATAAATAAAATCTTTAAAAAAAAAAAAGAAATAGTTTTGGAAAAGTAATCAGAGACTGAAGACAGACTGATAAGAAACAGTGATTAAAGCCAAGTGTAGATGACATATCTAAAAGGACCATACCCAGTGAACAAAATGTGGTTGTAAACACCACCTAAGGAGCATTCTGAAGATGAAAGTGAAATGATCAAGGTCAGGCAGTTTATTAAATGAAGAACCTTTCAAAAAAATGCTCAGGTGGGGGAACTATTGGTATGTTTGGAAGAGGCCAGATTATAGCATATTCACGGCACACAGAGAGAGGGGAATTTGTATTCATGAAAGGATCTAACAAAGAGTTAACAAGAAAGAAGAAAGAAAAAGACTTTTAAAAACAACTGCCGAGCCCCTTTAACATTTAAACCTATTTTTTTTTTTTTTTGCCCCAACAACAACAAAAAAAGACTTTCCAAAGGAAGTGGTGGAAGAAACCCCATTGCTTGAGACATTAAAAACCAGATGGTCCAGAGCCCTAGAAAATATTCACGCGGGATCAATCCTTCACTGGGCGAAAGCAAAGGGACCAGTGCAACTTGTGTTTTGAATCTCTAGCTTAGCAGTGCTATGGAAATAAAGATTTACATTTCCTTGGACTTTTCCTTACTTTCTTAGCTCCCCTTTGTGGTCTCACAGCATTCTGTGTTGACCTCTATTACAGCTGGCCACACAGGAATTGCCTGTTTACTTGGGTGACTCTTCTCCTTGCTCCAAGTTTTGTGAGCTTATCAGGCTTTCTCCCCACCCCTGCAGGAGTGCTGTGTGCCCCGGGTTCTGGAAATGGTCCTTTACAATGCTTTTTGCATTTGCTTCTGCCAGAGCCCCAGGAGTTTCACAATTTTTATGTTAAATTTCTTGGCTTGGGAAAAGCACACTTGAGGATAGTATAAATTTGGATCTCACATTGTACAGTCCTGGGGTTTTGATTTCTCACAGGAAACCCTTCCCCCTCCCCCTCTGACCACCATCATCCAGAGCCCTAGAAAGACAAAAAGCTTCCTTGTGGTTTCCCTGGGTGGTGGGGGTCTTACTTCCAGCTCTCTGCTTCTCATGGGCCCAAGACCATGTCTCGTGTATCTGTGAAGATGTTAAAAATCCAGGCTCAACCCCACCCTGCAAATGGTCATTATTTCCCTTTGAGCAAGTGGGGAGAGACAGGTCTGTTTCAGCTTGGTTGACCATATCACTAGAGGCTGAATTCCTAGTCACAAGTAATTAGTAACTGCAAATACACAACAATAGAGACCTAGCTTAATTATAAGTCCTTGATTTATATACTTAAATTCAAGTCAAATAAACAAAAATTTGAGCATATATTAGGCAGATGTGAGGCGTCTAATATTTTTCTCCTGAGCACTAATGGCCTTTATTCTCTTACTATTAATTGCTTCTTGATATGAAAAATTTTTTGTTGAATTTGTGATGGAAGGATCTTAAATGGCTGCTGATTACTACTTAGAGAAAAAAATGACATTTGTATATACAAAGAATTACTCAAAAGTTATATCAACATAGAGATCCATCCAGACCCAAATGTATGCTCTGGTTTTATAAGTGAAGAATAATACGTATTTGTATTTGAGGTCATGTCAGATGAGGTTAATGTGGTTATATCTTAAAAATGGGGTTGGCATTCCAATCAAATGAAGTTCTTCTAATTTAAATAACATATTTTATTCCCTATGCTGATCAATCATTTTCTCTCCCAGAAAGTCAAGCCAGTTTTTGCACTATTGATTTGCAAAACTTACGTGGCATAAACATTATGTGACAGAAGTTGTTTGTTATTAAGAGAGAGAATATCATCTCCAAGAAACTTGTCATCTGGAAATAGGAAAAATCACACGAAGTAATTTTATTTGTATCATGGCTTTTTCACTGTTGGCTACATTTGTGACAGCCGATTTCATATTAAATATTAACAGTATTTTGTTTGTGCTTGAATGTGCTACAGTAGGAAGTAGATTTTACTCAGAATCTTCCTGGTTAGAAAGTGTATCATTCCAGTTTAATGATACACTTGCAGGCCAGTTACGAAGAACATTTTACATATCCAAGGCAATTAGGCTACCACTTGGGTGTCAAAATTTTGAGGCTTTCTTTACCCTTTGGTCTTACCAGGTTATTTGGTTTTGGAGGTCAGAAGTGGTAAAATATTGGGAATTTCATTTGGTTTATACTAACAGAAACAGCTACAGCTTCTGGGAGATCATGGATATTAATATACATTGTATGATTATAATGAATGACCTATGGAAACAGTTCCTTGTTGTTGGATTTTTGATACAGGAAGCAAACTAGAGTTTGTATTTTTCATTTTCAAGAAGACTGATACAATAAAAAAACATTGATACGTTGAATTTGTGTTTCTTGTACTAGTAGAAGAAGTTTTATTAGTAAATTTGTATGTAATTGCAATGACATCTCCTTAAAAAAAAAGCCTAACTGAATTGTGTTGAATCTTTTGGGTTCGCGAAGTGTGTCTGTGATTTGTGTTGTTTTGATACTACTTTTCAATATATGAAAATACCCAGGAGACAGGCTCCCGCTGAATTTCTGGTCACTATGTCATCAGCGCCATGAGTGTATGTTGTCAGTTGTTTAAACATCGTGAAATCCGCTGTGGGCTGGCAAGAAGCATCTGGGAGCCAGACTTTTCCTGTGGACACACGCCAAGCAGTGTATTATATTTCCTCACGAAAGTGAACTATATTGAGATCATTTTTCTTTTTGAGTTTTTTAGTCCAGGAATTATTTTCTAAAGCTAAGTAAGGATCATAGGATAAAATTGTTTATAACCTGAATTCCAGAGTAGCTGGTTGATAGCTACTCTTATTTAGCTCGAGAAGGTGTAAATAAGTCATGCAATTAAACCACTTTGGGTAGCTAACAGTATTCTCCTAATTACACTGTTCAGGAAAGGTCATATGTCATTTCATGTATTCTCTTTAAATCCATGATTTGCTCTAAGTAAGGGCAATAAACACGGAATGACTCTTTAAGTAAGTACTATAGTTGGACATGTCATTAAATTTATGTGTTTGATTGCATTATTTAATTAGATAGAAAAAACCCCTTAATTGTATTTCAATATACACAATTACAGAATAACCTTTATTTTAACTAAAAATGCCGGGAAAAGTTTGTAAAATGTCATATTTAACTTCAAAAAAAATCACAGTTGTGGTTCTGGGACTGGAAAACAAGAATGCTTTGTCGTACTGGAAAATAAGCTGGGGCTTAGTTTGAGAGCACTGGCACTGCCTAGACTAGAGGTCCCTGAGGTGGCAAGGATTTGTCTTTCCAGAACGGATACATTTACTCCATGTGTAACCCTGGGCCACTGTTGGGTGAGACCTTAAAAAAGTACGATCGGGTTTGCCTGCCATGTACATTAAAAATACCCTGGCCCTTTTACATGAGAGCAGACATTTTGTTTCTGTTGGCCTTATTTCTGGAATCCAAGTAAAAGACACTTTGCAAATGAGAGTTCAACTTCTCTCTTTAGGGAGCCAAAACTGAGCAAGTGTGGTTCCTCACCCCCCCCTTTTTTTTCTTATGTAAGTTTCAGGTGTACAGCTTTATAATTCACAGTACAAAGTAATCACCACGACATGTCTAGTTACCATCCACCATGATATGGTGGACCTCCTTCCCCTCGGTAACCACTAGTCTATTCCCTGTACCTATGAGTTTGTTTTTCTTTATTTTCTTTGTTCTTTTTTTTTTTTTTTAAGATTTTATTTATTTATTTGAGAGAGAGCAGAAGCAGGGGCAACAGTAGAAAGAGAGGGAGAAGCAGACTCCACGCTGAGCAGGGAGCCTGATGTGAGGATTGTGACCTGAGCTGAAGGCAGATGCTTAACTGAGCCACCCGGGCACCCCATTTTTTTGTTTTTTAAAGATTCCACATATAAGTGAAATTATATGGTGTTTGTCTTTCCCTGACTTATTTCACTTACATTATACCTTCAAGGTCCATGTTGTGGCAAATGGCAAGATTTTATTCTTTTTTGCTGCTGAGTAGTATTCCATTGTACAAAATAGACCACCTCTTCTTTACCCATTCATGTATGGATGGACACTGTGGACACTTGGGTTGTTTCCGTATCTTGGCTATTGTAAATAATGCTATAGTGAACATCGGGGTGCATATATCGTTTTGAATTAGTGTTTTTGTATTCTTTGGATAAATACCCAGAAGTGGAATAGCTGCATCATAGAGTAGTTCTACAAGTGTGTTGTTTTTTTCCTAAGCTCAAATTTTTATTCTTATGTACTTCAAAGAACATCAGATACTATTTTGCGGGAACGAACACCAAGACCTCCATCGAATGAGCTCTCTGTGCCTCCCCTCCTCTTCTACCCCCTGCAGCTTCTACCTTGCTTCTGTTGGCAAGTCCTCTCCACAGAAATAAACTAGTTCTAGAGGATCTTTCATTTTCCCGACACTGTGACATTTTATCGTAAATGTGTCTGTGTGTCAAAAAATACCTCTTAACTTAGAATTGAAAATGCCTTAAAAACATAATTCTGAAAGTCCATGCCCAGCCCCGCCTAGGTACATGGAAATTTTTATTTCAGGAGTGCCATTCTTTTGTATTATGTAAAGTGCTTTAATTTGCTGCATTTTTCATGTCTTACTGCAGTCAAATCTGGTGAGAAACTATAGCTATCTCATTCAGGATTAATCAATCTTCTTAGGCCCCTGGGTAGGACGGAAGCTGCTCTCGACTCTGCTTGCTTCTGGGGCTTGGCCTTCCTCTGTTTCTTCATCATATTCAGCCTCTGAGAGGGAGGTGACGGCAGATGATTTTTCCATTTGTAAGCTGCCTTCCAACTGAAAGAAAAATGGAGGGGCGAATGCCAAGCTTTTCACTTTCGGTGGCCATTACAAACACAACTCTTCTCCTGTTGTCCAGCAGGGTACACTATTTTTCAAGGGAGCTATTTTTTTTATACTGTCAGAGTTAGCCAAGTTATTTTGTCATTGGAGAGTGTTTAAAAAAAAAAAGAATGTATGTCAATATGACATCATGAATATTTACTTTCTCATAAGTTACATGTTATGGCAATTGGTTAAAGTGCTGTTAAATTAATTAACAAACACAGGAACAAGTGATCTCTGCAAGGTCTTCCATCGACAGGGAAGAAAAAGCATGGTGCTTCAGAACTTGGGCTCTGGAGGCAGACTGCCTGGCTTCAAATTCTGACGCTGCTTCCTAATGCTGTGTTATGCTGAACAAGTTACTTAAATGCTTCTGTGCCTCCATTTCCTCATCTGCAAAATGGGACTAACAGCATTACCTTCCTCAGAGGGTTGTGAGGATTGTGTGAGATTTATGCACGTAGTGGCTAGCGTGGTGCTTGGTTCGTAGACAGTCCTCTACAATCACTTGATTGGAAATCTTCTCTGCACTGGGCATTATATTGGCCACTTCACCTCATTTTATTCTCACAATAATTCTCTCAAGTACACTTTGTATTTCTGTTTTCCAGATTGAAAATTGAGGTTCAGAGAGTTTAATTAGCTTGCTAAATTTGTACAGCTAGTAAGAGAGTAATAGAAACTTCTAGAATCCACATTTTATTTGCATTTCCATAGTTCCATTATATCTTTTGGGATTGATATGGGACTAATTTCTGCATGACTAATTTCATTGTAATTAATTTCACACTAGAACTATTTAGCGAGGTGCGCCTATATTTTGAAGTTTAAAAGGCAAATGACATTTGAAGATACAATGTCCTAATTAACTTATATTCAAATTATGATAAAACATGTAAACCATTGAACTCTCATGTAAAAGAAAGCCTCAGAAGGTATGCCTCTATGTCAGTGGTTCTCAAAGTGTGGCCCCGGGACCAGCAGCATGGGCTGGAAACTTTTTAGAATTGCACATGCCAAATCTACTGAACCCGAAACTCTGTGGGTGGGGCCCAGCAACCTGGGTTTTAATAAGCCCTCTGAAGTTGGAAAACCACTCCTCTAGGTGAATAGCGCACCATGGTGGGATGCCAGAGATATTGATGTAGTTCATAATATCTAGTCCCAAGCTGGAAGTTACATATCACAGAGGGAGCATGTGGTGGTAATAGAAAAATACAAGTGGGGCTGTTATTTGAGAATTGCCCTATAAATATTAAATATTCAAGACTGTGTGCTCAATCTCTTCCATTCCTTGGATTTAGGGCTTCTAAGCAGGTGGTAACTATTACTTGCAAGCCTAGCCAGTTGAGCACAAAGGGCTGAGAGAGCGAGGATGACTTTCTGCTCACCCTCAGCTTCTTGTGCCTGGGATACACCGAGCCAGGGATCGGGAGGGTTAGGTTTTTTCTCAGTGATTAGCAACGAGGAATCTTCAGCTAAGAGGAGCTGACACTAAGAACATGGAGAGGGAGGCAAAGCACGAAGCAGTCATTACCTCTGCATCTCGTTCTTTCTTCAAGTAGACTTTAAACATGGAGTAGCAGACAAAACAATGGAGGCGAAAGGATATAAGAAGTAAATAAGGAAACTGCTGCCATATCCAGATTTAACTGTGGAAAAAATTAGACAAAAGCAGTTGTCATCTTAGAATCTATCATAGGCAATGAGGAAAAAACTGGCCATCGGCCAGACGTATTTGCTTAGACTTCAGCAAGGCAGATTTCGGAAAATCCAGAGAAAGAATAGGTACAAATGTATGGTATTAAAGACAAATATTTTAAAATATCATTTAATGCCAAATGATCACAATGAGGAAAAGGCAGGAGAGGAACAAAACTATATCAGTGTCTTTGTGCTATAATTTGTCCAATTAATGCAATTTTACAGGGTTATATATCAAGCACTGAAATGGCCCAATACCCAAGAAAAACATGAAAAGAGCTGAGATTTGTAAATTATGCTAGGTGTAACAAAAGGTGTATAATTGCCCTGTGTTTTTGAAATTTATTAGGGGCAGTAATTTCCAAGAAAACAATCAGTTTCTATTTTACTTGCTCCTTTTCTGTCAAGAATTATCCTTCAGCTGATAGACTGGTAGCAGATAACAGAAGCCAAGGATAGGCAAAGAGATTCGAATAGATTACCCAGCTAACCAAAACCCATTTGATTTTCATTCATCAAACATTCCCGGAAAACATTTTTTTTTGTTCCAGCCCCTCTGTTAGGCCTGGTGGGGGAGTTCCCACTGGAAAGAAAAAGAGACAAGTAGACAAATGTTTGTAGTGTTCTATGAGAGCAGTGATAATGGTGGCCTGTACCAAGGCTGGAAGATCACAGAGGGGAGTGCCCAGCCGCCTGGAGGAGTTTGGAGAAAGCACCCTAAATTGGGGGACGTTTGAGCCATGTCTTAAAGATGATTTGGAGTTAAGTTTGCCTTCTGGCTTACGTAAGACTACATCACAAGACAACTTGTAAATGAAGTGATTGAACTACTGTCCCTGATTTTGAAGGAAACATGCGGGAAGAGAGAGATGCTAGAAGTATGAAGTCTAGCAATTAACTCTTCTACTCTTCAGAAGAGTAGAAAGTTGCAGTATCTTAAGTTGGGTGTCCTGGAACAGACTCGGAGACGGTTGCATGTAGAAGACTAATTGGCGAGTGGTCTTGGGAGATACCCTCGTATGAAAGTGAGGAGGGCAGAATTGGGTGGGAGTAGATGACCCACAATGCAGCTGTGACTGAGTCCGCAGCCGAACTCTTGGGGAACTCTGCGTCCGGGATGATTCTTCAAGGTTGTTGTTGAGGCAAAGGGGCATGTCTTTATGTCCCCCACATCAGCTAATTACTGGCTCCTGGCTCCTCTGGGGCAGGGTATAATCTTGAGAGAGGCAATTCCCTGTAGCCGAGAACAGTTCCTAGTGAGGGACACAGCTGTGAGCCAGCAGCAGTCCGGGTCCCAGCAACTGGAGGATGTAGTGTTGGCCCTGAAGAGGACATCTAGGAGGAAAACCACATTATCCATGACCGATGGGTTCTGTAAACCCTAGACAGTGTAGGAACTTTGAAGTGGACTCTAAAGGCATCAAAAAGTCTTCTGTGCTATCTAGAAGATGAAATAATGATTACTAGAACCCATCATGTGTTCAGGGAAATGACAGACATATAACTAGACTTCAGTGAGGCATTTGGCCAGGATTCCCATGAAATCTTTATGGGTATAAACACTATTGGATAACTGACTCTATGGCTGTGCCCATAGGGTGCTGATTAATTTATTTTGTGAATGCCTTAGAGCTTAATTCTCGGTATTGTCATACCATCATATTCATCCATGCCTAGATGAAGATACACAGGCTATGCTCTCAGTAGACTGAAATTATGGATCAAATCTAACAAGATGACATATGATAGGATATCACACTTGCTCCAAAAATCTTATTGCGCAAGTATGAGAAGGGAGACTTGGCTTCACTGCAAATGGGAAAAACACATAGGGATTTTGGTTAACAGCTCAGTATGACTCAACAGTGTAATGAGAGTCAATCCTGAGATTGTGTGCTTTGGGAAAATAAAATAATTATCAAATAGTGTTTTGGGTTAGCAGACTATCATGTTTTTCATGTTGTGGATTAACCAGTGTTCAGATATTTCACTAAAAATGATCTTGCCATTGGCAACAATATGGATGGATCTAGAGGGTATAATGCTAAGTGAAATAAGTCAGAGAAAGACATACCATATGATTTCACTTGTAGGTGGAACTTAAGAAACAAAACAAATGAGCAAAGGAGATAAAAGAGCAAGAGAGAGAGGGAGAGAGGCAAACCAAGAAACAGACTCTTAATTTTAGTGAACAAACTGATGGTTACCAGAGGGCAGGTGGGTGGGAGATGGGTTAAATAGGTGACGGGGACTAAGGAGGGCACTTGTGATGAGCACGGGTGTTGTATGGAAGTGTTGAATCATTATATTGTCCATCTGAAACTAATATTACACTGTATGTTAACTGGAATTTGAATAATAACTTAAAAAGAAAACACCAGGGCAGTTTTCCCAAACGTTTTGGGTCTCAGGAGACCTTTACAATTTTTAAAATTACTGAGGACCCCACAAAGCTTTATTTATGTGGGTTATGCCTCTCAATATTTACTATATTAGAAATTAAAACTGAGAAATATCAAAATGTTTATTAATGAATTAAAAAATCACGATGATAAACCCATTACATGTGAGCATAAAATATTTTCAGGAAAAATCACTATATTTTCCCCAACATATCAGTGAAAAGAGAGGCATGGTTTACATTTTGGCAGATCTCTTGAATGTCTGTTTTAATAGACATCATTTAGACTCTCAAACCCGTGTCTGCATTCACTCTGTTGTGATACGTCGGTTTGGTGTAAGTACAGTCAGCATATGGAGAAACCCAGCCTCATACAGATCTCCAGTAGGAAATCGGAAGTGTTTTAATAGTCTCAGGAGGTAATTGTAGATATTCTTCTTTGATGCTGTACCCAAACTGGACAAGTAGGAGTTAAATGTTAGTGGCAGGCCGGAATCCAAAACCGTATCAATGAACTTACCATACTTCGTTACATTAAAATTCACGGGGCTGTCTTGTACTTTGAATGGATCTCTTACTGTGCATGTTTTTGTAACATCATGGCTTGGTCATTGGGAAAATATTGGTTCACCGCATTATGCAGAACTTCCAAATATTGGCCAAAAAATGGCAAAATTTTAAAAAACTACATTCATTAATATCACTACCAATCTCATTAGAAAAGTCTTGAAATACTGGGGAGTGGTCAAGCTCACAATGGCAGGTCTAAGTTTCGTAAAACTCTGATTTTTGCTTGACAGCTCGTATTTTATCATGGCAATAAACACCAGTTATTTTCTTTGAAATAACAAGCTCACTTCGTTCATTTCTGAGGAAATATCTGCCACATTCCCAAGTCTGAGTAACCAGTTTGCCTGTCACTCATTCTTTCAAGTGGAAATGGTGTTCCGCGGAAAAAAAGCAGCTAGTTCAGCATGCCGCTCAATCTCTTGCACATCTGGAAATGCAGAAGTGTGCTTCATGCATTCTTCTGATTTTGTCACACAGAATATTAAAAAGACATGCTCTCGGGATTGATATTACGTGGAAATAATGTGCACTGCTTCCTCACGGACGTTCGTCGGTGAAGCTGGCTTGTTTGTTTTTAATGCTCGTGCAGGGCAGTGCAGGAGACAGGGACAGTTTGGTGCCACTACCGTGATTGATGCTGAGATGTCAGCAGTTTACCCATCATTGCTCTGTAGCATCAGTGCCAATGTTAACACAATGAAAAAGGCAACCGTCTTCATTTTAGTATGAAAATAGTTTTGACCTCACAGACTCTCCACCTCCCAGACGAGTCTTGAAACCACTGTTGCTACAAGGGATATGGAACCAAGAAGTCTAACGGGTGGTGGTTCCTCTTCCGTCCCGCGCTTTTTCTTTCCTGGGTTCGAGAAAAGGACAGTAAGGTGCACTGCGCGGGAAGAGGGTGTGTGTATTTGCATAAGCAGAGGACACAGAGCCAAAGCCTGGGACACATGAGCTCTGCATCCGTCTATCTGCTTTTTTCCTAAGGTTAGAGCAGAGTAGATCCTTATAAAACAGCCAAGTTGGAATGAAATGATCTTAACGCCACCCTATTTATCATTAGATAGTATTTTTTTTTTTACAGAATAAAATTTAAGCCAAAATCAAAGTTGAGATGAAATAGTTTATTTTCTAAAAAAGGATTCAAATCAGGTTATAATAAAATACAAATACATTTGGGTGTAGAAACATGGGGGGGATAATGAAATACATAACTATTGGGATATTCTTATTAAAAATGAGAATGAAGAAAAATCAGAAACTGAGTGAAGGCGGTCTTGGAGAAGATGTTAATAGTGTTAATAGTGGTTATGAAAAAGTCCTGGATGATTTAAAAATATGTGTCTATTTTGCTTATCTCAATTGTCTGACTTCCAGCAATGAACAGATATTGCTTTTGTAGCAAGAATAGTAGAAAAAAGTTTATTTAAATTAAAAAACAGAACTATTATTAACAGCAAACTATAATCGTACCAGAAACCCAGAGCCAGATTGAGGTTACTGTAACTGAGAAATAATTTGACATTCCTGGGTTGAAAGAATTGTAATAGTGCAGAATTTATTGTAAATGTTCATTAAAAAGCTAAGAGTTTGAGCTTTATGGAGTAGTTGGGGGAGTTTTATATCGTGGCATGTTGTGAATATAATACACTGGGACAAGGAAGAGGCCCATTTCATTGTTTGCTTACGTCTCGCACTCTCTGGGAGTAGAATCATTTCCTGACTCACAGTCACTTCTGACGGACAGAATCTGGCCTATTAAAACCGTATTTTTAACCCGTGTGCTTTCTTTGCTTGCCTTTCGTTGCCTGTGGATTATCAAGTCGTGTAAGACTGCTCTCGAATAGAGAGGGACCTCTGGAGCAGCGGCGACTTTTCCAGAAATGTCTGCAGTGCGTGTTGCGTAGACGGCAGTGCAGAGAGAGAAGAGCCGAGTGCCCTTCATTGAGCACATGACCTTGGCCCCGTCATTCGGCACCGCGAGTCTGGTTCCCTGTTAATGAAGGAAGGAAACGGAACTAGAGTCTAGCTAAGGTTTTTCCCCCAAAGATTTTCTCCAGATTCTGTCAAATGAGATTCTTGCTTGAATTTGAGTTTTTCCCCCCCAGCATCCCAACCATGATGTTAGCAAGTTGAATGTCTGTGAAAATTTATTATTTTTGTGTTTTCAGATTTGCATATAAATTATTAACTTTAAAACAGTACAGAAATATACTCTAATCTTCATGGCGTTTATTTTTGCTTTTGAAATACACTGATAACCTTTTCCTATCAAACCCTGGAAGAATAAAATGTCAAGGTTGAAAATTAGATCATATGATTGACTAACGATTGCTTATTTGGCTGCCTTTGATATCACGTTAACCTTCTGGGTTGCCAAATTCATAAGTGGCAGTAGAACACCTAGCCCCTAAGGTAATGACCTTGCTACTGCATGCTAATTGTGCGTTGTTTTTTCCCCTGAGAAATCTGATCGTCATCGTCCTGCCCAAATCCCGCTCGGAGTGCTATGGGGTAGACATTAGTCTTTGTACTTTACAAAGATGAGAATTACAGTCTCAAGGTGACATGAGTAACTAGAACTTTAACAGTAGGCCCCAGTGTGCCTCAATATCCAGGAGAGTAAACACGACTCTGAATGTGCCATTTCAGTTGTCTTTATCTTCTGGTTCTTCTTGAAGTTTCACATAATACTAAAAGGCACATGCTTCTGTCTTTGTAAAAATATATCCTTTATTGCTGTAAAATATATGTCAGTCTATTAAATAGAAAAATCCTTTAGAAGTGTCATATTTTAACTTACCAGTGGTCCAGGATTTATTGGCCCCGAAGGAACTCACTTTTCACATCGTCCTGGTTTGAATTCCTTGCCCAGACCTCTTCGACTCTTCCACTTGACTCCCCCCTACTGCTGGCTTGGGGGCTTGGTCCAGGTCCTGAGCAAGAAGAGGGGCGGAGGTGCCTTTGTGTGAATCCTCCCTGCATTTCTCGCTGTTTGACACCGTACTGCTGGGACTGGCCGCAGGGGTCTTCCTTTCCCCATCACGTCTGTCCCATCTTCTTCCAGCCGGGGACATTTTGCTTGCAGCACCCTGGCACCCAAGCCCCTGGAGAAACGTGCAGGACAGTGTGTTGCTCTGGAATGCAGGCGAACTTCTTTGTTTACAAAAAGACTCACCGTAACTGTCTGTATTTAAACATGTTTTTCTTGTTGAAATTCAATGAGAAAGAAAAGCTGGCTGGCCTAGAAAGAATGATGAAATAGTATTTCATAATAAAATAATTGTAATATTATTTGAAATAACTGAAATATTATTTCAATTATGAGTTGCATTGGAGACCTTTACAGAGTATCAGGTACTGTGTGCTGGCTTCCGGGCCCTTGAGGGTGTGGACATGAGAGGTGGGGAAGGAGAGCTGGGAGAGCAGAAAGGAGGTGTGTGTTGGGGGATCCCGACTTGAAATTCTGTTTCTAAATCATCACTGCAAGGATAGCTTACCTTACGATGTCCTTCGCATACAATGCTATGGTGGAGTAGAAACTGCCCACTTTTGTGAAAATGTTTTCCAAGTCCACAAACAGACGATATTCAAGTGAAACTTTAAAAAACAATCCATCTGTAAACTGAAGAGAAGGTGGAGAGAAGTCACACATGCTGGGGTTTCAGTCCCTGTTCTAACGACTTGTGTGGACCTGGGTTCTTCAAGCTCTGTAAGTTTCATTTCTGCATCCATAAAATGATGGTAAAAATACCTGTTATTACCTCATAGAATTGTTATGAGGATTTAGTTACCTAATGGATATAAATGCATAAGCATGAACATTTAAGCAATAAATATTAACTTTTCTTGAGACAAACATAGTCTCGTGAGCAAATGAAATCAGGGCAGGTAGAGATCTACACCCAGTCTTTATTTCAGAGCATAGCTTTTGATTCTGTGCTTTATGTCTCTTAAAATACATTGTAATTCAGCAGAGCTGTTTTCTGAAGGTACTTAGAAAGGTAATCATTGTGTGTGAGTAAAAGATTTTCTCATGCTGTCCTCTTCTCCCTGGAAGACAAGATAAGATCAGTTTTCAGCCTCTCTGCGAACGTCACACACCCTGTTTTGGTGCTAACAAATTGTCGTTAGCCTTTTTCAAGCAATGTCAGCTGTACGTGTCATTCGCTTATCACTTTTCTCTTTTGGTTATTTTGTCCTTAAACAAAGAACATTAGTAAGCAAGAAATAGCCATTTTGTAAAAACTGCATAGCTAGACAGATCTGTGATCCTTATTAGGGTAATAATCCATCTGTTATGGAACTTGGATCAATTTGTAAATTAAATTGATTAATCTAGCAGGGAAAAAAAAAGGTCTTGACTTTTCCCACATAAGCATTTCCTCAAATGGTAGTCATCCTAAAAAGATTTGGGAAGACTCAGATCTCTGGTATTCTTTCTTTCTCTGCTCAACTCAGAAGGAAGGCCAAACATCTTCTGAAAAGGGGAGCGAGAGTAGAGTTCAGCTTTTGGATTCCTTGGGATCTGACTGTTCCTGGAACTTCCATATTTTTGACTGGCTATAATGTTGAAACCTTCTGACGATGACCAGAATATTTCTAATACTCACGATTAGTTTAGTAAATGCGTGACTGTGTTTGAATTATCTTCTGCAGTTAGTTTACTGTTATTTTCATCTTGTCTGATCAACAAAATCTTCTGATGATTCTCCTAACAATGTGTGATTGGAATAATAACTTCACATGTTGAAGAGTTTTGTGCTGCAGCTGAGACGCATGTAAATACAAGCTGCTTATTTGCAAGAAGCTTCCAGATTTGCAATATGATTGCTATGGAAACCACATAATGAAAACCTTATAACCATCTGTGTGGTTTGATGGATTTTACCGCATAGCTGAGCTGTTTTTGTTTACTGTTATTAAAATGTTGAATGGAATATATTAACCCACAAACATTGACTATTTGAGGTATTAATTAGTATTGTATAATGACATTGTGACTCAACACCAAAATAAAATATGTTTAATAATAAACCTAAATAAAACAACATGTGTGTATATTTCTAATATATTGTGGAGGTGATTATTGCCTAGAATTTTCATTTGTCCTTATGTATTTTTGGAGTGGTGTGGAGAGTTTTTCTTTGTTAGTAGATGAACATAGTAGGATTTATTCTCATGATTTTGAATCCATTTGTTCACTCCATATTTATTGATCATCTCCCTTGTACCAGATTGTATTCAAGATTCAGTCTGAGTTTTTCCCCCTAAGATTAAAACACACACACACAGACATACACACACACACACACACACAAACACACACACACCAAATTTGACTGTGTTTTCTTTTATATGGAAGCTGTTTGTATTGTTAGCCCGAGATAAAATGAGTTGTTCGAATATTGTTAAGAAAAACTGATGTATGAAATGCAGAAGGCTTTGACCTAAAAATAGGCTGGAAATGGAGAAAGGAGGTTTTTCAAATGAGTGTTTCCTCTTCTAAAATACTGCTTGTTCAGAATCTCACATGGATTTCAATTTGGATACTTCTCAGTAAATATTGATACTTCAGTAAACATTTTAATATCATTATTCTGGTAATTTAAGAATACACTGTGTACATTATAGGCACTTAAATTTTAGTAAAATAAGAATAAAGTCATAGTAATAAATTCTTCTAAGTTCATTGTTTACTTTGCCAAGAGTGGAGTTTTCCTTTTTTTTTTTTTAAAGATTTTATTTATTTATTTATTTGACAGAGATAGAGACAGCCAGCGAGAGAGGGAACACAAGCAGGGGGAGTGGGAGAGGAAGAAGCAGGCTCCCAGCAGAGGAGCCTGATGTGGGGCTCGATCCCAGAACGCCGGGATCACGCCCTGAGCCGAAGGCAGACGCTTAACGACTGCGCCACCCAGGCGCCCCAAGAGTGGAGTTTTCCATTCAATTACTGTAATAAGTTTTTGTGATTATCTTGACACTAACTTTGGGTGGTGAGTCTATATCCAGTCGTGTCTTCTTAAGAGCCAAAATTCGTGCTCCCTATATTGTTGTGGTCATGGCCTTTGACTTGAGGGCAAGCGCCCTTCACTATTTTTGAATTTACTCCTTACTGTCAGATTTGTGACCCAGTCGGAGGAGAGGGAGGAGCTAGGGAAAGAGAAAGTGTGAAAAGTAAGGTAGGTTTTCTCCTTTAAAAAAAGTTAACCATCTGTAGGATAAGTAGGTTGGACCAAATGACTGTAAATGTCCCTCATAGCTTCAAAATTTGTATGAAAACATCCTATTAACTCATACATGATAACTAGTCCTTGCGGTTTGGTGTAAGTGAGATAACTTGTTGAAAAGGAAAAAGACAGGATTTAGTATTAGATTTTTATTAGGTCTTCCTGTATTAATTACTATTTGACTGAACTATATTAAATTGCCAACATTAGGGTCAACTTAATATGTATAAAGTGCCAAGTATTTCCAGCTGTTCCTTTTTTTGGAGCTTTCATTATTTTGTTTGAATTGAGTTACAGAAATTCAAAACAGTTCTTGGTTTGTTTTATAAGTACAGTAACTCTCAAACTGGATTTAAATGTCGAATTTTATTAATCACCACTTCAAAGTTTGCATGAGACTTCTAATTTTGCATCTGTACTCCTGACCTCTCTACCAAACTTTCCAGTTGCCTCTGGACATTTCCCCTGGGTTGCCTCGCCAGTACATTAAATCTCTCACATCAGAGGGGCATCTGGGTGGCACAGTTGGTTAAGCTTCTGACTCTTGTTTTCAGCTCAGGTCATGATCTCAGGGTTGTGGGATGGAGTCCTGCGTTGGGCTCTGCGCTCAGTGAGGAGTCTGCTTGACATTCTCTCTCTCCCTCCACCCCTCCCTGCCTCGAATAAATAAATTTAAATCTCTTACATCAGAAACACAGCTCCTGTGTTCCCTCAGCAATATAGCTTATCACGGCTGTTCTTTTCTCAGGAATGATGTTCTCATTTCTCTGTTAACTAAGCTCAAACGATTGCTCTTCCTCCCTTAGCCTTCCACGTCCAGGCAGGCACAAAGTTTATCAAATTCGAGTTCCTTTCCCTCTCGTAACTGGCTCCTTTCCATTTCCTCTGCTGCTTCAGTTCAGGACTTCCTTCCCCTTTAGCCAGACTCTGAGTGGTCTCTCTCCCCACACCCTCCTTCAGGCTCTCTGGGACAATGGGATCAGATGACCATTCCTCAAGCATAGTTTTTGGTCCTGCCCTTTCTCTGCTCAAACATCTTCTGGGCTCTTATTGCCACCAAATAAAAGGCTAAAGTCCACAGCCGGGTGTTTATGGCCCTTCAACAGCTGGCCCAAACCACCAGCATTATCTCCCATCCTGTTCTTCCCCTTTGAGTACTGCATTCTTTAGCCAAATGGGTATTACTGTGCTTTTTCTTTTGCTTATTAGGACTGTCCCTCTGTCTAGAAATTTCCTCCTTCCCATCTCTCTCTATTCAGATTTTCTCCATCCCTCAGAGCCTTCATGGTGTCCCCCCTTGGGTGGTTTCCTCTCTGCGATCCTTCTGAACCTTGTGCCTCCCATGTCAGGTTCTATGCTCCTTAGACACTGTCTTCTGTCGCCTGTAGGCTGTCAGCTTCCTGAGGGCAGAAGCTCCCTACTGTCTTTGCCTCCCTGGCAGAACCTCTCTCTTACAGGTAGCTAATATCTGATGAAGATTTATCGGTTGAATTAATTAATAGTCATAATGGCTATATTTATATATTTTGAATATTTTACTTTAAAGTTTTTGATTTTTCTTGAAAGTATTCTTTCTGAACTCCATTTTTCTTGAGCATGCCATTTTGTTCATAGGTCGTGCCTTAAATATTTCTAAAGTGTATATAAAGTGTTTCTTTAATGTAAAATAATTAAATATAGTCTATTGACTCTGTTTAAAACTCTTCTCATTTAATCATCTCCCATTTCTTTCTTTAACTGGGGGGAATGAATGGGATAGGGGAGTGTGGAAATAACAAGCATAGGGCCCTGAATATGTTGCAGCATAAAGAACACGGACTCCATGATCACAAGCCTGAGCTTGAATCACAAACAGAGATGTTTCTTTACTTTTCTGAGTCTCAGTTTGCTCATCTGTAAAGGAGGATTTAAAATGGTCTGTGAAGCCTTAACATCTGCGATAGCTTGTGGCACATAGTAGACCCTCAGTAGCATTTGGGGGGAATTGCCTTGCAGGGTGAGGGTCCTTCTAGTCTTCTCCTGTGAAGATCAAGGGGGAGCGCATGCAGCATCTGATACTCAAGGAATGATTTATAGGTTAACCGTATTTCATATCACACATTTTCCCTTGGCCCCACCGATGTTTTAGGGACCATGGTTTTATCTGTGGTCCTCCTGCCACAGTGTAATGTGGGTCTGTCCATACAGTGCTGGGTGTTCCTTCCCCAGATTTCAGGGCCGGTCTGGATTTAGGAGTGTTCCAGATGTGTTTCTAGAAGTACTTAAAGCATGTGCGGCATTAGTATGTATCTTCAATTTTATCAAGCCAACTGGTAGGGTTGCTATTCGGAAATAGCTAGAGGTTTGTTTGTTCAGCTTTCAGTTATTGAGGAAGGAATGTGAATGCTGAGTGGTTTCATTCTTTGAGAGGGAATATTTATACGTTCTGAACTTTCAGTTTTGCTCGTAAGATGGGGTGAGTACTGTGATTTCTGAGGACACCCTTCAGCGTGCCATCTCTCTTTGTTCACAGAAGAGGAAGAGGAGAGCACTCCTGAGAAAGTGGAGGAGCAGAGGAAGATGAGTCAGGAGAGTGTTCATCCCACCACAGGTAATGACTGGTGTGGCTTCCTGGGGAAGCTTCTTCTGGTTTAGTTCACTTTCCCTTCAGTCACTTTCCTACCGCTGGAACGATGTTTACACAACTCCCCGAAGTTGGCTGGTTCGATCTGGATATCTTATGGCCGATAAGCTGCTTTGTCCCACTTAGGATGCATGGAAACCACTTGAGAAGGATTTATAAAGTAAGCCAATTTATACAAGGTATTCCTTCCTGAATTACTTTGTAATGACTCAATTAGCTTTCATTTCTGCACAAAGGAGATTTAGTTGCATAAATTAGCTTATCATCATTGAGGAAGTGTCACTGCTAAAGGACAGTTTATAGATACGACATGCAGTTGCTGTCAAACCTATAAGAATGTAATATAGACATCTGTGTATACTTTGTGCTTGAGCAGAACAGACTTCTGCCATTCAGAGACTAACAGGGGACAACAAGTTGCCCAGGGGACTGGCAATGTAGACATCTCTGAAAAGGTCAACTTGACACAGGCTCTGACAATCGACCCACAGCTCTGTCTTCTTTGATAAAAATCAGATAAACTTAAGACCGCTAATTGATCTGCAGCCTGTTTAAATGTTGGCCATGCATATCTTCATTGCATATGATTAACACAGAAAGCAAATGAATTGGGTAAGAAATGCCAGAGTCCGGTGACAGCAGTTTAAAAATTGGAAAAGGCCACTGATGGCCTAGAAGGCTAGGAAGGATATTCCCCTTATCCATTTCCACTTGGCACATGGCCCCAAGAACTAATTATGACTGAGACTGGAAAAATAACTATACATGCTATGTTGAAAATCACATGATATGGGCAACTTTTTTTTTTTTTTTTTTTTTGTGGTTGTTATTTCCAAATAGCAGGAGATAAACCATATCTGTAGTGCAAGCATGAGGTTAGCTTTGATAAACCAGCAATTACTTTACACGGGAAGAAGAGAGGGAATGCCTTCTTATCGGGCCTTTTACACCTCTTCACAGCCGCATGTCAGCTGGGGCAAGGTCTGCCATATCATCCCATGTCCTGCAAAGAGCTGGAGTTGAGGGTCACCTTCCCTTCTCTGATACGTTCATACATCACTCTTTCCAGCTGTCAGAGGCTGGGCGGACGGGAAATGTGTGTTCAGGAAGTAGCTTTCCCGAGTCCTTCCTACCGTGACACGTGGAAAGGAAACAGAGGCCTGATTTCCGGACCCGGACAGGAAGGCAGGAGCAGGTTGCTGCAGGAGGTTTTGGTTCGCTTTTTTCAGAAAGGAAGTGAGGACGACGGCATTGGATGTGAGCACCGGGGTCGCATAAACTGCAGCTATAAAGCGTTAAGGCTGAGCGTAGCCTTGAGGACGCTACCGAGTAGTGTTTAAGGTTGCGTGTTTTATTATGTATCGTAAAGCTTCTGCCAAAAGCCTGGAGGTTTTTGTTTTTCTAAATCTCGACGCAGGTGTAGAAGGTAGACACATACAGATATTCCTTCCATAAACGTAAGCATTTTGGCTGAAAGCAATTGTATTTTTCAAAAACCCTTTTAGAGTAACTCTCTCCCAAATTTTTGCCTTTGAGGGAAAGAAGAAAAAAGTCAGTTTTTCTTCAAAGGAATGCAGTAAGTAGATTTAGCTTTCCATGCAATAGCCATAAAGCACTGCAATAATTCTTATCTTTAGTGACATGAAATTCTTTTCAAGCAACAGTTTTAATGCTTTTGCATCTCAGTGACCTTTGCTCTGTCTGGGCTGTCAAAGATGTAACACTAGAAGTTTGTTTGCTGTGCGGGGCAGTGAGTTGACAAGGGTATTGCTATCTTGCTGAGTATCACAAGACGTGAACTTCTAACCTTACTCAAGAATGTTATATATTTTTCACGTTGACCGATTTTACTTAAAAAGAAAAAAATTCAGACGAATGTAAAATACGTAAACAAAAACATAATCTTGTATTTCTTATAAGTTCTTTCATGTTCAAGCTTACATGTCTTGCATGGATTTATGATTTATACACAAAATAAAGATTCCATTTGACTTATTTGCTCGCTGTGGATTATGCTTATCTTTCTGAAATGCTTTTTCAACCTCCAAGACCACTCAGGAAGAGATTCTCCATTATCTTATTACTGAATGGTTCAGTCCTTGTCATCATATTTTTAAAATCTTTTGTTTTTTGCAAAAGTATCTCTGATTAGTTTAGCTTATATTTTCCTAACAGTTCTGTTACTGCCCAATGATCTGTTTTTGTATGTTTTCAAAAGCAGGAGCAAATGCATTGTTGAAATCCTTCACAGGCTGGCTAATTTAGAATGGTTGTTTTTTCTTTCTTCCCCTTCTTTTTTAACCATTCACGCCTCCCAGGACAAGAAATGTAATGAGGTGGGGTTTTTTAATTTTGAAACCATACATCATGACGTGAGAAGGTTAATCCACGCAGTGATGACAACTAAACAGACTTATTTGTATTCAGAACGTATGCTTCTCTGCGGTTTACACGTTATGCTCCATACCATTTTTGTGTTGTTTTTTAAAAACATTAATTTGACGTGGATTATTTTTCAGTGGATAGGCGAACGATGCTAACTTTTGTGAACTCACTGTGCTTCTGAGGCTGTAGCCATGAGTCATTTTTTTGGGTACGGTCAGCCACCCTTAAAATTTTTAAATTTGATATTGTAAAAAGTAAACCAGAGAGAAGCTTGCTGCTCTCAAAGGAATAAGATAATTCCTAATTTTTGTATCTAGAATTCCTACCCAGAATTTTAACGTTATTTCCCCGAGGAGACCAAGGCTAATAAATCTATACTGTCAGGTTTTCTCTCTAGTCGTGGATCTTCTGCTTTATGTAACTAGTATTGCATTCTGAAATAGACAGAATAGTAAATTGTGTGTACATAGAGTCGTGCGACATAAACAACTTATTATGCTTTAACAGAGCTCACATATGGGACACAGAAATGAGGTTGGTCTTTGGGTAACATCATCATCGAGATTATAGAAAGCACAGTCGAAAGGCATCTTTTTCCCAGGATTGCCAAATCGCTAGCGCTGTTGCCTCTTTACAGCAGTGAGATTTAATGAAATGCTCATGAGGCACGTCTAGGGAGAGATGCATCTTGCACACGGTGGGGGTCTCCCTTCCCCTCATGTGCTCCTGTGACTCCCATTAGTGTTAATGGGAGTTTCACCAAGCGCATCGAGGGGAAGAGAGACCCCAAAGTGATAAGGATTATGTGGCAGAAATCACCATATACTTTTTCTTTCCTTCTTTCTTCCCCCACCTCTTGAAAATCCATTGAATGAAAAACTGTTGGGAGAGAATCTGAAAAAGGAGGGGCAGGCGGCAGGCTGGACAGCTGGGGACGCACTGGGACGCTCGCGCTCAGCCAAAACCTCTCTAGTTTTAGCCCAAGTTTTGTTTCTTTAACCTTTTTGGATCAAGCCTCAGGCTAAGCAGCATGGGGAACACACAGGAGCCTCGACTGGGGAAACCAGCTATTTAGATCCTTTTACCTCCTGGCCAGTGACTGTGGGGGAGGGCCTTGCATGTGAAATGATGTCATCCTCTCTGTGCTCTAATTCCTTGACTTTTAAACTGACACTGACGGACTGCATGGGGCGCAACATTTGACCCATTTAGCAGTTGATTTAATCTGACTAGAATGTCTCAACTTCTAAATCTCTATTTGTCTAAATAAGTGGTTTTTAAAGGAAATCAGTCACTTTATTATTAAGTAATTCTTTCTAAAAGAAAAAATTGACAATGTTTGGAGTGATCTGTCCAGCCGGAGTGCCCTCTAGTGTCCATTTGTAGAATTTACTTAATATGTGCTTTGGGGGAAAATGTAATGAAGGGTGGCCGCAAGCATTGTTAGTTCGTGGTTGGATTCCCAGGCTCATAGACATCCCTGCTGGTATCAGTGATGAGGGCTCAGATGCTGGAGGGGAAAGGTCAGAAAGGTGTCGGTCTCTCTCTTCCCTTCCGTCCTTCCTTCCTTTCATCTCTCCAGCCATTTCCCCCCCCCCCCACTTTGAATTTTTAGAAAACAGGAGAGAAAATTTAATAGGATTTGGCTAGATTACGCATTCTAGTCATTGTTTATTTTCTCAAACTACAATTGAAAAGTATCATCTTTCTACATTTTCACACTCCACGTTATTCAGATTTCCTTTTTGGCTTTGAAAACATGTTTCGGATATTAGAATTTTCGGAACTTGTGATAAACTTTTACCACTTGGTGTAATTCTCAAACTGCGTGGCGTCAGACGCCCCGACAACGTGCCTGCCTGTGTTGGAATTGCCAAGGAGCCTGCTGTTGGAGAGCCATGTCACAAAACTACCATGACAACCCGGATCCAGCACGCGTCTCCACAGTTAGCCCCTCCGAAGTCAAAGATGACATTCCAATGATGGAAGTTGTCAGCACGTATATGTTCCGCCTGGTTAGTGAATACACGGGCATCTTATTGATATTACGTGCATTCTTTTTGCGTTAACTCATCAAAACTCAATTATCATGAAATTAAAAACAGGAAACAGTTCTCAGTGTAACAAAAGCATCCAGTGTGTTTAACTGTGTGCTGCGTTTCAAGAGAGCCACATTGTATAAGTGACAAAGCATTTATTACCCGGTTTATTGTGGTATTACAGAGCGGAGAGCGCTAAATAATCAATCAGTTAATGGTCTGTATGGCAGTTTGAGCACATCACATCCATTGTGCTTATGCCGTTAGAAGGATGAGCGGATAACTCCAGTGTATGTTGCGTGTTTATTCAGAGCGTAATGTCCTCAACTGGGGCTGACAGAAGTCTTGAAGAATGCAGCCTCGGCATTGCCAATTGCAAAGTTGCTCAAATATTTTAGAAATAACTTTGAGAGGCTTTCGGTACAAAAGTCCCCAAAGATAAGAGCTGGAATTACCCTTTATGTTATTCGCACTTTATCTTCTTCCTCTAACCAGCTTGAGGCTTTCGAATTAAGCAAACAGAAACCGTTGCCTGGTTTGGCTTATATCTGTGCCCCTCTTGGCTCCTTTATGATTTTTTTATTATTGTTCATGAAGTGTCCGAAATGCTAACGTTTTCTCTCCCTCCCTTCATCTCTCCTTTTTGGTACTTTTTAGAAATTCTGCAAGGTGGCTCTTTGCGTGTGTGTCCCATGTCGTGGCTGTTGCTCATGGGGCAGTGTGGCCGGCTCACCGTCAGAACGTCTTGCGAGTGGGGTCAGGGCCATTATCAAAAAGAAGTGGGAAGGAACTTTTAGATGCTGGTTTGATGAGAACACATTGCAAGTACAGGTTTTAGATGAAACAAGAGGGGAAGAGAGAAAACAAGAGACATTCCAAAAGAGGTCTCTTTGAAAACAGCCCTTAATTAGATCACTGTAAGAAGTAGAATTTTCCTATAAATGTAGTCAAATGTTCTTTGAATCAGGACAGAATTGTTTTCGCCTGTTTTGGTGGCTTGAGGCAACCCTTTAATTTCTCTTGGTTCATTTTAAATAAGGGCCCATTACATGGAAGCTCTAACTCGTGTTTTCTCGCTCTTCCTCCTAGGAGATAAAAGCACGGATTATGCGAATTTTTACCAGGGTCTGTGGGACTGCACAGGAGCTCTTTCTGATGAGTTGTCATTCAAACGTGGTGATGTGATTTACATTCTTAGCAAGGTAAGAAGACACCCCAGATGACAACTGTGAAGGGTGAATACAAAGCTAGATTTTTCTGCATCTGGGTTTACAACACTGGGGAAAAATGCCAATTGGAATTCCTCTAGGTCCTTCCTTGTTAACAATTGGGAGTTCACAATAATTAATTATTTTGTCAAGTGAAATATAATCAAATTTTAAACACAATCAGATAACAGGATTCAACTTAACAGTGTGTTTACCTATCACTTCAGCCTTTGGCTCACATCCACACACTGCCTTCTCCAGAAACAATATACTTATGTGAAAGTTAACATTGTAAGGTATTAGGTTATTTGTTATGTTTTTCTTTCCTCTTCCTTTTTATTCTTCTGTGTGCTTATTCTGGTTTTGTCTGCCATTCACTACTGGAAACACTGTTTATAGTAGAAGTTTTTCATCTTTATGTAAATACATTGGTGTTCCGACAATTTAAAAGCAGTGCTTTTTTTATTCAGACAGGTTTAGGTGATTTTTTTTTAAGTTTAACATAGCTGTATTTGTAAACGTAATGGCAGAGTCTGTTGCTATGAACTCGTCCATATATATATATATATATATATATATATATATATATATATAAATCGATGTCTCTGTCTCGTAACATACTGGATGACTGGAGATCTTTCTGTTTTAGATCTAAAAGTCATGTTTCTTGTTGTGATGCCATGTGTGAGCTCCCTTAATTTTCATATTTAACTTTCCCTACTGTGATATGGGGATTAAAAAAAAACCTCCCTCAGTCTACGTTATGAAGCTATTTTAGAAACAAATGATGTATGAAGACTATTTAAATATAAGTAGGGAGATGTTCTAGAAGTCTCGGAGTTTAATGTGGTTTCTTGATTAGACAAAAATTTGTACTTTTCAGAAAGATAGTAGGACTTGCTAGATGCAGAAGAGAATTTGGAAATGAGGTCACTTAATAACTTTTAACACAAGGTGGCTGGTGGATAAAATCGTGACGTAGAAAATCGTAGAATACTTGAATGAGGGATCTGAGTGATGGTCATCTGCCTGTTCTTGGTTATACAGATAAGGGAACTTGGGTCAAGAAAGTGCCAGAACCAGTGCTTAACCAAGCCTCTTGACTCCCAGACCTACGCTTTCTCCTTTTCTCCTTTGCTTCTCATCTGAAACTGTTATAAAGTACCTACAAGAGGCAGGAAGGGCCCATGCGAAGCACCAGGAATCCAAGAGGAATACTACAGAAGCACTTGTAGATTGTTGGGGGGAAATATTTAGTAAGCGAATGTTGCCAGCCGTGATAATTGCTAGTTGAGGTGCCCAGAGGGAAGACTCCTCACTTACTTTGCTCTGTCCTCTGCTGCTTAGTATGTTTGTTTTTTAAGGAAAGATGCTTTTAGTTCGTGGGAGCCAACTCTTGGATTAAGCCTATTATTGAGCATTTAATTGTCCTGAATTAAGACAACACTTTTAAAAAAAGATTTTATTTATTTATTTTTGAGAGAGAGCACGAGTGAGCACAAGCAGGGGGAGCAGCAGGCAGAGGGAGAAGCAGACTCCCCACGGAGCAGGGAGCCCGATGCCGATGATGCTGATGCGGGGCTCCGTGCCAGGACCCTGGGATCCTGACCTGAGCCAAAGGGAGACGGTTCCCGACTGAGCCACCCAGGCGCCCCAAGACAACGCTTTGTTGAGTGAATTACTTAGTATAGAAGCCGAACTGATTCATTTCAGTTTAAGAAAGTTTCTTGGAGTTCTTCCTCAAATCTGCTCAGCTCAGTTTCTTTCACCAACTTAGCCGCAATTGTGTATCAAATTAAAAGGTTGATCAGCTTCGACTTGGAATTCCAAACTACAGGGATAAATGGCTTATAGTCTTTATATTATTATGGTAAAATGTGAAACTTATGAAACCCACGTGGGTCTGTTCTTAAACCTCCTTTATTAATCAAGCTGTCTGCATTGCTGAGAAGCTCAGAGTACCAACCTCTAGGACACTGTGTCAGACAAGCAGAGTTCCCATTGCCTCAGAACATTGTTTTCTGTTATTATGAAGTTAAAAGTACAATCCTAGGCACATATCACACTTCTAGGATCCCGGGGCAGGTAATTTCTGTTCTCCCAACCCTGTTGTGTGGAGGTTGTGATTTTGCGCATGGAGCTTTATCATAGAGCTAAGCGTAGTGGTGGTCCAGCTCGAAGGAAGAGTATACCGCCATCTAAAATGTCCAAATGCTATTATTTGGGTATTGCCTGCCAAAAATAATTCCTCAATCAGCCCTTCACAAGGCTTGAAGTTCCACAGTCAGCATCATTTCATGAGGGGCCTCCTAGGAGTGATTCTTCCGTCTGGAGCTCGTTTTGGTTTTTAAAGGAGAGACAAGACATTGTTAGCCAGCACGTTACCACTGTTGGCTGAATGACTGAATACCAGTATTTATCCAGCTGTGGACTTGGGAGCGTCAACCAGGTAAATGTTGTTGAGGGTAGGAAGAAAGGACACTTAGCTCTCCCTTGATGGGATGCGGACAAATTCTGGACCATTAGTGGACATCTTGGCTATTGGGTTTTAGGTTGCTCTGGGAGTCAGTATACGTTTGTGATGATTCTTGCTTCCCCAGTTTGGGGGGGACCGTTTTGGATAGGGATCTCTGGAGACTCTAATACATTTTTATTGGCTTGGTCTTCCAGCTTTTATCAACACTGTGGCCAAAATAGACCATAAATTAATATCACAAATTCATCTAATATGTTAATGACAGCAATTCGAAGGTTTCACACCACTGTAAATTCAGAACTCAAGGTCCTTAGAAGAGAGTGAAAAATTGCTCAAAAGGACTTGTTTCTAGATCAAGGTAGAGAGAGAGATTTTTTTAAAAAGTACAAGTAGTATAGGAATCACTAGCATTGTTGTATGTCTAGAAATCTGTGTCCTCTTTCTCAGAGTTATATTAGGTTTTATGGTGATAGAATGAAATTTTACCATTTTAATTTATTTTTACACCATCTAGTGGCTCAGAATGAGTGGTGCAGGTAATTACAGCTAATGTGCACAAGCAAAATGATGTCATAAATTCAACTTTAAATCCAGCTATGGATTGTTACTTTCCTATCTCATGTCAACAAAGTATTAGCATTAATCATAGATTTTTTTCATCATTCGGAATTAAATGTAAACATTGTATACATAAGGAAGAATACATTTTAAAGGAGTCTTAATACAATATTTGTAGAGGCATTAAAAGATGTGTACTTTGTGAAGAAATCAATGCGACAACTTTTCAAATAAATAATGCCATTTAAAAGATTTTAAAGAAATATGACTGGGGCACCTGGGTGGCACAGTCGGTCGAGCGTCAGACTCTTGTTTTCGGCTCAGGTCATGATCTTGGGGTCGCAGGATCAGGCCCGAGTCTGGCTCTGTGCTCAGTTCCGAGTCAGCTAAAGTTTCTCTTTCCCTCTCCCTCTGCTCCTCCCCGTGTGCGCGCTCTCTCTCTCTCTCTCAAATAAATAAACCTAAAAAAAAAAATAGGAATACAACTTGCTTTTCAAAATTAATCTATATTTTGTAGTATTTAATTACCACTAACCTAACTTACCTTCTAGAAGGTTGTCAGTGCTGAAGATACTCTTAAAAAAGGTAACAGAGGATAGTTTAAGAAAAGATGCACTTAAATCTAAACAAAATATAGATAAATCAAGGACTAAAAATGGTGTGCATTATAATAAAGAGGGTTTTAATTTTGTAAGTGAAATGATGGAAAAAGATTGAACTAGTTTGACGATAGGGCTGTCTTCATTA
Organism: Ursus americanus; assembly: GCF_024610735.1. NCBI lineage: Eukaryota > Metazoa > Chordata > Mammalia > Carnivora > Ursidae > Ursus > Ursus americanus. Next base: position 48,015,877 of record NC_142129.1, read on the forward strand.
AAATGCACTATAGAAGTATAGTTGGTTTTAAAATTCAGTCCTCTTTCGCTGTTTTTGCAAGGAAGCCTTGATGGGGTGTCAGCTGTGCTCAGTCAGCCTGGGGGTGATTTATTTATTTTAGGCCTCTTTTGAGAGTTCTACAAATCTTAGCCTTTAAAAAAAATTTTTTTTTAGTGAAAAACCAATGTTGCAATAAAGAAGAGTAAGCAGAAAACCTGCCCTGCCCCCTTCCCTTTGTAACATTTTGCAATTAGCAGCTGTCACGTGACCCCGGGCTGAGCTAGCCTCTCTTTCTAAGTGTCTGGCATTTTCTAAGTTTTAACCTTCGAAGCGCACTAATAATAAATTTAAGTACTGCTTACCAAAAAAGGAGAGCCAGTAACTTTTTGCTTATAGTTCCTTTCACATAGGGTGACTGCTGTTTTTTATGTATGAAAATGCGTTCCATACTTCGGTAGTTCAGCAGATATTTGGAAATTTTTTTTTCTCCCCTAAAAACAATGGGGCACATTTACAGGAACGGATGAAAGTGGAATTTGTAATTTTAATGAGAGCTATGTTGTTAGTGAATTAATTCTGAAACACACGGCCTGATTTCTGATTCGTTGGATGGGGGAAAATCATATTTGAAGTAAAAATATCTTTTCTTTTCTTTTCTTTTCTTTTCTTTTCTTTTCTTTTCTTTCTTTCTTTCTTTCTTTCTCTTTCTTTTTTAAGGAAACGGGTTGTTTAAAATTGGGTCAAATTCCATTACTAGGTTACGTTTCACTTTTATTACCACCTTAAACATGGACATAATATCCTGGTTAATAGTATTTTCATAGATGCATGTTTATGAAATTTTAGGATTTTACCAGCAAGCTCCGGGCTGTATAGCCCTGGGCTTACCGCACTGCCCTGCACACCTCTGGTTATGTCATTCTACTTGCTCTTCTGGGCTTACATCCTCCATTAGTTTATCTTTCAATCTGTACTCATTGGTAAATTGCTAACCACATTCCTATTCTTACTTTTAAAGCAATAAATTATTTTTAGAGACTTAATGACAGGGGAGCTGTGCCTCAGCAGGAAAGAAGCACACTACTTTGTCTGGTAGTAACAGAAAAACAAGAGAGTTTAGAGTCCTGGAATATTTTATCTAGTCTAGGACACATGTGAATCGAGCACTGCAGCTTTCTGAGAAATTTCTTATTAAGTCAAAAGCAGGAAATGTAGGTTGACGGCGTTCACTAATGTGCAGTAAAGGGGCTTTTTTTTTTTTTTTTTAAGTGTGTATTGGCTGGAGGTTCAAGCATCGCCTCTCTTTGTATCTGTGACTTTTTTCAGTGATTGGTGAATTGTGACTGTCACTGACCATTTGCTTCTCATTGTAAAAATGGACCGATTCCGTTCCTAGGGCTTTTCTGGCTTCAAACCTACCAGAAAAAGAAAGTAAAATGAAAGTCCTGCCGAGCTCTACTGGCAGAGTTACTTTTCAGGTTTCTGAGTTTTTCCTTTGTGACCATCTGACCCAGGGTGCCACAAATAGCATAACCAACTGCTGAGGAATAACTAGGACATCTCAATATAGGACATACACCGATGCTAAGCTACGTCCCAAAATGTTACTCTGTCTTCCAGCCTTTGGGGAAGGAGGAAGGAGTTCTCTGTGCTTGGACTGTGTTTGTGTGGGTCTGATGGCGTTTCGTTTCCATGCTGTCAGTATGGAAAAGTCATGGGTACGGTGGACCTACTGCTTGGCATCCCCCCACCCCCCGGAGAAGATGTTCTGGTTCCAGCCATGGGGCTCCTCTTGTTATCTACATACTAACATGTCCCAGTACTTCCCTCTTTTCTCTTACGTAAAATGGAGGGAGCATTTCAGGGAAATGTTGACAGCTGAAAGGGGAAGGTGATTCTGGGAGGCAGGCTGGCAGGCTCAGCCCCTGCAGTGGCTTGAGAGGTCAAGGACACGCCAGAAGGCAGTGTCAGAGATGCAGGCGGAGCAGAAGTGGCAGTGGAGGGGCAGCTACAGGCTGCAAGGCTGTGTGGTTTAATTCTGCATGGAATAAGCCAGAAGCAGAACAGAACAACCCTAAAGACAGCATGATGTTGATAATTTTGTTCAAAATCCAAAATTGAAAAATCCATGATCTCTTACGCCCTCTGTCCCACCCACCCCCCAAAACTCAGGAACCCCCTTAATATCTGTATAGCAGCGTTCACTCCTTTGAGGTGCCTCCCTCTTCATCCCTTTGGAAGAGCAGGGCAGAGAACGGCTCGTAGTAATCATATTACCTTACAGTGCAGCAACTCTTTTCATCGCCCTGGTATTTTGCTATACAATTAGTGGGAAGAGAGGGAGGGAATGAAGAAGGTTTGTTGCATACCTGCAATATCCTTTTCTAGGCCATCGATAGGCTTTCACTTATCTGATCATAAGATAACCCTATGAAGTCTCCGGTGTGATAATTTTCCAGATGAGGAAACTGATGCTCAGCAAGGCTATTATGTAAATCACCTGACAATACCAGCTGGAAAGTACCTTCTTCTGGAATCAAAGCAGATCGGACCCTAGAGCTTTCTGTCTTTCTACTTTGCTAGGCCTACTTGGGGACTAGGAGTATCAGTCTCTTGACCCTGAACTCTTTGAGGTAGACACTGTGTCTTAAGTGTTGTTGTATCCCCAATACCTAATATCATGGCAGACACATGTTTAATATGTGTTTGTGAACATACAGGTAAAAATGGGAAATAATCCTGAACGCTTAAAAGAATTTCGAACGATGGAATCATAGATTTAGGGGAACCTTCGTGCTCGCCCTTTGCTTTATAGGTGAGGAAATCTCAAGGCTCAACGTAATTGGGGAAAATAAATAAAAGATGCCAGGAGAAAAAGACTACCCCTGTGGAGACCTTAAAAGACTAGAGTTTGGGCACTTGAACTTCCAGCTCAGCCCTGAGCTTCTCAGCAGCCAACTACAAAAGGGGTGAGAGTCCAAATGCATAATAGTGAGACTTACTGATTTATGTTAAGTATGTAACTGGATTATTTCTCAAAGAGTGCTGTAAATATAAACCAAAAAAATCATCCCTAAAGAATTTGGGGATTGCCCAAGGCTGCATATCTAGTTAGTAACAGAACTGGGATGAGACTCTGGAACTTCTGGGAGAATAATCACAAGAACAATGAGGAGCTGAAAACCCAGGAGATTTTCCTTTGCACCTGCCACACTGTTTCTGCCTTTACAAGGTTCTGTCTTAACTGCTTCGGTCCCTACGATAAATTCAACTGAATTCAGTTCTTCAAAGACCCGAGATTATTTGGTCCCCGTTGTGCAGGGGACAGATACCTCTCTTTCCGCAGGTGGAATGTAGACTCTCCAGACAGGGTACCCTTTAGCGCACAGGAGGAAACACGGGGGCAGCAGCCGGCCCGAGGAGGGACAGCGTCGTTCCGATTGCGAAGCTGAACACACTTCAGAACAAACGTTTGTTTAGTCAGTGCTAAAATTCTTCCAGTATGTCTGATATACACAAAGGAAAAGATCTATCTTTTGGGAATTACACTTCTTAAGAAAATATTTAGGATTGTCAGCTGGTGCCTCATCCGAAATAAAGCCCGAGGAGGCTTCCGCGTCCGGTGCCTATTTACTGAGCACCTTTCCCCGGGGGCTGTGCGGGGCGTGCCATCGAGTGTAAGGTAGGGCCCTGATCTGGGTTCGTACTTCATTTTCGTTCAAGGGACAAAACTCAAGTACATACAATCCGCTGAGGAATAAATGCGCAGCTTGAGACGAGCGCTGTGCGTGCGGATGAGATCATTTGGAGGCTGAGGCGTGACAGCTAGGGTGGCTTGAGCCAGGTCGTGGCCGCTGGTGAGGATTTGGCTGAGGAGGGGAGGCGTTCCTGGGGAGGAAGGCACCACGTGCAGAGGTGGGAACGAGTGTGGCGTGGGAGGCTGGGCGCATGGGCCAGAACAGCGAGAGCATGTTGCTGGGGGGGGGGGGTTGGGGGGAGCGGGGGAGCTGGTAGTACGGCGCTGGGCAGCTGGTGTAAGTGCCTGAGCGGGGCTTGCCACGGGCGCCAGAAGCTTCTGGAAGAACAGAGAGGCCGAGTTGAGGATGCAGAAACCCGGGGTGAGGCGAGGAAGGGCCGGAGCAGAGTGGTGACAGTTGGAACAGACAGGCGGGTGAACCTGCGAACGGTTAGCGGAGTCTCCCACTGGTCCGTGGAATACACTGAGTGCCAAGGCCACTTCCTGCTGAATAGGATTCGATCTTTTCTTGGCCTACCATCAGTCTGAATAGCAGTCTGAATCGTCAGACCGAGTAGCACTTTTTACTGGGTGGTACTGTAAGTGTGGATTGTGTGGAAACTTGAGTTAAATGTGTCCTGACTCTGGAATATAAACTAAAATTTGTTATAGTAACTGAATTCTTACTGTCAGCTTCCTCGCTTGTCCTTTGTCTCTCTTGCTTTAAAAATGGAGCGCACGGTACAGAGAGGGGAAAAAAAAGTGATTCTTTGAATTAGCGTAACTCAAAGTCACACCTGCACAGTGAATTATAAAGTAATGAGGGTGATTTCCATAAGCTGCTAAGAGACTCGGTGTCTTAAAGCAGGTTCATGGAGAGAGGTGTTCAGACATCATGGAGGACCTTAGAGAGGGTCGGTGTCGATTTCCTCATCTATCAGCTCAGGAGACAAAGATTCGAGGAGTTAATGTGTAGATAATAATAGTAAAACACTGGGGTTGTCAGGTTCCTGTTGTGCATTTTAGGGGATGAAATGACGGGTGTATGAGAAATGAAGGGAAGCTTAGGAAGTTTCTAGTCGGAGATAGTAAAACGGAAAAGATTGAAGAGGTAGCCTTGAAGAACGTATTTCTGTATTTTAAATAAGTATCTAGTTTTCATACTACCACAATGTTTATGAAAAATTGAGACTATTACAGTGAATAGTTGGAAAACAAGGGTAAAGTCCACTGATTGTGAAACTCAATGCATTTTATATTTTGTGAATAAAATAAACTTCATTTCTGCTAAAGGCTAGTATGTTTCAAAGCACAGATAACATGTTCCGAGAAAGGACAGGTAGTCTTTCAACCTTTCTAACACCTGTTGCATTCAGACAGGTTGGTAACTAGTTTCTGGAAGGGGAAGGACATATCAGGAAATCTTTTTCAGTGTTTCAAGTTTCTGTGAAGGCAACATTCTTTTACCGCACTGTTTGCAGAAAGGGGATTAACACACTTGAGACACGAGAATCACGGTGCTGAGCAGGATTCCAGTGAATGTCGGGGCCTTACTTAAGTATAAACTAACGTGCTGGCAGAGAGCAAAGACTGAGTGAATGAGTAAGCATGGACATGTGTTTACTGTCCTGCGGTTTCACGTGAGCAGGACGAGTCCTTTCCCCCTGCCCCGATTCCATAATCGCTTGCATTTATTGCCTAGTAACTATTAGCCGAGGCCAAAAATTTTACTACAAAATAAAACAAATAAAAACGATTTTAATGGCAGGAAAATTGAAAACAGAAGAGTTAGAGCACAACGGTGCGGCACCACTTTATGATTATTTTCTCGGATTATTGGGCAGGTTTGGCTCTTTTTTTTTTTTTCTTTTTTGACTGCCACGTTACATTTTGCCTGGAAGCCATCCATTTTGCAGATATCGAATTTCTTCTGAGTACTATTTTTATACCATAAGCATCACTACACCTCTGGATCTTGATAGCATTACTGCGGGAGGAGGAAGAAGCTTTGTGTTAGTAATTACCTAACATTGTCAGAAGCTGACTGCAGGCCTCTTTCTAGTGATAACAGAATAACCGCATAATGTAGCTTTATAGCACATGATTAATAGAAAATAATTACACGTCCTACAAAGGGATGCAATATTTCTTATAAATTGACTGGAATGGTTTCCTGTAGATTAAAGGACTCTTCATTATTTTATCAGTCCTCCCGAAGCACAGTCACTTGGCTATGTTAGCGTTTTCGTTGATGTTAAGAGCCGAGGAGGGTGAAGGATACCAGATGGCAGACCTTCTTGTACCTGAGATCTCGTGTGCCATAAAGATGACATGATGCTTCCTAACCTTTCAGAGATTTAGATGGCAAGCCTGGTATGGGTTTGGCTATTTTATTTTTTTGTTTAATAACAAGATAAGGCTTGAGGGTTGTTTATCTTTCTTTTTTTTTAAAGATCCACCTGTGACTTTTAGAACAATACGATAATTAGTATGTGGACAGTAAGGCAACACTGTATGGATTGCATTATTTTCCACTGTAAGTAACATGTCATGTGCGATCCCATTTGTTTGGGAGGGGCAAACAGGGAAGGCAAAGAGGCAGAGTCTCTTCTTCAAAGGGAAAGCTTAGATGGTATCGAATCTTGAAGCTCAAGTTTCGAATACCGTACTCCGAGAAGCATCTTCATTCCAATTTATAGGCTGCACGTGGTTTCGTTGGGACTCATGTGGCTCGGGAGGCTCCTACAGAGGACGGGGACGATACAAGTAAAAGCTTCTGTGTTTGCAGTCTTGTCGGCATACTCGAACGGCCGCAGCGTAAATCCATGAATTTGCCTCCTAGATTTTTACCTCACTGTATTTTATCTTACCTCTCAATTCCACACAGGAGTCTTCTGTGGAGTTCTTCACAAATGTAAAGTAATAAGCATTCTGATTTTTTACCCTTTTCTGACTTAAACCTGTGGCATTTTAGAGTACTTTTATGAGCAAATTTCATATGCTTTTGAGTTATTTTAAATTAAGTGAAGCACTTGAGATTATTTTAGTCTGAAATTTTAATGTTTTCCTGGAACGTTACTTTCAAGGGCTGTGTTTGCAGCTGAATAAGCTCCTCCCTCCTATTTCCGACTGTACTTTCTAGTTAATAAATCTTGCCAGTGACCCGTCAGGCCGAATTCTCCAAGTGTGAAGTATGTCATTGGTCCTTTGGTGATATGGTTCTTTGGAAATCAGTTTCTTAAATTTGGACGTGAGTGAGCTTTTTGAGAACAACAGTAAGCCCTTACTTGAGAGTACAGACTGTAACCAAAGCGAAATATTGTAAAGTGACGTGAGTACTCTTGTTCGTCCTCTGCATTTAAGCCTTGAGCCCAGACTGAGGGCTGTTCTTGGAAAGCACAGTTGGGTCTTCGTACACCCTCGCGCTGAGGATGCTCTGTCTGCCTGTTGGGGGCGCTAGTTCCTTTACTCTTTACAAAGAATCAGTTTTTAAAAAAAACGTTAGACTGGCATTGGGTAAGAGCTTTCATATTCAAACGCACCCTGTTAACCATCTATTTTGAAATCTTACAGTGTAGGCCTTTTGCCTCGGGAAGGTTAAATACATTTGTTTTGTGGAGTATTAGGCCCTAATTGTATTCATTGCCTTAAAAATTGAAAAGGGCAGTTTTATTAGGTACCTATTAAGATATAATGGTTGCTAATCATAGCTTTCAGTAAGTTGGTGTTTTCTTCTGATAAATAGATCCTACATAGATTATCGTCACCATCCCTGAGTTCAGGCGTCAGACTCTTTTCGTCACTTAGATAGTTTTATCCACTAAATTCACACTAACATTGAACTTTTAAACTTAAAATCTTGAGTCCTCTGCCTCATGAGCCAGAGCTGTGCCCTCAGTAGAATAAGAAATGTCGAGTTAGCCTGACCCCCCCCCCCCAACCACCTTTTCCTTCCACCTCACTCTTCCAATAAACCTGATTCTGGCACAACCCACTGTTTAAAAAGCACACGGAGATTTTACCCGAGTGTTCTTGCTATTGATAGACTGCGTATCAATACACACGTGCTAACGTTGCTCCAGCCGTATTGAGGAATCGTCCGATTTTCCTTTCTGATGGTCAACAGCGTATACTAATCATTTCAGATGTTAAGTCTGTGCCAGTGTGAACATCCCCTCTGCACACGTAACTCCATATGCATATGCACATTTATCTATGACTCAGATGTTGGAAAATCATAGCCTATTGAATTACTTTGGGGATTGATTTTAAAAATTTATCTTATATGAAAAATTAAATTTGGGTCCTACAGTGCTTTTGCAGAGTATTGCTTTTGGAAGATATTATTCTTGAAACTTGTAATTCATTTTACTTTGTTTGTATCTCACTAAACATAAATAAATTTGAGATAAAAATACATTAGTCAATCTGGCAGACATATGAGACCCGTTGCAGTGTGTTCCCGATGCCTAAAGCAGTGGTGTATCTGCCAGTGGAGGCAAGGGGGAGAGATGCAGGTATGGGTTTATCTCACATTGCGAAGTAAATGCAAAAGTGACTCATCAATCACTCTTTTTTACAGCTAGATTAATATTTCGCCTTTATAACTTGAGATACTTTATTTCTTATTGATCTTCCACTGTAAGGGTGAACCTAACAGCACCTTCCAATTCCTACCACCCATCCTTTATCTAATGTAGTTTTTGATTAGTGAAAGCTTAACAATCAATGCCTTTGGGAAGCTTTTTAAAAGGAACCTTTAAAAATTATTTTGTAAAGCAAATATTTTTGGATATTATTAGTTTTTTCTTGTTCCCTCATTTGTTTAAAATATCTATACTCACATATTAGATTTTTCTTAAGGGGCATAGCTCTGCATTCTAAATAATTTTCAGTCATAGGAGTTTAACTAGGAATCAGTTTATTGTGAAAAAGTAATTCTTTCCTTGCTAGATGATAAGCTTCGTAGAGGCCAAGCAAGATGTATCCTAAGGACCTTGGCTGTAACCTTGTAGCCTCTGGCACTGGTATTTGCACAGAAAAGGTGTCTCCCAGGCTGTGTGTGTGTATGTGTGTGTGTGTGTGTGCGTGTGTGTGTGTGTGTGTGTGTGTGTGTGTGTGTGTATGTGAGAGAGAGAGAGAGAGAGAGGAAGGAAAAGAAAGAGAGAAAGAGGAGAGAGGGAGGGAGGGAGAAGGGAAATGGGCCCAGGGAGCTGACTTCCTCATGTAGTTCCATTTGCTAGGCTCTTATCCCAAGTGACTGTTTCTGTGTTCTATACGGAGTAATAAACAGGCTTTGTCTTATATGTTAATTTAAATCTTTGCCTAACAGCATTTTTAAGTGTCCAGAAACGAACAAAAAAAGATTAAAATGTTTCAATTTGCAGCTCAAGCTCTCGTAACTTTATAAAAAGAAATAACATTTCTAAGAAGTTGCATAGAAACGACATTGTACTTACACCAGTCTAAAGGTTAATATTGCATATTGTTTTCAATTAGGAATACAATAGATATGGCTGGTGGGTAGGAGAAATGAAGGGAGCCATTGGCTTGGTGCCGAAAGCCTACATAATGGAGATGTATGATATTTGAGAGTCCTGGGTAAGTACATTTTAATCCAATATTCTGTAATAGCTCATATGTTCTCTTGGTCTCTGCGTTATGAGTCTTTGCCTTTTAAAAAGTCTTTGTAGTTTTCTGATAGCACAAAGATCGTGCTCCCACATCATCTTCTTCTTTTTTTAAAAAATCTGGTTTAATTTTTAAAATAACTTCATAGAATTTACTTTGGAAATAGATTATTTAGAGAAAGTCCCTTTGCTAATACCTGGATGTTCTCCCAAATTCTCCTCTTGAGTAAAATACCACTCTTTCTGGCCTTTCTGAGGAGCTGAATTGACAAAATGCTGAGTAAATATTCATTTTTCCTTGCCTAAAAGTGTATTTTTTTTTCTAAGCAGGAAAAATCAACATTTCACCTGAAGAGAGAAATTCAGATGCAGCTTTCCCTTTCTGCCTGCGGAAAAGGAAGATTCTCCTGCTGGTCTGTCAATGCTTTGGATTTAGAATCATCTTGAGAGCATGAGCGGCAGCTCATAACCTTTTTGTGTTTTGTTGAACGTTTTGTCTTTGTTATTTTATGCATTCATTATAATATTCCTCTGATGTGAAATTAAATAAGGGATATTAATGTAAATTAGAGGCAAGCAGTAAAGTTGTACCTGTTGCTGTTTTGCAAAAAAAAAAAAATAATAATAATATAGTTTTTATTTACTCATTTGATTTGTGTGAAGAATTCAGCACAATTTTATACGCACCGCACAGTCACTGCTGCTTTCGGCAGGAGTTGTAATTTCTCTTCATATTGGATGTCAATTATATTTTAGAATGTAATGTATAATTTCATGGAAATTTTAATTGAATATATCATGCAAGCTTTTGGTAGATGCTATCTAAAGAATGTGGCTCTGTTAAAACTTTGTAGAGGATCGATCTCAGTACTGATTTTTCACACAACAGTGACATGTTTTCATGGAAGAATTTTTACTGATTTTTACTGCATGTTAAAGAAAGCCACAGGAAAGAAAGAATGACAGAATCGCAGATGGTAGTGTGCTGGCCCCCGGGACACATGTGCGGCCCCGAACCACGGTGTGTGCGAAGCCCTTTATCAGTAACAAACATCCTGGTTCGGTGGTGGGCTGGCCAACATTTTCCACCACCGTTTTGTTTAAATTTAATAAAATAAAAGATTCTTAAGAAAGCCCCTTCTGCATCATACAGCGGCAGAGAGAATCTCAGTGTATTCTCAAAGTAAGCCGATCTAATGGAACACTGTCTTACCCTGCCTGATCGTGGCCGTGCTGTTCGAGTCCCACCACAAAACAGTAGAACTCCAGAGCTGAGTTTCCTCTGTGCTTCTCAGAGCAGTGAAAAGAAAAGGAAGGGCTCAGAGAGGAGAGCATAGGAACCATGGTGGGAACATGTACCAACAGGTGGAAAGGTAGTGTGCGGGGCTGACTTTGGAGGAGTATACTCGGCTGCCTGAGCAAGCTTGGTGCAATGATAACAGTACCTTTTCATATATGTCTGAAATCGAGGGGATTGTGGATGCCGACAGCGTACCAGTATGGCTTTGATGTATGTATATATCGAAATGTGCTGCTGATTGGATCATTAGTCAGCTGTTATTGAATCATTGACTAGTAGGTACTACCTTTGTGGAACTTTCCAGATCTTTGCTTTATAAAGATAAAGATTCTAGCTGTGAACGGGCTGATATTTATCCCCCCCTTATTTATAGAAAACTATTTATAAGCAATATATCAGAACTTACATTTTACCATTGTCTTCTTAATACTGCGATCATCAGGATTCAAATGTAATGAAATAGATTTTTTAGTTTTCGGGACTGTGGGTAAACTCTAGTTTACATAAATTAAATGTTAAGTTAAAGCTCTCAGAAATTAATTTGTACACTCGTTAATCTTTTCCTAATAGCCATTGGAGTCGATTGAAATCATCTTGGCAAAAGTGAGACAACTGGAGATAAATCTAGTGGTCTGTTTTTCAAAGCCTGAGAGATTGAAAAACAAAAAGCAGTTGTGGGTTTCCCCTGAACATGTTGTCTGGGTTGTGGATAGAGGTTTCAGGCTTCTGGTTTAAGTGAAGATTTTAGTGCTGGGCCAGTAGGTGGCAGCAGCTTTTCATTGCATGCCAAACCCCTGGGCGACCCCTCCCCCACTCGGCACAAAGGAGCAGAAGGTAAAGCATGTAAAAGATTTTTGCCTCCTTTTACAGTTAATCCAGGAGAGGGAGTCCTTTGCCAACGGATGACCAACAGTTCCAAGCCAGATAGTCTCTGAATGGTGACAATACAGAAATAAAGTGTTACTTCTGTCCAGAGCTCCTCTGGCCTTTGTTCTTGTTGAACTTGAATATAGGTGGGCGATAAGAAAGGAAACAGAAGATTTAAAATGAGAGTGACAGGAAAAATAATCATTACTTTAGCCTCGTGACTACTTTATATTCATTTGGCGAAATCATTTGTATACTACCAGGGAGAAAGTTTTCTTTACACCCTTGATAATATATCACACTCTCTTCAAGAGCATAATAATATCATTAATGTGCATTTAAACAACATGGCTTGTTAGAAAATATGCTAATTGCTATGTTCTCATTATGTTTGCTTAGCTTTTATTTGTTTTTCTATGAACAGTTAGAGAGCTAATTTTTTTCAAAGGTGATTGTAAGTCATATTTTATATAGCATTTTGCTTGATTATTTGCTCTGTACTGAATTCGTGCTCTATTGCCATTAGATCTTACAATAATGTTCCACTCTGCAAATTTTTAAGGTTCAAATAAAGTTTAATTGTTTGCAAACTGTTATGATGCTAATAATTCAACAGCCTGCTGTGTTACTAATGAAATTACTTTGTTATGATTAATTTGGAAAATAGTGTGTTGATTGTAGTAATTAAGCACAACAAGGTGAAGTAAATGATTCTAATGCCATCTGGCCTCCAAACTGAAGGAAGAAATGAAATAGAGCTGTCATCTGAATTTATTCAAAGAAGTAAGGATAATACAAATGACTTTTACTGCTCTAGGATTCACACTTAACCACAGCTCACGCCGTTCTGTTTTTGCCACTTCGTTGCATGTGACACTTTCTTTTATGAAAAACACTGTTACTTAGCCTGGTAATTGTCTTGAATACTTTATTTTATTTTAACTTGACTATTTTTACCTCGTGTTAATTTAATTACAGATAATTACATAAAGTATCATAGGATCATAGAAAATTACTTTTCAACCATCTGTAAGTGAAATCTGTACGTGGGGGGTGGGTTGCTATTCGTGTGCAAACGTGTCGAATATAGCCTTTCATAAACAGTAGAGATTTCATGCAGTGGTTTCTAAAGTGTTTCCAGTCCAGATTCCCTCGTTGTTTTTGTGATTTCTACCTTTCCCGTAATTTCTGCAGTCTAACTATTGCCGTTTACCTCGTAAAGGCTCGTACCTTCCAGGGCCATGATTAAGCGCAGAACCGAGAACTGAGTGTATAGTGGAGATCCAGACTGGCAGGTGAGCCACTCTCAGAAAACACCTTATCGTACGCGTGGTCTCAAAGTTTGAACTTCCTCAGTGAGACTGAGTGAAACATCGTGAGAATTTTCAAATCAAGAAAAGTACTTCTAAATTTTGAATAAATCAGTCATTTGTATTTCAACTGAATAGAATTTTAGAGACACAAACTGCATAGAAATCACTTTTCTCTTGAGTTCAAGAGGTCGAAGAATATTGGAAAGCAGTCTACATGGTAAAGAAGGAGGTGCTGGAGATGAAAATGGAGATAATCAAGCCGTAGAAAACACAACTGGACTCAGAGGTTGAAGGAATATAGTAAATATACAGAACATAAAAAACATCTGTTAAAATGGCTTAGTTTGTGAGTAAAATCCCAAGGATTCCAAAATACAGAGAAACAAATCAGTATATTATTAAAGTATCTTTCTACAAACTTAACCTACACGCAAATGCATAATTTAAACAATTTCAATCCCCTGGTTTGGGAACAAGGAATGTCTAGACATCCTCAGTTTCAACATTCCCATTCACCGCCTTATAGTCGAGTTCTAGAATACCTGTTAGAACCCCCGATTGTATAACATTCTGCTGTGATGAGATAAATACAAAATTATACGATCACAGTAACACGGAGTGACATTTCATTAACGCGAGGTTTGAAGGGCTTTTTCTTGTTTTCCCTGGTAGAGTCTGCCCTATCATTCCTTGGACACAAACGTAGGATTTATTGCCAGCGGGGTACTTCGGAGTATATGGTGTGTGTCCAGTAAACATTTGTTAATTAACTGATTTGGCACCTTACCGAATCTCAAGACCTGAGATGTAAGAAGAGAAGAGCTTGACTTCTATACCCGGTAGAGAAAATGTCTTTATCGGTTAATACATCAGCTTTCTGACTGACGACATTCTCTTTGTCAAAAGATCAGTCCCTTTTTTTGCGTCTCTAAAAGACGTTTCATTGTCCCCATAACCCCATCAACAAGTGGACTGGATTTGATTGGTGGCAACAGAATCGAGTGAGATGGGGAATAACGAAGCTGAGCGTGGCGGCTCATCTTCAGAGGTTTGCTGCCTCTCTGTGCTGGTCGGGGTTGTCATTCTAAAGAAGGCACAGGTGACTCGGGCAGCTTGGGGCAAGTGATGTAGTCTCACTTTCCATGACATTCCGGATCGTGACCAGCTTGAATTCCACCTGGCCAGTGTCAGAGAAGCCCTCTGATCTTGGAAGCTGCAGCCTTGAATGGATCAAAAAGGAATTTCGGGAAATGGGAAGTTTCACGGTTATTGCCAAATCCAACCATAATTCATTTTCTGGCTCTCTTTTTTAACCTTTACTCTCTATTGAAAGTTGTGTTATTGTGTTAACTTGAATGCTTTGAGTCCCCACGGTGAAAAGACCCATCAATGTAGAAAGCAGCCTTGGTCATACCAGTGCTCGGCTGTGCCCTGGAATGGTGAGGAGGAGGCTGGAAGCGAAGCAAAGCTAAAAAGTTGGGAATACGTGCAAAGGTGTGAAAACAGAAATCGCCACAAAAGCTCATTTCTTAAGTACTTTTCTTGACACTGGAACCTTGGAAAGTGTTTTCCTAGGCTGCTCTCTTCACCGTTTTCTGTTTTATTGTCTGTTACTCCGAGGGGTACTATAGAACAGCACTTGTCTCTTTCCTGTTGATCGGCCTCAACTTCACGATATAAAAATATCACTCCTGCTAGAATAAAAGCAGCTGCCATTTTGTAGCCTGAGCAGCAGTTTACCTCTTGTTTGCTCAAAGTGTCACACTGGTACTCTCCGAGGAGAAAAGTAATGACACCAACATATGCCAATTAAAAATGACTGCTTTAGAGGAGGACAAAATTCCAACAAATGAGCAGATTCCTATACTTGCCTCCTCTTCCCAGCCCCCTCGGGAGTTCGTTTAGCCAACCTCGTGTTCTTTAACTATCATGTCAAAGTGATGATAACAATGTGACTAGCAAGAGACCATAGCCAACATGAACTGTTTACTCTTTGTCTCGCTCTGTACTTTTCATCGAATCCTCCTAGCAACCCTATGAGGTAAGAGCTGTTGTTTATTCCCATTTTCCTGATCAGCAAGCTGAGGCTAAGTAATTTGTCCCTACGTCCATGAGTAGGAAGTTACCTGGCCTCCCTCCCCTCAAGGAAGCAGCATTCTGCTTCCCAGTACCGTGACAGATTCAAACCGAATGCATAACTGGAAAGGGTTTGCATATAGTAGGCACTCAATAAAAGCTTACTGACCACTGATGATGGCACCATTCTTATGAAATAGTCTGGAGTATGTGGAAAGTTCAAGAATGGATCCTCGGACAGCTGAATTTGCCTCACTCGGTGCAGCCCGTGGGGACTGTAGCAAATCCGAAGCCGCTAAGACACAATGAAGAAGAAACGTTAACACAGGAATATTTCTATCCCTGAACTTCAGTCAAGGCTGCAGAGAATCAGGAGAGGACACCAGGCCAAAGGGAAGCTTCTCTCAGGCCCTTTTCTCCTCCTCTCCACCTCCCCCACAGTCAAGCCCCAAGGCAACTGACCGGCCAGGAAAGCCCTAGAGAGGTCTGAAAAGCAGCTGCTTGGCTCTCAAACCGTTCTAAATTAGTTGCTAGGGGAGGCTGGGTGGCGGGGGGGGGCGGGCGCGGAGAGTTAATCTTTTTTTTTTTTTTTAACCAGTTTAAAGGATTATTATTAACAAACTGGTCAGCCCTTTACAATCAATGAGCAGGCTTCCTTATAAAACTTGTATCATGTTGTAACTTTCATGGGTCTTTCTGGCTCTTAAGTGAGAGGTGGTGTTTCTCCCGCACCTGCGTGGTGCCTTGTACTGGGCTCTGTGAAGAACGTCTTCTGTTGCGTGTTTGAACAAATGCTTTTAACAACTCTTTTTTGCAGGTCAGTGGTGGGAGGCTAGCAGGGCCGGGGGAATAGGAGGTAAGTAAAGATCGCCGTGCATTCTAGGGCTCTGCACTTCCGCCGGGGGAAGGGTAAGCTCGAGCCCTGGTAGAGGCCGCAGTTCGCCGCGTCCACGGGCCATGTCGCAGCGCCGAAGAGGCGCGTGCGCGGCAGGTCCTCGCCCAAGGGCCCGTTCGTGGTCCAGACAACTCTGAAATGTTCCCGCGCCTGCTGCTCAGAGCGTCATGCTTCAGAAGAACAGGGAGCGAAGGACTTTGCACGGTCTTGCTCTCCAGCTGCCCACCGAGTAGATCCGGTTGGTAGAAAATAGCCTGTCCCATCCAGGCGGATAGAAGACTCATCCCTGGTTCAACCACTTGTGGACCGTGGAGGCCCCGCTTTCTTCGCCTTCCTCCACTTCGCTCCTCTTCCTCAGGCTTTCCCCCAAGGAGCTAGGTCGCCTGGGGCGCGAAGCATAGCATCCGTGGCACTCCACGGAGTTATTCAGATCAGTCGTGGGAACCCAGCAAAAGCAAGATACACAACTGTGTGTTTATCCTGCCGACGTACACCCTGAATTGAAAAATCGAAATGGAGCGATCTTGTGTGTGTTGTTATCTATCTGTTGCT
Organism: Ursus americanus; assembly: GCF_024610735.1. NCBI lineage: Eukaryota > Metazoa > Chordata > Mammalia > Carnivora > Ursidae > Ursus > Ursus americanus. Next base: position 48,032,246 of record NC_142129.1, read on the forward strand.
TTGCTTCGGTCGGTCAGCATATTTATTTTATTCTTTATTACCATCTCAGGGCTTGCTAGTTCTCTTCCTATCTAATTAAATGATTCCACTTTGAATAATTACATGTAAGTGCCAACAGTGTGCTAGGGGCATTTCAAACATAGAATCGTCACAGTCTTTTCCAAGAAGACTCACAGTCTAAATAAAATAGACAGGACATAAAGTCAGGGAAGGCGAACCGCCCCCAGGCAGCCTTACCTTTGTGCAATTCTTAGCAGGTTAAATCATTAGCAGTGTCCTAAGTCATAAAAGAGAAGGTTCTCTGATTTCGTTAGATCTGAACCTAAGAGACTATCTTGAAAATAAACTGGGAATAAACACACACACATATGCACGCACGCATGCACGCGCGCGCACACACACACACACACACACACACACACTGGGAATCTACCTTTCTATCACCTAAGTCTACACATAATTTTTTAAAGTGTATAGTTGGGAAGGTAGGTACGAGGGTTTCAGCATTAGTCCAGAGGAAAATACTGATTTTTGGAAAATTTCTGGAATGCTCGTAGCTACTGAATTAAGTGTGAGGGGAACCACAGAGCTGTGTGTGTGAATAATGCGAATATCTTTTAGAGTTGCTGCCAATTATAGTAAAAGATCATTCTGAGAGCCCTGAGTGACCCCTACGCCTTTAGGAAAAAAGACTTTTTTCTTTCAGTTGGGGACAGAGTTGCACCAGCTGAGCGTGGGTAGTAGGAAGACTATCGGAACTGGAGTCAGTCAAAATTCTAGTTTCGGTTCTCGAATGCACTGTGCCTTAGAAAAAGTTCCCTTGCCTGCAAACACCAGCAGCACGTTCTCTCTTCCTCCCAGTAGTTGGGCTCAAGTGAGGTTATATTTGGCCGTGGCTTGAAAAGCCATGACAGTGTGAAATAGGGCTTTCCTGCATTTGAAGATATGAGAACTGAAACAACGGGTCAAAATAAAATTTCTCCTTCACACCAAAAGCAAGCAAGGGGGAAAAAAAGGGATCAGTACTACTGGGCTCCTGTTTGGAATAATGTTAGGGGACTGTTGGTTTTATTATTTTATAGCAAGAATTGATGTAAATCGTCCTCAAGGAGCTTGGGATTCAATTCTCCTGTAATCCTAAACCCGTTTTTGAATCAAGCCATTATTTTCTAAGCTGTGGTTACTTTCCGTTAACCGGGGTTTTCGATAACAGGGATGTTACTTCTGTCTGTAGGATTTCAAACTAGACTTTTCTTTTGATGTTTCAAACCAACAATCAGAATAATGGGCTTTAGGTATATGTTGTTTGTAGTTGGTTGGACTTAGCATGGAAGTATTTTTTAGTAACAGATACCCTAAGAAAAATTTTGGTACCGGTACCTTGGACCAATATCCACTCTCTTTATGAACCGTTTCTTCCAGGTGGGTGTCTGTGATAGTTTGCATGCGAATACACACTTTGTAGTTAAACATTTTCCTCAGATGCATATCTAGGAATAAGACCATTTTATTGGATCAAATTAGCCTTGTAATACAGCACTAGTCTCGGTTTGTAGTTTGTGAAAATATGGTACTAGAAATCAGGGCAAACCAGAACCTCATTACATGTAACCTTAATGCTTTAATGTTATAACTTTAGGCAAAGCTAATAAAAAATGCAAAGGACTCTTAAATAATTTAAATTATCTAAAAAATTGAGCATATTCCTTCAAATAATAATGGCTTTCATGATCTGATTTTTTAAAAATTCATTTCTCATATCTTGAATTACTCAGAAGCGTAGATATCAAAGTAAGTTTGAGTTTATTTAAGATTATTAAATATATTTGTTATCATACAGCGTCACTGAAAATTCCATTTTTTAGCCTAGCAATTATAGTGTATAATGTTATGCAGTATAGAGTTCTAGCAACATATTTGATAACGTCATTATAGTATAGAAGGAATTTTTAGCACTTCTCTCTCAAACAGTGCTCTGTAATGGGATTCCTTGCCTATTTTGAACCATTGTTCAATTCCGCTAACTTTAAAAACAGTCATATTGTGTACAGTTATTATTTGCTTTCTAAAATAAAAGCTTCTCTTACCACTGTAAACTTTACTGGGAAAGAATTACTTTCATAATGTATTTTTCATGACTATTTGGGTCAAGGAAAATCGTCGCGAATACAATGAACTACATTGACTGTGACCGAGGTAAATATCAGTCTATTCCTAAAACTTTTCCTTCTCTTGCTAAATAATCACAGTAGAGGATTTGTAGTTGCTAGCACACCGTCCTCTGCTTCCTCTGGTGCTGGGTGTACAGCAATAAATACTGTATATTGATTACTACTTAATTCTAATGGAAGTGTACTGAGGTTGGAAACACATTATAGCTTAAGCATTTAGTGCCTTCGTTTTTAAATAGTTTTTAAAATTTAAAAATTGATAGAATGGCCCCCAAATATGCTTTGGTTATTGGATCCATATCATGCTAGAAAATTATTCTCATTTCATATCTTTTCTAAAGATTATTTGGTTCGCAATGTATTTTCCTGGCACTTCATTGCTATTTTTGCATAACTGAAAATCTGTCATTTCCATTTTAGCTCAGTGTGGAAATACGAAAAGCATATGAGAGCCACACATTAAAGATTAGTATCAAAGCACAAAAAATGAATGGAAGAGAGCCATGTGGAGATTTTAAATTTAGTAAAATTATTCAAGCATGCAATTTTAATCCATTAATCTGGTCTGAGACTGCTTAAAAGAAACATTTCTCCCTACACGAGGTTTTTCTCATTGAAAACACATGGGGAAGAGAAGCTTCTCACCTAAAACAAATACTGGGTTTGGTTTTGTTTTGTTTTCTCGAAGAGAAGGGCAAAGCGAGAGCTTCCCTGATCCTGTGCTATAATATATTCTTAGTCAAAACCAGATTGCCATTTACATGCTGGGTATTAAGAGCTAGTTATGGTCATTAAAGGTGGTCTCTCAGATGCTTTGCATTAAGATATTCAATACGAGATTTATTTTCAAGCTATTTCAGGGCCATGAGGGAAGTGGTTTTCTTTATGAAGCGAATTCTCTATTTTACTTCATTATTTGTGGCTTTTTTTTTTTTTTTTTGTAAATATAAAGCAGAGAAGGGGAGAATGGGAGGTGGTTGTTTCTTGGAATCTGAATACAGTCTGTCTTCTTAGTGGACCCGCCGCACTGCCCAGAAAACAGCCCCTGCAAATAAACACGCTAGCAGTGATTTAGCCACAATGTCCAGACTGTGTAAACATCTCATTATTACAATAAAATTGTCAATAAATTTACATTACTGCTCCCTTTTCAAACGTTTAACCAACTTTTTCTTCGCTTGATAAAAGAGCATAAATTGTATTTTTATGTGTTGGTGTTTTTGTTTTCATTACACTTCTTGCCGCACTCTAGACAGAAGACCGCAAACCTGACTGCCCTGAGTTATTCCTGGGTGAAGGAAACTCCTACAGTTGTTTATGAATGTGAGGTGCTGTGTTTCCTTTCACGGGGACACGGCCTCTGAGGCTTCACCATCTGATCTTTAGTCACGGCATTTAAAAAAAAAAAAAGCCATAAAGCTGGTATTGTAGTCGCTGCAGCTTTAAGAGAGACACAAAGAATTAAGGCCTCTTATAACCCACTATTAGAATGGGAATTTAAGTTACATTAGAAGCAAAAGATAAAATGGTAAAATGAAATAATTTCCTTTAACAAAGATTACGTCCAGTTTTCAGAATTATGATATCATGTTGAACATAATTGTGGAATAACCCCCCCAGACCCCGTATTTCTTATATAACTGGTACATTAACATTAGAAAAGCAGAGTGCTATTGAATTCTAATGAGGTCTGGCCCATAGGCTCTGCGAGGAGAAGAATGAGGGTAATTCATTTGTATTCTACAAAGCGCCTGGAAATCCACGCGCATCCCTGTGGCCTCAGCGCGTGGTGCAGATCGTCTGTTCCTCCCGGGGAGGGGGTGGGATTCATGGCTTTGAACAGCATCTGAGCTGGGGACGGTAGTTAGCCACTTTCCTGCTAGCTGTTGTTTCCTAATGACTGTTTAATATGGTGGCTCTGCATATGCCTGCCTTTACCTGGTCTCTTCAAGGAGCTTAAAAACCGCGACGCTTCTGTGGGGGACAAGGCACCTCCGTAAAAGCCAAACAAAGAAAACGGAGTGAAATTCAGCAGGGTAAATGGGATTTCACCGTCCTCAGTAAACATGTCGCTTTTAAGTAAACAATGAGATGACAGTGAGGTATTTGTTCATTAAAAAAAAATCTGAAAAATGCCCCATTTGATCTGATATTGGCTGTTCAGGAAAAAACGGCGTTCATTTGTGAGTCTTGCTGACATTCTGAGAAAACAGCCCATTTTGGAAAGTTATATTTAGCAAAACCAAGGAATGAAAGATTTTAGCAAATTGCCACGTAAAATGATCTGCACAAAAAGGCATTGGGGAAGGGAGCTAGGGCCTGTGCCAAACAGATGGCACCCCCTGCTGTGTTTTTGATTGAAAAAGAAAGGTAACATTTGCAGCCACGTCAAAGAGACAGTGATCAGCTGAACAAATTGGTCTCCGAAGTACCCCATCGCCGGAGCAAACCCCGCTGCAGGGGACAAGCGAGGTTGTATTTCAAAATAATGCTATGTGTGCGTCTTTCCGAAGTGAGGGGATATGTCCCCTTTTCACGCGGCAAAGGGAAGATGAGGTCTTTGTTGAGGACGGCTGCAGGGTCATCTGCGGCACAGGCGACCGCACTCGGCAGCGCAGGCGCCCGTCCTCACCGCTGGCCACCCGGCGCCTGCAGATGATGCTTGGGAAGCCCCCGGCCGCTTGCGGAAGGTCGTTCGCTGTCCTGTGCACGGTCTCCGGCGTTGACGGAGAAGACATGGGTGCGCGGCTTACAGAACACCAAAAACCAAACCAACAAACAACAAAACGCCCCAGAAAAACAAATGGGGGAGAAAAAAAAAACCAAAACCCCACCAAATCGTCCAAAGGCATAGTTGGGGGAGGAGGAGGAAGGGTTGATGATCGGGGAAACCTCTCCTTGCACTCGAATTCAATTCCAAAATACAAACAACACCGGTGGCAAAGAGCGTGTCAGTGCGCGAGTGTGAGTGGATGAGAGGGAAGGGAGATTTTTTTTTTTTTTTTTTTGGCTCATCTCAGCTGGCAGCCTTATTCCGCTTCAGTAAAGACAAGGTACAGAAATGTCCTTTGGGTGACATTCAAA